>NW_028258312.1:23779583-24991666 GCF_053883595.1 Heterocephalus glaber
CGTACAGCTACCATGACATCCAGTGTCCTTGTAACACCCAGATATGGATTTCCTTTATTAGGTAAGGAGATGTTCTTAAAGAATTAGCTCTACATATAAATGTGCGTGGTTTACTTTTTAAAGAAGAGAAGAAAATGGCAGGTAAATATAAATAAACAAGTTGACATATTCATTACTTTTAATAAAGAACAAACCATAAGGATACTTCAGCTTTCCTTCAGTTTCATGAAGAAATTTTTCAAATGTTCTGCATCGAAGTTGGAATTCTATAAAATGTGTCCTGTGCTTCAATGCCAACGTCAAGTTGTAGCTGTTTTATGCAAATGTCTAGGTGAATCTTTACATTGGCTAGTAGAATTTCTCCATTTTTAGTGTTAATCTCAAGATAATTTTTCCAATGTGTACATAGTACTTCTTATTGTATAGTGGGAAAGGCAAATGAATAAGTTAGAGAAGAATATTAACATAAGAACACACCAGTGCCTGACATAAATAATAATTTTTGTTGAAGTACCACCAATGTTTTTGGTGGTTACTGTGCATTTTAGTTTAATATGAATATGCAATGTGGAGTTTGAAACACTGTAGAGAAACATTTATGCTGAACTACTGTGAACTAAATAGAAGTAATTAGTATTTTGTGGATTTTCACAAGGGATATGATTTCTAAGTGTTGTACCATATGAAGAAGTCTAAGTCTATCATTGAAAGTGTTTCATTATAGTTTTCATAATTTTCAACCTAAGGAAAATAACTTGATGACACAGAACACATTTATAGTAAATGCCAGAGATGTCATATTTTTGTTCATCATTTTATTGGCAAGTGCTTTTCTCTTCTTACATCCAGATGATGTGATTGAAAGAAATGTTTGCTGATTATCTTAGTGTTCACATGACAAACTTATAGTCAAACTGATGTTAAAGTCTTAAACAATGTGAATTTTTAAAATATTTATTGAACGTTCAAAGGATATCGAAACTTATAGCAAGAGGTTAAGGGTAACTAAAATGCCTGCTGAAAGACCTTTCCTCAATAAAATTACAATTTCAACCAGAAACATCTGTTCACGGTTACAGACCAATTCAGTCATAGTAGTAAAGGTCACATGATCCAGCAGTAGGAGACCAGTTTAGGGATTGTATTAGAGAGCTCTATAAGTCATAACTGATAAATTCTTCCCCTCGACTGATCTTGGAATCAGAAGCTGTCAGCTTCCTGTCATCATGTCTCCTAGTTGTGTGCCCACATTTAATTATCTATCCTTTACTGAATTTTAATTCTTCGCTCCATGAAAGAAAATTCCACATACTTCTAAGTATTTTATAAAGAGTCAATGATTTGGTACACTGGAAACTTTAATAAATGTGCAAATGATATCTTTGTGATTATTTCTGTAAAAGGCCAGGTAGAGAATAATATAATTCAGTACTAAGACATCATAAAATAATTATAATAACTAATATTTATTGGGATTTTTTATGTACCAAATGTATTTCCCAGCTCAAAATGTATATGCTAATTTAAATATTATAACAAACAGTGCACGTATTTATAGGAAGTTCAAAAATCAGGTACCACATGCCATTCTCAATGGGCAACGAGATGTGCAGAAGGTGAAACTTGTGATTTTGTGTAAGAAGAGTTCACTATGAACTGTGGATGTCAGGAATAACCTCATGGGTGAACTTGAATGTAATTAGATATTTTTTAAAGTTTTTGATAAGTGAGAAGAAGGGAGAGCACATTAGTCCAAGGGAGGAAAAGTATATAGTATCTGGGGAGGGGTCTCTTGCATGACCCAAGAAATACTCCTGTATCCCCCATGGGATTTGCATTTGATGCAACCTTCTTTCTGTCTGCCAACATCAGGGCTTGGAGCCAATATTTACTTCTAAGAACCATCACTGAGTGTGTTAGGTATTCAGCAGGTGCACATTTAATGTGATCTCCCCATTCCCCTAAAGATTTGAGTTGGAGATCCCTTGCATAAAACAAAAGCAGGTTTAAAAAGTAAAAGGGACAGTAGATGGTCAAAGTAGATAGACACTTCCAAGATTTAAAATAAAGGGTTTGGTGGCTTCAGATGGTCAATAGCGTAGTAAAAGATCTTGTATTAGGAAAAAGATTCAAAATAGTCATGAAAACTTTTGGACTTGTTTAAGAGCAACACATGAGGCTTTAGGGTCTCTAAAGTTACTTGTGGTTGGTGAAGTTGCCTTTTTTTTAGTGAACAAATTGAGTCTGAAGGGGTTTGACTTGCCCTGAGCCACACTGCTAATAAAAGATGACTTGGGCAGTGAAATATCGCTTGCTTTTCTACCAAATGTCAGGTACCAAGGAACACGCCCCGTACATTTTCTCCTGAAATTCTCTTAAGTTTATTGGGGTCTACCCATACTGCCATTTTAAAAAATAATATTTCTTTATGTTTTCAAATCAAGGCTCAGTTCTTCTGATGTCATGCAACCTCCAATGAGACCAAAATTTAGATCCCCACGATCACCCCTTTGCTTCTCCGTGTCAGCACGATCAAAACCTGAGAATCTAAGCAATTCAGTGTCATCTTCAAGTGTCTCAGCAGCCCTGCATTCTGATGTGCATTATTTGTCTCTCTGGCTAGAGCCATAGGTAGCACTCAACCCACGTACAATAAAAAACCCTCAAGCACAGCAAACATGAAGAGAAAGCTCCAGACTCCTGCTAACTCTTTATTTTGTTCAATAATTCAAAGAATAGCATTAAAAGATATGTGCAGTCAAATCGCCTTCTTCACACAGGAGAAGCAGGTGGGGCTCTGCAATTCCACTACTGCTTTGGTCAGTTGTGGACCCTGGGGTTTTAGAAACATAACTCAGCTATTCTCGGGCCTAGTTTGGATGGCTGCAGCACAAACCTTCTGAATGAAATATGTCTTGCAGTTGATATCCTGCTTCAAATCTACTAGGTGCCTCAAACAGCATGGTGTCTAGAAATACTAGTCTCTGCTACTAGAGCAGAAATCTTAAAGAGCCATGCAAATTGGATCCACCCGGTCTTTAACTTGGGCCAATTCTTCCACAGTATGTGCAGACATATTCTTAGTTGACTTGACTGCATAATAGATATAATTATAAGCACTTACTTATCTCACAGGGGTCTACTGAAGATTAATTAGTTAATGTTGGCAGACCAAAGGTGCAATATATGTGCTAAGTATTATTATTATTACGGTGCCACTTATCTTTAAAGAATGTTGTTTCTGAAGTCATAGTGCCTGTGAGCCATCTGCTCACAGCAGCCTTTACCATCTCCCTACTCTGAGACTGAATCCGGTATCTGAATAAATAGATGTGCTCAAAAAAAATCTATCACACCTCCATCTGTGCTTATGGAATATGAATTCAGACATAGGCAGAAATGCAAATCAATCACAAGTGGAGAGGCTTCTCCAGTGCCCAGAGTCACATTTAGAGATGTTGCTCTAATGCTCTTGCAAATTTTCATTTCAGAATCCGCTAACTCACCATGTGAAGCTTCTGTGAACTTGTTTCTTCTGCCTCTGAAATAGGCATCACCTTAGGTCCCTGAACTGTCTTCTCTTTTGTTCTCAGGAAGTTGAAAGAGAAAATGTCCCCCGAACACGTTTGCTACTGACTTTTTTCTGAAATGAGCTCCATGATTTTAATGCTTTCCATATTAATAGAATTATCAAAAGCTAATGAGTTTCAAAAGGTTTCTATATGAAACCATGATTTTGAAACTTCTCTCACGCCAGGATTATTCACTAGGTTACACACAACATGACATGATCTACGACCCATTTTCACTAATGACTAAAGAGTGAAGATTCAGCTTCTTATGAATAAGCACTCTTTCCCCAACATGACAGGGCACTGAAGCTATGAAAGCTCTGAAAATCAGAAAGACAGAAACCTTGAACTAAAATTACCCAAATGTCTCACAGATGCCACGAGAGTAATATAAATATAATTCCCCGCTTTTCAAGTAAGTATTGGCATCACAATTATAGGTGTTTAATATTCTTCCTCAGTAGGTGGCTCAATAGAATTATTTCTCTCCCTTTATCATCTTGCTATGTCTTCCTCGAAAGTAAATTTATCTTCCATCTAAAATTCTCTTCATTTTGATCATATACACTGATAATTATGTAACACTTTTGTTTGGTTTTGTTTTCTTTTCGCTAATTTCTTCACAAATTGCCTATCTAAGGTACAGTAAGGCATCATTTATGATGGCAATAGAATTAATCAAGCAGGTAGTAAACTCTAGTCTATTAAAGCTTCTCTGAGATGTTATATGTATTATCTAATCTCATGGACAATGCAAGTGATATTTGAATTTAATTCTTCTTATCTAAACTATGCTTTTACTTATGAATTGGTTAGTGTTCAGAGAGGTAAAGAAAAATAAAATTTTATACTTGGCCTCATCTCAAGAAGATAAATCTCTACTACATAAATATATTAAAATGATAAAATTCAAACTAGGCAATTTGAATACATTTTGAGTGAGCTCAAAAGAGGGAATGATTCATTCTACTAAGAGTCAGAAAAGTTTCAGAAGACTGTAGAAGGAAGATGTTCATGTAGGCTGAAAAGGGTGAAAACAACCTCAATAAGTGAGAAAAGGACAGAAGAAGCAGTTGGGTGTCCTGACTTTATACATTCAAGCAGACAAATGCTTCCTTGAAAAATGTTGTCCTCTCATATTAAGAGTAAACCTATAACACTTTCACATTTTATAATTTTTTCTTAGAACCTTGGATTTCATTCCTCTCTCAAATCCCCTTGACCTTGGTTTTTGTAGTTTGCCTCCTGTACTTGAAAATAGATATATCTTCCCCAACTTTGGATTTCCACTTGGACATAGTTAGCTTTTACGCTAACTACGTTTATCAAAGTCTCAGGCCCAGGAGTTCACCTATCTGGTATTCCTCAAAGGTTTACACTGGCCATCTAGAGGAAACTTGAATATATTCAGGCAGAAGAGAATATAAGGAAAAGCTGTGGAAGTGTAAAGAACATGTGTGACAAAAGATGAGCCATTTGGTAGTGCTAACACTCTCTATTCCCTTGTTCATGAGGACATTTGAAGGAATGATGTAAGCAGCCTCAGGAGAGCAGGGACTGTGAAATAGCAAAGGTAACCCTACCCTAGCAATATGCAGCCTGTCCCCCACCCATTGCTAATTATAGGTTGGGTATGCACACAGATAAGCTTCATTCCCTAAGCAACCATGACATCATTTCTTCTTAGAGAAGATGGTCTGATCTGGCATTCCTTGAAGAAGCCATACTTTCCATATTTAGGACTACAAGCCTCTAAGGAGATAGTTTTTCAAAACATTTGGGAAAATTAATATTTTATAAAATTCCTGGTTACTAATTTGTAATGATAGAGTGAACACAAAGGTAGTGAGTGGTTTGAATCTTGGGTACTTTTAAGGCTTGGTAACCTTTGCCAAATCATTCTGTTAGTGATATGCTAATTTCCCATAAGATGGAAACTGGAGGTTTTAACTAGATGTGCTGATCTTTAATGGGACTGACTTTATTGGCTAGTCCAAGAGTCTGAAACCCTTGTGCCCCTCAGGAAAAAGAATATGATGGAGAGGAGCTGGCTCGGAGAGATGACAACTTATGCAATGACTCCTCTGTAGACTAAAAAAGGGAGTCTGGACTCAGGGCTGTGATTTTGGGCACTGTCCATAAGTTCTACATTGACTTTAAAATGAATGAGGTAATGGAATACTCAGCCAGACGGCTCATCCATTATAGAAATACACCTCAAATTGCTCCTTCTTTTGGTAAAGGCTAAGGAGTACTTCTAGTTAAAACTTGGCAAGTTATTTGCTTACCAGGTCTTGCTGGCATTTGAATTAACTGTCACAGTGATAAAATTTTCCTAGAAACTAAATGAAAAAGCCAACATAAACAAATGTTATGGAAAGCCTTCAAATTTTTTCAAAATTAACTGTTTGATCTAGTTAACACCTCTAGTTCTGTTGGTATAGTCCATTTAAAACAACTTTCTATAAGGGGAGAAAGAGTGAAATTGAAGCAAATTACACATATGGCATGGTTCTATCTATTTATGTAATGGAAGAAGAGGCAGAAAACAGAGAGAGAAGAAAATTGGAAGAAAAGAGATAGTGCTAAGTGACAAATAAAATGCTCCTTTAGTAGACCCTAAAAATTCTCAATCGGGTCATTAACAACAACAACAAATTAAAGAGTATTTAAAAAGCATTCAAAGCGCATCCAGCTGAATATAATCCACATGCTTCTGTGAGCTTTCCACTTCGGGCAGGAGCTGCAGAGTGAATTGAGACTCTATTAAGTGGCATGTGGTTTCCATTCTCTTGTTTTCATAGCTTTTTGGAATTTACTTTGGATCTGTTGGGACCTCTAACCATTTTCTGGCCTGAAGATGCTGTTGTAGACAATACCACAAAGATAATATCTTTTGGACAGTCATCCTATGGCACTAAGTGCCCTGGAAACCTTATTCAACATTAATATGTCAGAGTGTAATCTTCACAACTATACTATAAAGTTGTTGCCTATATCTCTATTTTGTCATTCAATAAATTGAGAATTTAATAGACCGCATATCTTGTCCAAGTAAATGGTACAGCCAGGTTCAAATGCAGATGATGTGAATATAATTTCAATAGTCTTTCCTCAAACTCACATACATGCTATTAAATTCTTATAGTTTCATTTAAAATGAACGAATATTTGAATACTTTTGCAGGCACATCATTAGGAGTTAAAAAGACTTCACTGATTATAGAACATCTTTTGCCTTTTCTTGACTCCTAGAAATATTGTGCTTTAAGAGGACAAATATTGAGAAGAGAAATTGTGACATGAAATTATGTTATCAAAAATTTTATATAACTTTGCAGTACCATTGGTTGTTATCAAGTTCATGAGGTTATAAAGAGGCTGAGTGGCCGGACTGGTGGTGCCTGTAATTGTAGATACCTGGGAGTCTGATGCAGAAAGTTTGCAAGTTTGAAAGTTTGTGGCCAGCAAGGGCACAGTAGTGAGACTCTGCCTCAGAATACAAATAGAAAAGGCAGTGGATGCAGTCCACTGCAGAGCATTGGCCCAGCACATGGTAGTACCTGGATTCAATCCCCAGTATTGCAGAAAATAAAATAAAATGGTTAATGCTTACTTCAATTATCAGATTTGATTTTTCTTTTTCTTTTTAAATTTAAAAAGTGACAAATGTTTGTGCAAAAACATCCAAGTAGTTAAGAATTTATGATATGAAAAGCAACTTTGCTTTCATCCTTGCTCTCCAATCCCGATTTCTAATGTCTTTTGTGTCTGTTTCCAAAATGCTTTATATATACACATACATATAAAATAATAAAATATTTCTCTCCTTTAAAAAAATATTTTTCTCCTTTTTTAACACTATATTTTAGGGATATTTTCATTACAACACTATAGTGTTCCTTGCTTACAGCTACAGAATAGTTTATTTATGCGGGCCCTGAAATTGACTTAACTCATTTATTGCCTCTTGAAATTTAGAAATTTTGCAGTCTTTTATTCTTTCGAAGTATGCTACATAAAGCAACCTTATTTCTGTTTCTTTGTTTATGGACACCCATGTAAATGCTAGATAAATACCTCAAAATAGCATTTTTAGTCAAAGGTTATTTTAACTCTGCAATTGGATACTGTATGTAAAACTACAGTTCTTTCTGTATTTGGACTTTTTCAGTTCAGTTATTTTAAAAGAAATTCTATACTTGTTGATTACATATAAGAGAAATAATTCTATTTAATAAGCATTACTTTTATTTTTCATTTTCTGCATTTTGAGTCATAGAATACTTTAATTTTGATATAGTCATATTTATCATACTTTTCTTATGCTGCTTGTGGCTGGCTCCCCTTAATAAAAGGAGTATTCTCATAAAAGAAAACCATTTTTAAGTATGCCAATTTTTTATTGCTTTTAAAGTTTTATGTTTATGTTCAAATCTTTGATATACCTAAAATTTGTTGGGGTCAACTTTCATGACAATAACTAGCTTTAAGATAAATAGCTAGCTTGTTTTCCCAGCATCATTTATTGAGAAAGCTATTTTTCTTGGGATTTGAGATGCTAGCTTTATGATGCAATGGATTCTCAAATACATTTCCCTTTATTTCTTGACTTTTTCTTCTATTTAGTTGATTAGGCTTCCTATCAGATATCAGCACAAAACCAAACAACTATAGTAGTATTAAAATATATCTCATCTTATTGAAGTATTCTCTTTTACTACTTTTAATTTTTTCAGAAACTTCCTGCCAGTTTTTCATGTTTAGTTTTACATAAGAAATTTAGAATCAGCTTGTTCAAGTTCCAAAAATAAGGCTGTGGTATTTTATTTGGATCATGTGAAATCTCTAGATTAATTTAGTTTGAACTTAACATTTTTACAATACTGAATCTTTCTGTATAATAAATTTTATATTTTCTTTTGAAGCCTTTACAAATACTATACCTACATAATAGCATTTTATACTTTACCAATTTCTCAAATTTGTGATTGATTTCACATCTAAATATTTAATCTATTTTTAAGAGGACTTTACTAATCTATATTTCATACTTGTATATTAAATTCCATATAGTTGCTTTTTTGTAGCTTATTATATTGTATATTAAATGCCATAAAGTTGCTTATTTATAGCTTCATCTTTCAGTAAATACTCCTATTGCTTTTGGGTTTAGTTATTTTAGTTTTTCTGCTGTTTAATCATTTAAAAATTTCTTTAGTGTTTATGTCTCATATTTAAAAATACTCAAATCATTTGGTGTTTCTTGAACAATATTAAAAGATATTATTTGAAATCCAAATAACAGTGATAATAATACTCATTATTTTTGATTGTTAATGAATTTAATGGAGATTCTTCTGATATTTAACCATTGTGGACTTTGTCTGCAGACATACATATTCATCTGTGTGTGTGTGTGTTTGTGTGTGTGTGTGTGTGTTTAGAGTGCTGTACAAAAACACCAATTATCATTTTATTAAAAGGAAAAATCAAGATTAAATAGAAAACTTTTACCAAATAAAAATTTGTTACATATGTAATTATTATATGCTATCTTTTTACTTTATAATTTTTAAAATACATTAATGGATTTTATGTAGAGGTTTGTTTTCACATTCTGTGAATAAATCTATTTAATTGTGTGCTATCTCTTTTAATATTTTGAGAATTTCCCAAGGAAACAAATGATTTGTTTTATATACAAAAATGGTAACAAGCCAAATTATTTTCACTCACTTTTTTTTAAAAGGTAATTTTATGGGTTTAAAATATTAATTTATATTTCCTTTATAATTGGTCAGGAAATTATTTATTTCCATGTTTTATAGAATATTTCAGAAAAATATTAAATTATCTGTTCCTCAGGAGTGGTTAGAATTTTCCACTGAAAACCTTTTGTTTAGGAAGGAGGTTAGGTTACTTTGGATTAGCATAAACATTTTTCTTTATTTTCTTTCTTCAGGAAAATTGAAATTTTGTTCTCAACTGATTTCCAGGACTGATTTTGTCATTTCTGTTATTGTAAGAAAGCATTCATTTTACTTAGACTTTCAAATTTATCTCCAAAGTGTAAATCTTTTCCCATTTTGGTGCATCCATACTTATGAACATATTCCATTTTTTCTTCTTCTTTATTATATGTGTTTCTTCCTTATTTTACTTTTCCAAGATCGGTTTATACAGTACATGCATATAAACATTTGTATGTACACGCATACATGAATTTAGCTTTATGTACCTGTGGCATGTATATAATATATAGTGTTTTTATAATATATAGTTATCAAAGTATTCAATTATTTTTGTTTTTATGTTTTCCCCAAAACTTTTAAAAATACTAGCTACAATATGTATATATGTTATATATTAGTTTATGGGAAAATACATAATATCTGTTTTCATTATATGATGTACACATGTCATTTAGTCAATTTACCTTTCAACTCTGTTTCTTTTCTCAATTTACTAATTTTTTATCACAACCATTCTCTTTATTTTTCTTTAGTTTCATGTTATTATTACTCTTCTAATTTCCTATGTAAAATACTTAAATTCATGTTTTCCTTTTCTATTGTTTAGGTAACTGTTAAAAGACTATAAATTTTCTTTTGATCACAATCTTCATCAACTTTTATAGCTCATGATGGCCTTTTATTGTTCTCTAGCTATTCTACACTTTGGTTTTGGCTTCATATTTAAATGCAGGAGTTTGTGAGCACAGAACTTTTAAGTCTTTTATAGTATTATGTTTTTCCTTTTACATTATGCTACTTATAGTTCACTGTAAGCAGATAACTTTTCTAAATCTAAAAATAATTTTAAAAACTTACTTGAGGGCTGGGGATTTAGCTCAGTGGCACTGTGCCTGCCTCTCAAGCACAAGGTCCTGAGTTCAATCCCCAGTACCAAAACAAAAACAAAAACAAAAACTTACTTGAAGTTTATGAATAACCAAATTTCTATAATATAGTAGATAAGGAGTTTGGCATTTTAAAGCTATATTTATATATATTTATTTGGACTATTTGAGCAAATTAGCTGAAAGGTATGTTCAAAATAATATTGTTGTCTTCTGTGTTGCTATTATACAATTTTTGCTTTGTGAAAAACCATTTAAGTTATTTAATCTATTAATTTATTTTATTTTACTCATGTTATTGCTATTCTTGCTAGTTTACGAATTTTGTACTGTTATGTCTTCACAGTGTTATTATATCTTCACAGTGTTTTTACTTGTTTGCAGAGACTTCAGAACAGCCTTGGTTTATAAAGTGTTAAAAGGACAAGTTGAATTCCTCAGTGCCCTTTGGCTCCTTGCTTTTAATTCAACCATTAATATCACCAATTTTACCTTCTTTTTGTTAGCATTTTTGAAAAATGTCTTTTTTATTCGTCTCTTTTGTTGCTTTAGAGCCACTCTCTTAAACAAGTTCCCTTAAACCCACTATGAGATTGGACTTCACTGCTGATCAAATTAGAGAATCTTTAAATCTTTATAGACTGGTTTATCCTGTTTATCTTCGGGGATGTGGTAAATGTGATTGCTGCTAAACTGTGGTCTTAAATTTCTTGTTCCCTTATTTTCAGTCTTTTGCTGCAGAAGCTGTATTTTCTTGTGCTTTATTCTTTGTGTGTGTGTTTCTTGAGATTATTTGGAATGCATTACTGACTTTTAAGTTCTTATAAGTTTTAATGCTTTTAATGATTTAGTAAATTTAGAAAATTTATTAAATCTATTTACATCACCATATAAAACATTGTCTCAATTAGTTGTTAGATATACTTGGACGCTTCTGTTAGTCATACTTGTCAATATGTAATTAGTATTTTGTTTAGTTTTCTGGTTATGTGTAATTTTTATCTCTAAAACTAATTTGATAGAATTAATAACTATTGAGCTCTTACTTGGGATATGATTTTAAATTCACTTCAACAGACTTCTCTTTCTTTTAGTTCTACTGATTTTGTTGCTTATGTCATGATATAACTGAAAAGCAATAATATGACCCATTTTTATTATTAGTTCTTTCATGTGAATTGAACAACTGCTCACCATCTTTATATTTTATCTCCAGTTTTCCATTCTTCATTTTAATTTTGATTCATGTGTGTCTCAGCTTGGATTTTAATAAATATTTCCTCAAAGTGCTTGTATGTGCGAATTGTATAGCTTGGCCTTTGTGAAATATTTGCTGCCTTAATTATTAAAAGACAATATGTTGGAAAATTTAAAAAATGGCCACCTCCTTTTTCTCTTAGCAATCCACTATTTTTCTCAAATAGAGTATTTATCTTATTTGTTTTCTTTGTCTAGAATCAGTGGTTTTTATTTGTGAAATCAAAATTGTTTAGAAAGAAAAGAGATATTTGCAACAAACTTCATACTATGAAAGTCAACTAGCACACTGGACACATTTTCTTCCCATCTACTGTCCCAATGCGGGGGCTCTCAGATTCTTGCTGTGGGCACCTGTAACTCTTCCCCAAGGCCAGGGCCTACAGGGGTGGAGTGGAAGGGTGGGGAAGAAGAAATCTAAAAGCCAGCTATAGGATTCATTTTTCTATTCTGAAAGTCCAGTAATGGGTCCAGGACATGCCATGGTATTGGTTGATTCATATCATTTTTCCCTTAAGGCAGAGTTGAACATTCTAATATAAAACTTCAAGCATTTCTTGCTTCAGTATTTCACACACCTGATTCAGATACATTTATTCTTTTTTTCTTCTTCAGAAAAACAACATAGATATGGATATAGACATATACATTGTAATATAAATATAATTTAGTTTTTTCTCTTTTTTAAACATTTACTTTTCTCTGTTTATGCTAGTCTTCTATGGATCTAGATATGTTTTACCTATTGTACCTCCTATGTTTTATTTCTTTTACCATTTTTTTTCATACAGGCACAGCTTTATTATGAACTTGACTTCACGTACAAAGTTAGAATATCCCTTTCAATTATATTTAACACATTTAAAATTTTAAGTTTCCCATTTAGATGCACACCATCCGAAATCCTAGGAGGCTTGTAAATGGGTAGCAGGTCGCTGCTCATCTTCGATCACACTGAACAAGAACATTTCTGAAACAAGGCCCCAGGCAGCTCTGAACTACTTGGCTTCTGCATCTTGGCGGGGGAGAGGAAGTCGTACTGCAGACGTTATCAACCCAGTAATTCGCAGGTAGTCTGTCCTTGTTAAAACAGACAAAACTAGGCTCACGTACATTACTTTGTCTGAAAACTGGCGGCTGATTTTCTTCTTTTGTCCTTTGAGAGTTACCACTCGGGGGGTTGACAGTATCCCCTCTCATTCGAAACGGCACCACGGATGAGAATCTAACCCTCTTTGCCAAGCAAAACACCTGAAATGTACGGGTACCGCCCTGTGCTGATCTGTACTGGATCTCAGATAACAGGAAAACGTCGTTCTTTTGGAACACAATTTTATTGATCCCACAAGAAGTGACAGGATAAGAAAACTCATAGCTGAGTGATAACACCCTTGTGACGGAAGAGTTGGCTCCCAGGTGTATATCTTCAGTTCTAACTTCTGTGCCATTATCAAAGGGCCATCTTTTCATTCTGGCTAACAACCAATCCTCAGTACACATTGAAGTCACTGCTGGTTCAAGTCCACAAGATTTCCAAACCAACAGAGAGAGGAGGAGGGACCCACACAAGAGCACAGAGTCCTTCATCCCGCCAGACCACAAGACAGGAGCAGCCACCGGAAACACGAATCGGTCAGAGCTTCTTTTACCTTTTTATTAAATATTTATTTCTCTCCAACCTTCATTTCTATGTTTAATATTGTTGAGTTGCTTTTAATTTTTTGCATGATATTTATTTTCTATTTCAATCATGTATAAATCTTCCTTGAACTTTTATCTTTAAATTCTTTTTTAGTTTTAATTTTTTTTATCAGTACATGTTTGTATTGCATAACCTTAAACTTTTAAAACAATCTAAACATGTTTTCTTCAAGTTATAATGGAGAGAGTTTGTTTGAAACTCTCAGCCATGAGTTGCCTACTGAGGTCCGCACCCATGCTGGTCCTCGGTTGTTTTTTCCTGTTGAGTCATTCAACTTTTGTATCATGAATTATGTATAAAGGGGCAGGAGACTTGGTGAACAGAGAAAATATTCAATACTTCAATTTGAGTATTTTCTGGAAAGTTCTACTGGGACTTCTGTCCTATTTACATAACCTTACTGAGAGACCCAGCTTCTTTCTGCTTCATGTTGAATGAAGAGTGCACGGCCCCTCCTGACGAAAGATTCAGTGTTTGTGTAGTAATGTGCCTTGTTCATATAAGAGGAGCCCTGATTTCAGGTGGAGGGAGCATGATGTGGTGTTTACCAGTGTCAGAGCCACAAACCCTCCTGCATTAAATCTTACCCTCGCCACTTACTAGTTTATGCTATGAAAAAGTGGCTTTTTCTCTCTGAATTTCTCGTCTGTCTATATCACAGACTTCTTGTGAATGTCAATAATGTAATGTGTTTAGAGCACACAGTACATAATAAACAATCAGCCTGATTTAGCAAGCAATATTACTGACAGACAGTGGATTGCAAGGGTGAAGCCTGTTTGCTTTGGAGGTAGAATTCATGTACATTCAAAGCCCAAAGCTGTGCAATTTCTTGGGCTCTCTGAGCCTCAGTCTTCAACTGCAAGAAAAAATACTATTGATGTCTACTTTATAGAATTCTGGAGTAAACTAAAGACAATATCTAGCCTGCAGTAGTGCTACATTGGTAATCATAGCACTTTGACCCAAAGGAAAGCTTAATTTGACATTGAATCAAAATATGAAAGTGTACTGTAATCACGGTAGATTCATAATTAAATAATACTTATACACATATGGCTCAACCCATCCATAATTTGTAAGCATTTACCCTAGCACTCAGTAGTGTAATAGCTTACCATGCGAGCTACTGCATAGTTTACTGTTGCATAGGTTACTGTGCAAATATTTGCAATATAAAAATATTTTGCTAGAAGGAATGATGTGACATTGATACCAAAACTTGCTTTGTTTCACATTTTAGAAAAGATGTTGAGGTCAAAATTTTCCAGCTCTCTTTTTTGATAGTCTTGACTCGTTTCCCTCTTGTTTGTCTTCTGTAGTTTTTTCTTCTCTATTATAATAGTACTAGTTATCAATAGAACTACATCATAGATTAATAGGAATTTGAAGCCCTTTGAAATCCAAAATAAAGATTGTTGTCTCGGCTAGGATCAAGTCTCTAATTTACCTTTACTGGTACTGGTGATTATAAGTGCCCTCATTATAGTAATCTATGTGGACTAGATATCTCACAATGCTTATTTAAAACATTATCTCAATGTGGAGGACTTTGAGTTTCAGATTTTTCATTTTATTCATCTTACTCATTTTTACTTGTTGCAGTGACTTCAGAACATCCTTAGTTTAATAGAAGAATGACTTTCCATCTCTCAACACCAGCCATGCTTCATTTCCCAGGCTGCAATAGGCAACCCAGTATGTGTGCATAATTCTTGTTTAAGCAGTTTACTACCATCACCAGCTTTACTATTGTTGCCATTATTGTTCACTGCACTGAAAAGCTATTTGACATTTAAATACATGAAGCTAATGTAGTTGTTGCTCTGACAGACCTTATTTGGATGCTACCACTGATACTGGAGGGAACAAAAGGAAAATATTATGAGAACTCAATGAATGTAGTTCATCCAGCATTAAAACCATTAACCGCTCCATTTGTTCATTACTGTTATTCCTGTGTACATCTCTTGTAGTATATATAATATACCATATATATATGTATGTGTATATATATATATATACACACAATATATATACTATATATATATATATATATATATATGCAACAACTAGGCAAAAATTATCAAATAGTATGCATTAGTCAATAAATATGTATTAAGACTTTGCCATAGGCCAGGTAAGAAAAAGAGGCTCAAGATACAAGCAGACATGGTCTCTTTTCTTTTAAAGAGCTAAGAGTTGGATGAGAGCTAAAGTACCAGACATGACTCTTAGTAATAAAAGCTGATGTTTCTTGCAAAATTACTATAAATGCAGTTGCCGTTTTCCATGAATTTCCCCTATTAACTTCGGTAATTGCCACGGTAACTCTATGTGTGCATATTACTGTCTCCCACTTTACAGATGATGAAACTAAAGCACAGTGTTGAAATAACTTGCTCCAGATCGCTAGTGGGTAAGGCAAGCATTATATAGAGAATTAATGAAATTAGAATGAAGGTGAGATACAATGGGATAAAAATTAAGGGAATCTATTTGAAAACACCAATTTTGGTGGGAAAAAAAACTATGAGAAAGTAAGGAAAGGACTACCAGATGAGAAGATGATCAGGAGTCAACACAGAGTGAGGAAACGGAGGCATGGGAGAACAGGGGAAGTTTGAACAGTCAGGGACCATGACTTGGTTCTTTCCTCCTGAAAGAAATGCCTTGGGAAACACAGAAATGATGAGCAAGATAAACCAAGCAAGATAATGTTCTCTACCCCCTTGAGTTTTCCAGCTTGTTTTGGAGAGATTTTGACTAATAGGTCACACAAACTTTGAGAAGTGACACGAGAAGCATCAAAGCTCTGTGGCTCTCCCAGTATCTGGTAGTACCACCGAATCACTATTCAAAGTTAAGCTAGTCTGTTCAAATCATCACCCTCACCATTTCAGACCACTCAGGAAATGTGCCCACTGAGTCCCCTGTGTCTTTGCTGCATAACCTGATTGGATAATTTGTGAATGCAAAGTTGGGCCGGCACTTGGAACAGTGTTGAGAGTATTTTGTAGTGTTGTTAAATCACAGGCCGATCCTAGCCTTGGCATGGCGAGGAATAGCAAAGGGATGAGAAGGTGGGCAAACCAAAGACAGAGTAAGGGGCCCACTGGGTAAGTCTCACCCACCTGACAAGTTTGCCTAGAACTAGCCTAGACTGGGCAAAGTTATAAGAGCCTACAGTTCAGTAATGGAAATCAGTGATGAGCAGGGTAGAAAGTGAACAGTATGTATTATTGCTCTTCATTATTTTTACATAAGTTCCTTTGGCAGGGGTGGGGAAGAGCTAGCTAAAGGCTATTGGATATCAATTGATGCAGGTTCAAAAAATGAGGGACCTAGGTCATAAACTCTTGTTCAACTGAAGTTTACCTGGATGGAAGTATTTATTTCATGGAAATTGGCAAGTGTTAGAAAGCAGTTTCTTCCCTCACCCACCTCCACCTCCATCCCTCATGATGGATTCAAGTCTCGGAATGACAGTTGCAAGATCAGAGATTCAACTAGCACATCATGGTCTTTGAGTGACAGTTCCTTCTTGGTGGAAAGAGGAACTAGAAGTGCTCTATGAAGGTGAAGGTGGAACAACCTCCTACGTTATCTTTCCTTAGTCTCTTAAAAGAAAATACAAACAGCCAGGTTTAATGCTTGCAATTTCCTGGTTTACTAAGAATATTATAGGTCATGGATCCCATGAGTCACAGAATAAATAATATGGGGCCAGGGATTTAGCTCAGTGGTTCTGGCGCCTGCTTCGCAAGCACAAGTTCCCGAGTTTGATCCCTGGTACCAGAAAAAGAAACTAAAGAAAGCTAAATAATACGCCAAATAGAAGAAGTAACAAGAGTGATTGGCAGTGCTATTGGACACCAATGAGGAGAATCCAGAAATTTCAAACTGTGAGGAAGATTATCAATGCAAGAGTGTGTAAAACCACGGTGACCGAGTTGACTTAGATTGAATTTCCTTGCAAAATAGTTGTCTGTCCACTCTCCATTTTCATTCTTTCAACACTTCTTCCTCTTTCATGAGTTCAGTTAGTTTTGGGAAACACTGGAGTTTGGGGAATCTGGGAAAGGGGCAGAATAAGGAGTACTGCAAGATCTTTGGATGCCATATTAGCGAATGGCCTTGAAATTTTCAACTAGAGAGGAATATAGCCACTTAAACAGATGGAGAAAGATAAAAGTTAGATGAAACTATAAAATATTCCAGTTACTAAGCCGAAGAAACCATTAGCCATACTCCTCCTTTCATTTAAACAGCATGAATAAGATTCATTGAATAATAAATTCTTACCCTGCAAGCTGTTTATGGAGTCAAGGAACCCATCTTACACAGGTGTTCTGAGTGAGAAATGCCAAAAAAGACAACCAAAGCCCCAAACACACCATATCGTGGTTAGAAAGAACCCTAAACTGAAAGTCATGATAAGATAAATAAGAGGTTTTCTAAACAAAAGTATGCTTGTGCTTTAGTGCCGTTTAAAGTGATTCAGTTTGTTTTAATCAGTTACACTTTTTGTGCCATAAATTCCATATGTATACTAATTGCATGAGTAAAATTTGCATTTAACATTGCAAGAAGAGAGCTCTGTGAGAAGATATAACTTTTCCTAAATGATGCAAACTCCACTTCAGGTCATTACAAATGAAATTTACTGTAGAAATTATTTGCAGAATAGCTTGAGGGCTCAATTTGGCATGCTCAAGCATGCAGAGCTCCTGTAGAAGTTACGGGAACTTATAGCTCTATAAATGCCAGCTGTTGGAGGCAGGATGCTCACGATCTGAGTTGAGGAGGAAGGAAAATGCAGATACAAAAGCAGAAAATAAATGTTTGGAAGCAAAGAGAAACATCAGCTGCACGCTTGGTTTACACAAAGGACTATAGGAAAAACAGGTTGGATATTGCTTAGAAGACTCCCGAGAAAGGAACAAAATGATAGTGTCACTGCTGTCTGGTATCAAAGCAGAACTGGATACCCAAAGATCTGGATTAGTATGTTTGTCAGATCAACCTTAGTTTTTAGTGCTTTTGCAGGTACTTTTATGTATGTAGATTAAGTATCAATATATACATTTGTTAATATGCATATACATAAATACATCTATATATGTCTATTAAACTGTATATACACATATATATATTATATTAAATGATACATAAATAGGATAGAAAAAACATGAAAAAAATCTGCCCGCTAGGAACTCAAAGCTTAATTGAGCATACAAGATGTGATATACAGGGGAATGATTGAACTATAGAACATCTATGTCCAACTTATTATTCAGTCCACTCCAGTTTGGGTCTTGCTCTACAAATCTTTGAAACAGCTCTACCTGAATTTTCAGCCAAAAATAATATGCTCTTTTAAAGTTCTCTTTAAAACTTTAGGCATTGCAATACTTAACTGATCTGCAACGTTTAACATTGACCTCTCTCCACATTTTGAAACTTTTTCTTTCTTAGCATTCAATTCACCATTCTTTCTTGATTTCCTTTATCTCTGGACAGTCTGTCTCCCTCGTGATGTTTTTGTCCCTTGCTGGTCTGTTAAAAGGTGATGCTTTTAACAGAAGTCTATTCTTGTAACTCTCATCCTCTGAGTGGTTTCGCCTGTAAGCATGGCTTCACCATCATAGAGATGCCGATCACACAGAAATTCAGCCTAGACCTCACTCCTCAACTCTGTGGTTATATATAACCACCTACAATAGACGCCCACTTGGCTATCTTTTACCCCTGCAAGATCATTCTGTGCAAATCTAAAATTTTCATTTTCTTATAACCTTCAGTGGGTCTTTTCCTCTTGTCTTCCCTGTCTTATTTAATGCCACTTCCTTTCTTTTGGAAGCCAGAAGCCTGAATTGTACCTGACTCTATCTACTACTTCTAAATCCAGTATCCTCTGCATTGAATACACATGAAATACTATCAATTACATTGCTTAAAAAATAATTTTCATTTCTTTTCCTTGACCTGAATTTTTTTGTCTTTCTTGATGGTGCTAGGGTTCAAACCCAGAGCCTTGCAATGCTAGGCAGGTGCTGTATCATTGAGCTATACCCACGGCCCCAGGTTCTCTTGTTTAACAGTTTGGTTTGCTCAATAGCCTTCTAAATGATCTTATATTCAAATTTTCTACAAACAACTCCTGCATAGATGTGTCCTAAACGTGACTCTCATTTTGCCCCTTCTCTTGAAAATTCTTCATTTTCTTCTGAGCGTCCTGAGAGCCCTAATTTCCTAGACACAGCATCAAAAAGCATGTCATATTCTGCCCACCTGTTCAGCTCCATATCTCTATGTTCCTTTTCCCTCCTTTTATAGTACAACTCTGGATGCCTCCAGGACTTGCCTCGAGTGTCATTCCCTCTGAGGAGTTTCTGAGGATGCTCTCCCAGTATGCACCACCTGACATTACCTCTTTCCACAGTTGCATTCTACTAATTGCTTTTTCTTGTTTACTTTCCCACTGCACTTGGGAGTTGCTGGAAGGCAAGGGCCATTTCTCCTTTGTTTTTGTGCCATCAATACAGAACAAAATATCTGGTATATAACAAACATCTGGTGAGCAACAAGTATTTTGTTAATAACTGAATTCAAGATTTAGCTAAACAATGCTAAATCTATTAGGAATTGTACTGTGTAAAGGGAAATGAAACTCTTCTTTTTGCCTCAATGAAATACCAGTGGATTAGACTAAGGAGTGTTTTATTTCGCTTCTGCATACATGAAGTCGTAGGTGTTCATCAAGCATTGGTGTAGTAAGACTCAAAATTAACAGATTCAAAATCTTTAGTTTCCTCCTCTATGATTGTTACATGGTTTTCACACTCAGGGTTATTGTGTGATTCAGGATGGCTACTGGCTTTCCAACCTTCACCCCTGTGTTTCTGGAAACAAAGAGGAAGTGAGGAGAGGGCAAGGGAGAGCAATAGCCATCCGAGTTCCCTTAAGGGACTTCTGAACACCCAGCTGGGTACTTATGCTTACTTCTCATTGCTTGTCATTGTCTCCAAGGCAAGTTGGAAAATACAATTCTTTAGTTGGGCATATTTTCTCTTGTAATAAAAGTCACATCTGTTAGTGGAGAGAGAAGAGAATATTGATTCCATTAGACAAACTTTAAAATTAGCAGGCGTGCCAAAATAATTGTACCAATGACCAATTCCACAGGAATTCTGAAAATAACCCATAGTCTAAGTGTCCTTTTGAAAGGGAGATGGATGTGGTAGTAAATGAGCTTTAAAGGATGTGCTGAGTTTGCTTAATTATAAAACAGCATTAAAAGCAGGAAAATATCATAAGTAAAATGCATATTAAATATCCAAAGTAGTAAGTTTATGTTGTTTATTTTGTGCTATTGGTCTACTAGATGCTAATCCCTTTGAGAATTGAGGCGCTATCTTAATCATCTTATTTCTTCAGTGTTTAGCACAGACACCAGCCGATTAAGTAAATTATGTTTCAGAACTGATATTGTGGATGGATTACAGGACATGTTCAGAGACATTTCTTGAACAGAAAGAACAATTTGGACTTTATTCCATACACATTTGGTGACATTGGAGACATTTTAGAGGAATGATACCATGAGAATGGTGTTTCAGAAAGCCGATTGCATGAAAAAGGTGCCAAAGGGGGTCATGGAGAATATGCATACAGTGGTATCGTTTTTTTGTTTTCTTTTTCATGAACTTAATCCGTTCTCTGCTTCTTGGGAAGATGTCCATGTTCATGTTCATGCTGGAAGATGAGTGTGTTCACTGATACGGAGTTCGCGAACACAGTAAACTTTTGCCATAGGTTTCTGTTTGCAAACGGAATTGTTTACCAACAAAAGTGTTCATGATCTAAGGTATTACTGTATGTGCATGTATTTGTCTATCATATTTTAATTGATAAATCTTTATTATTTTTAATTCATAACAATCCTTTAAGTAACAAGTCATTAAACAAAATCTGTTTCTAACCTTATGAAAATTAAATTTCTCTTGTGATTCTGGTTTGCGTGAGGAAAACACAAATATTCCAGATAAGACAGATTCAGAGGGAAAGAGACAGCTGGAGTAAACTTGTGATATTTTTTGGAATCAGAATCAATCGAGATACATCAAAATTACTTTAAACAACGATTCTTGGGTTGGGGTTCAGGAAATATATTTCTACTATAAGGACTGCGCGCGCGCGTGTGTGTGTGTGTGTGTGTGTGTGTGTGTGTGTGTGTGTGCATGATCAGACATTTCTCACTCTGCAATCTGAAGTTCTAATTCTTACTTGTAAAATTTACTAAAGTAAGTTTCTGAAAATTAGATGCTATAATAATTACCTCTGGGTATCTGTCTATTTCCTTATTGGAGTTAGCATATTTTATAATTTCTACTTAACAAAAACACATTCTCATCATCTGATAATGTAGGCATTCTGCGAAAAAGTTCCAGGCAAAGCTTTATTTACTTTCTACTTCTGTTTACATGTGACCCCAGTTTTATCTACCGAAATTATTTATGAAGCTCTTTTTTCCCCTTCTTGCTTGTGAGGCAGCTCTTGGGTCTGTAAGCCAGAGCAGTGTGCTCATCATGCATATATTTAGCTCCCTAATCTCTGCAACCAGTTTTAGCTGCTTGTTATACTTTTCTTGACATTTTCTTGCATGCTTTTTGACATCTGCTTGCAAACTCCTGCAGCCTTTTCAATCCTGATATTCACTTGTTTCATCTGATGTTGTTATCATTCTCCTTAGATATGCAGATTTGTTGGTTTCCTTCAAGTCCTATCCCTTCAGCCTCTTTGAACTGACTTTTCTGGAGACTTTGTCACATTGCTTGCTTATTTGTTTGTTTCTTTGCTCGTTTAGTGTAACAGCATTTTCTCTCTCAGACCCTAGCATTTGACAAATGACATCACACTCTTCCTGTGAGAACTGAGTGCTTTCAGGGGACTTTCTAATGGAAGACCCTTTAAAAGACACAATAAAATTGTGCAATCCATAAGATTTCAAAGATGATAATATTTAATGCTAGTGCTCCCAACTCCCCTAATAATATTCATTGCAAAACTAGTTCATGAGAGAGCTCAAAGTCTCACGAAGCGAATGATTGTCAGAAATGATTTCATAAACTTAAGTAATTAGCAACCTAAGGTGCTGGCTCATGAGAGAGCATCACTTTGTGTCAACAATCATTTTTTTCTGATCACCAAAGCTGAATTAATTATTTATTTGCCTCTAATATCACAGAGATCTATGATATTATCTGAGTGGTTGGTAATGAACCCCTAATTCAGTGCAGTGCTTTCTTCAGTTCTCTGAATATTTCAAAAGGCAGAATCTTTTGTCTCTCTGGAAACAAGCCACACTTTTCATGTAATTTATATCTTTGGAAAAAAATCCCAGCAGGGACACAAGCACACAGCACCTATGATTTCAGATAAGCCAAAACAAGTCCTCAGACCCTGAAATCAACACCCAGAGTGGCTCAAAGATTTATAAACTTTAAATTTAATGCTGTGTGTCTAAGTTCTGAAACAAAAGCTCTCTCTTGTTTCTGTGTTCCAGTTATCAGAAGACATTTGGATAATAGTTAATTGGTAAAAAATCTGTCAGCACTGAAGGTGAAGCAGCGAGGAGCTCCGTTTTCATCAGTGTGGAATGGTGTGATGTCTCACACATAATATTTAAGTCAGTGCCTTAACCTCTCTTGTATAGTTAATGCAAGATAAATTACCAACACAGCATTTTGGAGTATTTAGCTAACACTATATTTGGATTGGGTCTGACTAGCAGCAACATATTTCTTCCAGTAATGTTAATTTAAAAATTAGCTTTGTACATGTGGCTATCTGAGCCACTAATATCAACAGAAACACACAATTTGATGTTTTAAACATTAGGTACTTTTAACATTAGACATTGCATTATAGGGAGTTCGGCTGAATTTATAAAAGATTCTAAAAAAATTGGGAATGATCCAGCTTTCAAAACTATTCTCTTGCCACCAGTATAATAAAATCTTTCATAAGGCAAGTTAAATAAAATTTCTATTGTGTATAAAATCTGGACCATTTTCTTTACTCTCTTGGAGAAAAAGTAAAAGACATATGTTTCTGGAAAAAACAGAAAGGAGGTCTCCCTGGCTCTTTAAATACTGAGCTATGTATATGAGTTATTGAGGTGAAATAAGTTGCTTTCAACAGTTGTTAATATATCATTAATAATCATACATGCAATAAATAACAACATATGAGTTATTTCCTAAGAGATATATGACTGCAAATTGCAGTAACAAATCACAGCATGTGTGAAGAATGCTCATTACTCTCCTGTGTACAGAAGCTGTTTTAACAACTGTATTCTTTACGGTGAAGCTCACCCTAATTAGCCTTGCAGATTCCTTAGGGAATGTATGCAGAATGTTTGACATTGTGATGCTCAAACTGGAGTGGGGGAGGAAAGTGGCATTTCTGTACCCAGAAAGCACCAGGCCACAGGCTTGGTGTCCTAGGCAATCACTTGTAATGTACGTATTGTGGTGAAAGTAAATAGCCATTTCAAAGAAGTATATAATAAGTGCGTTTGGAATTAAATGACTAATTAAATCAATATTAAACATGTAAGCTACGCAGCAATGTGGACTAACACATTTTTCTCAGTGGTGTCCAATGTAGAATGGATATAGACCCATTGTGTGTCTGTATGTGCTTGAACATGGGGGTTTTATACCCACAAATGTAAGAGGAGCACCATTCCTAGTTTCTATTGTATTTGAAAGCTCGGTAGACTGTATATTTTTTAAATAAGAAATTAAAAAAAAAACAACAACCAAGGCTGAAGCACACAAAAAAGCAGCATGTTTTTTCCCCTTTCAGTGAAACATTATATGTGGATTCTACTGCTCTGTTAGCTTATAGCTTGTTACTAAATCAGACCTTTCCTGCAGTGAAAAAAATTGCATCTTTTCGTTGTAATCCTTGACAGCTTAAAGTTTAATGGAGGCAGGATTTTTTTAAAGGTATATAATGGGTTGACACCATGGAAGGCTGCTGAGAGCTCACAAACTCAGAAATAGCATGAAATGAAATAAGAACAAGCTCTTACTGATTTTTTTTTTAAATCATAATTTCCTATTCTTGATAGAAAAAGCAAGTGAAGGAAACAGTTTTTTTGTTTTCTTAAAGTAAGTTGTTTGTCTCATCCCAGTCAAATGATTTTCTTCTGCCCTGGGAGAGCTTCAAACTGGGGATTTGTCTCAAGGTAAAAGTGGGATGGTACAGCCATTAAAAGGGAAAATAAGTTCTCTACCTGAAAGCAGAAGTCCGTAGAGTGTGAGTTGCCAAGATGAGAACACAATGAGTGGAGCAGAGTTCTCCTCCCGGGGAAGGAGAGACAGATTAGAGTAACCCACCCCCCACTGACATTATCACCCTGCTTCACACCCAAAGGTCATGCTTGCTTCAGCTCAACTTACAGCTTCTCGAAGCCCAGATAACATGTGCTCAGAGTGTGGCTGAGAAGAGATTACACCTGGAGCAGGCTTTAAAGCAATCTCGACAGCTGGCACCAAGATTCCTCTTGCGAAGAGACATTGTTTTGGTTTATCTTGGTCTGATAAGTCTTGGTTTGGGATAACACTTCGATAAACGTTTACAATGATAGTGTATTCTAGGGTTATCAGTCAAACTTGAAGGGGGCGTGAGAGCTAAGTGAGGATAAGAAGACCAAAAGTGGGTGTCTCTGAACATCATAATCACACGTGAATCGGAGAACGGAATGAGTGGGGAGAGAGGACTGTGGAAAATTATAACAGGGCACGAAGTTTTGCTTGTTTTACTCAGCATTGTTGGATGGCTATACCCTAAAGCCTTTTCCCCTTCCACATTCAGTGAAATCGGTCAAATGCACACAGTATAACTTGCTGGAGAGCATTCTGTGGAAAATGCAGAAAAGAAGAAATGGAAATGCTCCTTGAATGAACTTATATGGAACAAAGGAAAGAAAATACCCATAGAAGGTGGTAGGTAATAGCAGAGTGCATTGAGCAAAGGGAGTGAACATCAGATCTGGAAGAAAAACCTTGGCTAGGAAAGGAGATTCAAGGATGGGGTGGGAACTAGACTAATGCCTCAGTGGCAGACATGGTCAGCACTCTGCTGTGTGCTGCATCACCTGCTTGCTTGGGAATGCTCCCGCGTGCACAATAAACAAATCTCTGTGGGGGAGATCTGCTGGAGTCAGAGTCTGTTTTCTTCCATGCTTCACACCCAAGGGCAAAGCGCCCTTGAAGGATGGAATACACAGGTGGCTGGTGGTGTTCCGTGGCCAGTAGGGGATGAAGTCTAAGGGACATTTTTCTCTGATTGTCTACCTAAGAGATCAGGACAAGTCTGTGCTCAATGGAGAACTGAGCTCAGTTAATCCAAATTAAAATTCGGGCCAGAATCTCAGTGTTTGAGCTTTTGAAAAAAAATAAAGCAATAATTTCCTTTCTAACTACCTGCCCACATAATACCCTACACCCTCAGGCCTCCTTATCCATTAACTCTGCATCCACAGAGTTAAACAAACACAGGCAGAAAACACTTGGAAAATAAGTTACATTTGTACTGAACATGTACAGGAGCAACTGTTTACATCTCATTTATTTTGTATTGGATATTATAAGTAATCTAGAGATGATTTAAAGTATATAAGAGGATTACATAGGTTATATGCAAATACTATAGCATTTTAAATAAGGAATGTGAGGTACACCAGATTTCGGTATCTGTCTAGGTACTGGAACAAATTTTCCAAAAATATTGAGGGATATATATATATATATATATAATTTTTTATTACTTTTAATTAGGAGCCTATACAGGCAGAAGAAATATATTTTTATTTTTTGTTTTGTTTTCAGCATGCCTAATTTACCCTCCGTTTGGAAAAAAGTAGTTACTTTTATCTGAATTTTATTTTATGTTATTCCATTATAGCTTCTGAGACCTTTCTTGGGAGTCCATTAAAGTTCAGTGCAATTTGCAATCCTAATGGGTGACAAAATGTATGATCAGGAAACTGCTAATAATATTAGGTTTTAATGTTGGTTTTGAGAATGAATTGTAATACTAGTCCTCAGATTTACCTACTACTCTTCGTAGGTCAGACTATGATCACATCTTAATCAAATTTAAAATATTATTCATCATTGAATTTTAAATAATAGACTAGCCCGGTGTGGTGGTACAAACCTCTAATCCCAGCACTCTGAAAGGCTGGGCAGCAGGATTGCAAGTTGGAGCCCAGCCTGTACAACTTAGTAACTTTGTGAGATTTGTATCAAAATAAAAAATACTGTAGATGGAGCTTAGTGCAAAGACCCTTGGTTCAATCTTCGATATCACCACCAACACCAACACCAATAAATAAATAAATAAATAAATAAATAAATAAATAAATAAATGAAAGAAAGAACCCTAGGGAAAGCAAGTGAGAAACCCAAACTTTAAAATAAAAGCTAATTCAATTTTCAAAGACTTTCAATTAAATTTAAAAAATTTTACTGAGAACTTCTTTAGTGCACAGAGTATTATAGATGTATTTTAGGTTCTCATGGATTTGATTTTGGTTATCAAAAAATTAAATTTTCATACATAAACCGTGTTTTTATTAGTTTCTTTCAAGGCACCTTTAAAGGCATCTGTATAAGTCTGGATGTGTTGAAGACTGGGTACAATTTTGTACATTGTAATGTAAATCAAGCCCTAAATTCATTTTCATTTTGGGTTTATACTCTTAAGTGCTATCTTCATCCCTATTGAATGCTGAAATTGTGCATTTAAACATATAGTTCAATATCTCTTAAATGATCATAATACTAAAGAAATTTTGAGGGGATTGCTGGGTTTTTAACTTACAATATACAAATGTAAATTGATGGAGCAGAAAAATCTATTGAGCACCTGCAGCATGTGAGGTACTATTTAGCAGTATTGAAAAAACATAGATTTCTTTCTGTTGCTCTTCTTTCTTTCTCTCTTTCTTTCTTTCTCCTCTTGTAAACTTATTTTTAATTTTTATGTCCATATTTGCAGGAATAGTAATTGTATTTATCATGGGAGTTAGTCCATGCACGTAATTTATCTTAATTTTTCTCATCCCCTTTTCCTCTCCTCCTTCCTCCCTCTCTCCATCTCATAAATGATTTATAGCCCAGTAGGAAGAAAAATACAAATTTAAGTTGATTATACAACAGGGCCAGAAACGAGAGGTATTTCAAGAGAACTAAAACAGTAGAAAATGAGGTAAGAACAATTATTTCCAGTACCTGCAAGAATTCCTAGGGCATTGCTAGGAACGGATTCATCTGACTACGGAGAGACATGATAAGGAAGAGCTTTCATAGTGCCCAGAGCACTGTGGAGAAAGATGAACAGGTGGAGAACAAGGTGCATTTACAAGGAAAAACAGGCCTTTGGAGTTTCTGAGAATGTCGGACCCTTGTTGGGAAGTGATGAGTCTGATCGTGAGAAAGATGCGGGAAGGGATAAATGCTCAACTGATAGCTTTGAGCCATGTTTAGGAGCAGTGGAAAGCCCCAGCAAGTACACAAGGAAAGCATTTGATGCCAAAGGTATACCCTAGACATATTAACTTGGCAGGGGTGCATAGGAAATTAAGATGAGGTGATTTATTTACTTATGAAGCACATTGTGTGAATTATATTTACTCTTTATAACCATTCCATGAAACAAGTATGCTATTAGTAACGTTTTGTAGATTTTGAATCCCAAAGCTTTGACAGGAAAAGTGAGAGAGACTAAATTGCAACTATAATATCTAACTCAAAGTACCATTCATGCATATGCATCATTTAGGGACTACTAATGAAATAGTAAATGCTGGTAAAATAATATAAATGTGAGGCGCAGATTATTAATAATACCCATGATTGAGTAGCAGCAGTTCTTATAGCATGCTGCTTGGTTTACGGGACTGAATACCTTTACTATTATCTGCAATATGACCATGAATTAATAGTACAGTGCTATTTTTTCAGAGGAAATGGACAAATTGGACACAGAATATTATCATGTACAAGCTCTAAATAGGAAGGCTTTCATTTGATTTTCCTTTAGTCAGATCTTTTAGCATGTCCTGTTTTGAGGGCAAAATATAAGCCACGCCTGAAGAAACGAGAGTATTTTGAAATGAGGAATCAAATGATTAATATGACAGAACATATTTACCAAAAGAAGCAACAAGACTGAGTCAGGGTTAACATGTTTAAGTGCAGTTTTTATTAGTTGTTGACTGTCTGACTTTGGGGGTCCATTACTTGGGCCACTGGAGTTGATTTTACAAGTGTACAATGATTGCAGTGTTAGAGTTCTCCTGGCATAAATGGAGAAGATAATAAAGGATGGGCATTCCCTAAGCATAATTGAGGTGAGAAGGGTATCTCTGTCTTTCTGTGAAAGGAATGATGTGTACAGGAGACCACAGGAAAGGGAAGACATGGGAATTCTAGGACGTGCATGTGTAATTTGTTAGGGAAGGAGTGAATGGTGGTAGTTAGAAAGCGAGTGTGAAGAGTTGAGTTGCCATTGGCGGAGAATATAAGAAATTCGGTGTAACAGTGGCTGAGAGCATGAGCTCAGTACCCAGATCACCTGAACTCGAGTTCTCCTTTACCATTTATTTGCTGAGTTCTGTTGGACACAGTACGGATTATCTGTTTCCTTACCTACAGAATCCACAGTAGTGGTCCTCCTTCAAAGCTCTATCTCCAGGGTTACATAAATGAGCGGCAGTGAAAACAGAGGCAATAACTCCATTTGTGAATCAAAAAGCTGAAGCTACTGCTTGTTATGTTAAAGGAGAATGGTTCTTATAAAGTCACAAACTATTAGAAATGGGAGGAAGTATGGATCTCAGAGGTTGCCAAACTTTCAGGACTAGAATGTCTGGGCGATCTCTAGCCATGGTGCTTGCTACAGTGCAGATTTTGGTTCTTGGCTGTCTCTTCTAAGCTTCCTCTGGGATGAGGTGGTCACTGATCAGAGTGGATGCTGATTCGCTGGTCTTTAGAAACGTAGTTACTGCTGCAACATTATTTGATAGACTAGGATGGGCATAAAGTTAGCTCTAGTGGCTACTTGTTACTATGAGCAAAGAACAACTTTTTTCTTAAATCTAGAGCATAAGATAACTTTTAACCTTAATTTTCAGTATTTCCAGTATTTGGAGCAGTGTTGCTACATAAACATTAGTATTTATTAATATTTCTATTTACTTATTATTGGAATAGATTGAGAACTTTTTTCCATTCAGCAATAAAGAAGATTGTTTTTTCCCCTGAACATAATGAAGATCATCAACAAAATAATTTTCAGCTCTGGAGTGACATGAGTAAGTTCCTCTTTTAAAAAGCAAACACATTTCTAGTAATATGGAGATCAATGAGAAAATTTTATACATAAAATTGTATTTTATTTCTCTGAGTTATATACGTCAGGAGTACTGATCTCAGATATATTTTCTATTAAGTCACAGTGGTAAAAATGAGGAAAATAATAAAAGTTACTTTACATAGCTTTGTGGCAAAAACACTTCCCTAATGAATTTTTACCCATGAAAATATCTCTGGAAATTCCAAGAGATTTTCACATTCAGGGGTAAAGGGAAATCAACTAATGCTCTAGTCTAAATTAAATGAAAATTCATTATACAAATTATTGTTGAATTTGAAGCAGGTGTTGCCTTCCTACTTAGGAAGGTAAGAAATGAGAAAAATGCCTAAGATTTGTTATTGATCTAAGGTGACTTTAAAGTCTGGATAAAGTTAATTGTCAATGCTACACTTCTAAATTTCTTCTGAAGCTGTTCTTCTTAAGAAAGAGAATTTATGAACATCAGAAAGAGAAGAGGGCCTGGGGATTTAGCTCAGTGGTTCCACTGCCTACGCTGCAAGAACAAGGACCCGATTTCCTTCCCCAGTACCAAAAAAACCCCCCAAAAAACAAAAAAAAAGAGAAGAAAAGAAGAAAGAAATGTGAAATTTATAATAGGTCTGCAATATATTTGACTAAATAATCAGAGAGTTGAGGTGCTGCTCAATGCAAAAGTAAAACCTATTAGTATCACCTAAATTATGGTATTTCTGGAGCCCACATAATTTTGGAAATTCCATTCTTAAAAGAAGTAGAGAAATTAACAATCCAGGACAACTCCAATGAGCCTTCTTAAAGAGCTTTTATTCTTTTGTGTGAAAAAGAGAGCTCAGAAAGCAAAACACGGATCCGCTGGTAGGAATCTGTTGCCACAAAACTCAGCTGTTTTCCTGTAACTTTAAGAATGCCCTGGAGGTTTGAATAAAAGCCGACACTCCTCTTTAATACTGACCTCACACAAAAGACGTTCATGGGATCAGTGTATTCTTAACAATCTCAAAGTGATCACTTATAATAATGCAGTTCGCAGCATAATTCTCTACAAAAGGGTCACTAGAATACAACTTTATGTACACATATTTTGCAGCTTTTTACTTCCATAAGTATAATGTTGCATGATACTTCCAGTGGTCCCATGTTGATGAGGAAAGGCCAATCTAAGAAGGATTTACAGAACTAAAACATACTTAAAATCTAAGTCTGAACAAGATACGAGACCCTAGATACTGTAACTGAAGTTTACAGACCAAAATGCACTGTATAGATGCTGCATCTGCCACTCTCATATTCACAGCATGTGTATTTAAATTTATGTTCCCATTCAAACCTCCCTGTATGTATTTCCCAACAAAATGCAACTGTGCCTCAGCTGCTTCCCAAGGAAAGTAAAATCAAAATGGAATTAATAGAACATTGATTTGGAGTATTTTTATATGGAAATATGACAAAGTTTGAGCACATGCTGTGTCTTTAAGTACTGACAACTTACTCCATTATCATTGGAGATTCTATCTTGTTGGAAAAGAGAACTGAAGTTAAGAGAAGGTGGGTATCTTGTTTTGAGTTGCCATAACTACGCCTTTAGATGAGATTTAGATGGATCCCTCATGTCCAAAGTTCAAATCGAAAGGGCACTTAATTTTAGCATTCTGATATGGCTAAATGAACTATTAGGCAAGCCCCAGAAAACGTATAATATAAACATCACAGAATAGTGCCACCAGGGTAAGAAAGAAGTTGTTAAGGCAAAAGATAAAGTTTGAAATCCTAATGTGCCAACAGGATTGATCCCTACTTACCATTCCAGCTTCATGCATTATGAGCTTTGCACAATCAAATTTTGCTTTGAAATTCCAGCCACAAGGAGTATTTCTTTATTTTCAGGAAACATTCCTTTCGAATGTATATTCTCTTCTTCCCTTAGTCATCATTATTCATTCCATTTCATTCAAATTCAGTTACCTTCATGTGTTGTTTTTGAGAGATTCTTTGTTTGTGACTTCCCATAGTTAGCTGCCTCTCTAATAGACTCTAACCCCATAATTGGCTTATGATAAAGTCCGTTCCCCAGTTAATAATTTCCATATTATGTAACTATTTCCGGACAGTATAACTCTGAAGAAGAGAGCAATAACTTACTTTCTCACCATTGCACTGAAGACTTCAGTCCTGAGTCTGGCACATCCTAAAGATGTTAAATATTTGTTGATTGAATAAAGGCTTTTACTTGAAGCATCTGTAAGTTAATCAAATGCTTTGCAAATGGAATATCCCTCTTTAAATGTTGTCTTACTCACAATTTCTATAGATCATTTGAGTTTGGGCTTGGTACTTAGTACAGCAGTTCAACACTAAAAGTAGAGGAGACTGGGTTTTTATTTAAGTCAAAGGTGAAAGATTTATTCAATCTGAAGAGAAACCAGAGTATAAGTTTTTATTTTATAAGCATCTAATTTAGATTATTTCAGAGATTTATGAGGTAGTCAATTCTGTTTTTGTTATATTCATTTTGATGTTAGATTCTCATAAGTAGTTAAATTTCATTATAATTTTATTCATCATTACAATGAAAGGTACAACTGTATCTCTAGACAAAGTATACCAACTAAAAACTATAGTCATCAACAAATGATAAGATGGTTTTACGAGCCATATTAAAATATCAGACTTGTATTTCATAGTTAGAACAGTACGAGTATGTTAGTTATTTCCATCTTGAGTCTTTTATGGAGATCTCATTTAATGAAGTTCCAAAATATCTTCCATAGAAACTCGCAAAGCAAGTTTGTATTTCTAATGATCCATAGTCAATTCACTCTGTCCGTTCATTTCACGAATCCTCTATCATTTGGTAATGCCTTTATATCTGGACAAAGTTTGGAAACCATAGTTTTAAACAAATCTTATGCTTTATTTCAATTTGAAGAAATATGGCCTTGTCTGGAAATCCATAATTTTCAAAAGTACAAATATGGAAATATTTTATCCACCAATTTTCTGGAGGGAATAATGACTTTTTAAAAACATGTGTTTTTTTTAAAGTAGATGATAATGAATGTAAATCATTCTACAAAACAATGTGAGCTTATTTTCACATTTGTTTGGGATTAAGCTGCCTCCATAAACTGCTTCCACATGTATGCTAATTAACTCTACAGCAGAACCAACTACCCTACTTTGAGGATTATAGACAAAAGCTTTATGAAATCCTACCTTTTGAGCTCAACATTTATCTGCCTATTTTTGGTCACCAAGTCTCAGTTATGAGTAAGTCTACTTTGTGGTCTATTTTGGCTCAGGGCTTTGGAAATAGGATATGGAATATTTCCCTCATAGATAAAAAGATTGAATACAAACCAGTCTGATGTAGACACACAGTGATTATTACTTGATAGCTTTCAATTGTGAATATAAAACAATTTAGGGGGTTTTTTTGTAGCAAATAATTCTGAATATTTAAAAAATCCCTTTTGCACTGGTATTTACTGGTACCATTGCTAACCATAGAGAAGACCAATGACTGAGTGGGCATTTTTTTCTTTATAAACCATTTAATATATATTTTTGTGCACACCCTTAGAAGTGAATATTTTAAGTCTGACATTAGCAGCATTATTTCGGTGGCTTTGTGAGTTTGTCATGTACCTAAGCCCTATTTGGAAGAACCTGTTTGGAGTTCATGCTTATTTATTAGTGGCTAAAATGTAAAATAAAAAAGAATAATAGTGCTTTTTGTATGTGTTTGTGTATGAGCATTAAGTCAGAGAGAGAAACGCAGACTGAGATACAGGGAAAACAGATAGCATGTTTAAATTCAAATTCTATTTATTATTACACAATGACAGAAAAACAGATTCTAATATGTATTATGAGAATTTTATTCATTTGCCCATGTGACATTGCTTTTTATGATTTGTTTTGGAGTAGATATGTAAATAAAATTTTAAGAATTTCAAGAGTATCCAGTTCCACTTTGATTCAAATATAGGTCATATTCCTCAAGATGGCATTTTTGTCCATAGTTCTCATCATCTTTGTATACTTTTCTCATGATTTAAGTAATAATACTAGTGACAAACTAACCTATATCTTCAAATTTCTCAGACTAACAGAAAAATCCCAGAAATCCCATTATTGTTTCATTGCTTCATTTGTACACTCATTCCATGAGAAATTTCTGAACACCTAGGCTGCACAAGATACAAATACAGGTCTATAAATGGGTGTGTAAATGAAAGTGGTATGTTATCACAGCCCTCAGTACACGGCCTGTGTGTGATTGTGTGTGTATAATGGAAAGCTGGAAAAAAACTGTGAAGGAAATTACAAGGGTCCATGAGAGAGAATTAGGAAGGATTTACAAAATGGCAGACTTCTTGGAGATGGGGAGGGGCCCAGTGGGAGGAGACAGGAGAGACAGTAGAGAGAGAGTAAAGGGATTGAAAATAATTAAGATATGCCTTATCCTGTACCAACTGACAAAAATCAGTGTAACTATTGTGTATTGCAGACATACACTAATAAAAAAGAGATTGTACTGGGATAAAAATTTTAAGAGAAGAATTAACCTAGCCTAGATTGAAAGCCAAGCAAGACTTTTTGGAGTCTTAGCACTATGGAACTTGATTTGTTTTGCTATGCTGATGGTGTTTGGTTTGCTTAGCTTTATGGACAACAAACCTATAACATGGAAAGACGTTGTGTCCTTGAATGTGCACACACAAGTGGCTTCAGAGTACCTTTTTTGAAATACATTGGCCATTGGGTCCCACCCAAATCTGAGTATATTCACCAGTGGAACTGAAAGGTACTACCTGTCTGAAGTGGCTAGCTCCTCCTGTGGCACTCCCTTCTGCCCTTCCCCAGTCCTCAGAGAGGTATCACACAATGCCCTGATTAGCTCCCTCAGACTCACTAGACACATGGCGACGCTGGGGAGCATAAGACTATCACGACAGAATTCAACACCAGTGTCTTAGCCCGCTTGGATCAGGGAATAATTCACAATAGAATTTAAAATCCAAATGTATAATTCAAGCTTCTTTTTTCTTTTGATGACAATCAGTATAAGTGGAAGAATTTCATTAATATTAGCCTAATTCTTATTCTCTTCCACTATACAATTGTTTTTAATGATTATTTTTTTCCTTGGCCAACGAATGACTAGTTATACATTAAAATATTACACTGGGTCAGTTATACAATGTGATAGTGTCTCAATCACATTCTCATTGCTAGGACTCAATAACCAGCACCAACAAATTAAAGGAGGAGAGGTTTATTTTGGCTCATATTTTGCTCTGTGGTCTGTTGGCTCCAAGGCAGAACTGCGTGGCAGAAGAGCATGGTGGGGAAAAGGCTGCTCGCCTCATGGCAGCCTGGAAGCAGAGAGATCAAAGGAGGAGCAGGAAGAGAGAGACACCCTCAGGTCACACCCACAGTGGCCCACCTCTTCCAAACGGACCTTACTACCTTCCCAAATTACATGGATTTGGGGGCCATTTAAGATTTAAACCATAAGAGATAATTAAAAATGGAGGAATGAGCATTTAAAGATTGTAATAACGTAAAGGAAGATTAATTTTTATTTTATCTGAAATACTTCTATAATTAAGCAAATTTTTTAGGGGGGTGTAGAAAAGAAAATCTTCCAGATTCCAGCTTCATCAGTTCACTTGCCTTACCCTGGTCTTTACATTGTACAGAACTGTGAAGCAAGTAAGTATCTATCATATTTTGGTGTTAAGTGTATGGTTTGTTCTGAGATAAAAGTAGGGCTATTGAGGTGGAACTTAATCCTCTGTGCTCCACATACACCTGTAGAACTAATATGATGAAGGAAACATGTCTGAGTCACAATCGCTACCAGGCATACCAGAAAGAAAAGACATTTATCAGATCATAAGGATCCACTGAAATAGGTCTGAAAGGGTTTGAAGCTGCTGACAAAACCACAACACTGGGCCAATTAACAATACCCATTTTTAATTAACAGTTGCTGACTTTTTGCTATTGAAATATTCACGCTCTAGGTGTGAAATGGCAGCCCCCATTTGTCATATCTGTCAAAATTAATTTTGAAATTCCATGGTCTTCCCTCCAAGGATAGAAGTGAATAACTACAGTATACTTCCTACCTGCCCAAGTTCAGTTCTAGGACAAAGACTTGGAAAGTAGAACTGAGAAACCTGGTTTGGTCAGCTTTAATGCTACATACTATGCCAAGATTTATTCCCTATTTTTGACAGAAGACCTAAGAGCAATTTGAAGTTTTTTTATCCTTAATTCATTGTAACTTTTCATTAACACATATTAAGCATCTAACGTGTGTTGGACTCTTACCCAGGCATTCTTCACAGGTTATACTTAATTTTGAGGACATAAATACAAAAAAATATATTTTAGAGGACATGATAATCTATTAATAACGAATGAACTGAAATTTCTGTATATGTGAGTACTAGAAAGGGGAGCAGATCTCCTTATGAAGATGTAAACTATAGCATAAAGTGATAGCATCATTGGCAAGCAAATTGAAATAAGGATAAAAAACAAGCAACCTGCTTAAATCTGGGTAAGACTTTTTACAAATAAAAACTTTTACATATAAAAAGCTTATTTTGATTCAGTACTACTGTTAGACTAGGAATCATTCATGTGTATTCATTGAGCACATAATAAATGACACTTTTTTCAAATAAAAATAGCACTGATATGTTCTGCTTACCTCCTTTAATCCTCCTCATAAGGTTATGAAGTCAATTGCATTTTTTCATTATACAAATGAAGAAATTAAACTCAAAGGTCTGACTATCTTGAAGTGACACAGTTGATGGATGGTAGAACTAGGATTGGAATGATTGATCGCTACATAAAGGACAGTCATTTATTGAGGGATCACTGTGTCCTCTGAGCTATTAGGGAATGAAAACAGAGGCAAGTGAAGTTAATGCTTTGACCTCAAAGCACTGTATTCTGGACAGAGATGGGAGGCATGGGACCTTGAAAATATTCTACAGAGGAAAAAAATGTAACAAACACATCTTACCACGTACCAGGGAAGCACAGATGAAGGAGTTCTTCCTGTGGAATTTGAGAATAATTCTAGAACTTCTGATTGATTTGATAGTTTTTTCTCAGGTGTCTGCCTTTTTGGTCCATTCCCTCTAACTATAGCTATTACTAGCAAAGGAAAATGATTTAAAACAAAACAGAACAAAAACGTTGCATTGCTCCATTGCACAAAGGTTATAGTCTAATTAAAGAACAAAATACCACCCTGGAAGCAACAGAAGACCTGTGGAGTTTCCAGGTTGGAATCACTGCCAAGGACTTCAGTTAAATAAAAGGGAGAATAAAGCATGGAACATGGAGAATCTGTCTCAATCCTCCACCACTGAGGAATTTACTGCTACTAAAAGGAGAATTACATGGAGTATATCAATCAGAAAACTGGCCTGAATGACTTACATTCAACAAAGATTACCTGGTATTGGTTTTGTTTAAAGCACTTTGTTTATGAGGGGCAGGGCAATGAAAAGAGAAAAGAAAGCCATGCAAGATGTAATTGACATTAAAACTATCCTTATCCAGACTCAGACAAAGTAATATAGATACACAGAGAAACTACTTTCTTGGAAATTTGAAGCTTTCTCTGGAGAAGGCATATGTTAATAATTTACTTAACATTTAATTTTCTCTCATTTTTTAGTTACTAAATGTTAGGAAGAACAGTTAAGTAAAAGAAGAAAAATTAATGCATAATTTTTCTATTTTAGTGGGAACACATTGTGTATGTTTTTACACTAATGTTATCATATTATAAGACACTAATAGCTGGAAATTCATTTTTTTAATAAAATGGAAATGCTTTTCTTTCTCCTGGGCAAATATCTAGGGGTGGAGTGGCTATATCATATAATAGGTGTAATTTTTAAGGAACTGCCAAATTGTTTTCCAAAGTGATTGTACTATTTTTTCCTGCTTGCAGAAATAGTGTATAGTACACTACAGAAGTAGTGTATAGTGACCTATACACTCAAATATAATACATATATACACAGTATATAGTAGTCTAGTCACTTGTCAAAACTTGGTTGTTGTTTTTTTTATTTAAATTCTTTTATTGGTACATTTTAGGTATTCAATACGTTTACATTTAGCATTGGGTGCTTGTACCTGTACATGATGGATCTTGGTTCTTATTTTTGTCCCCATTACCTGTGCGCGCTTCACCCCCTCCACCCTTCCCTATTTACATAGATTTTGTTTCCATTTTTTTCTTTTTTTTATAATTGTTGCTTTCCCCTTCCCCTCCCACTTCCCTTACCCCTTTGGACCTTTTCTTCCTATTTCAAATTATCAATTATTCATTTTAATCATTTTAATCCTTATTTGTACTTTCAATTTCTCACACTAGAGAAACTATTTGGTATTTCCACGTGTGTCCTATTTATTTCACTTAAGAGTATGGCCTCAATGTGCATCCATTTAGCTGTAAAAGTCTCTAGTTTGTCATTCTTTATGGCTGAGTAGTACTCCATTTTATAAAAATACCACATCTTCTTTATCCAGTTTCCAGTTGATGGGCCCAAGTCCCCATCAACTGGAAATTCGTTTTTAGTAGCTGCATAGTATTTACTATATCTGTGTGCCACACATCGATTAATTAATTGGAGATTTTTAGGTACTTTTAATTTTTCACTATGAATAGTAAGTATTGTTTCTCATAGATAAATCTTTTATGCTTTCATAACTGTTTCTCTGACATTTTTCTGAAATTTTAATAGTAGATCTAGGAAAACTGTGTGGCTAAATTTTGGCTTTATACTATCTAGAGACATTTGTGGTAAACAAATAATTTTTACTACTTGTGGTTTTTAATCAATCATCTTTTCTTCTCCAAATAAACATAATTTGCTTAAAAATGCCACTAAATTTTCTTGCTAAACGGAAAAAACTAATGAGAATAACAAAAGTGTTGGAAATAAGACCAAAGGAAAAAAAAAATACATGGAATGATAAAATACCTCAAATGGCAAAATGGTGAAGTATGTGAATTGGATGTATGAGTAAACAGCTGGTCATCACGAAAAGCTGGCACTACTGTTAAAGAGAAGGCAATCAGTGTAGGTGCTTATCATGGGAAATAAAAGACCAGAACAAAAGTAATTATTTGGGGTAGTACACAGGTGTGAGAAAAGAATTCAGGAGCCAAGCAAGAAAGAACAGGCTAAGGCTGTGAGTGTGTAGAGAAATATATCTCAATATATCCCAAGAATCTATACAACGATACCTTCCAAATTCTGGAACTTTTTATTGGTATGTACATGGTACAGAAAAAAATCTCATAGAGATTAAAATGATGGAATATTAAACATTTTTAAATACTCTAGTAGGAATATTTGTTTTATAGTTTTGAAGGTAGCATTCATAACTGAGGATCTTTGGATTACTTCTGTGTAACTGAGATTCTCAAACTACACCAACCTCACATTGTACACTGTTACGGCTTATATCAAGATGTCCCACAAAGTATCATGCACTCATAGGTGGGGATTTTTGGAGTGGCTGGATCTAGGGTGTGAGAATATGGAATATGAGTGAGTGGTAACTGGATTAGTTATCTAATTGGACTAGTGTGGTTCTGAGTATGGCTGAATGGATTTACTGAAGAGGGAAGCCCCACTCTAGGTGTAGATGGCACCAATTAATAAACTTGCATCCTTTAGATGGGGATAGAAAAGGACAGAAAAAAGGTAAGCTCGTTTCTTCCAGTCTGATCTGCCATGGACCGTTTCTTCTCCACAATGTCCCTGCCTTTGAGCCAGCTAACTATGGACTGAAACCTCTACAAACTGTGAGCTACAATAAACCTTTCATCTTTTAACTTGTGGCTGTCATGTATTTTGTTCCAGCAACAAGGGAGTTACGAAGACCTATTGCTTTCAACCAGTGACAGTTAATCAGTTAATAAGGTGAAAGCAGGAATTAAAAATTTATGTCTAAGATATCAAAAGTCATGAATATGAGGACCAGGGATTTAGCTCAGTGGCACCACACCTGCCTTGCAAGTGCAAGGACCTGATTTCAATCTCTGGTACCAAAAAAAAAAAAGTCATATGAAAGTGTGATTCATATAAATATAAAATAGCAGGCAACAGATTCTGCCTTTGGGGTGCCCCACATGTTGGACTTAGGGGCCTTTAAAGCAGATGTCATATAGATGAAAAACCTAAAGGACACTGTGTTTAAAAACTAAAGAATTACAATGCCTCAATTTTAGAGAAGAAACATAAAAAAGTTTTTAAATGATAAGGCTGGTAACAACTGAAATTTGAAAGTTACAAACAACAAAATTCGAAAATTGAAATTTTAAAATCACAACAGTAAATTTGAACTGGCAGAATAAATAGCTCCTGGCTTAAATAGAGATCTATGCAGATTATGCAGTATGAGCACAACTAAAAAAATGAAGTAAAGGGAACAGTTTCAGAGAAATGTGGGACAAGATTAAATATACCGTCATATATGTAGTGAAAGCATTAGAAAAGAGCACAGGGAAAAGGGACAGAGTAAAATAATCTGAAGATGTACCGGCTAAAACTGTTCCCAATTCGACAAAAAATATCAATCTACACACTCACAACATGTCAGGAGCCTCCAGTAGTCAATAAGATCGACACAGAGACCTATCATAATCAGAGTACTGTTACTCAATAGACAGAGAAAAACTCTTAAAAGCAACAGGAAAAATGAATTATTGACACCTGATAAGGTTATAAGCTGTTTTAAGTTAAAAAATAATGGAGCCCAGAAATTCAGTGAAAGGATTTATTCAAGGTGCTTAAAAGAGAAATAAACTGATAAACATTTTATTGGGAGAAAAGTTTTTCTTCAAAAATGAAGGTAAAATTAAGGCATTTTTCAAATTACCAAAACAACCTAGAATAATACTGTCAGCAGACTCGTAAGGAGTGATCAACTAAGTTCTTTAGATGGAATAAAAGTAAAAATAGACAATAGTTTAAATCTACATTTAGTAAAAGAGGAAAACATGAATCTAATCATGTAAAGATAAAAAGTATAATTTTGTGTCTATTATCTTTTCTTTTAATTCATTTAAATATTAGTTGCAAAAATTATATGTATATTATAATATATTATATTATATCTATTATTGATCCTATAACATATAAATACATGTTTGCCAATGAAAACACAAATGAAATGGATACGAATAAAACTGTATTACAGCAAGGAAATGAATTGGCATGGTGACTTGGATCAGAGAAAAAAGGAAAAGAAGAAAAGGAAATAGAAATGGATAAAACAAGTTATAATAAATGACATGAAAGTACACTTGCTCTTTTTTCTTCTCTGAGGCTTTTAAAAGGACATTAATCACATAAAGTAAAAATTGTAACTATGCATTCTTGGGTTTGTAACATGCATAGATTATATATAATGTATATTACTTTGTTTATATATATGAACAAATGACGAAAGCGAAGAGACAATATAGTTAAGCTTCCATATCTTACTGCAATTGTTAATATACATGCAAAATAGATTCCAATGATGGGTATATAAAAGCCCTACCTTTAGGAAAAGAATCTAAAATATATACTGTAGCTAAAATTATTAAAGTAATTACAATAGTATAGTTAGAAAATAGTTACTTAATAGAAAAGAATACAGTAAAGTAGGAACAGAGACAAATAAACAAATTTAAAAAAACAAAATGATACCTGTCAGTCCAAGCACATGAATAATATGAATGAATTAGACATTGCAATCAAAATTCAAAAGTTCTAAGGCTTGCTTTCTGGAGAAAAACAATTAACAAAAATGTCCAAATCTATGCCATGCAAAGAAGGCATATTTTAAATTAAAATATATAAAAATGTTGAAAAGAAAGGATGGAAAAGCATATATTATGCAAATAGCAACTAAAAGAGAATTGTAATAGCATAGTAATGTCAGACAAAATAGATTTTTAAAATGTTACTATGTAGTGTAAAAGAGTTCCTTTTTCCTCCCGGCCCCATCAACGTATTTAATTAGTTTACTTCTTGGTGACCATTCTTCTGGGGTAAGATGGCATCTCACTGTTTGCATTTCTCTAACAGGATCTAAACTGCTACAACCACTATGGAAATTAGTATGGAGATCTCTCAAAAGTTGAAACTAGCAATTGCATGTGACCTAGCTATTTCCTTCCTAGGTATCTTATCAAAAGATTTAAAGACATTATATACATTAATATATACATACCCATGTTTCTAGCCGAACAATTCATAATAGCTAAGTCTTGGAAGCCATCTATATATCCATCAGTAGATAAATGGATAAAGAAAATCTGGTAATAGAGTACTACTCTGCCATAAAGAAAGATAAATGATTCATTTGTAAGAAAATAGATGCACTTTGAGTCAATAATGGTAAGTGAAATAAGTTGGATACACAAAGTTAAATATCACATGGTTTCTCTTATATGATAAACCCAAAGTGTAAATAAAGAGCAAAGTAAAAGATAATAGGAACTGGGGAGGAAGATCTTTCTCAAAGGGGAAGACGATCAAGAGATGAAAGGAGGGGGAACGAAGATCGGAAAGAGATTTAAAACTGGAATCGAGATGTGTTATGTACATGTACCAACTCCCCACAAGGAATATAAACATGGTGTACTACAAACATGTACTAACACAAATATTTGTTTAAAGTTATTATCCCCAAAGAGGGACATTTTTTATTGATGAAAAGTGCAATTCTTCAAGAAGATATAACAATTGTAAACATACCCATACCTAACACTACAGCACTGTGATGAATAAAGCAAATCTCATAGAATTCAAGGAACAACACGAGCATTTCAAAAGTAGACCCTCAATACTCTACTTTTAGTTTTAATTGAACAACTAGGCAAAGATAAACAAAAGTATACATGGGAATGCGAACTAGTACAATCACTATGGAAATCAATATGGAGATTCCTCAAAAATCTAAAACCAGAAATACCATTTGACCCAGATCTCCCCATTCTAGGTATCTTCCAGAAAAATTTAAAGCTATATTACAGTATACTTGATATTGATATACATGTATGTCAATGTTTGTAGCAGCACAACTCACAGTGGTAAGTCTTGCAAGTGGTCTATAGTCCAATCAACAGAAGAATGGATAAAGCAAATGTGGTGTTTATACACAATGGAGTACTACTCTGCCACAAAGTAGGATACATTTGAGTCATCTGCAGAAAAATAGGTGTACCTTGGGACTTATAAATACAGATGTTTGCATCTGTATTTATAAGTGATATGAACCTGAAATTTTGTATTTTAATATCCTTGCCAAACTTTGCTATATTTTTGCATCCTTTTTAAAACTTTTCCTGCAACTTTAGATTTAAACTATGACACTTGCAAGAGCAAGGTTTCAGCAAAATTTTTGTCTGACAGTTCCTTTTCCTTTGATTCCAATAGTATATTCACATTTAATGTGACTATGGTATCATCATAGCATTTGTTCTCTTTTTCCCACTTTTTTATGTTGCTTTTTCTTTTCTTTCTCTGTAGAAATTACATATTGGTTCTGTTATTTCCCTTCCATTAGTTAATTACCAATACAATCCTTTACCATTAATATAGTCTGATACACATTAATCACTTTACCATTTCCTGGAAAGCATAAAATCTTTAGAACTTTTTCACATTATTTATACTCTTCCGCATAAAATGCTATCATCGTCCAGTCCTAGAAATACAAACTGTCTATGCTGCAGAGAGGTCATATTAATTCAGATATATAATCCTATGAAATATTTCCATATTCTTGTGTTTCTGAGCTTGCTTTTGTGATATGAGATGGGGTCTAAAGCTATAGTGAATGCATAAAATGAAAAACAAACTATTCACAACAAAAGATTCACTGCCATTTATCCCTCTCAAATACTCTTCCTGGCATCAGCCACACTTATCCCATCATTCTTGCCACATTCTAAAGCAGTTCTGGAATTCCTTTTTCCTAATGGTCTTTATATGCAATGTCATGTGTAGGGAACAGGGGAAGGGGACACTACCAGAACCTCTGCAGTAAGTCCTAGTCTCCTGTGAGCCACGGCAGCACACGGCGAATTACAGGAAAGGTAGACAAATGAGACTGAGAAGAAGCTGAGCTTTGGGTCTGATCAGTGCTGCTCTGGGCGGCAAAGACAAAAACCGCCTAGCTTGCAGCACCTTTTATTCAGTACACGGGGAATCAAATGTAACAAGTGAAATATAGAGTTCAGTACTTCACATTGGGATAAACAAGGTGTAACAAAAGGCTGGGGGGTGGGCAGTGGAAATCTAAGAACAATGAGGAACTATGCAGATGAAGATTTGGTTCCTCCCTGGTGTCCCCCACAGGTGTGGTCTTGTCCTGGAGATTACAGCATCCGGGGATCACTGAAGTCTCAGTTGTCACCAGAGGCCAAAATGCAATTATGTCTGGAATGTCCTAGCTGGGCTGTAGGCAGGAGAACTAGGCCTACTGAAATGACTTTTCCCTAGAATTATGTAGCATTGCTCCCAACAGTCATGGCTACCTAGATGTCCAGAATCAATTCATTATATTTACTTTTCATGGTCATTTTGACTTCAAGGAAGGACCAGAAGTCTCAGGTTGCAAGATCTGGTGAATAAGGTGGATGAGAACATACTGTAATGTTTTCAAGAGTTACCCTGTCTCTTGGATGGCACTTGTCAACAAAATTCACCATATTTTTCTTCGTACTGTTAAATGCATTGAAGGAGATTTCCAGAACTACTTCAGAAATTGGCAAGAACGATGGGATAAGTGTGTTTGAAGCAAGGGGTTGGGTCTTTTGAAGTGTCTCCATGGTAATGTCTTTTATTATAATGTTTTTAAAAATAATTAAATATTTAATGTATATTTTGATCGCCTCTTACAATTAATTTAAGCTTCAAAGATATGTTATTTTCCTTTTGTGCTGAACTGCTGACTTTGTTCTGTAACCTTCTGTGCATGAATATATTCACCTCAGCCTCGTGGCTGCCATATCCACAGAATTCCAGATTAGCATTTATTATCTTTCAGCACCTTGATGATGTTATTCCTATGATTTATGTCTTTATCCCATGGCGTAAGGTGGATTATTGTTTCCTTATATGCCTGAATTTAGTTTTTTTTCCCTAAAATGTTGTTGCCAGGCATTAAAACATATAAATTTATGTAAGCAATCTTAGAGCATTTGAAAGCACAGATTACTTTATCTAAACATAAAGATGAGTTGAAACTCAACTTTAATCTTTACTTTAATCCTTACTTTTACTTATTTTCAGTTTATCCTTCTTCCTGGCTATAGCCTTGTGACATCACACCAAAACCTTGAGAGTTTTATCAGGGATATCTAGTGCCTCCAACTGTCAACTTCCCCACCCCCAAATGTGAGAGTCTACGACACGTGCTTTTCAGCTTCTCAGCTTGTATCTGTCAAAATCAGCAGATGTCCCTAATGTAGAAGTAGCCCCAGATGGAGTTCCTTTCTCTCTTGGATCTTGACTCACAATAGTTTCCTACCTTGGCAATTCTCTGAGGTCTACACTAATATTCTCTCTCTCTCTCTCTCTCTCACACACACACACACACACACACACACACACACACTCTCTCTCTCCCTCTGTCTCTCTCCCTCACACACACACACACACACACACACAGAGTCAATCAGTGATGCTAAACTTCTAATTGTTCTCAGTGGAAGGGTTGATTTGAATCATCCTAGCCACTTTTTCTAGAGATCTAAATTAGAAAGGTTGAAAATGTAATTTAAAACAGTTAGGATTAGTGGTAATTTAAACTAACTTTATTTTCTCAGAAGATATTGCTAGATTCACCATGATTGTGAAAATATACATTGAAAACCAAGGGGAGAGACTGGAGCAAAGAATTTCCATGAGAGTGTGGCTTGAAATTAACACCTGTACACAACATCTCAGGAAAACAATACCTTGGAATTAAAAGCAGAACTGAACTACTTCATGGAGAAGATGCATATGTGCTGGCATTCTTCTGTTCTGCTGGAGGTTTAGATTTTATTTTATTCAACACCAAGTGGGCAAAGATAAAGACTATTGTTTTATTCACCTTCTTACCACTGGAACAAAATATTCAACACTCACAATTTAGAGGAGAAGTTTATTTTGGCTCATTGTTCCAGCGGATTCAATCCAAAGTCATTTGGTTCCAAGGCAAAAGCAGTGTGGTAGAAGGGCCTGGCATACGAGTTGCTCACTCTTACTGTGGGCAGTGAGCAGAGGAGGAGCATGGGCTGGAGATAAGAATATCTCCTTCCAGGTCCTGCCTCTAGTCATCTGTCTCAAACTAGGCACCACCTCCTAACACATTCAGCTACGGAAGTCATAAATGGATGGATCCACTAATGAGTATTGGGCCCTCATGACCAAATCACCTTCCAAAGTCCCACTTCTGAATACTTACCACTTTGTGGGGACAATTTAGATGTAACTATAACAACTGTCTTCACCTAAAAAGGTGTCAGGAATTTTTCAAAGCACAGAAACAAGCTTATGACTTATGATAACTGATAGTAAGCATCTGTGTCAACAATAAGTACATACTGAAATCTGTATTTAACATTACACCAGTAATGATAATACATATAGCTATCTAGCACTATTGAACCCATTTGTATATGATTAGCACTGAATTTGAAATTATCCAATGCAGTATAACTGTTAATTCTTACAGCAATATTATTTTTCATAAGACATAAATTACATGGGAACAATGTGAACAAATATTATGCATGTAGCTTAATAAGTATTATTCATGTGTCTATCCATGTAACAACCAGATTAAAGTATAAAGTATTTCATCAGGAGAAATTGCCTCATTTGACTTTTATTAATACAGATTATTTTGCCTAATTATATCTTCATTAAATACAATTATAGAATATGTATTATCTTGTACTTTATATATTATTCAACATTTTTGAGATGCTTAATTACCAGAAAAAAAATTTTAAATTTCATTAATGTGCAGTGTGTTTGAATATAAGACAGTTGTTTTATTTTCCTACTTTTGGACTTTAGATTGTTTTCAGTTTGGGATTATTATATTTAAAATTCTTTTAAACATTATTATTCTTTGAACATTACTCTGTAATACCTTTGTATACATGTGTACTCATTTCTCCTGGGTGTAATTTCTTGGACAAATTGTAGGCATATAGAATTGCCTACTGGCATTGCTTGGACAAATGGTAGATATATGAATAACTTTATTGGAATCAACCAAAAAGTTTTACAATCTGTTGTAATGTAGTTGAAGTTGGTAAGTTTACTCAACACTTTGTATTGTCTATGCTTTTAATTTTATTCATTCTAGTAGGGATATAATGTTATTTCATGTGGTTTTAATTTATATTTCTTTAATGACATTGTTCATGAACAAAATTCATGCACTTATTGACCACTGGGATATCTTTTATTGAGTGCAAGTTTACATATTTTCCCCACTTAATGCACTAATTGAATGACTTTTATTCATTCATTTTAGGAATTATTTATATATTTTGAATACAAGTTTTTTCAGATGTATGTATAGTGAGATTTTTAAAAATTCATTAATTTTATTGATACATTTTAGGTATACAGTATGATGACATTCATCATTGGGAATTTGTACCTTTACATGATGTATCTTGGTTCTTAATTTTTCCACATTCCCTTGCACTCCCTTCAACCTCTCCACACCTTCCTATTTATAAAGACTTTGTTTCCATTTTTTCCTTTTCTCATATTTATTGCTTTTCCTTCTTTCCTTTCCCCTATCCCTCCCACTTTCCCTTTCTCTTTGGACCTTTCCTTCCTATTTCACATTATGCATTTTGATCCTTATTTAAACTTTTGGTTTCTCACAGCAGAGAAACTGTTCTCATCTTATTAAAAAGCTACTGCACAGCTATAGAAACCACCAATAGAGTGAAGAGAAACCCACACTGTGGGAAAAAATTTTTACCAGGTGTTCCTCAGACAAAGGTCTACTACCTAGAATATATAAATAACTTTAAAAAAATCAGACCTCTCAAATTCAATGACCCAATCCAAAAATGGGCATCTGAAATGAACAGACATTTCTCAGACAAAGAAGTAGAAATAGCAAATAAACATATGAAAAAATGTTCAACATCACTAGTCATTTGAGAGATCCGTATGAAAATAATGCTGAGATTCCACTTCACCCCAGAAAGAATGACTGCTATCAAGAAATCAACCAATAACAAATGCTGGTGGGGCTGTGGGGAAAAAGGAAGTCTTCTCCACTGTTGGAAAGAGTGTAGACTGGTGCAACCACTGTGGAAATCAGTATGGAGATACCTCAAAGAGCTAGGACTGGAAGTTCCATTTGACCCAGCTATTCAGCTGCTGGGTACCTTCCCAAGAGAATTAAAAGAATCATACCCAGCGATATATGTGCACCCATGTTTATAGTGGCACAGTTTGTAATAGCTAAAACTTGGAAAAAGCCCAAGCACCCATCAACTGGAGACTGGAAAAAGAAAATTTTTAAAAAATAAAATGGAGTACTACTCAGCCATAAAGAATGAGGAACTAGAGACATTTATAGCTAAATGGATGCACATTGAGGCCATACTCTGAAGTAAAATAAGTAGGACACATATGTGTAAATACTGTGAATTTTTTAAACCATACTATCCATTGCCTTTTTCCCTTTTCTGTACTATCTTTGCATGGAAAATATTTTAGATTTCATGATGCTATTTCTTACCTTTCTTTAATGATTAAAGATTTTCTGTATTCTCTTAAAGAAATCTTTGCTACTTCAAATTTGTGAAGAGTATTTTCTATTTAATTTTCAAAGATTTATTAATTTCATATTAAACTCTATGAACCACTTGGGAGAATTTTTTGCAGGTGTTTACTGTATCTATTAGGCTTATAGTATTAACATACAAGTTTTTGAAAAACATTTTTTCTTTATTAAATTTTATTGAGACTGACATAGCATACTGAATTTATCTTTATCTATAATCATGGAAATATCATTGTATCTTAATTATTAAACAACAAAAACCTTGATTTAATTTTTTTCTTAGCTTTATTGTTTTACAGTAAGTTTTGAAGAATCAGATTGGTTTGGTTAATATAGGGTCTTTGTTATATGTCTATCCAAAACAAGACCATGTTTTCTTTGTAATTGACTTTAATCCAAGAATCAGTTTTTATTTGACTGGTATCAATACTGGACCATTTGATATGCTTACATATATATCTGTCAGTTTACTTAGACCATCTCTCTTTAATTTCTATCAGCAAAGATATCAATCTTGGATCAATAATACATTGTGCTAAATTTCACCTTAATTTTCCAAATATTTCAGGATGCCATTGAAAGTATTGTTCTATAAATTTTATTTGTAGTTATTTTTTGGTTGAATAGAGAAATATAGGTGCTTTTATGTTGACTGTGTCTGATTCAGTCTTGCTAGACACAAATAGAACCGTTGTGTTCCTTAAGGGTAACCCTTTTAACATTATGAAATGTCTCTCTCAAATAGTTTTACCTTAGACTTTAATTAATCCATACTGGCTTTTTTCTGGTTAGTACTTGAGTGGTAATTTTTAACTTTTTTTCTACCTATCTGCATACTTATATTTAGATTATGTCTATCATAACCAAGATATATATGCATATATGTATATTCATGCATGTAATACACATATATATATTTAGCTTCATAGTTTCTGACTTTTACTTATAGATTTTAGATAAGAAAGTTGTTAATCCAATGGTTTTTATCTAAATCTCATTTACTTTGTAACTACTTTCTTAAGTTCTTTACATTAACAGAGTATTTTTATTTCTTCTACGTGATGCTATTGCTTTTTTAAAGCTATGCTGTCTGCATTTTTGGTAGGTATTCATTACAATGTGCATTCTTAATTTATTCAGGAGCATCTTGAATATAAGAACCTTAAATCAGTAAAATTCCATTCACCTGCCCATCTACTCTTTTTCTATTGGTGTTTATTTATTTTAGTTCTACATATCTTATGAGTCACATAATATATCATTATTGCTACTTTTTAAAGTCAGTACTCTTTTAAAACATCATTTTAGTGAAATAGTTACCCTTTGAGTGCTCATTTCTCCTTCCTGAAGATATGTGCTATCAACTTTGATAGTTTCCCTTTCAGCTTGAAAATTTTTCTTTGGAATTTTCATTTAGAATTTCTTGCAGTTTGAGTTTGGTGACAAATTCTCTCAGCTCTTGTTTGAAAATGTCTCCCTTATGTCATTATTTCTGAATGCTACTTTCACTAGGTATAGAAATCTAGCAGACAGCTATTTCTTATTTTTGCTTATCACTTGAAAGATAGCTTTTCATCATCTTCTGGCATGCACTGTTTCAAAGAGATGTCAGGCATCTTTGTTGTAGTTGTTCCCCTGTATGTAAAATGTCCTTTTTAAAAATCTTTTTCTACAAATTTGGCTCAGTAATTTGATAATGATGTGCCTAAAATACTTCTATTTGTACTTTTTTTGAAAGGATTCTTTGAATATTTTCTTATTCTTAAGTTCTTAAAATGATTCCTCCTCTTTTTGGGGGACTGTGTGTCCATTACAAGCTATTCTCATATTATTACTTAAGATTTTTAAATTATTCTATGTTCTTCAGTTGAATAATTTCTATAGACCTATTTTTAGATTCGGTGATTTTCTGCTGGTATATACAGTTTGCTACTAAATCTTATGTCCCAACAATTCTTAATTTAAATTTTAAAAATTCAATTTTAGAATATCAATTTTACCTTTAGACACTCTATTCACCTAGTGAAAAATAGACATTGTTCTCATTTTTACCTTATTTTGCAATTTCTGTAACACATTCATAATCATAACTTCATTGTTTCTAACCTACTAACTCGTTCTAATTCATTTGTAGTTCTGATTCTTTTATTATTATTTTTTTCTCTTCATTTCTCCTGAAAGTGTGAAGGATTGTATGTTTAGGATTACCAAAGAATTTCAAATAAAAAATCATTTTACCTATAGTCTTATGAATAAATAAGACTATAAATAAATAATTATTAAATCTATTTCATAGACAGCTGTGCTAAAGAAATGAATATTTTGATCCAAGTAGGAATTCAAGTAGAATGGATCGGGGTCACAGTCTATGTTTCAGTTTTTCTCTGATTATGAGTGAACTCTGTTCTGAAGTATTACAGGAGCTCCGCAAGGAAATTTGGGATTGAAAGACAATAAGTCCATAGCGATTTCCTGCTGAGTTCCAGACCCCAACATCCTAGGCTGCCACAGTCTCAGCAGAATCCCTTTGTGATGAATTGCCTGGCCAGAAGAGCAAGCTCTGAGCTGGGGGATCCTCAGCACAACAAGCCAGCTTTCTAGAGCTTAAATTCTAAGAATTCTACCATACTTTGGAGTTAAGTAAATACAGCAGTTATTTATCTGTCTTCTCTCTCTTCAAACCTTAAAATTATTGCTTTACATAGACCTCCAATTATTCTGTTTGACACCCCAGTCTCCACATACTCTTTAGCTGTGTTTCCTTGTTCACAAAACAGACATTTATTTTTGCTTTAGAATTCAGCTCCACTATACATCTTTTAGAAAGTTTTATAAATTTTATATTTTGTGCTTGTATCTACCTTAACAATTCGTTACCTAAATATCCTGTACCCATATCCACTTTAGCATTTAACCAATTGTATGTAATGTTGTCTGTAACAACTTGGGAAACAGGAGTTGGAGCTTATCCATTTCTTTGTACCTAATGACTAATGATGCACAATATATAGTCTAGTTACAAATATAGATTAACTATTTATTTTTTTCTTTATTGCTTCTAAAATTCACTTCCAACAGAAATCTCAAAGGTTAAGTCTCTCTGGTGGTGTTTGCCTTATCTTGTTCTGAAAGTTAAAACTTAATAGGTTTCAAAATTAATGTTGACATACATTTTGGAAGAACACATTGGCTAAAGATAAAATAGCAAGAAATCTGGTTATTTAAAATTATAAAAGTATTCATTTTAATTTTATCTGTTTTAATAGTAAAAAGCAAAATTTAAGACTCTTATCTCAAATTAAACTACTATTCACTTTTAACTAATAATACCTTATGTGCCTGACACTTCAGGTGGAATGATTAAATTATGTACCTGTAGAAAGATCTCAGAAAGCAATGACAGCTATTACAAACCTACTATGTTCCTAGGTACTTAAAAATGTATTGTATTTAAAAATTGTGTCATTGATTTCAATTCATTGTTTTTCTTTATATGACATTCTTCTTTTCCTTCAAATTTACGTATGGACTGTGAATTTTTATTTCCTTTGCTTTGCTTTTCAGATTTATCTCATGAAACATTGTGGTAGTCAGCTTTGTTAGGTAGTTACTTTAAGCAAGGATGTATAAGTATAGGAGCGTTTCTCCTGATCAAATGGGAGAACTAGGAAAAGACATTTTCCTTAAAATATAGAGTTGACAGTGGGCTACACACAAATTAAGTCAGAGCATAAGTCTTTAAATCTCTCTTTCCATTCTTTTCATATATTGGAGTATGTCTTGAAATGTGAGTTAGATATATTTTGCTCCAAAGATTTTTTTTATTAAGATGTGCTTTCACTATGTTGCTCAGGCTTGCCTCAAACTCATGATCTTCCTGCCTCAAACTTTCAAGTACCTGGGATTATAGGCACACACCTCTATGCCTTTCAGCTGCACTAATTTTTTTAAGGTTGAGAGTATCAAAGAGAACTTCACGTTTACCTGCTGTGAAGTTTATTCATGCAACGTTCTTGGATTCTATTTGGGTCCTGAAATGTATATAATACCCAATTTTTTAAAAACTGCTAGGAGGCCTGATCCTAAGATAGAGTAAAGAGAATGGTTAGATTTGACATCTTGCCCTTGGTAGTTCAGTGAGTGATTCTTATGCTATTTTTGAAATTACTTTCCAGTCTATTTTTTTCATCTAGATATGTTGTTTTCTAGATGCCTAACAAAGAAGAGGCTGGCCAAAAAACATGAAGTATTATTTTTCTAAAACTGCTTGATGTAGTTTTTCTATGGAACAGAAAAAACAATGAACAATGATGCAATAAGAATTTTCTTGCATGAAGGTATCCAACCTGGGAGGGAACAAGTTTTAAGAGTTTTGGGAAATATTACCACTTCTGTTCACAAGAGAAGTTGTAGTATTCAATGTTAAGCCAATTTACTTCATTTCTGTGAGAATGAATGTTGATATGTCAATTTCTTTGGATTAAGAAACACCTAGCAGAAAAGTAAAGAATGATCCAGGTTGTGTCTGATCAGGTCATGAGGTGTGGTGTTGGGTAGTATATATATGGTTCCAAGCCTGCTCCTCTCTAGTAATGTTCCCTTATACTGCTTCCCAGCTGCAATGAACTAAACAGCTCTGCTGCACTACCATGATCTTTCTGCTTTGGAGTATACCAACCACGTACTGAACATCCTGAAGATATGAGCCAAATTAAATCTGTCCTCCTTTATATTTTGGGTGTCAGTTATTGTGATTCAGCAATGGAAAAATCTCACTAGTTACAGAAAATCGTGATTGCTGTGAACTGTGACTGTATGTGATTAGGTGGTTTAAAACTCTTTGGAACTACTTTGTGGGAGAAATTTGGAAATTTTAGAGAGATGTGGGCTAGAGAAGCCTAGAATGTAGTAAGCAGAGCCTTATGGGTTATTTTGGTTGGAGCTCAGAAGACCAGAGTGCTGACAGGAATGCAGAGTGTAAAAGCCAGGCTTAGAAGGATTCAGTTGGGAGCAAAGACTTCATTGGCTGTTGGATTGGAGGCCATATGTATTACAATCTACCAAAGATTTGTCTACATTACACCCAAGTCTTGACAATTTTCAGGAGACTGAGATTAATGGCACTGTACTAATTAATCTGGTGGAAGACGTTTTAAGACAAGCAAACATTAAGGATATGCCATGGGTATTGCTTGCTGCTTTTAGTTATATTTTAGTGAGAATGAGGGGCAAATGACAGAGCAGAAAAATGTGAAACACTTACACTTTGGCCCAGAAGGAACCAAATGTAAAATTGAGGCCAATGTAAGTATGCTAAAAAATTAGCACCATTAAAATAAAATTAATTACTTTGTACAGTGACAAGAATAAAGATACCTTGAGGACATCTCAGGAATCAGCAAGACCCCGCCCATGGCAGATACAAGGATGTGCAAATGTCAATTTTTTGTTTAAAAGAGAGTTCCTAGGACCTATGCTCAAGAAAACTTCCTAGGGAATTGGTTCCCCAGAATTCACTTCTCTGTCCTTAGTCATACATGTACATCCATTTTCCAAGAGGGCCTGGCTATTGCTTCCACTAACAGCAGACCTTGACGTGGTCCATGCACTGCTGATACGTAGAATACAAGAGTGCTAGAATCAGGGAAGCTTCACTCCTAGGTTCCGAGGAAGGTCTGTGAGAGGAGGAATGGGGCCCCAGAGTTGGCAATGCACGAACCTATGGGAATGACCCAAAAGTGATTGAAGAACCGAGGAAGTTGGAGATCCCAGGAATGTGGAAAATCAGCAGAGAAAATCTGCAGATTGCGAATGAAGCCAACCCAAGAGGGAGGTCTTGTGGGCTACAGCTGGCAAGAAAATAGGGATAGTATATCCATGGGCGTCCTCATGCTCTTTGGAATTCACATTTTACCATCATGTACCCTGGATGTTGGACATCCACCTACAGAATTTAAAATTTGCTAAGTTGATTTGTAGTCTTGCTTTTCTTTTCAATCCACTTATCTCTCCCTTTTGGAATAGAAATATTTACTTTGAGCCATTGTACATTAGGGTTATGTAACATGATTTTGATTTTTGCAAAGCTTCACGGTGAATAGTTTGCACTGCAACTCAGAGAGACTTGGACTTGGATTTTTGGAAAGTATTGGTACTGTTGAGAAGTTGAAGAAGAGGGTATTAATTTTCTGGTTGTTTGTGGGATAGTTGTTTTATGTTAGGCAGAATTATGAATTTGCTATTTTGAGATTAAGTATAATTTACATGTGTTTGGGTCTAAAGTTGACAGCAGGTGCATTGTGACAGTTCTGATCTGTCAACTACGTTAGATTAGGAAATTCCTGGAAGATTAATAGAGCACACTCCTTGTGTTGGGGTGAATCATGGAGGTGTGGCCTTTGACAGTATGTATGGTTCCTATCCCATTTCTATCTGGCAGTGTTCCCTCACTCTGTTTCTCTGCTGCCATGAACTGAGCAGTTCTACTCCACCACCAGAAGACCTTGGAACCTATTGACCATCTACTGAATCCCCTGAAACTGTGAGCTAAGTTAAACATTTTCTCTTTTAAGTTGTGAGAGGGAGATATTGTGTCTTAGCAATGAGAAACATAATTATACAATCTTCTAAAATGAATTGGTGCCTAGATAACATTTAGTCTTGTGACTTGGATCCCTGCACCCCTGTTTCAGGGGATCCAACCCAGAGCTTCATATGTGTTAGGCAAGTGCTCTCCCATAATCTATACCCCCAGCCCATGTGACTTGAATTTTAATGTAACAAGAAAAGACTTTCTTGGGCCTGGGATTTATCTCAGTGGTTCCGGTGCCTGCCTTGCAAACACAAGGTCCTGAGTTCGATCTCCGGTACCAAAAAAAAAAAAAAAAAAAGAAAAGGAAAGACTTGCTTGATGATTCATTTCCCTTGCAGCCAACATCCTTTCCTTGGAGAGGCCATGGGAACACCTGTTCTAATGGGTTGCCTGGAAACCATCACTACTCTCACATCATGGCTAAAATCAGGGTAGTGTAACTGACTCTTTTCCTTATCCTTACCCATTATGGATATAATACGAGCTAAAAATATTTTATATTTGTTTGCCACCAATCACACTTATTTATTCTCCCTTGGTTCTCATTGAGAAAAATGAAAAAAAAATGACAGAAAAAGTTAGAATATTCATAATTTCTTCCCCTTCTACTTAATTCTTTTTATACATGTCAGAAAATTATATCTAAAGTAGAAATTAAATTTATATGGCTATAGATGAGAATGTATTTATATATAAATTTGTATATATGCATTATGTTTATAAAAATATTCTTTCATTTATTTAAAGATCACTGTTCATAGTGTGATAAAATATGAGCTTTGAAAAACGTGTTAAAAATAGTATCTTATAAGCTATGTGAACATGGGCAGCCCAATAAGCTCCACAAGGTATAATTTTTATTTGAAAAATGAGAATTCTAATACCTATCTTGTAGGATTGTGATAGATCCATTGATATATAAAATGTTCAGTAAAATTCCTGGGATATGGTAAGAGACTAGCCATAATAATAGTTATTAATATTTTCTCTTTTAATCCTACTACTTGTAGTCATAGGACTAAATATTAAGAGATACAGAATCATAGAAAATATAACCTCTCTGTTAATATCCTAAAAACCTACCAAGGAAAACTGAAAAGAGCATCAACAACTAATATGTAACGTGAAAAAAATGCTGTTAAAATAGTGAGCAGTAAATAAATGCATCTCCATGTGAAGTGGAACAAAACAAGAACCAGGTGAACCATAGCAATATAATGTGTATCTTCATTGACTTAATTGAAACTAAGTATCAGAAGAATCTTGCTTGACTATTAATTATTCCTAAATTGTTGTATTTTTGTTCGATTTAGTTGTTTTTGTTTGTAGTTAGGGTTTATATAATGTTTATAAAGCTAAGTGTAGGAATTGGATTTGTTTGTTTGTTTGTTTTGATACTTAAACATCAAAAAAATAGAGAACAGCATTGAACTCCAAACCAATGTTTAGTTCTGGAATTATGAGAAAGACTGGTACCATCAAAGGATCTCTTACCTCGCAGCAGATAGCATGTGTTGGGATACACTCTTTGGTGCGGCTTTTTTATAAGTGCATTTCAGTGGACTATGTAAAAATTAATTTTGGATGTTCAGAGACCATCAGTGTTTTCCTATCATTCCTATATTGGGACAATGTTCCCTAAATTCAAAGCTTTAGCATGTATAGCAGTTTAATATTAAAAGGGGTTCAGTAGACAGAGAGGAAAAAACTGTAGAAAACCCTAAACTTCTACAGTGTAGGACTGAATTTAGGGGGAAATATGAGAAATAATTGAAAAATACAGTTACTGTTTAAATTTAGAAAAGTTATTAAAAGTCACACAGGCATTAATTCCCTTCTGAAGAATCTCTCTTACTCACACTCAGTTCTCTCCACTTTCTGAGACAGTCCTTGAAGTCCCCCTTTGTGTGCCTTTAAATGCACTATTATGGCTGCCTCAGTGTCCTGAATGCAAAATGTTTGCTTTTCATGATGATTTTGACTTTGGGAAGGATCCAGAAACTGCATGATGCTAGATCCAATAAATGAGTGGATGAGGGAACTCTGTAATGGTTTTAGGAGTCTGCCTTTCCCTTGGGTGGCACTTCCAGCAGCATTCACCATATTTTTCTTTTATCATGCCTTATAAAGACACTCTTGAAAAAGAACTTCCAATATGACTTCAGAATGTTGCAAGAGTGGTGACACAATTGTGTTCAATGCAAGGAGTAGTATTTTTAGGGGGATTAATGGAAATATGTCTTTTACTGTAATAAATATTTTAAATCTAAACATACATGGGATACTTTGCACCTCAGGCAATGAAATTCACTCTTACATCATAGAAGTTGTGAGGAGTCTGGAACAGCAATGAAATTAGAAAAAGGATAAATCATGCATTTATAACTCCTCTAACATGCTGATGGGAAAGATAGAGCTTAAATGTGTCTATTCCTTAGGACCCCAATTTTCTATGGCTTCTGAGACAGAATTAGAAGGTTACTGTACAGTATAAGCCTGTAGTTCACACAAAGAGAAGGGAAATTTATTGTTTTTTTATTAACTACAGCTGAGAGTAACTATCTATGAATAGAAAATGAAATACTTAGAGACTGACGTAAAATAAAAACAATAAAGAAAGAAAAAGAAAAATAATTCAAGCATGGATAAGAAATAGGGCTACTTAAAAAAATTACAAATTGGGAGGAGAGAAAAGGAAACAAAATAGAGTATATGAGACAGAGAAACACTGACAGTATTACAATTTTTTAATAAAATGTTTTTAACTGAAATAGCCTTATTTTAGCTCCTCTGTTTGTTTTTTCTCTGTTGGATTCACAGTAGGGAAAAAAGCACACACGTATTGCCTCTTTATTTGTCTGCTATTTTTCATAGTTAAGGAAACTTGTGGAGAGAGATATGTAAAAATCACCCAAGGTAAGGAGCTGAGCCAGGACTTTGACTGTGATATGCCCACATCTTTCACTAGTGCTCTCTTGAGTTTTAATTGTCATTTTACAAATTTTGAGGAAATGCAGCAAATTATGCATACAGTTTAAAAATGTTTCCTATCTCACGTATTTGTACTATAACCTCCTCTTTAATCTGTTGTGCCCTTAATATTCGTCTCAGTTTGCTAGTTTCCTCTGATGCTGGAGTTCACTTAAGGTTCAATTTTAGGAAGTTGGATTTTTAATAAGATTTCTTTAAATGGTTTCCATATTTAGCCAATCTTGGCAGTTCTTAACAGTCCATGGAAGAGCAAATAGAGAGCTTCTGAAAAAAATAGCTTCAACTTCTAGATGAAACCAAAACTTGGGGTCTCTGACTTCTAAGATGTGAATGCAATGTTGGCAGTCTAAATTTATCAACAGCCTAACATGGCATTCTGCAAAAAGGGCTTCTTTATTCTACTGATGATTGTAATGTTTCTTAAGTTTCCAAGAATGATCATTCCTCTCTAAGTATTTTCAGCTTGAAACGTAGCTCTTCTCTAAAATGCTACTACATCTTGATATCTATATCAATACATACACACATGCACAAAAAGATGTCAAATATCAGAGAATTCATTTCTGTCTCTTAAAAAGACAAACAAACCTGAGTTTAGTTTTCAAAACTACGTAAAGCATGGCTGCGTTTATTGTACATGTATAATACTATGAGTTATTTTTGTCTAATGAATTCTTAAACATAAGGGTCCATTGCTCTTTTCCTTTTCCTTAGGTTCAGCGAGATGGTCAGTGCTGACCGCAAATATGAATCAGAGGAAGGTGGGGAGGAGGAGGAGGAAGGATGGCAGGAAACATTTTATGATTTATGCAGTTTTTATGAAAAAAATTCTCTTTACTTACTGTATAGTGTTGCTGTTCTTATTACTTGGTGGGCCTGAGGCATGGGCCACACACATCAACTGTCTAAAAATAAATCTACAGCCTATCTGAGTGTCATTATGGTGTTTGTTTCATAACAACTGCCTATGAATCTTTATTAAAATTCAAGTGGGCTGGGACTCAGAGCCAACAATGAGGCCCGTATGCAGTAATAGGGCACAGTCTGTTCTTGGGGCGGCTCTGGAAAGATCAGAGCAGGGTGTGGCAAAAAACTGGGCACACTGCAAATAATTTGAATCGCAGAGACTATGAAAGAGACAGACTGGAACCATAGGAATGCATTTCATCCAAACAAGATATGTGGTGTTTAATTCAGTCCCAGAAGGAGAGGGAAGAAATGTTGGGCCAAGCAATCTGAATTGAGGGCCATGCCAGGACTCTGCTTGGTGACTCAGGAGAGAGAAGGCTGAGACACAGAGGTTTCTCTTAAAGTTTCTGAAAGAAAGTCGTTTTCCAGTAGATACATTAAAAAACCATGTAAAGCTCACATCTCTCTTACACAATGATATAAAATTCTTTATGGCAGCATCTATCCTTTCTTATATTGAGAAGCAACCTGTATTTATGAAACAAAATCTCTGTATAAATCTATGGAATATGAAGTGTGACAGTCACACATTTGAGCTTTAAATTAGTCTTTATTTTTACAGGTTTTTTTAAAGTGAATTAAAATACTTGTGTAGAACAAGAGATGACCAAGTCATATTGTTTATGTTTGGGGATACAGGTGTGAATGGAGGTTTTATACTGAAAATTTGAAAATTGAGGGAGGACTAGCCAGAAGATAGTAGCATCGTGGAGGTCAGTCTATGCAGTAACAATCCTGGAAATCCCACCTGTCCTCACTTTTATGCATTTTCTAAACTTCTGCATTGGCACATCTCACTTGCATGAGATTAAAATCTTTTGATTTGGGGCAATAAAAATCATGATCACTAGAAATAAAGCAGGAGCTGTATTGCATAGTGCTGTGTTTAAATAAAATATGATGTATTTATAAGGCAAAGAGTTTAAATCTCTTCAAAAATCTTTATTTATATTTTATGCAGTGTGTGATGGGGGTGGTGACTATTACAGTCTTTTATCTCATGCAGAAGTTGGTAGCAAAGACAATAAAAAAAAAACCGTGATGTGTCTTCAAAGTAATAAACACTCACATCAGCCTTAAAGTGTTACATGGCCGAAGGAGAAAGGATGATAAGTTTTCTAATTGATTTAAGTGGAATGTTTTCTACCTTCAATAGGAGGGAAAACCTTTGGGAAAGAAAGTTTGAGTCTTTTTTTTTCCCCTTTTTTCTGTTTTATTTTTTGAACTCTATGTTGAGAGGAAAGCAGTCATAATTCTAATATTTTTTCTTTAGTAAAAAGCTGAAAGTATGATGATACAGTAAATTAATGTGATATATTAGATTTCTACATAAAATATATGCTATAACAACAAAAGGGCACATACTGGAGTATAAATAAACATTTTAGGGCTATGCCTTACCATTGAAATATTCATTAGACTTTTAAAAAATATTTAAGAGTCAACAGAACAACACAAATCCAAAGGGAAGAAGAACTAAAACCACAAAGCACAGTAAAAATGTCTCCCATTCTTTGATATTCATTCTATTATTCAAAAAATTCTGTATATAAGTCAAATAGTGCTCAGAATTGGATGAGTTAATTTTAAAAGTGTAACACATACACAGAAACACACACAATGGGATACTGTTAAGACTTTACACCCAGAAATAAATAAAATGTAATTGTATTAGTCAGCTTTCCCATTGCTTGGACACAGTACCCAATAGCTACAGCTTAAATGAGAGGAGATTTAACACCGCTTACAGTTTCAGAGGAATCAGTCCATGGTAGGCTGGCTCCAAGGCAGAAATATCATAGTAGAAGGGCTTGGTAGAGCAGTTATTCAGTTCATGGAAAATTGAAAACAGACTAGGGAAACAGTACAAGAGAGGAAGGGGTCAGAGACCATACACATTACTCAAGGCCTCATCATCATGACCTACCCAGACACACTCAGAAGTGTGCTTTTGTAATCTCTTGGGTGTTCCTTAATCCAGGTAGGCTGATACATTATGGTCAATGGTAAAAATGTACACCTTCTCATCTTGACAACCAGACACATCTTAAAGCATATTTAATCTCCAAATAAAGGCAATAAGAAGTTCATAATATGATATAAACATACGGCCTACCGCCAGGAACACACTACTACCCTCCCCACAGCCTCAATAGTTCTAGCATTTTTCAAAAGTCCAACTCGAAATTTTTTCTGAAAGTCAAGGAAAACCTTATCCATGAATCCCTGTGAAAATAAAAAATAAGTTACATAATCCTAAGATATAATAGTGTACATCAAACAATCCCATTCCATAAGGAAGAAATAGGATGCAGAAAAGAACATAACCAAAGCAAGATCAAAGCCTGGGAAGGGAACATTAAGTCCTATAGTTTCATATTCAGAATCTAAGGCACGTAGTAGTAGGATATGAGTTCCACAGGTTATGAGCAGCCTCATCACCTGTGGCCTTGCTGGCTGTAGACCACACAGCCTCTCTCTTTGGCTGGATCTGCTCATGCTCTATCCCTTTCCTTGGCAGATGTTCCAGGTCCTCGGCATCTTTAAGTTCCTGGAGTCTCCACTCCCACTGTGGCTTCATTCTCACCACTTCCCATACCTACATCTGAGGGACACATTGCCTGACCTCCAAAGAATTCCTTTGACATCTGGGTAGAAATTTCCATGACCCATAACTCTTGCATTCTGTGTGCCTGAACCAGCATCACATGGGCATATCAAGGTCAACCATCAGCTAGAATAGCACTAGGTCATCCCTTGGATAATAGCTCTGTGGCCACTGAGTGTCTGGATGGTTTTACACAGTGAAATAAATACCAGTAAATTGCTTTTTCATGTGGCCCTTCTCCAGCAAGGACTGCAGGGTCTCTCTGCTCAAATGAAAGGGTTACATTTTGCACCCTTCTGCTAGGAGTAGGTGGGTTCTTATTAATTTCTGAAATTCCCTCAAGACAGCTTTCTTTTTGTCTACTTTTGAAGTACTTGGTTTCTGTTTAATGGTGCTAATCTCATCAGCAACCACCCCTGCTGTAGCCCAAACTTTACACTTGATTCCTTTTGAGCCAAAATTTAAGATTTAATATCTCTCTGCTCTGCTTTTTTTCATGATTCTCTATAGTCATGCCACAGGCTGAATGTTGGACTACCTTGAAATTTCCTCCACCAGATCAATTAGTCTATACCCTTTAAATTCAGTCTTATTCAAAGTCTTAGGACATGGGCAAATTTAGGCAAATTCTTTGCCAGAATGTAACATTCATGGCCTCTAGTACAATTTTCAACTGAGTCCTCATCTGAAACTTCATAATCTTGGCCGTTACTGTCTGCATTTCTGACAGCACTTTACTTAGTCTTATGAGCTCTGTCCATAAATTATCATAGCATTCTAGACATCTCTATCCTACATCTCCAAATCCTTCCAAATTCCTCTCATAAACCAGTCCCGAAGGCTTCTGAGTCACATGATCAGAAATAGTCACAGAAACAATCCTACTGTTCTTATCAATTTTCTATATTATTTAGCTTTCTTATCACTGGAACAAACTACCTCACACATGAAACTTAAAGAAGAGGTTTATCTGTGTCAGTTTCAGAGGTTCAGTCTATGGTTAGCTGGCTCTAAAGATGATACATTACGGTGGAAGCATGTGGTGGGGCAAAGATACTTAGCTGATTGTGACCAGGAAGCAGATGAGCAGAATAGTGTGAGAGAGGAAGAGGCTAGGGTCTAAATATATTACCTAAGGCCATGCTTCTATGATTCACCTAGACACACCCAGAAATATGCTTTATTAATAATCCCCTAGAAAGCTCTCAAGCCAATGATATTGACAATACAGCTTAACTGTAACAGTGACTATAGTTAACAGTGTATTCTATACTTGAAAAACACTGAGAGTGAATTTTAAAAATTTTCTCCGTATAATAATACAAAGATAAATATATGAGGCAATTCACATGTTGAATAACTTGATTAAGACCATTTCACAATGTGTACATATATCAATGTATAACATATATGTTGTAAAAGGTAAATAGATAACTTTTACTTGACAATTAAAAATATGTCTCTGTTTTTGGATGAAACTACTACTTTTCAATATGTTTTCACAATACTATTGGGTATTTTAAAAATAATACCAATGTTCAAGTCCTACTCTACATCAATTACATAAGATTTGAAGGGCTTTGGGAGTAAGAGCATTGATATGAACATGGCAGCAGTGGTAGTATCATTTTTTAATCTGCCCAAACCCCAGTGTAAAATCAGAAAATATGTAGATAGCCTTTTCCAAAACCACATGAACAGCATATATCATAAAACTACATCACAACATATCCCTACATAACCCAAAATATAACTGACTGGGGGAAATCAACAATAGCCACTAGACGTGTGGGTTACAAGTGCTGGTGGATAAGAAGGCAAAGGAGAACAAAATCAGAGAGTAACAAGAGAGTATTTGATGGACTTGGAAAGGGCACTCTTGTATTTTAGAAGAACCCTAAAATACACTCTTGAGTGTTCATCAAGAGAGAATTAATTTGAGAATAACAGCAACAAGAGTGAGAGTTTACTCATTTCACTAGTAGTCATGGAAAGTTCAGAACAAGACCTAAAGAGATCAGAGATATTACATCGCTATGGGCCCTTGAAACTGATGTACTAAGGCTTTCTTGTACAACAGAATTTTACACTGAGTAGAAACTGCTGGGGAGAAATCAAGATTGAACTTGACAAATACAATAAAAACAAAGGAAAGAAAAAATGAACAGAAAAATGTGGAAAGTAAAAATAATCAGAAAATTTCAGAAAGCAAACTTTTGTTTAAAATTTTGTTTAATTTTGCCAAGAGAGGGTGAGGGGATAAATATTAGTAAAGCAGAGAAATGTGTATCACTTAGTTTTAAAAATTCAGAAATGCCAATTTCACACATAAAAATGTTCCACAAAATGTTATGAGGTCAAATTCTACTAAAAATGATTTTGAAAATAGGAGAACAAGAAGAATTAGATTCATACAGACAATAAAATAATCCCAGATGAACATTAATTAGTCAAAACTGTAGGGTGATCCACATATATGAAGAAAATGATACAAAATCTTAAAGAACATAAACCAAAGGTACAATAAAGTAGAAATCTAACCACAGAATGTAGAAACAAGTTGAAAATAAGAGAAAATCTTTTCAGAAAAAAGACTAAACGAGATATAACAGAAAAGCAAGTAAACCTAAAGCATATCTTAAGAGAAATTGAAAGGAATAAGGAATGTTTATGACATAATATGAGTTGAAGGAAAGAGTAAAATAATTTAGAGAGAAATTGAGATTCATGGCAAAGAACATCCAACATATGGACTACAGGAGTTCTTTGGGAAAAAAATGAGCAAAGAGATCAAAAAAGCTGAAAAACTAATAATTTAAAGACAATTTTCTAAAATAAAAATGATACCATCAAAAATTTTAGTTTCTTAACAGATAAAGTTTTATGTATTTTGAAGGTACAATCTGATGTGTTGAAGTAGGTATAAATTGTGGAGTAGTTAAGTGTAGCTGTTTAATAAATGGACTACTTCAAAGTGGGTGTGAAAGAGTCTCATCACAAACAAGATAGTTTTTAAGACAAAACTCTTTGTGTTACAAAAACAATTAGGATAACACATGTATGTAACTCAGGAAAACTGTGACATAAGGGTTTTATATCAAGCAGAATAAAGTCTTAATTAGGAAGATAAAGGAAAATTATGTCCACATGGAAGGGATCAGAGGAATATGTTCGTGAGTGCCTGTCTTGAGGAATCTAGTACAGAATGTGCCTGTTGGTGACGAGGACTGTCACAAGAGAAACACAGTTGTAAAATTAAGGTGAAGGTTAAAGAAAATTTTAAAGGGATTATACTTGGAATTTAGTAACAGTATACCCCGATATGTTCCATATGTCAAATAATTAACTTTTTTTCATGATCATATTGAAATAATAATATTGGCATTATTTTACTGAGGCTTTTGGGCTTTTATGTTTAAAAAGTAAATGAATAATTATAGAATATTTTAATTTCACCATATTTGGTTTAAAGAAATCTGATTGTAATAGAAGGAATTAAATTAAATTAGTGTTGGCCTTTATTTTACTTAAAATCACCAACATGAAATTACAAAGTATTACATTTTTTTAAATAATGCATTATATATATCTGTTTCTATATTATAGCTCTTGCTGTTACCAAAATGGCACCAAAAAGAATTCAATAGAATTTCTTGTCTCCATGTTGAGCTATAGCAATATAATTTTCCAATAAAAGAAATCAGGATGTCTTGAATAAATGAATGACTCTATGTCTCTGGTAGGACATGTGCAATATGTTTGAATTATCTTTCCTACTAGGTAACATAAAATCCATTAAATTCTACTAATCATACTAAAGGAACACAAGAGTGTACACAAATAGACTTCTTTTCTATAGATGGGACAATTTCATTTTATGAGAATATTAATTGCAATATATTGAAACACATCAATTATGTTTACATGAATTCCATAATAATATAGGTAAAAAGTGTTGCTTCAAAAGATAATAATCCATTATCTTTTATACATTAAAACATTTATTCTTCCAAATAGTAGATATGAAACTCTTTTACAAAATTTGTGCCTGTTAATTAATAAATCATAATATTAGAATATCACCATTTTGCAAGCCTTAGTGAATTAATAAATCTATTAATTGAATATCAATGATTGCTAAGTTACAGAAAGTGAGACAAACATTATAAAACTACTTAGTGGTTATGATGAATGCGATCACTATGTATATCTAAAATGTACCAATAAACTTAATTAATATAAAAATAAATAAAAGGGTCATATGAGTGGTATAGAAAAAAATACCTAATAGGCCATGCCTTAGAGAAATGTTCAGAAAGACAATGTTAAGGTGAAAGCATTTAGCTATGTTTGTTGCTTTTGAAACATGTTTTCTATATTAATTTTAGTGTGAATTATTTCAAAATTTAAAAAGAATGAAATGAATATCATATATCATATATCTACAACTCATATTTAACACATCCTAACATAGAGTTTGAAAAAAATAAAAAGTAAAGTTGCACAGGTAAATCAAAAGCACCTGCATCCCCTTGTATCTCTCATTAATCAAAGGATAATTCCAAAGTTTTAAAATAATATTTAACAATTTTATTGAAGAATCATTCCATACTATTTGACCCAAATGTCTAAAATGAACAATGTAATATTTTTCAGTCCTCTCAGTGTGAGCAATCATCACCAAAATGTTAGAACATGTTAAGTTCCCACAAAAGAAAACTGTATTCATTAGAAGTCACTTCCCATTATTCCCCCAAACCACCAGCACTCATTAACAAATAATCTCATTTTCTGACCTTACAGATTTGCCTGTTCTGGGCATTTAATAAAAGTTAAATTATATAGCATGTGATCTTTTATGATTAGCTTTAATTCGGTATGTTTTTGAATGCTTGTCTATAGTGTAGCATATATCAGTACTTTAATGCCAAATAACATTTTGGTATATTGACTTTTAATCCATTTATTACGTGATGGGCATTTGAGTCATTCCTCCATTTTGACTCTAAAGAACAATGCCCTTATAACATTCATGTACTTAGTTATATATGAATATATTTTTTACTTTTTTGTGTATACCTAGTAATGGGGCTGCAGCATTATATGATAACCCCAAAATTGATATTTCAAATAATTATCTATTTTCTAAGATTGCTGGACCATTTTTTTCCCTTGATCAATGTATGAGTGCTCAAATTTAACTACATACTACAGCGGGGTTTTCCATCTCTGATCTATAGCCCAGTACCAGTATGTGTCCTGTTAGAAACCAGGCTGCACAGCAGAAGGTGAGAAGTGGGTGAGGGAGTGAGGCTTCATCTGTATTCTCTGCTCCTCCCCATCATGGACATCACTGCCGGAGCTGTGCTTTCTATCAGATCCATGGAGGCATTAGATTCTCATAGGAGTGTGAACCCTAAAGTGAACTTCAAAAGTGAAGGATTGGGGTTGTGCACTCCTTATGAGAATACAATGCCTGAAGATCTGAGGTAGCACTGTGGCAGTGATGGTAGCACTCAGGAATGGCAGTGAATGCAGAATAACTTTAGCAGAGAGATTTGATTGCACATAGACCATACTAAATCAATGGCAGTGTCTTATCAAAACCCCATCAGTGAGTGACAAGTGAAGATTAAGCTGCCTTTGGTGGCAGGGTTTATAGTAGCAAGTGAGTTGTTGGACTTCAATTGTACAGCTGCATCTGCTGGAAGGCTTCAAGTCAGAATCCAACACTTCTTTTAGTCTGTCCATTGCCTGGCCATTATTTATTTACCACTTTCATCCATGTCTCTTTGCCTCATTATATATTGTCTCAGACAAAATAAGTAAAAGGAAAAATAAGTAAAAAACAAATGTCCCTAGAAAACTTCTTTGAACAGGAGAAAATGCTCAATAATGAGAAAGCAGAAGATGCTTTAAAGTACTTATAAAAGGAAAGCTGTACTTAGATGAAAATACCAGAGTCTGATTTATATTATAGGTTCATTGCAACAGGTGAGTCACATTCTCCAAGCCCACTTTGTACAATACATGGTGACCAGCTATCCAGTGAAGCCATGAAACCTTCAAAACTGCCTTGAAACATGTAGACCAACCACCCTGTATTATAAAACAAACCTTGGAGTTCTTCAAAACATAAAAAAAAACATGAGCACAAATGACAGAAGCAATTATTGAAGGCCACTACTTCATCAAATGTGTCTGCACTGAAAGCAGCATTCTTAGTTGTTAACCACATTGCCAACATGAAGAAGCCCTTTACTATTGGTAAGTAAGTACTATTGGTGAAGACTTAATCCTACCTGCTGCTAATGACATTTTCTGTGAACTTTTAGGAGAGGCTGCAGTTCAAAAGGTTCCATGTGCTCACTTTTGGGCCAGAACCATAACTAGAGGAAGTGAAGAAATAGCAGGTTGATGGAGAGGGTTATTAAATCACTGTGGTATGCAATTCAGGTTGACCAGTCAACTGATGGTGACAACAAGGGAACAATGCTTGCTTTTGTGCTGTATATCATGTGCACTTTTGTTGTCAACCAACACTTCATCTGCATCTATTCAAGTCTTTGAGTGATTACATATCAAGAGAACTGAATTGGTCTTTTTATGTCAGTATACACACAGATGGAGTGGCTGCTTTGACTGGACAACTGTCTAGTTTCTTTACTCGTATCAAAAAGTTTGCTTCTGAATGTGACTCCATACATCAAGTCACCATAGAGAAATTCTGTCTAGTTGAAAATCATCACCTGAGCTAAACAGTTTGCAGGATATGATTACAATTATTAATTACAGTAAAGTACATCGCCTTAACTCACATCCATTCCTGCAGTTCTGTGAGGAGATGAATACAAAGCACACAAATCTTCTCTTATACATGGAAGTGACATAGCTTTCTAAAGTTATATCCCTGGCCAAAGTTTTGAGTTATGAGAGTTGTTCCAGAGATTAATTTTAGAAAAATAGTAGCATTAACAGCACATTTCAGTAACAGAGTGGGTTGCAAAACTTGCTTAATTTTGTGATATATTCAACCTATACAACAAACTCAATGTGTCATTTCAGGGTATAATGACAACTATATGCAACTTAGCAGATAAAGTGGCTGCATTCAAGACAAACAGTAATTATGGGGGGGTGACAAGTAACATGGGGATTTGTGACAAGTTTCAAGCATATTTTGAGACTGAGACTTCTTTTTCCCAGCTGATAAATGATCATGAATATCAGCTTTCCAAGGAATTTGAACATTTCTTCTCAACCACAAAAGACCTCCAAACTGGGCAGCAATGGATCTATGGCCAAGTTGTAAATAAGCCAGGTGAATCAATTTTCTTTGTGCTAGAGGAGAAGCAACTACTTGAGATCACAAATGATGGTGCCATAAAGTATATTTGAGAGAACTTCTAATCTCGGTTATCTTCTGGATTAAAGTCAAGGCACAATATCCTGAGATTTCCAGAACATCACTGAAAAACCTGCTTCCATTTCTAACACCCTTCCTTTGTGATAGAAACCAAAAGGAGATTATGGAGTAGACTGAACACAATAACACACTTTGGGAGTCACTGTCTCTTATCATCTCAGATGGGACCATCTAGCTGCAGGGAAACAAGCTCAGGGCTCCCAGTTTCTGAACCAGGGGGAGTTGCATACTCACTTCACTATATATAGCAATTTGGTCATAGTACAAATCAAACACACAATGAATATAATGTACTTGCATCATCCCAAATTATCCTCCTAGCCCTGTCCCTTGGGAAAGCTATCTTCCTGGAAACCAGGCCCTGGTGCCAAATGGCTCAGTACCAGCATTCTGGAGATTGAGAAGTTACATTTTATTGTGTTTTAAATTTTCTTATTATTATTGATAATTATAGTGAGCATTCTATTATGTCTTTGGTCCTCATTTGATTTTCTTTAGGGAATCATCTATTGAAATATATTGTCTATTTTAAATTTCAGTTATTTAACTTTTTCTAGTTGAGTTATAGGTAATCTTCATATGGCCAAGTTATGAGTCATTTAGATACACAATGTGCAAAAACTTTTCCCAATTATACCCATGAATTTTAAACTTTATATACAATCATATATATATATATATATATATATATATATATGGTTTGTGTGTTTATCTATACATACATACACACATGTATGCATATATAAAAGCAGGATATATATATGATATATAGTCATGTGGCACAGTAAAACATTTGAGTTAATGACAGACTGTGTTTATGACAGTGGTCCTATAAGATTATAATGGAGCTGCAAAATGACTGTCTCCTAGTTGTTAACTGTATTTGTCCTAAGTTTAGAATGTTTAAACACACAGCTACTTAACTATTGTGTTGCAATTGCCTACAGTGTTCACTAGAGTAAACAGTTTATCAGTTTGTAGCCTAAGAGCAATGATATCAATTTGTAGAAGGTTGCACCATTTAAGTTTTCTTAAGTATACTCCGAGTTTTTCACAATGGTGAATTTCCCTAACAACACATTTTACAAAATATATCTCTGCCATTAAGTGGTACATGACTTGTTCACATAACATATATGTAATATATAATGTATGTTATATTTGTTTATATACATATAGTATTATATAATTAATACATGGTATATATGTATGATCTGGACTATATATCAGAATATAATATATTACATTTAATGAAATTAATCTACATAATATATTAAAAATATATGATGTGTATCTTTGGGAGTTTCTGTGATTCTGAATATTGGTCCCCAGTCCTTTGCATTGAGCTAATTCTCTAACATGTTAGTTTTTGTTTTGAGACAGGATCTTGCTAAGTTATGCAGGCTGGGCTTGAACTTGCAGTCCTCCTGCTATAGCCTTCGAGATTTCTGGAATTACAGACATGAGCCACAACAGGTGGTTTACGTGTATTTTAATTTTTATACCCAAGGCATCATTATCACCATGTCACTCTGCTTGATTTCACTCAACACTTCGTATGCTGACACATCTCCTGACAACCTAGTCTAGTTCCTTCTCTAGTTCATTCATTGCAAATGCTGACTATATCCTACTGCATGAATAAACCATGGTTTAATCATCATATTTTCCTCTGCCTGTATGCTGCCTTCCAGTTAAACATCTTTGAGAGATTAGATAACCCTGGATTACTCAGTTGTTCTCTCATTCTTAATGACCATTATAATGTTTGTGGTTAAGTATTGTCAGGTCAATCTTCCTCCAAAATACAAGGCTTTACAATGTCCAAACAGTGTTACTCAATACAAACAGTCCTCTGGAAAGGTGCCTGAGTAGTCATAATTATCCAGTAATGTTTCACGTCTGTGGACTTTATTTTCTTTCTGTAGGTTGAGATAGAGTCATAGTGATTAAGTTTCATGATCACATATGATTCTTAAGTTAAAAATATAAAAATAGGAAGGATGCTCAGAAATTTAAAAGCTGCCTAAGGATAATTTGTAAAGCTAAAACAATTCACAAGTAAATAGTCAAGAGTTGACAGGAGGAAAAAAAACTGATGTGAAATAAATCTTGGGAAATAAAGGTTGTTGAAGATATGGAGGAAAGATCCTGAATGCAGGAAGTTGTCAAAGACCTTGACAGCTCTCTCTGCTAGGCACTGATTTACAAGGGGACACAGCCCGCTCCAGAACACATTAGAGTCACATATGCACTTCAAAGGGAGGCAGGCATGCAGTTCTCAGAGAATGTCCTCATTCTCAAGAGGCGCCGCTTGGAGCTAGAAAAGTAGAAAAATAGAAGAGAGCTCCAGGAAGAGAGTTTCTAGGTATTATTATTATTATTATTATTATTATTCTAAATTTCTTCAATCTTTACAAAGTTTTATTAGAGAGGGGCTGGGGATTTAGCTCAGTGGTTTCTCCTTCGTGCTGTGCAAGCACAAGGACCCAAGTTCAATCCCTGGCACACACAAAAAAATAATTAATACTGCAAAGATGTTAGATTTGTTGCTGTCCATAGAGTAATGTTTCTCTTCTGTAAGAGGTTGTACTCACTTATTGTTTAACACGAAACTATTGTAGACACACTCTGTTTCAGACTGTGGATATTTGTTTACCCTAAGACAGCCACTTAGAGTTTATTATTCTGTCTTATTTTTAATGACTCTTATAATATATTTAATACAAAAGTGTTGTCTCCTTCTTCCTCAAAAACAGTCAAAAATTCCATTTCTTCCTACAGCATAGTGCAGCAGGTAAAACACTATCTGTGAAAGTGGCATTCAGGATGGGCCTCAGAATCGTCTGTGAGTGGACAGAAATAGTTTGAGGTGTTGATGCACGGTGAGTATATGGTGGCTTATTTATACTATCTTTCAAGATATTTACATTTTTCTAAAAAAAGAGTTAAAATGAGTTGATCCTATTATAATCTACTTCAGTTTGGGCAGACTTTTTAAACCTCACAGTGATAGGCAGAAGTGTAGGGTATACCAAAGAACTCGTACCAGATATTTAGAAATTCTTAATTTATATGAGTCTACCTAAAGAACTTTATAAGTAACTTCATAATCTCTTGGGGGATGTAGCTAGATTATACAAATATGGATATATGTTGTACATATGCATAATCACTTTCATTCTGTTTGATTCCTTATATTCAATATTCTAGATATTAAACTCAAACCAAATTAATCATATCTTGGTTAACACTATGGACTTAAGTACATTGTCTAGTATTGTAGCCAGGAGCCACATGAAGCTATTTAAATTTGCATCTCATTAAAATCAAATAAACTTTAAAATTCAATTTCTCTGTCCCATAACCACATGTTCAGTGTTCAATGTCCTCATATTTTAAGATTCACAGAGGCAGAGAATTTGCAAAGTAGCACAGGGTTCTATTGGATTTCACTGATGCTGAATTTTCCCAATGTTTTTAGCCAAAGTATTTGTTGTTGTTGTTCTTCTATTTCTGCAACAATCTATCTCAATTGTTTGGGTCTAAGTATAGTTTTTCCCTCAAAGTCACACAGTATAGTCTCTAGGGGTTATTCAGATGGGTTATTTACCATTTCTCATTGAAGGAGGTTTTCTATTACCTTAGGCTAGAAATTTCACAGAGACCGACAATAACAGAATCACAAACGGCCTAGCCTTAGTAGAATTAGTGTGGGGAAAAATACCAATTGGGCGAAAGTGTAAAGGAGTGAATTTGTAATAAACATACAAGCAGCACACTATACTTTGTCTGTGAAGAGGAACGAGTGCCATTTTAGAGCATAAAAGTGTGTTAGGCACAGAATTTTGCTCTTAGAGAAGCTAAAGTTCTTTACACTTCTAATAAATAACAGTATTTTCCATGCTAGGCTTGGAGGTACAAGCCTGAAATTCCAGAACTGTAGGAGACAGAGGCAGGAAGATCTTGTTAGAGCCCATCTTGGGTAAGTTAATGACTTAGTGAGACTCTGTCTCAAAATTGAAATTAAAAAAGGACTGAAGATACAGCTCAGTGAAAAGTCACTGGTTTCAATCTGCAGTACTGAAAACAAACAAACAAGAAAAAACCCACATTATTTCCCAGTGGGGCTACACTTACTGATTTTATTTCATACAAAAAGAATCAAAATATATTTTGTTGTATTCAATCATATGTTTGTGTATATTTGCATATATGACATATATATATTCATATATATAGATATATCCTTTTACTATCAATTTTATCATATAATTGGTTAAGGAACTGTTTATTAGCTGCATTTACTATCAAAAAAGAATGATGTTTAACCAGTTAATAATTTTAGTGTCATAATATTTGTTTCATATAATTCATTTTTTTCACAATAAACTGTTTATAGACTGAAATAATTCATTTTTAGCATTTGAGGTACTTATATATTATAGAAATATGAATACATGTAATACTTGAAACATCTTACTAAAGGGTTATTTAGTGAGTTGGGAGATAGCAGGCTGAAATGTTTAGCCACTTTTTACCTTGTCTAGTAGAACACAGGACTGATGATTAATGCTTCCTTGACTTGCTAGTTCATGGCGTCCATCAGTTTTGTTCTAACTCTGATGCAGTGACCCTTTGAGAGCAGATGGGGTGAAGTTTGCTTCAGCAGTAAACGACTATAGGTGACGTGCTTCTGCTGACCATTGTACCCATTATACTTCTTTTCACTATAAATTGTGCATCTTTTCACAGCAGAACAACCATCAGCCCTTCTTCTTGTGTTTCTATCCAAATGTTTTCATCTTTTGATAAGAAATAGGGTTTTCAAAGGAAACCAGACAGTGAAATTTCCTAAGTGAATATGTGTACCTCTCCTCAAATGACTAAGTCACATATCTCTTGTGTACAGACTGGAATATACACACTTGGTAAAACTCATGGGTTTTATGACAACTGTTGTCTTCATTCTTCCAAAGTCTTAGATATTTCCCATGTAGCTACAATTTGAATCTGGGTATAATTGAGGTTGCTAAAATAAAAATTGTCATACTTTTTAAAAATTTTGAGTTTTTAAAGTTATGTTGACTCAAAACTGAGCAGCTATAGAGGTGAAAATAAAGGCAGGACTAGTGTGAGAATTAACCTGAAAACTATGCTTTATTAAGGCTATTTTTGACAGAAAGTGAAGATGATAACTTTCTTACAAGTAAAAATAAGGATGGAAGTATTCACACCTGAGTAGCTGATTTATCACTTTCCTCATGTTAATAATATGATGCAAAGTACTCTTTAATTCATCAGTATTTTTCCAACCAATGATTAGCTGAATTGTATGTGAACAATAAAGTGATTCTGAATTTTTATTTTCTTGCCTAATAAAAGTAAGTGGTAATTTTAAGCTCTAGGATACTTTGTAGGACTCCAAATATTTTGGTTATCAGTAAGTGTTACCTAGTATTTTGAAATTAAATTCTTTTGTATATTTTTGAAGTAGATAACAGTAAATAATTTGCTTTTGTTGATTCTTTACAGATAAACTTGGGTGATCTATAACTGAATATAAATACACACAGAATTATTAAAGCATAAAGGTAATATCCCATGAAAGAAAAGCACTTTTTTCCTTTAAAAAAGATGATGGTTTTGAATTCTCAGCAAGGAGTAACCATCTCAATTAAAATTATTCTTAGTAGAGATTTATTCAACTAATGGTTCATTTCATTTATGCTTAGGCCATTAGAGGCATATAATAAAAGAGAAATTAAAGTGATGGAAACTATTTGGATTTATGTTTAGTAATATTAAAAAATGAAAGAAAAGTGGTGGTATGTTGTAATTTTGTGTGTAATATTTGAATCTCTGATTATCAGTAAGACAATCAGAGTTAAAGGTCATAAGTGGTTATTGAGCCAGGGTACCTCATCAGTTGTACCTGGTTTTCCGCAGGAGGTGAGAACACACATTCATGGCACTACTGGGAGGGAAACGTGAACATTTCAGCAGGGATTACATTTTACCTGTGTGAGGTGAGCAGATGTTTCTGGGTTGCGGGGTTTTTGTGGTTGTTTTTGTTGTTGTTGTTGTTGTTGTTTTCCCTAATATGACCCAGTGTTTGAAATGGATTGAGCCTTGAAGTGGAGCAAAATAGAGCTTTTCAGGCATCTTTCTGCAGGAATGTTCACTATTTCAGGGAGATCCCCACCTGCCCATGACTGTAGTTCCCCTGAACATTAAAATATAATCATTAGCATTCAAATATGTCCACTGCTCTTCCCATAGATAGTGTATATTATTAAACATCTTTCGGGCCCTGCATTTGGGGACCTTGAAGTTTAAACCCTCTTGCTTCTTGTCCTTGTCATCATCAAGACACAGTATACAGTAGCATAGCTTGTCCATGTTGTAGCTCATGGAGCATCTTTTGCATTGTTGTCTGTCTGAATCACAGTCCCTACGACTGTCAAATGCCAAGCTGCACACACACACCTACACACACACACACAAATGACAGCCCTAAAGAGTAGTAACTTAAAATAATCTGATCCATTTTATATAAAATTACTGAACGCAACCAAATCACTTTGTAATGTAAATTTTCAATTTCTTGTCAAAGAATGTCAAATGTCTCTCTCTCTCTCTCTCTTTCTTTCTTGGCATACCTAATCCAAGGCTTTCACCCTGAGCTATATCTCCCTCCCTCTATATCTCCCTCCCTTTTTTTTTTTTGGTACTGGGGATCGAACTTGGGACCTTGCGCTTGCAAGGCAGGCGGCGGAACCACCGAGCTAAATCTCCGGCCCTCTCCCTCCCTCTTTTTAAAATGATTTTTTCTTATTTTGCGACAGGGTGTTGCTAAATTGCTAAGTTGCCCAAGCTGAGCTGGAACTTGCAGTCCTCCCACTGTAGCCTCCCGAACTGCTGAGACCACAGCTTTGTGGCACCGCAATACCTGCATCTTCCCTCCCTCTTGTTATGCATCTTCCAGCATCTTGGACTGAGAAGCTATTGGATCCTCTTTTTCTCCACACATGCAAATGGTCACTGTGGATTATCCAGCCTCTGTTCTCTTTCTAATAGAGAATCCTAATCAATAAAATACATGAGACCATGGAGTGCTTGTTTTTCTGTGTCTGTCTCATTTTACCTCACCTAATGTCTTCTAGTTTCATACAGTAGGCCGCAAATGACAAGCTCTCACTCTTTTTCATTCATTACATTTATTGGTACATTTTAGTTATACAACATGATGGCATTCATCATTGGGAATTTGTACCTGTATGTGTTCTTACTTTTTTCCCATTCCCCTGCCCTCCCTTCAACCCCTCCACCCTGGCAAAGACTCACTCTTCTTTATAGCTAATATTCCATTATCTAAGTATACATCACATTTTCTTATCCATTCATCTATTGATGGGCATCTAGGCTAATTCATCTTCTCCTTTATTGTCAATGGTGCTACTGTGAACATGAGCATGCAGATAGCTTTTTGTTTTGCTGACTCTCTCTCTCTCTCTCTCTCTATCTATAGATATATAGAGATGTCTATCTATAGATATCTATAGATATATATCTCTATATATAGATATATAGATATATAGATATATTCTATCTCCAGAAGTGGCATAGCTTAATCATATGATGAAAATACTGGGCCAGGGATTTAGCTCAGTGGTGCGGATGCCTGCCGTGCAAGCACAAGTTCCTGAGTTTGATCCCTGGTACTGATAAAACAATACTTTTAGCTCTTTGAGGGCCCTGCATACCCTGTATTCTCAGCAATAGTACAGAAGAGAGGTCTTCACCTCCTTGCCAGCATTTGTTTTTGGTATTTTTTTATTGTAGACATTCTAACTGGTGTGAGATGATATCTCATTGTAGTGTTGATTTGCATTTCTCTAATGGTTATGATATTAAACAGTTTTCATCCATTTCTTGACCATCGGGAATAAAAAACTTAACAAAAAGAAAGGTAATCCAAGTAATTCATGGGCAAACCATCAACACAGATACTCTTCAAACGTTCTTTCTTGGATAATATATTGTTTCCTGCATTATAAACCAAAAAACACTCAACAAGAAATCCTTTCCTGTATCTCTATTTAAAAAATGACCAAGTTTTAAATGGTAGAAATAATTTTTAGTAATGTGATGTGGCAGTGAATAATATATATTTTTAAATTGCTTAAAGAATAGATTTTAAATGTTCACAGCAGAAATAAAATACAACATGTGAAGTGATGGATATTTTAATTATCCTGACTCAAACATTCTAGAATGTGTATCATATCATATTATACTTCATAAACATATACAATTATTATTATTTTTTGGTACCAGGGATCGAACTCAGGTCCTTGCAAGGCAGGCAGTGGAACCACTGAGCTAAATCCCAGCCCTAACATATACAATTATTGTGTTCCATTAAAATAAATACATTGCAAGTATCCCCAAAGTCAGAATCTGATAAAGTAAACTGTTTTTTTAAAAAGGAGCTAATATAAAAATAAGATGTGTTTAGATTTTGCCTTTATCATGTTTAGTACTTAAATTTTTATGTTTATTTGTTATCTAGGCAATTTTACTTTCAACTTCTATGTTTTAGATTTATATCTAATTGTGTTATTATTAAATGTCCAAATAATGGAACAGGAAATAGATATTCATATTTTAACTAAATGCCACAATGTTTTTATATATATTTTCATTTCTCTTTGAGGAACAGTGTTAGTAATAAGATCTTATAACTCTTGAATTATTTATAATTTCCAATGAGCTTTTAGAGTAATCATAAAAAGATGGTGATAATGATAATAATAATGTTCTCAGTTCTTGGCTGTGCTGAATTGAGACCCAAATTCTCCAAAACACCAATTAATAGAAATCTCTTGAATTCAATGTGAATGCCATAATTTTGTTACTCTCTTGGCCAGGAGTAAAGAGTGCAGAATTTTCTCTATCTTCTAAATTCAGAACATATGTTGTTAAAGTCTACAAATTGCCATAAAGCAATGGTACCAAATCTAAAGTAGAGATATGTACTGCAACTTGTACAAATATACCAACTTACATATTTTCCATTTGATCTGGTTATCATTTATCTCTATTACTTCTTCTGAAAGCAATATATGAAAACGGTGGGTTTTTACTGAGTTTTAGGTTTTAGCTTACTAGATCATGTGGACTTTTTAACAAAATGGGTTAATTGAATCTCTTGTCAAGGAGAAGTCCAATGGTACTGTATCAAACACTTTATCTCCAAACAAGGCATAGCATGCTACATAGAACCACAATTTCCACACTCATGAAACATACTGTGAAGGACTGGGGTACTCTTGTGATCCAGGAGCTGAGCTACAAACTGCATTCTGCTTTCTGAGCCATTCTGGGAATGCTTTCATCTTGCTCTTGCCTGACTCAGTTCTCTGGATGGAGAGGTGCAGAAATGATATTTGCCCTAGAATACCTCTGGAGAGTCTCTACCATTAAAATTGTCTCTATTGATTTAACCTGTGAGTAAAATCAGACATTCCAGAAACAAAGAGACAATAAAACAAACATTTTTTTCAACATTTGCTTAGAATGGAGTTATTGTTAGGTGAACTTGGGAAGATTTTTCTTTTCTTTTGAAATAGAATAAAATAAATTAAACTTTTTGCACCTAGAGATAATTGTTCTTTGAATGGATTTTAAATATTTTATATACTTTCAAGCTTGCTATGAAAACCGTTCTGGCAGAAAAGCATTCTGCTGTACACTGCTGTGACCAGTTGGTTCAGCAATTCGTTACTTGATATCTCAATTTACTGATCAATCACAGTTTATGAAATAATCCCATGGACCATCTTTGCAATTCAGTGTTTTGTCATCCAAAAAAAGAATCCTCTTGCATTGTGTGTAGTTTCCTATCATTCAAGAGATGCGATGGAAAGAGAGAAAAATCATTATTTAACATTGCATCTTTCATTCAGTGCCACAATGACAGGATGGCAAACAATCTCCTTTGGCTCACACATGGGATTCACATTGAAGAATATTTGCTTGGCTCCAAATTCATGGATAGATAAGTTTCATGAGATTAAAAATGTTTGAAAGTGTCCCTTTTAGTCTTGCAATTTATTTTGTTTGATCTATATTCTTTTCTGTGCAATAAGCTGATAAATATTCTAGCCAGGTTTTTTATTAATTTTTTTGCTTTTCTTTTGTAGCTTTTGACTGACATCTATTCACTTCAAGGGTGATTTTCCTGTTGGCAAGAGGCAGAAGAGACACACCGAGCATCACCTTCTGGAACAAGCAATTTAAGTACTATAATGAGATGGGTCTTTTCAGAGTCTATAATTGGTGACAAGGTATGGCAGCTTCATAACAGACAAAGATGTACAACACAGAGCTTATTAATGAGGATGGAGCGTCATACTCAAGAAAGCTTCCTGTGACTATGAGACAGGAGATGATAACAGATAGTGTAGGTTGTTACTAAGTCCAATATCTCCAATTTGCATCATAAAACCTTTATGTAAGCCAATTCAAGCTAATCCGAGAAGGGATATTTTTCCCCTTTAGAATTCACTTGGGTAGCCAGCAATCCATCACTTTGGATCCCAGCCCTCACAGACAACAGCAATAATCATCTAAACTTGCAGATATACTCAATTTAATTGGGTTAGTTTAGTAACCTTCCTTGTATTAAAGCCAACTTGCAAAGAGATGTAATATTTTCACAGTTATGAAGACATAGCAGCTGGCCATAGTGAGATTTGATTGTGGATCAAGAAATCAGATTTTCATCAAGTTAAGAACTCTTCATGGAAATATATATGGAATAAATAATAAAGTAAAATGATTAACAAGCAGACCTACAAAGATATTGTCAAGGCAAAAGAAAGCTGCCTTACTGACAGTGCAGAATGCTGTTCTTTGGCTTATTGGATGTGTGTTTTTTGGTTGTTTTGTGTGTGTTTTTATTTGTTTGCTTGCTTGTTGTTTTTACTAATATTGAGAGGGGAGAATGATTTCAAATAAAACCAAAATATTAAAACAATTTTAAACTATTGTACTGTTTTAATGCTTAGAAGCTGAAGGACTTCAAGAAATATGAATTGTTTTGTAAATATTAATTCATGAAGGTTTATATAATTTTCTAAGACAGGTACCGGTATCTTCTTTAACCATTATTAAATATTGAGAGGGCAAATAACTTCAATGCATCATTGTAGAGTTTCAAAGGCAGCCAAGAATTACCTAGGTGTTGGGTTCCTGCTGCTTTGTTTTTACTGGGAAATTGTACTTTTATTTTTATGAACAATAAAGCACGTAGAAAACAAATACCTCTTCTTAAGTATAACATGGGGAGCCGAGTGTTATACTTTAATGAATTAAGTGACCAAGATGCTGAAGATCTTACACAACCCCTTCACCTTCTGCTGCACACTAAGGACTTCCTTGATTAACTCTTTACATGTAATTACAAAAAATAAAGCAGAACAAAAGGTAAAGGATTGTCTAACTTAAAATGTTACTTCCTTGAATATCAAGCATTTCTTTCAGAGGAAGCTGCCTTTATCACGATGGATTGGTTAGAGGGGATATTCTTTCTGTTTATAATTATGGCTGCTTTATTCTATTTAGTTGTAGACTTCTCCCTAGGTTTCACTCTATGGTAATTTTTCTTGGGAATTCATGCACTTTCCACATAATTAAAATTTTGCTTTAAGACCAAGCTTGGTCTTTTTTCCCTATAAACTGGGAATCATAGTTCAATATAAAGTCTAGAAGCTCTTTAGATAGATAATTGTCTATTGATGATGAAGTCCAGGACCACATTTTAAATTAGCAATGTTCACACTAGTATCATTGCTCATGCATCATCATGACAAGTTATGAAGAAGCTAGAAGTATTTACTTCTGGGTCTTCAAGCTAGGAAAGAAGAGTCCTGGGTGTCCAAGGTCAGCTCCTGCTGTTGGGTCAAAGGGGTTGGTCAAAGGTAATAGATTGGAGTGGCAGATTCTGACAGATTCTATAAAGGATGGAAAGTTGCATCACCTCCTCCAACCATAACTTTGTTCTTAACCTCACGATGGTGTGTTTTGATTCTAACAAAGGATTGAACCTAGAATGAGTCTCCTTTGGCCAATTAAGCATTTAGAAGAGGAGAGACTGACAGGCACAGGGTGACAGTGGGGAAGAGGATTCACTGGATTCATGAACACCATCCAAAATCTGTAGGTGCTACAAGGAGTCACCTGATACAGACATTTCTAATTTAATGAGTGCCTTCATGGGTGAAATTTATTTCATATGCATGTTCACCTGTTTCCCACTTTTCTTCCTGAGTATAGAAAAGTGGAATTTTCACTTAATGGCTTTTTAAACATTTAAGTTTAAATCTTTGGGTTGCCCACTTTAGCCAACTCCCCCCAAAACAATTACAGGCAATCAACTCAAAACACAGGGGCAAAATATGTGACATGGAGTGTAGGCTCCGGTAGTGGACTGTCCCAAGTACAAGTGGATATAAGACCCAAGACTAAGCTGCTTCTTAGGCCTCAGGTCTTGTGCAACATTTGCCTGTGTGAGCTTCATTTTCCTCATTTATAAGCAACAGTAAGAGTATCCACCCATCTTTTAGGATTGTGTGGATAAGAAAAATCTACATAAAGTATCTATCTTTGGGATGGTGATACTGCTGTTACCATTTCTATTATGATATGTGACAGAAAGATTCTGGGGAGAGAACACTTGGTAAGGAAGGATGAAGATGCAGAATCATTTCATGGATGGCTCTTTTTTCTCTTTTATGGATGTCAGTGTCTTTTCACGAAGTGTTTCATTTACATCTTGGCCAGCCATCTGCTTACAATTTTACAGTTCTTTAACTAAGTGCTCAATAATAGAAATAAGAAGATAAACATCTTGCCCTTCCAAGCATAGTGACTATGTTTTCAGTGTTGTTTATGAAGTCACTTACCTTCCTCTCATTTTATGCCATAGAACATTAGAGTCAGACTGTTATGTGATGTAATGTGATTTTTTAAATTGTCTTAAAAATAAATTATTTTTCTATGTACAAGTAAGTTATTTTAACATAAAAATTCAAATATATTTTCTAGTAAACAAGAAAAAAATCTACTAATCAAAGACAATTGTAGATACAGGTCTCCAGGTTTCCATAACAGATTCATGTCAGCAATAAAGAAGCAAAAATCTTTCATTTTTTATTTTTATTTTTATTACTACATGTTTGCAGTACAGAATGATTACTTTCTTCAAGAAGAGTTGGTTTATATACTACATCTTAATTCTTTTTATGTCCCTTCTCATTTGCGAAAGACCTATCTCCCTGTTTTCTGTTATCAATTTTTTAATTTTGTTCTTTAACTTATTTATACTTTAGGTTTCTCATATAAGAGAAACTATTTGATATTTAAGCTTGTACAACTGATTTATTTCATGAGACCAATATCATGGTCTCAAGACACTTCCATTTTCCTACAAATATACTAAGAAGAAAATCTTTTTTAAAATATCCTAATATTAAGGGAAAAAACTAACCAAGAATGCAAAAAATTATTGTTTTTGTTTATATGAAAATCTGTTTTAATATATGTCCCATAAAATGGATGAAAACATATTTTATACTGCTGGGATTTTTTTTCCAGACAGGTGTCATTTTTCCAGGGTGAATGTTTAAATATTATGGTCACTTTTAGAAAGTAACAGCTGCTAATAGTTTCTGAAGGTTAAAATTGGTAACCACATTTTATCTGGTGTTGAGTTAAGTTGAAACTTCTTTCATAATTTCTGATAATTTTTATTCTTTCTGTTCCACTAAGAAAACATTATTGCAGAAAAGCCAGTATCACGTCACTGGTTGAAAATAATTTTGAAATTGGAGTTATTAAAATCTACCTATCATTGAAACTTGTACTTGTTCAATTATAACTTACTCAACTTTCAAGACAAAATTAAAATTCTGAATCTTTTCCAAACATTTACATCTCAATTTTTGCAATGTTTTTCTTCTTCAGGATACTTATTTTCTGTTATTTCTCTAATTTTGATATCTGTGCACATAAGGAAACATTTTAGCTCCTTGTTCCTTCTATATTGTAGAACTTACTCTGTTTATTCCTGGTCTTTTTTGTTTCCAGCAGTCTAGAGAACACTTTTATTTGTAAGAAAATGAGAAAATATACACTATTTTTCATGCTGCTTCACAATTTATTTCTTCTTGAAGTCAGTGTCTGTCTTCTCCCTGGGCATTTTCTCTTATAAGTGATAATGAACATGGACAATGATTTCTGTCCTGTTTTTTATTCACTAAAATGGTTTAAATGTTGCTGCCTGAAGAGTAGGTAGCAGGTACACTCCAGCAGAGAAAGAGTAGCTGACAGCTCTCTGGTGGCAACAGCAAGCAAATGTGCTGTCTTGATTTGTAAAGGGTTTTAATGTCATCAATAGTAATTCAGCAAGAGAGAGTTGTAAAATGCAGCTCAAAATGTAGCAAATTGCATCATTGTTAGTGCTTTAGAATTTTAAAATATCTGCAGCAGATGGTAGAGTACTAGGAGCAATGTCTTGCTTCAGTGTCTAGGAAAAGTTTATGTCATCATAAACCCTAGCATTGATCGTGACTTCTTTGGCCTGCTGTAAAAAAGTTGTTATTTATTTTCCTTTGACTAGTTTGCTTTTAATGGAGTATTAAGAAATCACATTTTCTTAGAGAAATGGCTCACTTTCCAAATAGATGAGAATGTAATATAGTAATATAATATCCTTGGAAATGGAGAAATATTTTAAAACAGCTTAATAGAGTTTCTTTGCTCTTGAGAAGAATTCCCTGCAGTCTTGTCCAATTTGGTTTTAAATATCCTGAATAAGAAAATCATTTTAAATATCCTGAATAAGAAAATCATTTTCACTTTGACAATAATTTCTAGCAATTTACAAACCAGTCAAACTTTAGTTCTGGAAGTTTCCTTAAATGTTAGCCATTCTTATCCCATTATATCTGGGATTAGACCACCTGGGATTTCCTCTCACTCAAATTAGATTTTTATTTTGCATTTGTCCAATGTACCAGATTGTAAAATTATAATAAATGAATTGGAGTTAGTGGCCAGCCTAAAAAATTTCCTAAATTGAAATTGATAATTGTGCAATAATCCTATCAATTTCCCAGAATCATAGAGAAATTGTGCAATGGGTAGTTTTATTTTTGCAAATCATACAAAGTTCAAAATAAATAATAGACTAATATTCTGTTTGTTTATTTATTTATTTGTTTTATTTGTGGTGCTGTAAGCATTCTTTTTTAAGAAAGAAAAATATGGCAAAACATTTCAAAATAGGAAATATTTCACTGTCCATGATTAGGCACCAATATCAGTCCATCTATGCCAAAATCTCACCTCTGCCATCTGTTGCTATGTGGTCTATCCATGTTAAATTCATAATTTTCTCATCTGTAGGATGAGGCTAAGACCCATGTCAAAGTGCTATTGTGAGAATTAAATAGATTAATAATGTAAAATATTTTAAATGGATTCTGGCAAACTAAAAGCACACAATGAATACAGCCTGTTATTATATGTTAAACATTTAGCATTATAGAATGAAGGTTTTCAGGAAAACAGCATGGCATGGCCAGGCACAGCAGGAATACATGGGCAATTACGGAGGAAGCTAGCTGGCACCAGAGAGCAAGAAGAAAAGCAGTTCCAAAGTGGGTTGCTAGGCAGGTGCTCAAAAACATCATTTTCTGTACTACTGGTCATGTGCTAGTATCCACAAACAAAGCAGACAGAATTAACTATCTTTGGTGTCACCTTGAACCTGTATCTTATTTTCCTCTAATGTTTTCATATCTTAGCTTAATTCTCTTTATCGGGGTTGTTTTTTCTTCTTAAAATTATTTATGCTAGAAAGAGGACCATTTCAAATAAAGATTCCTTGGAGGAATTTGATAAGAGTAAAATCCGGACATCACCTTATTCTCTTTTCTATGTTGTGTTCAGCCCTTCCTGATAATACTCAAGAGAAGAGGCAGTCTTGTGGGAATAGGGGCTTTTTATCCTGTCCATACCACAGCAAAAGTCTAAGGTAGGACTCCATTAGTTGTTTTTCACTCTTCAACATGCTCCTCGGTCAGTATTGGCACTAACTAGTTGCTACACCCACCCTCAACGGCTTCCTTCCCACAGGTCACACGTCCTATGTGGTTCTTCTGCTTGTAGAAAGACAAGAGATGAAGTAAGCAAAGAAGTAGCCCAAACAAAAGTACAAGCATTGCTAGGCATGCTAGAGAAATACTTCTAGAGAGCTTTTATTCTGGATGTCAATATGTACCTTGTTGCCTTAGTCACCGGTATGCAGAGACTCTTTTCCTTGGATTTTTAGCATTTGGGGCCTTCTCTTCCTCTCTCTTTAGTTCTATGCACAGTTAGCTGTTGGGTGCGGGATCATCAGTGGTAGCCAGTGCCTGACAGTCTGGGATCAAGGACGAAGGTACTGAAGCTGTCTGTTGGCATTCCCGCCCTATTGTCACTGACATTCACCTTTAAAAAGCAAGACGCCATCTTTGAAAGTCATTCCCTCTCCGATTCAGTCAGTCCTCAACGTGCATGAAAAAAATCCAGTCTTCACTATCTTTAGCTCAGCACAGCTTTGTAGTCCAAGATACAAGAGCAATCTGCTAGAACACAAATGATTGTTATATGTTATATAGTTCACAAATATTGCAGATCAGTGTAGAACTGAAAGGAAATGGAGAAGTGAACCAAATGAGAGGGAGAAATGATGTGACTATATAAATGATGTTTAGTTTTGCCACCTAATATTGTTATGCCTGTCATTTCTTCTTGTCAAGAAAAGTAACAACAGCAGGATTTTCCAGTGCCTTTTTCTTCTTTGGAAAAGATGTGGATGCTCCACTCTCCCAGAAAGTCCATCTGATTTATTCTGTCCCTGTGTAGCAAAACTCTGGAATCCTGTCTAACATATTCCCTATAATTCAACTGTAGATGGGTCCTTGGTTGATTTCTTCTTTTTTTTTCTGTACAGTAAAAATCACTTCTGTATTTTCTTCTGGAAGTAATAAATCACAAACACACATGATATATAAAATGTAGAGGGTCCCTATTATATAACTATTCATTACCTGAGTTCTCTCAATTGAAAGATAGATAAGACAGCAAAATTGTTATGACATATAAACATATATTACTGGAATAACCACTTGTAAAGTCAGTCCCTATGCAATCCATTCTTAAATTGGCACAGATCACCTATTATTTATATTTTTATTGCAACTTTCATCTGGTTGTCAGAAGACAGTGAAAAACAGAGCAGGAAATGGCGTTGTGATATGAACCTGAATGCTATAAAAGATGCTAACTTTTCTGAATTTAGCAAGTAGAGGGGAATTCTAACTAGACCATTTACGTGCTAGACATCTCCTTCTTATCCACCCTAATCTCGACTGATTCAACCACCAATATTTAAAAGGGAATGCCTTACTTTGAATCTGGACTTTTCTCCCTAACATTGTTTTCCTTAACTTTATAATCGATCCTGACCAAGGATTGCCAGATACTGGAGATAAAGATGTATATGTCATAATTCTTCCTTCAAAAATATTTTCTACTCTAATGTTATATACAATAGAAAAAATAGGTATAACTTTAAAATAGAATAGAGCTAAGGGTCAAATCAGCACTAGAAACAGCAAGTGTTATGATCACTGAAAGGAAAATGTAGGGTCTTTGGCCCAGGCCCCTTAGACATCCAAGAGACTGTAGAGTCCACATGTTTGAACTGTGTATTCCAAGTGTGTCCAGGAAGCAGAAGCAACCACATCAGCCAAGAGCCCCTCGGGAGTGCAGGCTGCCTGCCAGGCAGTGCCCTGAGCTCTATCACACCCCAACCTCTCTGGACAAAATTCTCAGGCAATTTACATGCACGCAGCATATGCTCTATGAAAGAAAGATTTTTCAATCCCCCTTTTCCATTTTTTTCCTGAATTGAGTATTACAAAGGCTTGGGCCTTTCTGTATGCTGAAATTTCTTATTTACTTTTTCAGCAATATTAATGTTGTGTACCCCACACCCGCAATGACAGGATGGGAAGGTTTCCATGCAGAGTTCTCTGGGCTTCCCGTTCATTATCTCCAAATTGACTGCAGGGAGCACTAGACATGAGCCCCAGCTACAATTCCAGCTTTGGCACTAATGAGCAGCAGGTGGCAATCACATAATTGTTCAGGTAGGATTTTCTCATTGATAAAAGAAAATTGAATGATCACTAATTCGGCTTTCAGCTTTGAAATTTAATTCCATTTCAGATTTTCATACATTAGAAGATAAAAGGAATGAGGTTAACACTACTTAGACTGCTGTGAAATTTTTCAGAGAAAAGAATGTTGAAGCTGTGTATTGTGAGTGGAATACATATGAGCACAGATTGATATAGGGGTTAAAAACAAATAAATGCTGAGATTCAACAGCAGTTTGTTATTTAAAGGAAATTTTGTTTATTTTAAAATACGAAACATTTTTTACCTTCAGCAGCTCACTTTAAAATAATGTACATATTTCTTATATGAGCAAAATATTGTTGAGATGACTCATAAAGAATGCTAATGAATTCAACCTGGCCAGATATATCTTTATTTTTTCTTTGACCTATTCTTCTAAAAATGTTCTTTTTTATAGAGAGTTGTGTTATTTTGAAAGCACAGTATCATTTTATCAAATACCTTTCTTTTAAAAGTTCATGAAGAAAATGATTATTGAGCGTATCATAGGGGCAAACAATGCTAACCTCCATGAGTCATTCTAAAAAATTTTTAAGACATTAACAGTGTTAAACATTTTAAAATAAGAGAGTGTCATGATCGGGGTTATAAATTCAGACAGAGTATTTATTGAGAGAAACTTGGAATTCACCCCAGGCATTATACTTGGGAAGCATATTCCATTTTTTACTTAATTTAACCCTCATGATTATGCCATGGAGTAGATATTATGATGTCTTTTTAACAGAGGAAAAACCTGAGATTTAGGAAATGATTTGTCAAAGGCCACTCAACTTCTAATTCAAAGCCCTGAATACCACATTTATACTACACTAGGCAAGCGTCATTGTTTTTGAAATACATAAGGAGAGAAGGAAATATTTCAATATTTTCAAAGGAAAGAAAATTATGAAGAAAAAACTAATGCACTTATCTGTAAAATAGGTAATGAAGGCTTGGACCATTGTCTCATAAATTCAGTTGTGACCCCAAAAGAGAAACAGTAAAGTCCCAAACCCTAGCTCCTCACGTTCTTATAATTAGATGGTCATGGAAAAAGACACACAAGGAGACCGTCTGCCAAGTGACAGAGCAGTGAATAGAATTGTTCAATTGCAAACCAAAGACATGCAAACACAGTCAGCAAACCACTAAGATCCCAAAGGAAAAATAAAAGGATTCTCCTCCTGGTTTCAGAGGAGGCGTGGCTTTGCCAGCACCCTAAGTTCACACTACTGGTTTTCAGAATTACAACATAGTAAACTTCTGCTTTTAAGTCACCCTATTTGTGGTACTTCGACAAGGAAGCCCTAGAAATCTAGTGGATCTGAGAACAGAAAAGAGAAAAGAATAAAACAGATACAAACTATAGTCAGCCCTTGCCTATCAAAGGCTCTGTGTCTGTGAGTGTTGTAACCAATCAGGGATCAAAATTTTTCAAAAATGAAACTTATGTCTGTACCAAACATGTACAGACTTTTCCTTTTTGCTATTTTCTAAGCAATAGAATATAGCAACTATTTATACAGCATTGCATTATAAATAGCATAGCATTTATATATGTATATTGGGAATTTTAAGTAACCTAGTGGTGGTTTTGAATACACAATAGGAAGTGTTTAGGTAGAATTTACAGGCTGACTATGTTGAAGCAGATATACTTCCTCTAAACTTCTCTTTTGCTGGTTGGACACAGACGGACTACAAGACTCTAGAGTTACGGTGGTCAAGTATGGCATGCAGACCAGATGTGCACTGGTGCCTGTTTTGTGAAGAATTTGGTTGAAACACAGCCATGCTCATTCATTACACATTGTCTATTGCTGCATTGTAGTGCAACAGCTGAGTTGAGTAGTTGCAACCCAGACCTACAGCCTGCAAAGCCTAACATATTTATTATCTGGCTCTTTACAGAAAAACTCCCAAGCCCTTCCTTAGATGATATCAAAGCCAAAATTTGGAAGGACGCTGGATTCCCAAATCACTACAAGAGCTGCCACCAACCAGAACCCAGCGTGCCTGGATTATTATGGGTCCAGGAACAAAATCTGCTATATTTAATAAGTTATATTTCAAAGCTTTTGTAACAGGAATTAATTTACAACTGCTAGTGCAATTCACATGGCAAAAATTTACCTTTTCTATTTTATTGGTTTATGTTTGTAATACATAATAATTATATTCACAATTTTAATTATTTTTACTTTCACTTTCCTTCCTGGTCCTCCCCTCCCTAGATCACCTTCCTATCCCTACAAATCTCCTTTTTTTTTTTCGGTACTGGGGATCGAACTCGTGACCTTGCTCCTGTGACTCAGGCAGCGGAAACACTGAGCTAAATCCCCAGCCCTACAAATCCCCTTTCTTAAAGTGTACGGTTCCATAGCTTTTAGTATGCTCAGAGCTGCAATCTTTCCCAAAATGTTTGCAACAGCACTGCATTAGGATTCCAACTTCTCCACGTAGATGTCAAGACGTAGTTTCCTTTCTTTTTTAATTCAGCATCCTTGTAGATGTATGAAATTGTATGTCATCATGATTCTGATTTGAATTTCTGTGAAACTAGTGATATTGAACATGTTTCATTTGCCTATTTTCCATTTGTATATTATATTTGGAGAAATGGCTACTCAAATTCAGTGCACACTTTGGAATTAGAGTGCCTTTTACTGAGTTGTGTTCTTTATATACTCTGTAAACAAGTCCCTTAAACAATATATTATTTGAAAATGTTTTCTCCAGTTCTGTGGGTTGTCTTTTCTTTGGCTTGATGCTATACTTAGAATCACACAAGTTGTTGACTTTGATGAGGTTCAACTTGTCTATTTTTTGTCACCTGTGATTTTGGTGCCATATTCAAGAAAATATTGCCTAATCCAAGCTATAAATATTTATACTTAATTTTGAGTTAATTTTTGTATATGTTGTGATGTAAGATTTCAACTTTGCCTTTTTGCATGTGGATATCCAGTTGTACCAGCATAGCTTATTAAAAGATCTCATGCAATTTTTTTCAATTTTTAATTGACTAGTATTAGTTTTACAACTGAAAACACTAAATGTCATAAAATTATACAAAACATTTTTCAAAATTAAATTTAAAAATATGTAGGTGGATAATGGAATGTCACAGAAATTAAAGGCAGGAAACTGATTCAAGGAAATTTGGGAAGGCTCAGCTGTCACATGCAAAAAGGAAGTCAAGAAATTTAGAGAGCAAAGAAAAAACAAACCTTTAGGATCTTATTTCCACAGAGTGAATTTGTCTCACTTAAGAAGTGCTTAAATATGGAAAATAAGGCACCAAGCCTGGACTATACTTTCAAGATAGCTCAGAATGCAAGAGAATCATCGTTAAAGGGAAAAAAGGTTGAAGATAATTAGTGTGTAGAGAGAAATATATTTTTGGAAAAATAGTCTTACAGTACAAAAGGAGATGATATTTAACAGAATAGAAGTTACCTGGGAAAAATTGAAGATATTAGGGAAAAGGGAGGCTGATGAAAATAATACGGGGTTGACTGATAAGGTATAGGCTTTAAAGTAGAGCTATGGTCAGTATTTCTTCAATGCAAGACCACGGAAGAAATATTGAGAGACTGAGATCGAGGAGGGACAGAATGGAAGGTATAGAAAAGGCAGAGAGGGAAGGTTTGAAATAAGAATGTATGGCTTGGGGCAAGAGGGGACAAATTCTTCTTTAACAGGCGAAGGAAAGCTTTTCTCCTTGAGACGTAATTCTGATGTGAGCATTTCGCCCAGTATCTAAATTTGAGACGCTGTTATTTGCTGATTCACCGACATGCAACATACATAACCCCGGGATACCCTCAGATACAAATTTGTTTATATGCTTTAGAAGTCACACACACACATAAACAAATGAACAGCAGAAGAAACAATGTGACACTTCTATAAAGCAGGATATCTGGCAGTCTTGAGCCGGCTTCAAGGGATAGCCAGGCATTGAGGAGCTCGCACTAGCCCTAAGAGAACCTGGTTCCCAGGTGTCTGTGTGCATTACCTTCCTTATCATAGGGATACAATCCAGGATGCCTGTAAATTAAAGGAGGAGAGGTTCATTTTGGCTCCTGTTTTAGAACTTTCAGTCATTACCTGGTTGGCAGCATGGTGGAAGGGTCTGGTTAGAGGATAGTGGCTTCTTCCATGGGATATAGAAAGCAGAGTGTGAAGGGAGAGCCAAGAAGGGCACTGTGTCCTTCCGCTCATGCCCTTACTGATTGATCACCTCTTTGGACCAGGTCTTACCTCCTCACAGCACAGTTACCTGCAACACGTCCATAATCCACTCACCTTTCAGATGCGCACCTCTGAGTTCATGAAGCTTTGCACAGACATACAGATATAAACCACAACTCAAATATGTGTGTGTGTGTGTCGCTGCTTATGCATTTGTTTGTTATTTATCTTTACAGAGTTGAAAGGAATGAATGACCCATTTCTATTTACTGAGATCTGTAATACAGAATGCAGATGAATGTGGCCATTGCACAACCAGATGTTGGTTTCTTATGTTTAAGAATGCATAGACGTTGTACCTAAGAATTAGAAATCATAAATGGAAGTATGTGTGAGGGGAGGAGGAAATATATACAAACTTGATTTTTGTTTTTTAATTAGTATAGTTCTATATCTTTCCATCTCCTTTTTAAGACAATGAGCAAAGATCCTCTAATTTCCAAAATGGTAACTGCTATAAATGACTTGCAGGCTCACAGTTTGGAGAATTGTATAAAAATATACATTTCTTACAATATTGTTTTAAATTATTTTTCCAGAATAAGCCAGTTTCAAGTTTGTGAATAGTTTTTCTAAACATTGTGTGTAATGAATGACCCTAACTTGAGCAAACTTACAATAGTATTTATAGAGCGTTTGAGTAATTTTTTAAAACTATGTGTCTGTAAACGTGAACAAGGCATTATTACTTCCTACCTGTATTTCAGATTTTTTTGCGTCTGAAGTCCTTTCCCATCCAATTACATGTCAGTAGTCTAGCTACTAGAAAAAATGAATTAGGATTTTTCTGATTTTATTTTTATAATGGTTATGAAATTTAAAAAGAAAAATTAATGCATCACACATTTAAATCTTCTAAGACACAATAGTTTGGCCTACATAGGTTTCTTTATAAAGTATCACACAAATAAGACATGCATCCTACTCCCCTTTTACCCTGACTAAAGCAATAGTCTAATAATAATTTTGCTGGAATACTTAGGAGGAAAGACAATCAGAAAATTGCTAGAGTTATCTTTCTTTTCTTTGTTATCACATTTAAGCTTTTCTGGAGGTTTTGATCTGCCTCTACCATTTCACTTTATAGGATCATTCACAATTTGTCTAATTTCCCTTCTATGTGTCTAGTGCGTCCTCGCTTTTATACTTTTCCACCTGATCAATATGGGGAAATTGAGAAGAAAGATTTTGGATGCCAGAAAACCTCATTTTCTGAGTGAATCTAGTTTACAATCAGATATTGTCCATTATCATATTGCTTTTCAACTACTTATTCCCACCAAGATTTGATAGAACCACATTTTCAACGAAGACCTCTAAAAATATAAAAAATGGCAAGCTGTTCTCCACATGAATCTTTATACAACATAAACAAAGAAAAGAAGAATTGTTGCAGTATTTAAGAAAACTTTTCGCAATATTTCTAGTTGATTGCTAAGGTGAGCATTAAGAAGTGAAATTTAAATACATTTACATATATAAAAATCAGTTTGTAACTTCCTCCTCATCCACTGGTTGCCGCTTGAGAAGGGAGAATGATCATATAACAGCAGATTTTACCATGTTTGCAGTAGCTAGTGTGTTGGAGCTGTCATCATTAATATCTTCTGTTGGAGGATGATTATTTTATGTGGCTCCTTGACTATAACTGGGTACTTGAACATATTCCTGTTATTATTGAGGATTTTATTGGAGAGATGAGGAATATAATGTCACTTAATTGCTAGGTTTTTTGGTTAGAGTTCTCTCTCAACTACAAAGGAGTGGATATCACAGAGATTTCAATTGGTGGTGATGATTCAGATAAATAAGGGGGAAATGGTTACAGATTTCTGAGTGGCCAGTTGAAGTTATAGAAAATTTTACTTGAGAGCATGTTGAAAAATTTAAGCATGAAAACTTCCCCAGAACACAAGGATTCCTTTTAAAAGGATTTACTTTGTTATGCTTGTGGCCTAATATTGTAGATATTAAAAAATTAAACTTTCTAATTTTTCTCTCTCTTCTTTTTTCTTATTTTCTTTACTACTCTGTTCTCTTCTTCTGTTTCTTTCCTTCTATATTGGATTTATATCTATATATCTTAGGTTGCTATTATTGACTATTTAATAGAATACTATTAAATTTGATAGAGACTTTGCTAATATCTTTAAGATAGTGGTACATGTGTTTTTGAAGTTATTAAAGAAAATAAGGAGATTATAAAGACAAGTTAAATCTGAAATCTCAAAGCAGGTGTCATCCTCCAAAAAAGTTGGTGAAAATTATTATTTCCAATTTCTAGTAGAATATCAATATATTTCAATGTAGGAACTACATTTGGATGGTCGTATTTTAAATATTTTCACTTGTTTTAACTGTAAATTTTTTGACTTGATAAAACAAAATCACCACTTGATTCATAAAAGGCATGTTTTTCATTGAAATTGCTACAATAAGTTGTTGTTAATGCTACCTTCAGCAGCTGAGAGCCAAAGAAAGGAGTTGCATTCTTTGTTCCTGTGGGTAACAAGAAGACAACCAAAGACATAAGGCTAAATTGACTTTTATATTGCAAGAAATTTACTGATCTGAAAATTTACTAAAAGGGAGACCAGCACATCTGCCCCTATAGGAAATGATTTTTGCATAGTAAGTGTTGATCTGCATAACCATATGATCATCACAAGTGCTGATTACCAAATCTGAATCATCATTACTTAGCAAAGCTCTATAAATACACATGGCACCATGTAATATATTCATCTGCTTGAAATTAATGACAAAGTCCTTACCCCAAGGAGCGCGGGGGTCTAAAAACAAAGAGTGTCTCAAGAGACAAATATGGAGAACACACACTAAGTTGGGGGAAATTCTCAGTAAAATAATTTTAGTGAGAGACTTTCAAGCTTAAAGTAAAGGAGGAATTAAGAATCCATATGAAGTTTGCCTTTCAGATTCCTTTCTGTTCACATGTGGGCAGGAGATCAACACTAATCCCCTGACCTCTTGGAAGCACTTGGCGGACAGACAGATTGCTAGACTTCTGAACGCATTTAAAATATCTTCATATAAATATTTTAGTATTTAGATGCAATCAGCGTATCTAAAACTGAACTCACATCCCGTCACCTTGTTCTCATTGTTTAAATCCGTTCCTGCATTGGTTAAAGGCACTGCCTTTTCCCAGTGGTTACTAAAGATATTTTAGTGGTTCTTTTTCCTCATTCTTCCCTTTCCTCAAAAACCAAGACCTGTAAATTCACATGTTGCTGCTATATTCTCCACTTGCACCTTCTCAGTTCTGACTTGGGTCTTTGTATTTTACTTTGAATGATCACCATGCTTGCCAGTCTGTTTCCAAGCTAATTAGTTTTAAAAGACCTCTTCTAAAAACACCGATTCTAGCCCCTCCTAGCCCAAGTCTTGATGGCCTCTCAGTGTGAAGCCAGCATGGAATTCTGGGTCCCCAACCCAACCTGCACTTGCCTTCCATCCTCCCCACGTCCTAGTCCTTGTTCATCTCCCTTTAAAATATCACCCTTCTTTAGGCCTCTTTGCTGGCATGTGACATTCCAACTCTTTTACATAACCCTGAAGTTTCTTTATCCTTTCTCCATTATTTCAGACCTAGGAAAGAAACATATTTCTTGTATGAAATGTTGAAATATCTCAGGAGAAACAAATCTGTCCTCTTCTTGTATGTACTGACATATGAGAAGATTTGTTTTTGTCTTGTAGATTTTCACTGGTGCCTCATTAACCACAATTGCCTCTTTCTACCATCAAGAGCACTCACCTTTGTTTTTCAAGACCCGCTCCTTTTTTCTTCTGTTTAAAGATATTATCCCTCCTTGTGGTACAGAGTTGGTTTTACACTACTCTGGACCAGTGAATATTTAATAAGTGAGCAGATAACTGAAACAAATCCACTATTTATTAACTTCAGATATCATGCTGAGAGACCAGTGGTCCTTGTCTCATTTGATTAGAGTTTTCATACCTGACATTGTTTTATCTATGTTTTGCCCAGAAGAGACCAAGCCTGTGGTTAGAACCAACTTTGGGTAGCAAGAGATCAGATATTAATTTTACTGGCACATTTGAGTTCTCTGCCAAGCTGCTTCTGAGATTAAACCCACCTGGAACTTCTCTTTTACATGAATTAGTTACTCTTACTTTAGCTTAAATCAGTTACAGTTGGTATTTTTGACACAAAAAGAATCCATTTCTGTTCACTTAGATTTAGCAATATTTGCTTGCTAATGTTTTCTTGGTATAAATGACAACTGCTGTCTCCTGTCTCCTGTTGTGTCTATACTGGTGTGCTGGATTATTAGTAATTTAAGCATTGGTATCAAGAAAGCTTCCAAAAGAAATACTTCAGTGATAGGAGATACGACTGCATGACCTGAAGTGTCTCTTCTACCATTGGCATCTTTTTAATGAGTGTATTAATTTTAAAACCTCCAAGAGTATACCATGAAGTAAAATTGACTGTGATGATAAACATAGCTTGAAAAAAATCATTAATTTTCTAAAGATGTCTAACATGTGCCATAAACTGGGTGAGTAGGAGAGACAGAAATGTACTATCTCAATTCTGAAGGCCTAAATTCTAAAAACAAGATAACAGCAGAACCCTGCACCCTCAGAAGGCTCTAGGCAGAAATGGCCCATTGCTTTTCTCTTAGCTTCTTGCTATGATATGAACATCTGTGTCCACCCAGAATCCATACATTGGAACCTAATTCCCAGTGTTATAGTAATAGAAAGTGGGGTCTTTGAGAAGTGACTAAGTTATTAGGGCAATATTTCATGAACAGAATTAGTGCCCTTATAAAACAGACCCAGTGCAGTAGCGCCTTCCACCATGTGAAGATGGAGCAAGAAGACACCACCTATGAAGCAGAAAGCCAGTCCTCACCGTGTAATGAATGTTCTGAATCCTGAATCTTGGACCTATTAGCCTTCAGAACCAGGAGAGGTAAATTTCTATGTATTATAAGTTTATAAATTACATAGTCTAAGTTTTTAAATAGTAGCTTGAATGGATTAAAATACTTGTAGTTTTCTAGAAATCTTTGGTGTTCCTTGGCTTGGAGCTGTGTAACTCCATTTTTTTTTTTTTTTTTTTTTGCTTCTTTCATGATATTCTTCCTGTTTCTTTGCATGACTGTCTTCTTATAAAGACAGTATTACATTGCGTTCTGAGTTCGCCCTACCCCAGTATGGCCTCATTTTAATTTAATGGATGGCGTCTATTTCTCAGATAACAACAGTCAAATTTTGAGGTACTGGGCAGTAGGATTTCAGCATGTCTTTTAGGGGTATGACAAATAATAAGAGCTAGGTTTTTCTAGGAGTAAGCGTTACTGGTATCTCTTGCTCTAAAGCAGGGAAAAAGACGTGCCTGACTCTGAACGTTTTTTCCTAAGTGGCTTTTTTCCCCAGCAGTTTTCCAGTCAACCAGATTGGTAGTTAAGTCTGAAGCAGAAATCTACGTGATTTAATGGAAGCAAAGAGTACTGGTATTTCCCTTAAACAGAATATACACCCTGATGAAGAATGACCACGTGTTTTTTTCACAGATAATTTTTCCTTCATGATTGGCACTTGCTTATGAAAGAAAACATCCCAATGGACAGTATCTAGCTCCATCAGGCAAAAAAGCAATTCATATTAACAATATGACCTTGTTGGTGAGGAGGTGGTTTTATTCATTTTTTTCATGAATAAATCAGCTTTTTAAAAAATTCATAGGAGAAAAATACATTGTAAATTTGTTTTCACTTTTATGGAAGTTATCTGTTTATCAAAATCAGGACATTATGTAATTTTAATGAATAAAATGTAACAATATCTTCTCCAATTTCACAACAAGATTAAAATTGATTCTGAACATAAGACAGATCTTCCTTGCTGAAAGCCAACTCCAAAGCTCTTGGGCTTCATAGATGTGTTGTCACAGAACAAATCCACTTAGAAAAAAATGTTTAGAGTCAGGCATATCTTCTTTCAAATTCAATCTCCTCCAATATAATTGCCATGTCAGGTTGGGCAACTTACTCAACTTTTCTAAATCTCAGTTTCCTAAGCCATAATTTCAAAGATTTTTGTGATGATTTAATTAAGGGAATGTAGGACCTATTGTCTGGCACACAGCGTGTAATACAGTTTTTATCATTATCATCAATATTTTAGCTCTGAGAATTTCTGTTTAGAAACATCTGAGATAGAAACAAAGAGAAAACCTAAAATAAAATGTGAACAACATATCAGTTTCTTTATATTATTTTTGCAATTATTTAATTATTTATTTAATTACATAAATGTATGCTAGATTAGTGTTAAGTTTACTTCTGAAAAAAAAGAAGTCCTTCCATGAGAAGAAATAATTGTTCCAATGATTTTCTTTTTATCTGTGTTCCTGAAACCAAAATATTGAACAGGGACATATTTAGGTAGCTCAAAAAAGGGACTAGGCATCAGTTATTTCAGAAACATCGTAGGATTAGATGTAGTCTACAAAAATCTTACCTCTTTTCTTCTGCTAATCACTTTCTATGTGTGATCCCGCCTAGATTATTCCACCCAGTCAGCCAATTGTAAGCTATAGAGGTTTATCTACACTGTCTTACACTATGTCCAGTGTGTGCGTAATGGCAAGCGCTATGGACTGAAAGTTTCTCTTCCTCCCAAATCCCTGTGTTGAAAGCTAATACCCTGTGTGGTGATATTTGAAAATGAGATCTTTGGTAAGTGATTAAACCATGAGGACAGAGCCCTGGTGAGTGAAATCAGTGTTCTTGTACCAGTTCCCTCAGGGGGCTCATTTACCCCTCCGCCATGTGTAGACATAGTGAAAATATGGCTGCCTTTGTCTTATTAGAGAGCCCTCTCTAGACATCTAATCTGTCCATTTGTAGATTTTATAGCTTTCAGAATTTGAATAAATACATTTCTATTGTTTATACTCCATTTACTCTATGGTATATTATTACAGCAGCCAAAACATAAAGAGAAAGAAAATTGAAACCTGGAGTTGGGTGATTTTTGTAACAAAAACATTAAAATGTGGAAGTTGCTTTCAAACTTGGTAATGTGTAGAGGTTAGAAGGTTTTGAGGTTCCTGTTAGAGAAAGGTTATGTTGACGTGAAAAGTCTAGTGAGGGGAATTTGGGTTCAGAAGGAAGAGGAGAGTTACAGAGAGAGTTTCAATCTTAGAACAGCTCTAAGTAGTCCTGTATGGAGTGTTGGTAGCATATAGATGGTATTCTGATAATATCTTAGGAACAAAAAAGGAAGTTGTTATTGGACAACAGAGGGAAGATTGTCCATGTTAGAGAGTGACAAAGAATGGGCAGGAGTGTCTTGTGTCCCAAGGTTCTGTGTAAGGTCAAACTCGCAAGTAATGCAACTGGGTATCAGGCTCAGGAAATATGTAAGCAAAATATTGGGAACAACCAGGGTCTTCTCAGCTGCTTTAATGGAATGTTAGAAGAGATGACTGAGGTAAAGATGGAATTCTTAATCAAAAGCACACCTTCAAGATTTGACGAAGTCTCAATTCACAATTTTGAGGAGAAACATGCAGGTGTGGTCTCCACAGGCCCTGGATGTCATAATCAGGACAATGGAGATGTAGTCAGCCATTCCACAGATGCCAGAGGGGATGGTTCAGGACAATGAAAGAATATCCCATGTCCCCCACTAACGTGAGTCAAGGATCATAAATGTTGCCACTTCCCTCATGGGCCCAGAATGCAAGGGCCCCAAAACGGAAGCTTCAAAGCTGAGGGCCCAGGGCTGAGGAACCTCAGGGCTCACCCCCAGTGCCTCTTTACAATTCAGGGTCCACTGCCTGCACCTCCACCTCGGGCCATGATCCTCGGGTCCCCAAATGTGGCTCCAGAAGGCTCTGGTGTGGTATGACCACATGCAGCAGCGCCATGGAGTACTGCTATCTCCATACATATTTCAGATGACGTCCAGGAGGGAAGAAAGGAGGAAGAGATGCAGTGATGTTCTACGTAGTCTGCTGACTGTTCTTCCTCTAACTTGCTTTTTGTTCTTAGTTACTGGCTCCATGATTCACAAGTTGCCTAATTTTGAATGCTGGGAAATGTATTTAGTCCTTTCCTTCATTTTCTACATCTACTCCAATCCCTAATTCTGTCATTATCTCTTTAAAACATATCAAACTGATCCACTTTATGCTTTTATTCAGGCTACCATAATCTTACATCCTGATATCAGAGCTTTACCTGATCATTCTTCCATATCCAGGTTTTTATATAATATACTCAGAGTGAGCTGAAGTGATTGTTAAAGAGGTATAACAGAGCAAAAACAATATTACACACCATGCTCATTCTTGTCTCCAAAAGCAACCACTTGCTCCAGGATTAAATTCCAACTCCTCTTCACTGTGTGCACACACCTTTGAGATTTTTTTCCCAATACACCCTGCTCCCCTCTCTTGTCCAGTCATGGCTTCCCAGACTGGGTTCATTTGAAAATACCGCTCTCTCTGAAGACTCTTCCTCAGGCTCCTTACCTAATTCCTCCAAGGCCAATGATCTGAGTTTAGACATCAATTCATGGGTAAACCCACCTTGATTTTCCTCAGCCAAGACTAGCACCGATGCTGTCCCCTTTTCCAGAACCCAGAGAATAGAGTTCTTGTGTCCTTTAGTCCCTGATATCCCAGATTGCTGGTGCTTCTCTCCATTAAAGGCATATTGCATGGAATGGCTGTGTGTTATTCACTAATGCATTCCTAGAACTTTGGGTAGTATTTGGCAAATAATCAACACTTAACAAATATTTATTAATTGAGTGTTAGGTAGACAGTGCAAAGTAGCCTTTGGTCAAAGCAGTGACTACAGTATTAGAAAATTTGTGCTATATTTTTTTCCTTCAGAGCAGTTCATTTGATTTATCTTGAACTGTTATGCAAGCTGTAACTAAAAACGACTGTGCTTGACACTGACTATAAAAATACCACTGTGCAGACTGTGTTTTTCAGAACCAATATTGAAGCTCAAATCATTTATAGTGGTGTCCATATTAAATGCTCTGTACCCACATTCACTAAGTGTTGATTTTTTTTTTACATTTTCCTACAGATTTCTTCTCCAACAGCTCCCATAATAGCTTCCCTCGCTAGGTTCATGCTGTTCCTAAATGCACACAAAGCAGACTGTAACACAGAATGCACCTGGTTTCAGGAGCAACCAGTAGCCTTGTGCATTATCCACTCGATCACCCAGCATAACCAGCTATTAGTCTCTACCCTGGCATTTGTAGGTACACGTACAGGTTGGTTTGACCTATAAAGTGCTGCCTACACTTTCTACACTGGAGATACAATTTCAGATTTGAAGGTATTGGAGTAAGATAGTGCCTGGCTCACTGCTTACTTTTCCTCAGACATACATGGAATAAGTTTTCGATTCCTGATGATTCTTGACACAGGTAGTTCATTAGCTATAACCAGCTTCTTCTTGGTCATTGTTTTTCTCTTCATCCAAGATACCCTGTGGATATTGCAGTGGAGATGATCCAGACTGTATAATTTTTGAGTGGAAAAACTATCACACTAAGAAGCCTTATACTTCAAAAATTAAAATCCATTGTTATTTCACATTTTTCTTGCAAACAAAAATGTACCATTAAATGTACCGGCAGCATAATCATTATTTAAGGTACATTCAGGAAGGCAGCATGATCAACAACATGAATGGAACCAGAAATAAGAAAACCCAATGATATGGACCAAATTGTGTCCTACTTTCCCAAAGTTGGATGTTGAAGCCCTCATGCACAATGTTGCTGGAGTTACACAGAGAGCCTTGAAAGATATAATTGTGATTACCTGAGGTCCTGAGTGTGGGCCTGCTCTAATAAGACTGCTGTTTTTTCAAGAAGAGGAAAAGACCTTAGCAATGTTCATCCCCAGAAAAAAAGGCCATAGGAGGACACAGCTGGAAGGGAGCTATTTCCAAGCCAAGGAGTAAGACTCAGGAGAAACTTACCCCACTACCACCTTGACCTGAACTTCCACACCTCAGAATTGTGGTTCACCTTTTCTGTCTGTAGCATTTTATTGTGGCAACTCTAAGAGGCTACAATACCTAAATTTCAATCCTGACTCAAACACAGGTGCATGGTGACCCCGTTCCTTAGTCTCATTGCCTCATTATTAAGAAAAGGATAACTAGCAATGCATTGGGACATAATTGCGTCAAATGATGGTGATGGTTCATTGGATTTTTTTATAGTGTTACATTGATATGAAGATATAAATCTCTATTTTTCTCTTAAGATGAAAAGTTTTCTTAATATTTTTGAGTAATACTAAATTTTATTTCATCTTGGGACACTGGTTAACAAATAGAGAAAATAACCTGTATGTTGGAATCTCATAAAGCGAATCGCCGCTTTACCAGCTGCTACCCTTGTGTCTTACAGCAATGACCCATCTTCTCAGAGTCTCAGTTTCTCGTTCTATAAAATAGGTCTTAAAACAATTATACTACATCAGATTATAAAACTAAGTGAGAGTAGTTAGTCCCTGGCACATGGCTGTATCTAACAAAGAATTTATCAATTGGGTAAATCTCTCCGGCAATATCCAGGCTCTTTTTGTCTAGCATGTAGGGAGCACTATGTACATATTCCTGCGTTGCCTCATTTACTTCTCAGAAGACAAGATAATAGTAGAGCAACAGCTACAAATTAGTGAGGCTTCACCATGTTCCAGACCCCATAACTATTATGTTTCACCTGGATTAATTTAAACCTCACTGCTCTTCAGTTACACTCATTTTACACATAAGAAAACTGAGGTCCAGTGTAGGGTTGTTAAATTGAGGGGTAGCCAGAACTGACCTGGAATGATTTTACTACAAAATATTTGTTACTAATTTGAAATTCAAATTTAACAGACAATCCTGTATTTTAATCTGGCAGTGGTATCCCACACAGGTCAGTAACTTGTCCAAAGTTACAAGAGAGGTAGGCTTCAAACTCAGAGCCCCAGATTTTAACCTCGTGGTTGACTGATAATGTATGATTTTTAAAGAAACACCATTTGGCTAGGAGAGGGGAAATTAAGCGAGGAATTAATCTGGCTGATGCTTGAAATGCATTCATAGACTGGGCGGAGTGTAAATAAGGTCGAGACAAAGGTTGCAGGAAACCATAGGGCTCTGGCTGAGACCTTAGGACCCTAATTAGTAGGGCAATCTGCTCTGACATCAGGAGCAGAACAAAGTTGAAAAGCAAGGTTTCTTTTTACAGAGTAGTTAAAAATATCTCTATTTTTTTCCTTGCATTGGAAAACATTTCCTGAATTGGAAATAATGTTACAGCCGAAATAGCAAGTTTTTTTTTTTTTTAAAGGCTATTAGGCATGCTTCTTTGTTGAAGATGGTGCTCTGTGATCACTTTGCCAGTTAGTTTAGGTGGACTGAAGCTGGAGCACTGCACCAGCAGACAGGTTATGAGGTATCCAGCCTGGTTCCTTCAGCCCTTCCTGAGAAGGTGAAGACAGTGTACTACAAAGGCATCAAGAGTTCTGCTAATTAGACCAGTTATCAGGTGTGAATGCCATCTATACTTCTGTTTCCCTTCCAGGTAGCAGAAAAGATGAGCAAAAGACAGGCAGAGCATCCATAAAAGGACGTGTTGTAGGAGGAAAATATATAATTTAGTTAACTTACACAATTTACTTTTCATCACATAAGAGCTGTTATTTATTTATTTATTTATTTATTTATTTATTTATTTATAGGAAGACCAGGGAGTGGCTTGAACACATATACCCACTCACCTGCTGAGCATACTCATGTTTAAATAAATGAAGGAGAATGACAGAAATGAAGCTTAAACTAAAATATGAATTAAAACAATATGTGATTGAGATGTCCAAGCCAAAAATGAGATTGAAAACCATCACTAATTGATTATTTGGATGATAGAAGATCATAGGCCTAAAAAACAAACAACAGCAAAAAATACTTAAACAATTAGCTTCACTGGTAAAAGTGTTGGTATCAAGTAACTTAAGCTCCATGCTCCATACGCCTGAATAGACACACTAACTCCCCACAAAGCAGGAGTGTTCTCTGTGTTCTGTCCTTGGTCTTCAAAAGGGCCATCCACATCTTCTCTTTATATCAATGCTTTCGAAGAACAGCTAGGATAATTTAGCTGTTGCCTTTAGAATAAAATCCAAATTGCATCTGATGATTTGGGAATCCCTAATGACCTGGCCTCTCCTTGTGCTCCAACCAAATTGCACACCAGCGTTTTACTCCTTGTCAGCTTTAGGGTCCTGTAAGAGACCCATCTTGAGCATGGGGTTCCTACCTGCCTCAGGGTACTTGCACCTCTTTCCTTCTCTGCTGCTTTCCTTCTTTCCTTTCAAGTAGCTGATGCTTTTGCGAGGAGGGCTGTTGTTATTGCTGTCCATACAGATGCTTTCCCTCATTATTTCATTATTCTTTACATTGTAATTTGGTTGTGTCCCTTGCTTATTCCCCTTGGTTAGTCACCTATTATTTATCTACTTAGCTCGTAATACCAATTTACTGTCCTTCCAATTAAAATGGAAACTCTGTGTAGTAAACCCCAGAACTCTATTACTTCTGAATTTCAAGATTTAACATCATTGTTGTCAGGCACTGGTTCTAAATAGAATTGCGTTGAATGAATGGGTAGAGGAATTTGCATGCCCCTACTAAACTGATCAACAGCAGCTAAAGGAGGATGCTGAATTCCCATAATCACAGGCCAGCTAATCTTTCTAAGAAATTTCTACCATGTTTGTAGGGGAAGGAATTCCAAAGAACAGAGGGTAGTAGGCTTTCTGGAAGACTCTGTGGGGGTAGCATTTCTGAGCAGGTCTTATTGATCCTGGGTGGCTGAAAGTAGATAAGATTTTTAGTGGTAATGATAGGAATTAATTAGTTAAAATGGGAGAAGATGTGACATTTTTCTCTGTGAAAAATGAAATGCTCTAGATAGAACATCCTCATTTGTGGAGATCTTTTAGGCATCTACCATGGATCCTGGCTAAGGGTGGTGGGAATTTGACTGCATAGATGGTGGTGAAAATTAAGACAAGTTAGCAAATTTCTTAGAAAGTTATTTCAGGAGTTTTCCACCTTTGACGTGTTTTACAAATTCCTGGGCACTAAATTCTGATTTCGGAGGTCAGGAGTGAGCCCTAAAAATTCACATTTCTAACAGATTCACAGGTAATGTTGATGCTGCCAGAGGGAAACAGCACTTTGAGGGTGACGATTTTTAGTCCATAGAGTTTGTGAAACACTGAATGTAGGAATGGAGGGCAGGGAGAAAAAGAATGACTTCCAGATTTCTGGCTTTGACCATGTTGATGTCATTTACAGTAACAGGGGGAACTGTTAGTAGGAGGAATTCACAAAGCCTTAATTTATAAGTTATGTTCAAGATTGATTCATTTAAGACCTGTGAGGAAAGAAAATGTTGAAAAACATGATGACTGTCTGTATATGGAATTCGTAAGTGTACTCTCAATTCAAGATAATAATTTTGTAGCCTCCAATACGTTGATGTAATGAATGTGGGTGGGTATGAGATTAATGAATGTGAGAGAACATAAAATGAGAAGGGGACCAAGGGCCCAGCCTGGGAATTCCAGCTTTAAGTGGACTTGCAGGAGAATTCATACACAAAGGAAATTAGACAAGAGGATTTAGCAAGTATAAGATACACAAGAACAGAGAGTGGTTCCAGAATCTAAAGAGAGATTCACAAAGTAGAGCATAGGCAATAATGCCCAAATATCAAGTCAGGCAGGATCTATAATTGACTTTAGTTAGGCAGGCTACCATTAGGGACCTTAGCAAGGACATTATGTCTGCGTGATTGGAGGTAGAAGTTAGATTAGATGCATTAAGAAGCATGTGGGAGTTTGTGCAAGTTTGACTTCAGAGAGCAGGAATGAGCAATCATTCCCTCTAAATTCTTCTTTGCAGAAGAAGGAATCATAACCATAAACATTTATCTTATTTCCCAGCAGGTAAAATATTTCTGCATGTGGTTGAAGAGTCAAAGTGACCTAAAAGACTATCAGATTTTAATATTTCTTTATTCACTCTTGGAACTCATCTCTCCCAATTTCTGTGATAACCTCTGTTATTAGTTTCTTGTATATTATTCTAGTTTTAGTAAAAATAATTTTTGAAGGCAGGAGGTACCTGACAATGTCACATGAAAGGGTAAGATCCACTCAATGACTATTTGGATGTAAGTCACACTTAAGTTCTATTCTTTTCCTTCATACCTACCTCCCTACATGTGCTACTCACAAAGACACGCACACATACATGCACACACAAACACAGTTCTTGTTTCCAATTACCAGTGACACATAGTCATAGTAAATCTGTCTTTCTTATCATTTCAGAGCAAACTCAATCTCCAAAGAATAATTATTCTTTTTGTAAATGGATATCTGGTGTAATTTATCCTGAGACCATACACAGGAAATCTATCATTTTCTGATCAACTCTGGTTTGTCATTGTCACCAGGGACAATTGAATCTAGGATCTTAAATGTCATAAAATCCTTCTCTGTCTTTCTGTATCTTTCTGTCTGTATACCTATGTTACTCTTCATGGTTATATGAAAGAGAATAAGCCCCCTTGCAGCTTTGGGCAGGTGTTGTGACTGCACCAAGGCTCAAGAGGAGGGAAAAAGGACACCTACCCTTCTCACTATAAACCCATATCACAGCAGTTCTGAGATTGGGTAGACGTGGGGCATGAAACTATTGTGCACCAACCTCGTGCCTGGCAGCATAGGCTAGTCTAGTTCACCTCGCTGCCACAATATTTCCAACTGTGGATGGGGGGACAGTGGAGTTGCAAGGCTTTCCATGAGTCCAGGTTTTGAAGGGAGAAGATGTAATACTCTGCAGGAAAGGGATTGCTACCGCAGGGAAAAATGAATTTAAGAAAAACAGTCAAGCAACAAAAAGGCCACATTCACCTTAAACTTCTCAGGTTCTACTTCTCACAGCACCCTGAGGTAGTTTTATGGTTCTATATGTATTTATATGTGATTTCCAATCCAAGATATGGAAAGATAGAAATTATTGTCTTTGTTCTTATTTGTATCTCCAAGGCCTGGAGGGGTGATGAACAAAAAGGAAGCCCTTAATACACACATGTCTAGTGGGAAAAAATCCATGAAGCTCTCATGGATGCTTTCTTCTAGGTTACTGACTGTCTTGATGTGGCATTTTCCTTTCTATCTGCTTTTGTCAACCTTTTTACTTACCTCTATTTTACTTGAGAATTGACTAGAGGTCTCAAATCTGCTTCACAGATCTTCAGAGGTGAGGATCAGGAGTCTACAGAGCTTTCCTTGAAGGGCTAAATATAAACAATTTGAGGTTTGCAGGCCACGTGCTCTTGGGTGCAATTACTTAAGAAATTTGTGCCACCAAAGCAGCCACAGACAGTATGTTAATGAATTGGCATGGCTACTTTCCAGTAGTATTTATTTCCTCTGATGTTATAGAATGTTATTATTTGTCCATGCACATGTGTATTGTCATTTTCTTGGTGTGCATTTTTATTTTACATGAATAGTATTGTGGATACATTCTCTTTTTCTATTGTTTTTGTGTGCAGTTTACAAAGACATATGTAACTAGGTAGATATTTACTCTCTTCTTCCTAACTATGGCACAGCATTTTAGGGAATACATTTATGTAAATTTACCCCAGTCTGCTCTCTCAGTGGTAGATATGCTAATGGCCTCCTCTTTTTCACCAACAATAATGCTGTGAGGAACTTTCTTAAACTTGTATACAAATTTTGGGATTGCTGAGACATTACACATAAATATTCCAAACATGACTTAATATAAGTGGTGCTCAGAGTAACAAAGCCAAAATTTCTATGTATAAAAGTCTCTGAATTTTAAGTCCAAATCTTCACTAACATTTGATCTTTCCCAAGTTTCTAATTTATTTGTTCATTTACTGTGGTACCTGGGATTGGTCTCTGGGCTTCACTCACCCATGGTAGGCAAGTTCTCTACCACTGAGGTGTATCTGCAGTCCTTTACTTCTTTGCAAATTTACTTTGAGACAGGATCTCCCAAAGTTGCTCCAGTTACCCTCCAACTTGGTATCCTCCTGCCTCAAGCTCCCAAGGAGCTGGAATTACAGGTGTGTACCACCATGGTAAGCCCGAATTTTGAGTTTTTGCCAGTTTGCAGAAATAAATTACTGCTTTACTTTTCATTTTCTGATTACTAATGAATTTGAGCATTACCCTGTGCTTGGCTTTGTTTTCTTTTTTATATTATTTTTTTATTTTTCATTTTTTATTTTTTTCTTAAATTCTTTTATTGGTATATTTTAGGTGTACAACACATTTAGATTTATCATTGGGAATTGTACCTTTACATGATGCATCTTGGTTCTTACTTTTTCTCCATTCCTAGCCCACCCTTCCCTATTTACAAAGACTTTATTTCCATTTTTTTCCATTTCTCAGCATTTTTCCTTTCCCCTGCCCCTCTCACTACCCCTACCCCTTTGGACCTTTTCTTCCTATATTGCATTATCGATTATTCATTCTAATCATTGGTACATTTTAGGTATACAATATAATGACATTCATCATTGGAAATTTGCACCTTTACATAGTCTCTCTTGGTTCTCATTTTTCACCCTTGCCCAGCCCTCCCTTCAACCCTTCCATTCCACCCTGTTTACAAAGATTTTCTTCCTATTTTTCAATTTTCTCATATTAATTCCATTCCCTTCTTTCCTTTCCCCTAGCCCTCCCACTTCCTTCCCCTTTGCCCCTTTTCTTCCTATTTCACATTACCTATTATACATTTTAGTCCTTATTTACACTTTCAATTTCTCACACCAGTGAAACTTTTCGGTATTTATTCATGTGTGCCCTATTTTTTTCACTTTAAGAGTATCGCCTCAATGTGCATCCATTTAGCAATAAATGTCTCTAATTTCTCATTGTTTATGGCTAAGGAGTACTCCATTTTATTTAAAAAAAAACACATTTTCTTTATCCAGTCTCCAGTTGATGGGCATTTGGGCTGTTTCCAAGTTTTAGTTATCACAAACTGTGCTGCTATGAACATGGGTGCACATATATCACTGTGGTATGATTCTTTTAATTCTTTGGGGACGATCCACAGCAGTGGAATAGTGTGGTGAAATGGGACTTGCAGTCCTAGTTCTTTGAGATATCTCCATACTGATGTCCACAGTGGTTGCACCAGTCTACACTGCCACCAGCAGTGGAGCAGGGTTCCTCTTTCCCCACAGCCCTGCCAGCATTTTTATTGGTTGATTTCATGATAGCAGCCATTCTTTCTGGGGTGAGATGGAATCTCAGCAGTGTTTTCATTTGCATCTCTCAAATGACCAGTGATTTTGAACATATTTCATGTATTTATTTGCTATTTCTACTTCTTTGTCAGAAATGTCTGTGCATTTCAGATGCTCATATTTGGATTGGGTCTTTAAATTTGGGAGGGCTGATCTTTTTAAGTTCTTTATAGATTTGAGATAGTAGACCTTTGTCTGAGGTAAAGCAGGTGAAGATTTTTTCCCACATTGTGAGTTGTCTCTTCACACTGCTGGTGGTTTCTTTTGTTGTGCAGAAGCTTTTTAGTAAGAAGACATCCCACTTGTTGATTGTTTGTGCTAGTTCACAGGCAACGGAGGTTCTGTTCATAAAATCTTTTCCTACAATGATGTCTTCAAGAGTTCTACCTAATCTCTGTTCCAACTGGTTCAGAGTTTCTATTTTAATATTTAGATCTTTAATCCATCTCAGTTTTAGTTTAGTGCATGGTGAGAGATATAGGTCTAGTTTTAATCTTTGGCAAGTTGAAGCCCAATTTTTCCAGCACCATTTATTAAAGAGGCTAGCTTTCCTCCAGTGAGGGTGTTTGGCTCCTTTATCAAAGATGAGATGGCTGAGTGTATCTGGTGTTGTTTCTACATATTCTAATCTGTTCCACTGGTCCTCAGGTCTGTTTCTTTGCCAGTACTATGCTGTTTTTATCACAGTACCTTTGTAGTATAGTTGCAAGTTGGGGATTGTGATACCCCTTGCCATGTCTCTGTTACCTAGAATTGCTTTGGCTATTCTGGGTCTCTTCTTGTTCCAAATGAATTTTTGGATTGTTTTCTCAAAGTCCGTGAAGTATGCTGCTGGGATCTCAATTAGAATTACATTGAATCTATATAGCAGTTTTGGAAGTATGGCCATTTTCACTGTATTAATCCTTCCTATACAGGAGTAAGGGATGTCTGTCCATTTTCTGATATAATCTTCAATCTCTCTTTTCAGAGGGCTATAGCTTTTAGAGAAGAGGTCTTTGATTTTTTTCTTTAGGTTGATTCCTAGGTATTTCAGTTTTTTGGATGCTATTGTGAAAGGAATTATTTGTCCTATTTCTCTCTCAGTGACCCTGTCATTCGTGTAGAGGGAAGCAATTGATTTTTGTGTGTTGACCTTGTAACCAGCTACTTGACTGAATTTGGTTATTAAGTCTAGAAGACTTTTGGTGGAGTTCATGGGATCTTCTATATACAGTATCATGTCATCTGCAAATACTGACAATTTGACTACTTAATTTCCTATCTTTATTCCTTTTATTTCTTTCTCTTGTCTAATTGCTGTGGCTAGTGTTTCCAAAACTATATTGAACAAGAGTGGTGATAGTGGACATCCTTGTCTTGTTCCTGATTTTAGTGTGAAGAATTTCAGTTTTTGACCATTTAGTATGATATTGGCTGTTGGTTTTTCATAGATGGCTTTTATCAGATAGAGGTAGATACCATCTATTCCAATTTTTTATTGTGTTTTTATCATAAATGTGTGTTGGATTTTGTTAAATACTTTTTCTGCATCTATGGAGATAATCATATGGTTTTGTCCTTGGATTTATTGATATAGTGCAATTCATTTATTAATTTGCATATGTTGAACCATCCTTGCATTCCTGGGATGAATCTCACTTGGTCAGGATGTATGATGTTCTCGATGATCTTCTGCATTCTATTTGCCTGTATCTTTTTAAGGATTTTTGCATCTACGTTCATGAGTGAGATTGGCCTGTACATCTCCTTTTCAGTTGGGTCTTTCTCTACTTTGGGGATCAAGGTGATGCTTGCTTCCAGGAATGAATTTAGGACTATTGATTCTCTTTCAATTTCATTGAAGAGTTTAAACAGTAGTGGCAGTAGTTCCTCTCTCAATGTCTTGTAGAATTCAGCAGTGAAGCCATCAAGGCCTGGGATTTTCTTAGTTGATAAGTTCTCAATTACATTTTCAATTTCATTGGTTGATATTGGGTTGTTTGGAATTTTTTGGTCTTCTTTGTTCATCTTTGGTAATTCATATGTATCTAGGAATCTGTCCATTTCTTCTGTGTTTTCCATCTAATTGGCATATAGGTTCTGGAAGCAGGTATTGATGATCCTCTGGATTTCTGCTGGGTCTGTTGTAATTTCACCCTTTTCATTCCTAACTGCATGGATTTGGCCCTTTTCTTTCCTTTTACTGATAAGGTTGGCTAAGGGTTTGTCAATTTTGTGGATTCTTTTGAAGAACCAACTCTTGGCTTCATTGATTTTTTGTATCATTCTCTTAGTCTCCATTGCATTGATTTCTCCTCTGATCTTTATAATTTCCTCCCTTGTATGAGCTTTGGGGTTGTCCTGCTCTTCTTTTTCTAGAAGCTTGAGGTTCAGCATCAGGTTGTTTAATTGGGCTCCTTCTGTTTTCCTAATGTGCATATTCACTGCTATGAATTTCCCTCAGAAGACAGCTTTCATTGTGTCCCATAGATTCCGATATGTTGTATTGTCATTGTCATTTATTTGAAGGAACTGTCTGATTTCTTCTTCAATTTCCTCTGTGACCCATTGGTTATTCAGAAATGTGTTGTTCAATTTCCATGTGTTTATGAAATTTTTTGAGTTTCTTTTGCTATGGATCTCCAATTTCATCACACTATGGTCTGATAATATACAGGGGATAACTTCAGTTCCTTTGCACTTAACTTAAACATGTTCTATGTGTGAGTATATGGTCTATTTTGGAGAATGATCCATGTGCAGCTGAGAAGGATGTGTATTTTGATTTTGTGGGGTGGAAGACTCTGTAAACATCTGTTAAATCCATTTGTTCACGAGGTCAATTGAGTTCTAGTATTTCATTACTTATTTTTTGTCTAGTTGATCTATCTATTTGTGACAGTGGGGTGTTGAGGTCCCCTGCTACAATTGTATTAGTGCATATATGACTTTTTATGTCCATTAGTATTTGTTTTATGTAGTTGGGCACACTAGTGTTTGGTGGATAGATATTTATGATTGTCATCTCTTCCTCTTGGATTGTTCCCTTTACAAGGATATAGTGCCCTTCTTTGTCTCTCTTAATCAGAGTTGGTTTAAAATCTACTTTATCTGCAAAGAGGATAGCTACTCTTGCTTTTCTTTGGGTTCCCATCACACGGAGTATTGTTTTCCACCATTTAACTTTCAGTCTATGAGTTACATTTTGAATTAAGTGTGTTTCTTGTATGCAGCATATTGTTGGATCTTGCTTCTTGACCCATTCTGCCAGTCTATTTCTTTTGATTGGTGAATTGAGACCATTAACATTGATGGTTATAACTGAAATGTATTGACTTGTCATTGCCATGACTTTTTCTTTTTGTTGGGTTCTCCCCTTTTACATTTAATTTCTTGTCATGCCAGATGGGTTCATTCTGCTTTGCTTCCTGGGGTTGTGATCCTCAATGTCTGTTCTTAGGATATTGTATAAAATTTTTTGGAGCACTTGTTTGGTATTCATGAAGTTCCTAAGGTGCTCTTTGTCATGAAAGTATCTTATTTCTCCATCCATTTTGAAAGATAGTTTTGCAAGGTACATCAATCTGGGTTGGAGGCTGTATTCTTTTAGGGCTTGGAATATGTCACTCCAAGCTCTTCTTGCCTTGATGGTTTGTGTTGAGAAGTCTGCTGTGATTCTGATGGGATTTCCTTTGTATGTGATTTGTTTCTTTTCTCTAACTGCTTGTAGAACATTGTTCTTCTGTTGAGTTTCTGGAATCATAACAATTATATGCCTCTCTGTAGATTTTTTTTGATCAAGGCTATTTGGAGTCCTATATGCCTCATTTATCTGTATGTCATGTTCTTTTCCCCTCCTTGGGAAGTTTTTTGCCATTACTTCTGTGAAGAGTTTTTTATGTCATCTGCACTCTCTCTCATTTCTTCATTGACTCCAATCAGTCTTATGTTATTCTTCTTTGCATCATCTAGCAGCTGCTGGATTGGTTTCTCATGTTCCCTTATAATATTGAAACAATTTTTCTTTTCCTGGTCACTAATTGCAATCTTATCTTCCATATCTGAAATTCTGTCCTCACATTGGCTCATTCTGCTTTGTAGACTTTCTTTTTTGGGTTTTTTTTTTTTTTTTTTTTTTTTTTTTGGTGCTGGGGATCAAACTCATGGCTTTGCGCTTGTGCAGCAGGCAGCAAAACCACTGAGCTAAATCCATGGCCCCACTGCTGTGTAGACTTTCAATGGAGTTTTTCATCTCCTGGAAATCTATTTGCATCTGTTTTATGGATTCCATTTGTTTTCTATGTTGGGATTCCATCATGTTCCTCAGCTCCTCTCTAGATTTATTAATCATGTCTTGCACTAGGAGCACAATCTCTCCTGTTATCTGAGAAATTATTTCTCATTTCATTTTTTCCAGATCCCCTTTTGTTGCCAGTTCAATGGGTCCAGGTGGTTGAGTACCAGAGTGTTCCATCTCATTTATTTCCCTTTGGGTTTGCTGTAGGTGATCTTGAAGTCTGGTTTTGAGACTTATTTACTTGTCTTCTCATTTCAATTGGAGGTGCAGGGGGCTGCTGTTGGAGTCTGCCTGGCCTACCTCCTCTGAGCTGGGAGAAGTGGCACAGGGGCTGGGAGCAGTGGGAGGGATGGTGGCAGGGAAGACCCTTCCTCTGGACCAGGAGCAGTGGGTTGGTGGCTCAGAAGCCCCTACCTCTGGGCCTGGAGCAGCGAGACAGATGGCAGCCCAAAAGCCCTTTCTTCTGGGCTGGGAGTGGCAGGACCTGTCATTGTTTTCTTAATTTCCTCTCTTAAAAATGTCATATGCATTGCATTTGCATTTATTTTATTTTTTCCAGTTCAATTGAGTTATAAGTGACAAATATATAAAAATCATATATATTTAAAGTGAACAACTTGTATATATATATACTATATATACTATATATTATATATACTATATAATATATATATTATATATATAATATATATAATATATAGTATATATATTATATATAATATATAGTATATATATAATATATATATAATATATATATTATATATATATTATATATATATAATATATATATATTCTCCTATGTTTCTGTTGTTGGCTTGTAATATACTAAATCTATTTTAATACTGTTTTACACATTGTGAATACTTTTCTTTACTATATCATATCTTTATTTTGCCCACTCACAATTATTTTGACTTATGTTTTTTGCTTTTTAAATTTTTAAAAAAATGTTTCTCTTTACCTATTTCAATGGCTATGGCATTTTCCTTCATTTTTTTCTATTACCTTGATTGGTTTAATTCATTCAAAGTCCAATCTTGTATGCAGTGCTGTGAAGCTGTTTTATTTTGCTTCATAAAGCAAGCCACTTTCTGCTCACTACCTAAGTGTAAATTTTCCTTTTCATGTTGAATTAAATCATATATTAAGTTTTCAGGTACACATTCATTTATCTCTGAGTCCTCTCTTTCCATTCTTTAGTCCATTTGTCTGTTTCTGTGCTACTGTATGACTTTTATTACTATGACCTGGTAGTTTATCTTTCTATCTCACTGCAAAAGTCTCCCCTCATTATTCTTTTTCATACATGTGGTAAGGGAAGTTTTTGTCTTTTATTATCTATACAAATTTTAAGTGTATGTTTCAGTACATCCAGGTGGAAATAAGAGTGGGATTGTATTGAGGCTATCCATTTATTAGGGAGAGTTGATATTTTTATAATATGAAGTTGCTTATACAAGAAAATGAAATCCTTCTCTATTTATTTAGACCATATTTATGTGCTCAGTTTCAAATTTTTCTTCATATAATTATTAAATATTGAAAATCTAATTTTAAGTATATGCATGTAAAACTATAATTTTTTGTTCTTTTTGTTTTTGGGTTTCACAAATTTTAGCATGCCCTCTTTTATCATTTAATCATAACATTTTTAAGGCTTTTATGATTGCTTTTATAACCCAGATAGTAATGTATGGATGTTGCTAAATACAAAATCATATATTTCAAAATATATGGTATTTTAAAGTTCTCATTTTATTTTTAATTTTTATGCTTTTTGCATTATGTTTGAAAACCATGTTTGATGAGATAATCCTTTGCAACTCATTAAAATTTATTTAATGGTGTGATATATGCCCTATTTTTAAAGTTGTCTACATAGTGGCTGGTTCTTACACATGTAATATTGTATTAGATTAAATAATAAGTACACACACAGAGAAGCACATGGTCACATGTAGTCATTTCTTAATATTTTCTATAGATTCTCCACAAACACTGATTAGTAAAGACACCATTGCTTCCAGGGGAAATGCAGGATCATATTCTTGAAAGCCTTTGCTCATAGTATTTTCAACAAATTCTGATCAACACAGAATTTCTACTATATGCGTTTCTGTTTAAAGATATCATATTTAGAACGTATTGATGTTTTAGCAACACTGACCTGAGACCAAGGGCATTCTATCTCACACCTGAACAGTTCGTCTCTGAAAGGAATGTACCAGGCTTCTTGTGCTGATGAACAGCGGGCAACACTTGAGGACAATTTGAAAGAGTGGAACCAGTAACAGAAGTGCAGAAGCAGGGAAATGCCCCAGTAAATAGCCCACAACAGGTCCACTTGTTCACAGTGCAGAGCTGATATAAGAGAGTGTTCCACTCAGCCGGGAGAGTGGACATCAGGAGACAAAACCTTTTCCCGTCTCTGTACATGCCTGCAGATGACCACAAACATACTGTTAGTATTGATTTGGGGACTATCAGTAAATTTTAAAAGGTAAACAACTCCTCAAAAAAATCCATGAATAATGAGGATCAATAGTATATACAAATTTTGTCCATAAAAATATATACCCTCGCCGGGTGTGGTGATGCACGCCTGTAATCTCAGCATTTGGAAGGCTGGGGCAGAAGTATCACCCTGAGTTCAAGGCCAGCTTGGACTGCATAGTGAGAATCTCAAAAAAGAAACAAACAAAAAATGTAGCCTACTCTATATGTACTTCTGTAGAAAATATATATGATGTGAGTGCATATATTAATAGTTTTAACTCATTAATTACAGAATTTCAGTACTTCTTGATTGGAAGCCATAACCCTGGAGGCTTAATGGAGCTGCAGACAGAGGAGTCACTGTTGCAGAGTGGCTGGTGAATCTCCTCATCCGAAGTACTCTTTGCAGTGTGCCAGTATCATTCCTGTCTTGGGTAACTTTGTGCTGATTTCTATGCAGTGAGGCAAAAATTAATTATCTCATAGCAGTGCAAGGGAAACTAAGAGCAGAACATTAAACATTCTCCTCCTACTAGTCCTCACAGCAAACACTTCCTCTGACCCGGAATTGCAGCCATCTAGTACTTCCTTCTAAACACAAATCATGGGAATCCACAAGGAAATCCAGCCTTCTCTCTCCTGTGCACCCCCACCCCCACACTCCTATCATTTTCCAAAATGTACTTTGGAGAAAGTTTTGGGTTAAGAGGGGGAATAAATGAACCTTGCTCATTGTCTTGGCCCATACATAAACTAGATATGTAGAGTTATCGTCACAGACTTCCTTGCTTAGTTGTAGAGGTTTCTTGGCATATGTTAGGGCTCAGCAGGAGAGATTTAGAAGTCAGGCTCAGAACTAGCTCTTAGATTACTGAAAAACTATCATCACTTTAGCCACCAAAATGAAGAGGTAGTAATGACAATAAGGGAAAAGAGAGAGAGAAGCTGGACAGTTAGATATCATCTGTAAGCAGAAATCATAGCCATGAAGAGAGAAGAGTCATGAACTACTCCATGACCCCAGTCATCAAGTGAGATTGGTCTTGGAGATATGGGGTAGAGAAGGCTGTGTTTGTCAGTGCTTACTTCTAGCCCTCTGAAATATTTGTGTCTATAACTTTGTTTACAATTTTACCTCTTATTATAATTTTATAGTGTATTTTTGCCATACATAATGTTTGCATTCCTTGTGTGGAGTTGGTACTTGTACATAACACAACTTAACTCCTTTTGTCATCTCCTTCCCTCCCCTCCCTCCCTCCCTCTCATTCCATTTCTTGATCCCCTTCCCATTTGAGAAAGATCTATCTCTCTAATTCCTATTTCAGTGTTTTTTATTTTGCTCTTTATTTTTATTTGGGGTTTCTCATGTAAGAGAAACCATGTGATATTTAAGCTTCTGTGTCTGATTATTTCACTTAACATTGTATTAGCGTGCATCTGTTTTCCTACCAATAAATCAATTTTATCTTTATGACAAAGTAATGCCTCTGTGTGTAAATACTTCACTTTCTTTATCCTTTCTTCTGTGGATGGACATATAGGCTGCTTCCGAGATTTAGCTATTATGAATTGTGCTGCTACAAATGTGGGAACTCATGTATCACTATGAGATGATGTTTTAAACTCTTTTGGGAAGATACTTAGAAGAGGAATAGCTGAGTCAAATGGGATTTGCAGTATTAATTTTTTTTTTCAGAATCCCCTTACTGATTTCCATAGTGGCTGTACCAGTTTGCAACAATGTAGAAGGGTTTCTTTTCCCATGCAGCTCTGATAGCATCATTATTGTTTGATTTCTTGATGATGTCCATTCTTTCTGTGCTAAGATGGAATCTCAGTGTTGCTTTAATTTGCATTTCTCTAATGGCCAGTGACGTTGAATATTTCTTCATGTATGAATTGCCCATACGTATTTCTTTATTTTATTTTTGGGGGGGTCTATGTTTTTAGTTCTTTATAGTCTCTTGTCTGAGGATTAGCTACTAAAATATTTTTTCCATTCTGTAGGTTATCTTCTCATGCTGCTGCTTGTTTCTTTTGCTGACTGCAAGGATCAATAGAACAGAATGGAGGATGCAGAAACAACTGCAGGAACATTCAACTATTTAATCTTTGACAAAGGGGCCAAAACATACATGGAAAGAAATATAGCCTTTTTAATAAATGGTGCTAGCAAAACTGGCTATCCACATGCAGAATATTGAATCCAGACCCATATCGCTCATCTTGCACTAAACTAAAATCAAAGTGGACAAAATAACTAAATGTTAAAACACAATCACTTAAGCTGCTGAAAGATAAAATAGGCAAAATCTTGAAGTCATAGGGATAGGCAAGGACTTTCTGAACAGGAGCCCAGTTGCACAGGAAGTAGTACCAATTTTACTTCTTTAGTGACTCAAAATGTTGGCAGTAGTGGTTTTTATTGATGAATTGTTTTCATGGAACTGCTTCATTCTTTGATCCCATCTAATTTCATCCAATTCTCTCAATACCATGTGGTCTAAATCTTTAGATTTTCCTATGAGGACTAAGACCTATGTTAGAGAATCCCAGTATTTTACCTACACTGATTAGTTTCTACATAGTGATGCTGCCACTTACCAGAATGTCATTAGCTGATGCCATATTGATGTATCTTCTCTTTCAAATTATAAATATGTCTCTTTGTAATGCCATTTTAGCCTATTTTCTCTTCAAGGTAATTGTTGGAAAATTTATTTTTAGTAAATTGGATCAAGCACAAATTTCTATAACTTATTACAGTATCACAACAAAGACTTCCTCTGACCTGGAACTGCATCTGGGTGCATCCATGGTGCGTATAATATTTTTTCTCTACTTAGCCCATTTTTCCTCTTGAAAATACAGACTTCACTTAGCATAATCCAATTATAAGTGTGGAACAAGAACTTCTGACTGTTTTTAGCAATTCACTCTATTAGAGTTGTCCTACCGAATATATTGTCAGGCAAAATAACTACTGTTTTGAAGGGCATTCTGTCCCTATGGTGAAAGGATTATTGAAAATTAATTTAATGAACTCAAAAACAGCAGTAGTAATTGCCATTTGAAACCTAGATTCGATTCCAGCTAAGTTCAATTTTAACTATTTCTGAAACACTAAAAATCTGTAGCCCATCCCTGCAGCCATTGCACAACTTAGTAAAGCATAAATCTTGGGCAGAATGGTCAGACTGTGTAAACAGAAAATAGAAATCTTGCCAAATGCATCTCTACCTGCCAAATGGAAACACATTGTGATATGAAAATTGTATTTAAAAATAGGTAAATTTGCTGTAATCACAAATTGAGGTGGCAAGAGATGACTTGATCGAACACACAGGGACGAAAGGAAGCCGAACATGGAGCGGTTCTTTGGCGAAATATTTTGGGTGGAAGCGTTTGAATGAAGAACTTCTTTAACCTCAGGAATGGATACTCTATGTCTTAAATTCCTGTTAGTTATGTTTTCTCTAGCATTGTTTGCTCCATTTCTGAACCATTTTTAAAGAGTTGTGAAAAAAGTTAACTTCCTTTTCTGTGGCCAAAAAATGGCTTTTCATCCTGTAGCAAGTTGAGCTTTTGTATTTATTTTTCAGTGCAAGAAATCATGATAATTTAAATCCTGAATTCATAGAATTGGACTTAGAAAACAATTGGGTTTTGGAGTGTCTAGCAGTAGAATCAACTGGGAGGACCCAATTTCACCCAATTTGTAGCTTGATTTCATTCAGCAGGACATACTTAAGCATAAAGACCTAAAAGTGGTAGGTGTTGTATTGAAATAGCATCCCACTTAGGGTGCAATGAGGCGTAAAGTCATGCTGAATGCTTTACATTCACTAACAGGACATTATTCCAGCATGACACACAATCCAAAGCTTTTGCAATTACAGCTGTGACCCCAAATTAGATTTTAAAACATGTATATATGTACATGCACTTTAAAATTTTCCCTTCGTTTTGTCTCCTAATAATTTAGAAATGCAAATGCTGGTGGCTTCTTAAAATAACTCTCTTCACAAAGAGTATCCTCCTTTTCCTCAACTGACTTTTCTTTGGGCAAAGTCTGATTTTTTATGCAGGGGGTGGGGGGAGTTTGTGGGAGGTGAGGATTGAAACTTGGGTTTTAGGGAAGAAGTTAGAAGCTGAGGACACTCTATTTCTATTCTAGTGCAACACTACTCTTTACCTAAATTCTATTGCTTTCCCATTGAGTGTGTGTGTGTGTGTGTGTGTGCGCGCACGCAAGCATAGAAATTAAAAGTATGGGTCAAGCAAGGTTTTAAAGTCACAATGCAGGTGACAGATGGGTTAGTACAAGTTCCTTCTTCCTCTCCTGTGTCAGAAGTAAGTCACCTCCGGGCTGTAATTCTGTGTGTCAGGCACTCAGAGCAGCATCTTGACATTTTCCCTGGGCTTTGGGAGCATTTCTTTTCCCTCCTAAGGTGCTTTACATCGCTGGGGCCTCGGAGTAGGGAGACCCCTCTCTACCTCATTTGCTGCATTCCCATGATCCTGGGCCACAGAAGGCCTGGATTGACATCCGTATTTTCGAAATAGGCCTGATGTGTGAGCATTTCATCGGTGCCTTATGTCCCACAGCTTCCTGTCTCCCTTAGAAGATTATATAATCACTTATCTTTTCTATTTTTAAAGCAGATTAATTTGATTTAGTAGAAAGGGGACAAGGGAGAAAAGAAAGGAATAATGGGAGAAAGCCAATATTATTTCTTTCAAAGCAGTTTAGTTTAGAGTCATTTTAATAAGTCTGGAAAATTAGAATTGGAAAAAGAAAATCAATTGTGACGCTATATTCTAGCTAGCAAGGGAACATAAATCCACCCTGGCACTGATTTCCAGTGCTAGATAATTAGGACTGCTTTGTTCTCATGTGAGAGAGGCAGGGGACTTATCCATTTCTTAAATCTATTATTATTATTAATAATGTCGTGAATACCCAGAATTCTCTTCGGAATGCAGGATGTTCACAGCAGGCATTCATCTCCTAGCAGCCCCTCTATATCTTGTGTTTGGGGGAGAGGACTCCATGGAAGCAATGAGAATCCATCCACATGAGTCTTTTCCTGCCCCTTCTCATTTGTTGAAATTCCTTTATGATCATTTTCCATGAAGATTTTATCCTCAAACATAATCTTGGAATGGTAAAGTAGATGCAATCTATAGCTCATGCTTTCCTGTAATCCATAGCTTTAGGAAACTTTTGCTTTTCAATAGTTTCTGTTTTTGTTCATTGTATCTATTTCACTTGATAAGATCAGAACAAAAATGAAGCTCAAGTGGCTAAGAATATGAAAAACATACTTTTGGAGAATGAGGAAAATTTAAGTGGTCAAGATGGGAGGAAAATCTTCAGACAAAAGAGAAGCAAAACAAAGATCATAGACTAGTACATTGAGAAGTATTATATTCTATGAAGTTGGTCAAACTAATTTTGAAAAAAAAATGAGGGAGACCACTAGAGCTGTGAGGGTGATGAAGGAGTGGTTGAATGAGCTGCTTGAAATGGACAGAAAGGAAAATGGAGAGAAGCAGATATACAACCTCTAGAATGATATAATTCTCAGTGAGGCAAATATTTGGTTATGGTCATCAAATTAGAAAAGAGAGATTGTGTACAATCCTGTGGGAAGCTGAGGGTAAACATTTGGAAAGCATCAATGAAGAACTGTACCAAACAAAGTTAAAGAGGAAGGAAGACTTTATTCCAGATTATTGCAATGGAGGTTAAGACTGTGGCAGTAGTGGCAAGACTCAAGTGTTGAAACAAGGCAGAGGAGATTTTAAACCCTAGAGTGAGCTAGTAGAAATAGTACTGGTAATTTCCATGTATGTTTCTGATTGTTGCTTAAGAAATTATGCTTCTACCTAAGCACAGAGACTGGTAGATACACAGGGGCACTATCTTTCTTCTTTTTTAATTCAAGTTTTATTTTTATGAGTATATTTTTGCAGTATATAATAATTACATTCCTCATGTGGAGTTGGTGCATGTCCATGACACATCTCTCTCTTCCCTGTCCTAACCACCTCTTGGTCCCCTTCCCTTTTACAAAAGATCTATCTCCAACAGCGGATGAATGGATTTAGAAAGTGTGGTGTTTATATACAATGAAGTACTATTGTGTCATAAAGAAGTATAGACAAGCCATTTGTAGGAACATAGATGAACATTGAGACCATAATGTGAGAGTACTATCTTTCTTAAAAACATATTTCAAAAGGATGACTCCCAGAAAATGTTCTTAAGAAAGAGATTCTTAGTTTGAAAAATTGACAAGAGGTCTAAAGAAAATTTGCAGCTCAAAGATGTGGAGAAAGAACTGCAATATTAATTTTTTAAAAGGGTGGTTGGGGCATATAGTCAACAAAACAGAATTTAGTTAAAGCTGATGGAATTTTAAGGCCACCATCTTGGTAAAAAGTACCAAAAGTGTTAATGTAAGAAGATCCTCTAGACATAACTTTCCATATATAAAATCAAAGTACCTGAAACTACTCCATGGACTTGCTATATGATTTAAAGAAATGTTTATGTACAGAACATTGCCTAAGATAGAACTTGTGTGGAATCAATATTAATCATGATTATTTCTGTTAAGTACATAGGAATGGAAAAACAAAGGACATTTGATTTAAGGATCCAACTCTATGATTGAAATCTGTCATTTGTGAATGATCTTTTACTAATAAGAAGATATTAGGCTGGGGATTAGAAGATACTGATGCCGCCACCTGCCTCACAAGCACAAGGTCCCAAGTTCAATCCCAAGTACAAAAAAAAAAAAGAAGAAGAAGAAATTTAATAGTCTACAGAAACTTTTACTAAGATGATTTATATCACTGAGTGGGAGATTTTTAAAATATTACAGGAAAAACAATACACTAGACCTATCCTCCATCCCTGTATTATTCAGTTTCCCATTCAATGGGACAAAATGTCCAACACACAAAAATTAAGAGTAGAGGATTAATATGGTTTATGGTCTTGGGGGATTCAGTCCAGTATGGTCTGCTGGCTCCAAGGCAGAAATAGCATGGTGGAAGGGCTTGGCAGAAGAGAGGTGCTCGCCTCACTGGAACCAGGAAGCAAAACAAGAAGGAAGAGCTAGGGAGGGACATGTGTCTTCCCCGGGCATACTCCCAGTAATACACCTCTCCCAACTAGGCCCCATCTCCTAGCACCACATTTAGTTTCAAACTCATCAATGGATCAGTCCGTGGGTAAGAATAGCACCTCCATGACCCCCCTGCTCTGAACACAGAGTCCTTTTGGGGGACCTTCTAGGTCTAAACCCTAATAACTCCAATTTTGAATTAATGAATATTTGTTGTATGCACGTACTTATATAGTTGCAGAAAGCAAGACTCTATTCATGTTTTGAAAGCACTCAAAAGGAAACAGCAGACAAAGAGTAGCTACCATCCAGTGTTGCAAAGACAGTGGGAGAAACATGCTCAAAGAACTATTCAAATTCTTTGTTGGGAAATTAGTTGGCCTGGAATTTTCCAGAATGGATGAACTTTGCTGCACTTGGTTGTAAACTTGTATAAAGAGGAAATCATAATTCTTCTGAATAAACTACAGAAGCTTCAAAGGTTAGATTCAGTCTTTGATCACCAATGGCATCTCTGCATCCCCAAAGGGAACATGGTCAAGTTTTACAAGAAGAGCTATTAAGACTAAGATAGTCACCCACTTAGTTTGATGCTGTGTTCCTCAGTATTTCAGTGGAATGGAAAATAACAGACTTTTATCCTACACTGGAAGCAACCCATGGGGACCCACAACACAACCTATGTAGACATTACCATGGTGGACAGTCTGGGGCAGTGAGGAAGAATAGGGAAGGGAGTCAACAGTGGGTACTCCCTACCTCAGTGGTAATGCTAGTAAATATTCCTCTGTCCTGGCCAATTTCCTAGGACTGGCACTGAAAACATTTCCTGGATAGAAGCCACATTTTTCCTTCTGGTTTCATGGTAATGAGAGCAAGGGAAGTCACAGTGAAGCCACTGCCTGTTCACCATATTTGGGGTACTTCTGAATGAGGATGAATGTAGTATCCTCTTAGCTGTGTTGGATGGGCTTTTAACTTCTCTCCCGAGCTACAGAAGAAAGAAAGGTGCCCCTAAGGCAATGCCCTCCTGTGAGTATGTATTTGGAACACAACTCAATGATAAAAAAAACACATGGATCTCCCTGTCCCCTGAGTCCTTGAGTCTTTGAAATGAACATTAAATAACAGGGTCAGAAATGTGGCAGCATCCTACAGGGGGGCTGCATAGAGTTCATGCATAGAAACCCAAAGGTCAGCCTCTTGTACCACAGAGTCCATCATGTTTCTGGGCAAGGTTTGAGCCACTCCACGTTTCCCTAAGAAGTAATGTCCTTCTAATGCATCTATTACTACTGAATTCACCACCCAGTCTGATTATTCTGTCATGTGTACTGATGAACAATGTGTCATTGACACTAATACGGAAAATGGAGGGATTAGCGATACCTTATTATCTGTGTAGAGTCACAGTTTTCTTTTCATGGTCTCTTGGAACTTGGCCTGCAATCTCTATTGGAAACATTTTAGGCTCTTTCTTAGATGAAAGACCTCCTCAGATTAGATGCAAAATTCTTTCTGTTAACTATGCTTTGTATGACTTTGGCTTCATATACCTATCTAAGCCATCCAAACAGGGGGGGGGGGACAAAACAGCTTGGAAAAAGGGATGGCAAATAAACCAGGTGAATAATTCATTTCCCTGAAATCTGCAAGTGTTTGAAGTCCATACCTCACTTTGCCTTTGGCCAAAAAATACTCTCTCAACGTTCAAACTAACACTGACAAAATATTCTTTGTAAATAGTGAGCAAACCTTCAGCCATAAAAGGGGTCTAAAAAGAGTATCCCCAAGAAAAAGGGAGGATTTGCCTTATTCTTGCCAGAATATTAAACCTGTGCTTTTTCTTTACATTAAATGCCAAATCTACAGGCTTACAGTGATGCACCAGCATTTGATGAAGTGTGAAAGGTTACTTACGTGTGGAAAATATCAATTTCAAGGACCTAGGTAACATTACCTTAGTTTCACAAACCCATATGCCTGATGCTATAAAAATCAGAAGTAAAGTTATCTTTCCCCACTTGCTCTTTCTTTAGTGTTATTCTAGTAGTATATTGTTAGCACACATGAACTTGGGTACACACAGATAGACACACACACACACACACACACTATGAATAAAGCAGCCTCAGGAAAGCAGAAGGCAAAAGTCTGATACTTGTCCATACAAGGATAGCACACATTCCATCCAAGGCTTTTCTAAGATGTCTTCTTCATGATATTTTTTTCTATGATAAGTTGCCATTAATCCCCCCAAATCCAGCTTACCATTTCAGTAGCATGGAGGTCCCGTGAAGGAGTGAAGACAGATTGTAGTGTACAGTAGATGCTCTCTTTAGCCCTGGGAAATATTACTCTCTGATGGGATGCCGGATGGTCATTAGGCTGGTAAATTATGTATGATGTGAAAAAAAAAGTTTGCCTTGGGTCAGGGATGTAGCTCAGTGGTTCTGGCACCTGCCTTGCAAGTGCAAGGTCCCGAGTTCGATCCCTGGTACCAAAAAAACGAAAATGTTTTGCCTTGTTCGATGAGTTCTAGTTATTTTTTTCCTTTCCTTTAACATGAGTTTTTTTTCCCTTGAACATGAGTCACTGAGCAGAACATTTTCCGTGAAGGTTTCTTGGGTGTCCTAAATTAGTATATGACAGAATAATATCATTTGTCTCCTACATTTAGAACAAATAGTATCTGTGAATATTTCCATCGTTCACTTTGCAGAGATAGTATTTTGTTGAAAGAAAAAGGTAAATTATACCTTATTTAAAGCTTGAAGTGATTTTATACAATGTGGTGGTCACTTTGGATGAGGTGTTACTGGTATCTTTAATATTGACTGGGTGTCATTCACTACAAAGGTCAATCTACTTGTCTGTATTAATATAGAGCTTACAATTCAAATAATTTTAGCTTGATCACTAAGGAAAGTAGAACATGATCACTAATGTAAGTAGAACATAAATGATTTTGCAGTCTTAACATGGCTACATTTTAACCTAATAAGTAGAGAATTAAAATAAAAATATACTTTTTGAGTGACTGAGATTTTAAATAATGATTTATCTCTGATAAGCAAAACAGAAATTCCATGGTGCAGAGCGTGTGGCACAAACAAAAATTGAATGTTACAACTCTTAGAACATTAGCCTAATATTTCTTCCTTTGGAAAAATGAAGTTTTCCACCTTTTAACGGTTAGAAATTTGGTGTTCTATTTGTGTGCTTAAGTTGTTTGTAATAACAACCTTTAATTATTACTTCATGCAAAATGTTGAGCCACCTTCTGCTGGATTGCACTATGAGTCACAAAAGCCTCAGTGATTATGTCTGAAGTAATGTAAGCTGGGGACACAAAATAAGGTAACAAACACATACATGGAACCTCCCTTAACATGAACATGCATAAAAAAGTTAAGTTTGTGAAATTCGACAAGTTCAAAAAAATTCATCAAAGCCATAGAATACTTTTAGTGTTTATAAGATTGCATTTCTCATGGTTGCCTTTCAACACTCACTTGCATATCATGCTTAGGAAGAACAACTTCCATGGGAAAAGGTCATGAGGTGCGGCTGAGGCAAGTCAGATGATGTAAACTGTTAACACCTAACTGCTACTTTTCAAGTCAGTTGATATAACAAATGTGAGAGTTGCTGGCATTGATACTCCCTGCATTTCCATCTGCCTTGAAAACAGTAAGCAAAAACAGTTTCCCCCTAAAAAAGAACTTCTCCTTTTTTCAGCTGAATAATCTGAGAAAACAAGGTTTGGAACAAAGAACATACTTATTAACAAAATGGGGGAAAAGAGCATTTCCACTGAATACTGTTTATCTTTGTTACAGTCTTACAAAAATTCTACAAGGGTGTTGGCAATTGCTGCTTTAACTCAGAGGATGATTGTCTATATATAATGAATCAGCATTTATGAAAGGTCAATTTCAAATATAAGTTGTTTGTTTGGTTTAAGTATGTTTTACTGATAATGATGTGTGCTCAGAACCATTTCAGTGTGATGACATTTTTGGTAGGACTTTGGTGAGGGACCACATAAAATATCTTTAGTAACAGTTAATTAATTGGTTGCAGTGTAATGAAATAACAGGTTCACACAACAATTCTAAAATGTACTCATTTGGGACTTGGTTCCTAAGGAGAAGGATTTTATGCTAATTAAATATTGTTATTAGTTTTGTGGGGCTACCATGTCAAATATCTCAAACTGGATGCCTTAAAACATGGAAATATATTTTTTCCTTTCGTCCAAGATCAGGATATATGCAAGTTTTGTTTCTTCTGAGGCTTCTCCCCTTGCTTATAGATAGGTATCTTTTCATATGTGTATGCATGTACCTCCCATGGTCGTGTGTGTGTGTGTGTGTGTGTGTGTGTGTGTGTGTACTAAGTTCTTCTCATAAAGATTCTAGTTTTTTTGTTGCTTTGTTTTGTTGTGTTTTGGTACCACTCATAATGTTTGCTGAATAATTCATTTGCTAGGTGTGATGGGAGGTATGACTAGGGGGAACGTGGAGTCAGGAGAGTTGAGTCCTCATGAATGAGATTCAGGCCCTGAGAAGAAGAAAGAGGAGAAAGCTTGCTTCCTCTCTGCTCTATGTCACTTGGGGATTTGAGAAGGTGAGGGCAAACCAAGAAGAGGAACTTCACTACGAACCAGACCTGTTACACTGGGATCTCAGACTTCCAGGCTCCAGAGAAGTGGGAAACAAATAATTTGTTGTTTAAGCTTTCCAGTCAGTAGTAACTTCTTACAACAACCCAAATTATGACACTAGCATAATTATTAATTTTATTTTCAGTTGTTGGTAATAAAGACTTCATTTTCACACATATTTATTAATCTCAATATTTTATTAATAGCAAATCCAGAACAAATAGTAGAAAAATGAAAGACAACATTTATTTAATAAGAGGATAAGTCTGACTTTCAAAGTTTTGCCCAATTTTTTGGAATTGACACAACTAGCTATTAACCTAATTTCTTCTACAAAAATAAAATTAAGTTGTCTTGAATTTAGTTTTGTCTCTTTTAGATTCTCTTCTACATTTCTAAAAGTACTTTAGGTGTTAAAGGGTCTTTTAAAATCATTTTTGTCTATCTGGAAAAAAAGTTTAGAAATAACTTTTCATAGCATTGAATTAGTTTGAATGAGATTGAACTTTTTAACTTCAAGTTTAAAAGCAAAATGGTACCTTGGAGACAGCATTTATAGAATGCTACATTTGGAAAATTTTAGGATATATACATTTAAATAGATACATCGATATATATAGTTATTTATAGACACAAAGCTATTTGGAAAATTGTAGAAGATGACAGATATAGATAGATGGATAGGACAGTTGGACAGACAGACAGACTATTCATGAAACTTTTAAGAGGGAACCAGTATCTCTCCTTTGAAAAATTATATTGTAGCTATTAACAAAATTCTATACATGTTTAATGATTGTCAAATTCTTCTCTAATTTCCCAAGCTTTGATTCCATTACTGAAATACTTCCAGTCAGGGATAAAATCTGGTGCCTATTTAATAAGACGTAGTCATTTAACATGCCTATCCCAGTTAGGAATTGACTGTAATATAAATACAAACATTTATGTTATGCCATGTGAAATTTTATGTAGTCCAAATAACAGCTTATGGCTGACACTGATCTAGTCAACTTAGAGTGCAGGCTATTGAAATGGAAGTCAAGCTACAGATTCAGGCAAAGCAGCAAGGAAAACTAATATACAGAGATTGAACTCTCTACAAATTATTTTACACTTTTATAAAAGACTTCCTATGTCACTTCATATCTTTAATAGAACAGAATTTTGTTTTAACAGCTGCAATTTCATAAAAAGTAACATTTTCACCTCCTAATTAAGAGGACAGAATGTGATTGATATTTTAAATAGTATTTTACAGTCTGTTAAGGGAATTGTCTAAATTCCTATCCATCAAAACATTTGTTTGGTGTGATTATTACATTGGGGGCAGGTATTGGGGATGGGGCCAATGGCTTTGAGATTACAGTCTAACTTTAATCAACATAGAATTTTTTGAGATTCATTGAAGATGTGTATTTGTTTGCATTAGCTTTGTTTTCTTTTATCTAGGGGGAATTCTTTGATGTTTAGACATTCAAAGTTAAAATATCAGACAGATGAAAGTCTGAGAAAATTATAGGGGAAAGGAGACATGTAGTTCCCTGGAACCAAGAGTAAAAGGGTAATGCTGCCTCCCAGATGAGAGAAGGGAGGAGTCCATCGGTTACCCGTACCTAGTCTGGGTGCTCCACTGGTCATGCAGACATTCTGTGTTTCAAAAGGCAGAATCTTATCATCAGGAGACAATCACAGTGGAGATGAAGAACAGTCTCCTGGTATGTAATCCTTTCTGCCTCCACATTTTTGTCAAACTAGCACAGCATGCAAAAGCCTAGGAGGAAAACCACTGGACTATCAAAACTCCTTTTCTTTTGAAAAATTTATTTGTATTAATACATGTTTGCAGTGCATAATGATTGCATTCACTGTGGGGAGTTGGAACATGTACATAACACATCTTAATTCTTTGTATGTTCCCTTTTCAAAACCATTGATCAAGAGTGCATGTTGGCCATACCACAAAGTATATTTATTTATTATTTGCCATAATTGCCCTAAACTTTCTACATCCCGAGAATGAAAACAAATGCTTTTATTTAAATTTTTATGGCAAATATTCCATGGCGATAAAACTGCTAAGTGTGATATACAAAAAATGACAAGCTGTAGTCATTTTATCCAGTTATCTGATATATCCTATAAGTGATGCTCATGCATTTGGTTAATCAAATGTACTAGGTGTTAAATCATTGTGTGAGTTGCACCAATTCAGTACACAATTTACCTTTCCTTCTACAGCAGTTTCTTTAATCTTTAAGCCTGAATTTTATAGATATTTTAACTAAATCTGTTTTGTGTAAATTTCATGTGTATTACATTTTGATGCTGGCATTTTATAAAACTAGATCTAAAAGGCTACATTCAAATGTGAGTTTTGTAATGATGGTAACTATTTTAAACTCACCCCTATTACTAGCTCAATAGAATTTCAGTGATTCAAATTTTCCACAGGTGTAGAATGGCAAAGAATACCAATATTTGCTTCAAAAATATGAAAAGAATAGTGGCCCTAATATATGCAAAACTCTTAGGACTTTGCCAGGCATGTTGAAAACATTAGCTCTTATTAGCACCCAAGTAGCCCAAAGCAGAACTTTTCTCTTTTACTTGTAACTATCACCCCTTCTCTTGACCAGATGATTTCTTGACTACATCAGAGGGAACTTTAGAACTTGAACTAAAGGAGAGACAGAGAAACAAACATGATTTTCATTTACATAATATAAGGGCAAATTAATCTTGCACACTGCTGAGATAACCCTAATGATTAGTCCCTAGGTTGATCCATCATCAGTACTTTGTAACTAGTTTGTTCCTTACCCTGGAGTAAAGCTGAAGGCACTTCTTTCTTTAACAAACTAGACATTAATTAAGGTAAGGAGGGGACTAGAATGCATAATTGCTAATGTGAAGCATAAAGAATGTTACAAGTAGCAGTGAAATTCTAATAAAGAAAGGAAAAATACAACTGCTCTTCCTAAAGGAGAAAGCAGGAGAGCATTTGTTTCTGAATAAAGGTACTTAAAGTTAGAGTAGAAAAAACAGTAGTGAAACCATTCTCTCTTTGCAGAGATTCCATTCACAGAATGGAGTAAAGCTTAGGACAACCCTTGATAATATTCTTAAAAGTGCAGCAGAGCCTCAGATATACTGAGGCTGATACACTGACATCTTCCAGTTGCACCAGATTTCCATTCTACTTCCTACTTCACCTCCTGGGTGTTTCATCAGGACTGCCCCTTTGCATGATTTTCCCTTTTTTTTTCAGTATTAGTTTGCTTGCTTGCTTGCGTTTACATCCTTAATACTGTCCTTGGATCTATCCTTATCTCTCCTTCAGTAAGTCACAGGTCATCTCCATTTGAGTCTATAATAGCTCTAAATGAGCTATTTTTGTGTGTCACCGCATACTCTAGGACTACAGTTAAAGCTCAGTCTTTAGAATTAAGTGATTTGTGTATATACCTCAATTCTACCGTATGATTTTAAGTCAGTTTCTCATTTGTGAAATGAGGATGAAAAGACTCACACACCTCAAAGAGTTGCTATGAATATTTTTTTCCTATTAAGTTTACCGGTACACTTTAGGTATAAAATACAGTTACATTCATCATTGGGATTTTGTACCATTACATGAGTATTTGGCTCTTAATTTTTTCCCCTTCCCCTGCCCTCCCTTCACCCCCTCCACCCTTCCCTATTTGCAAAGAATTTGTTTCCACTTTTTTCCTTTTCTCGTAATTTTTTTCCTTTTCCCCTACCCCTCCCACTTCCCCTGCTCCTTTAGCCCTTTTCTTCCTGTTACACAATATCAATTATACATTTTTTAAATTACAATATCAAGATCTAGGAGACATTACCACAGAGTACCTTGGAAGACAAAATAATGAAACTAACTCTGGAGGAAATGTAAAATTTGAATAGCACCTATTAAAGAAAGTATATTCCTAGCTTGAAAACCTACCTATATGACAACAGCAAGCTCATATACATTTTAACTGATAAATTATATCAAACAATTAAAGCAGAAAAAAGAAAGAACACTTCTCCCCTCATTTTAGGAAATCAACATTGTGCTAATCCTAAAATTGGATAATGATAAGAGAAGAAAAAGTATGAACATAGATAGAAATTTGTTTAACAAAACAAACTCTTAGAAGTCAGATCTGGCAGTATGTAGAAAGTGGTTTTGTTATAGGAATGGCACTGTTGGTGCACTGAAAGATCCATCCCCAAAAGTCATCATTATAACAGAGAAAAGGAAAAAGCCATATGATCGTGTCACTAGTTGGAGAAAAAGTATTGGACTAAATTCTACAACTGTTCATGTTAAAAGCTATCAGGAGACTAGAAGTAGAACAGAACCTTCTCAACAGATTAAAGACGTGTACTCCATACTTCCAGTGAGAACACCTTATATAAATGGAGACGATACAATGCTTTCTCCTTAAGGTGGGGAACAAGGGCAGATATGCTTACTCTTTATGTATCCATTAAAGTTTGAAACCTAGACCCTACCAAAATAGTCTGGCAATAAAATGACACAATTAGGATAGGATTGGCAAGGTAGAAACAAAATCTTTACATGTAAATGAAATGATCATCTACAGAGAAAATACTAAGAAATCTCTAGGAGCCTCTAGAACTTGTATTTGAATTTAGCAGGATTAAAAAACACAAGGTATATATAAAAATTCAGGTCTGTGTATACTTACTATAAATGAAGAATTGGATATTGAAATTTAAAAGTTACGTAGGAGTACAAAGGACCTAGAAAAGTTAAAAAAAAAAAAAACAGTATTGGAAGACATTTAGTACCTAATTTTAAGACTTCTTCTAAAGCTACAGCAATCAAGGCAGTGTTGGTGTAAGTAAAGATATATAGATCATTGGAATAAAACAGAGAATCTAGAAATAGAACCACACATATATGGTCCACTAAGTTTTGAAAGATTATTTAACATTAGCATTTTATAGAATATATACTCAATTCAAGAGCTGAGGAAAAGATAGTGTTTTCAGCAAATGGTACTAGAACACCTGGTATCCGTATATAACAAATTAACCTCAACCTTTTTTTCCATACATGAAAATAACTTGAAGGGATCTAGGAACCTAAATAAGAAAGCCTAAAAGTATAAAACTTTAAGAGGGAATTATAAGGGAAAATATTTATGAATTCAGGGTAGGCAAGAACTACCTAGGATACAAAAAACATGATGTATAAAAGAAAAAAATTGATAAATGAGATTCCATCAAAATTTAGAACTTTAAATGACATCATTAAAATGAAAAGTAGTCCTTAAACAGACCATATTTACAATACATACAACCTATGACCAGAATATATAAAGAATTCTTAGAGCTCATTAATAGACAACCCAATTAAAAAGTAGACATAAGAAGATGATAAATAGCCAGTATAGCACAAGGAAAGGTGTGCAACTCTAGAATCAGGAAAATACTAATCAGTACAATAATAAGATTGAATTATACACTCATTAGGGAGATGAAATTAAAAGTTTTAAAAGCCTTGTCATGACTTTTTTCTTTTTGTTGGATTCTCCCCCTTTGCGTTTAATTTGTCACGCCCAATGGATTCATTCTGCTGGGTTTCCTGGGGTTGTGATCCTCATTATCTTTTCCTAGGGTATTGTCCAAAATGTTTTGGAGTGCCGGTTTGATATTCATGAAGTTCCTGAGGTGCTCTTTATCATGAAAGTATCTTATTTCTCCATCAATTTTGAAAGATAGTTTTGGAGGGTACATCAATCTGGGTTGGAGGTTGTTTTCCTTTAGGGCTTGAAATACATCACTCCAAGCTCTTCTTGCCTTGAGGGTTTGCATTGAGAAGTCTGCTGTGATTCTGATGGGCTTTCCTTTGTATGTGATTTGTTTCTTTTCTCTCACTGCTTATAGAATTTTATTCTTCTGTTGGATTTCTGGAATCCTAACTATTATATGCTTATGTGTAGATTTCTTTTGATCAAGGCTAGCTGGAGTCCTATATGCCTCACTTATCTGTAGGTCAAGTTCTTTTCCCCTCCTTGGGAAGTTTTCTGCCATCACTTCTGTGAACAGTTTTTATGTCATCTGCACTCTCTCCTGTTTCTTCATTGACTCTGATTGGTCTTATGTTATTCTTCTTTGCACCGTCTAGTAGCTGCTGGATTGATTTCTCATGTTCCATTACAATTTTAAAGCAATTTTTCTTTTCCCAGTCACTAATTGCAATCTTTTCTTCTATATCTGAAATTCTATCCTCACATTGGTTCATTCTGCTGTGCAGAGTTTCGATGGAGTTTTTAATATCCTGGAAATTTGTTTGTATCTGTTTTATGGATTCCATTTGTTTCCTATGTTGGGATTCCATCATGTTCCTCAGATCCTCTATTTTTTTTTCTGTGTCCTCTCTAGATTTATTAATCATGTTTTGCACCATAAGCACAATCTTTGCTGTTATCTGAGTAATTATTTCTGATTTCATTTTTCCCAGATCCTCTTTTGTTTCCAGTTCAGAGAGTCCAGGTGGTTGAGTATCAGATTGTTCCATCTCATTTCCCTTTGGGGTTGCTGTAGGTGATCTGGAAGTCTGTTTTTGAGGCTTGTTTATGTGTCTTCTCATTTCCACGGTGTGGGGGTGTGTGCTTCTGGCACCCACAAGGCTTCCCTTCTCTGCCCTAGGAACTTGGGATGGCAGTGGGGGAGCTTCCTTCTAGGTGCTGGGACCAGCTCATCTTCTCTGCCCTAGGAGCGTGGGATGGTGGCAGGGAGCTTCCTTCCGGGTGATGGGACCAGCTCAGCTTCTCTTGTTATAAATATTGTTACTCTAGGAAATGCCAGGGCCTGACACTGCCCAGTGTGGAGGACCTCAGCACATGTCTATTATGTTTCTTGCTGTCACTATTGTCTTTCTCTGTCACTACTCAAATCAGTTCTCTACTGCTTATTGTTTGGATTATGGTAATGGTCTTTCTGTCTTCAGTGTGTCTCATCACCGATTATCCTGTACAATATTGTCAGGTTAATCTTCTCCTATTCTCTGCCCCAAAGGGCTACCTTGTTTGTGTTGGTACAGTGCATTCTCCATTCAGTCTCAACACCTCCTGCCCGTTTTATTCTATTACTATACACTGATCTGATATCCTAAAGGAAATTTTTCTGCAAATGTTAGATATCCTCCTACTTTTGAGCTTTTTTTATAAAAGAACCCACAGTTGAAGGTGATCTCTAAAATCTTCATAATATCTACTGATTTTTAAAAATAAAATCATACAGCCTGAGAATCTTTGGATATCAGTCAGTTATTTTTAGCCAGTATTTTAATTGTTTTTGTCTTTCATTGCACATATTTTTCTAGTTAATCATACTGGCCAAATAAAGTACAGGTGGGATGAAGAATTGGTAAAGTAATGAAAGGTAGTTTGGGAATGACAAGGGTGCTTGTGTGTCTCTACCAGAGTGCTCAGGTAGTAGTAGGTGCTGAGCAGCATTGGGCGATTCTCTCATAGCCATAGCCTCAGAAGAGAGCTATTAAAAGGGATGCCACCAATCTTGTCTCTCACAATCAGCCAAAATGACGCAGTGCTCTTCAGTGTTGTCTTTGTCATCAGATAAAGTATTCTGATGGACATGCAACCCACCATTTACAACCACATTCCTTCTCTTTAGCCTTGTGTGTTCCATACAAAAACTTTGTTATTGTAACATTCTGCAAGATACTTCTCAGTGCACGTTAAAATGTGTGGTAGAAAGCAAATAGACAGACGAATGTGAATCCATCTAATCTATCTTCTGTTGTAAGGCATAAATGGATGAATCTAAGTGAGAAAAATAGTTATTTTAAAGGCATTTGAACTCGAGCTTTCATAAGTATTATAAAGATTCTTACTTAAGAGAAAAATTAGGACATAACAACTTAGACTGTCCCTGTGTTTTCATCTGTGCTTTTTCTGAATGAGTCAGCCATTGCTCCTCATAAAAATGCCCAAGTCTCAACTTCACAGTGGGTCCTGGCCCACAATAGTCAGTGATGTTGCCCAAAAAGACCAAGTCTTCTGCTCACGCGTTCTCATCCTGGACGTCCCAGCATCTTCTATAGCATCACTGGCCCCTCCTAGTCCATCCCTTTGTTTCATGCTACCATCACCTATTTCGTTTAAAAACTGTACAGAAATTGACTACTAGAGAACAGGAAGGGTATCAGGGGATGGGGAACAGAAGTGAAGGGGTAAGGGTGGGGGTGAAAGTCACCAAAGGACATTATTTGCATGTACAAATGGGCCCAAACCACATCCATTTTCCCCTTAACTTACAGGTACTAACAACACAGTTTTAAAATGTATTTTGAATATTGTAATTCTGGAAATTAAAAATATTTAGTCAAGTGATTCCCTTTTATCTTTGATGTGAAATCCTCAAAAAACCTTATTTTAATAAATTCAATAAAGAAGAGAAAACAAATGAAGATAATTTATATATGCTGACAAGAAATCACATTTTTTCCACATGGGTATTAACATTGAAAGAGTCTTTTTAAGAGGTGGTTAAAATTATATTTAACCAACATGTGATTAGATATTTAGCTAAAATACAATTGTAGATACTAATTTGGAAAAGACAATTCCAAATTCACTTCTTAGTTTCAGACTTTATATTGTTTGTGGATTTGTATTACAATGTTGCCTTTGTGATAATTATTATTAAGACTAGTCCTTTATATCCCAAACAAAAACATAACCCTGTTTATTTATAAAAGTAAAAGAATTATAATAGGAATGATTTTTCAAAGCATAGATGAGGTGAAAGGGCCAGAGATTTATTTAAGTTTGACACATTTTAAACTCTCCATTCTCTTTTACATTTTTCTCCATTAAGATAATTGTTGGAAAACCCCCTACCATTTTGAGACCACAAATTGTGACATAAAGAACTGAAATAACAGAAATAAAAAAGCCAGACTAAATGTGTTTATTTTTCTCTTAGTTATAGGTTACAAGGAGAATGGGTACACACAAAAAGTAGACTAAATCAAGACCAAAACTAATAAACTCAGACTCCAAATGTCCATCAGCAGAAAGTAATGTTGATATTTAACAAAGTGCAAATTTATTTCTAACTCAAAAACACTTAAATCTTATTGGAGAAATTTGATTATATAAAAGCATCACATGACAGCTGCCACTCTGCTGGTAATTTTGGGGTCTCACAGTTTTAGAAGCATTTGATGAGCAATGAAGTGATGTTGATCAAAGTGGAAATGATGTTTAAAGGCATTGTGGTACAGTGCCACACGATCTCTCTCACTATCATAAACACAGCCTAAAATGCCATATTATGCCAGTCCAGTGGCAAGGGAATGTACAATGTAAATTACTAATCATTTTTCCCACCATCAACATTTAAGAACTGGCAGCTAGTACAAAAAGCTCTTATTAATTTATTTTTCTGTGATGGCAAATTTTGATCAGTGAAATATAAATGTTCTATTTTATTCACAAAATTGATTTGGCTTAAGAGTCAAGAATTTACCAGTTCCTGTCACTTTTGCAGTGCTTAGACTATGCTACATGGCAAGAAGAGCATCACATGCATTTTTTGATGGACACTTTTATTCAACAAAAGCAGAAGCGGCAGAAAAATTTCACCAGAGAGTATTCCCACAGAAGAGGCTAAATTATGAAGACTATATCTAAAATTACATTAGTGTTCTCAAACTACAGGAAGCTTGCTAATAGTTATGTTCATTAATTTTATCTCCTTTGGTTCATTAATTTTATGTTGTTGACTTCAAAAATGACACTGTGTTTCTAGCCTGAAGATTATAAGTCTTCTTTCGCCATTTTTTACTATTATCATAACTGGTCCAAATTAGGTTAAGCTACATTCATGGCATATAAGCAAAACTGAGTAAACAAAGTTGATCTTTTATGAATGAACCAAAAAGATTACCAATTAAAAGAACAGTATCCCAAAAATTCTTTTGTAAGCAAATACTCCGCCCTCTTCTTAATGAGACCAAGAATATTAGTAACAAAGCTTCTGTTGGATAACAATCACATTCAGGGGGCCGGGAATTTAGCTCAGTGGTTCTGCTGCCTGCCTCGCAAGCACAAGGACCTGAGTTCAATCCCCAGTACCAAACACACACACACACAAATAAAATAAAATAAAATCACATTCAGATCAAATGCAGTTGTGTGAATATTGAATCATAATAATTTGATAACACTTTGTGCACCAGGAGACAGGGAAAGTTAGGTTCCTCATTAGTCGAGACCATAGTTTGCTATAAAGATTGAGGTCTTCTGAGCACATAGCATCATTTCCTTTGTGTCCTTTTCAAACCTGTATCTGTCTATGGAGAAAAATGGCTACCTCTCCCCATAAGACAATGACAGAAATAGGCTGTGGATATGCGTCTGTGTCCGATCAGCAGCAATATGTATAGTAACATGCGGCACAGCTTGGGTAATGAAGTTCCCAGCATGCAGTCTGGAAAGGTATCCTCCAGTGTGCGTGGTGATTTATCTCCTCTGTCAAGAGGCAGGACACCCAGGACTTGTCCTTCCCCACTCTACCTGCACAAATACTCTGTCATTGAAAGGGGTGGTGATGCGATAGTTCCTCAAGTGCCTTACAGGGCATTGTTTTGAACCCCTGTTAGCTGGGCAATTTCCTGTCCCTCCAAATTCTGTGTCCAGAAGATTAGAGGAGACTTCTTCAAAAACAAAGCCATATCTAGTGAGAGGGACTACTACATTGTGCTACTGTCTCAAAAGCCATATTCATTATGCTGAATAAAAACACTTTAACTGTGGCTAAGGTATATAGAAAACAAGAAGGAATGATTTTGTATATCACTCAACAACTTTCTCTGAAGTAAGAAGAAAAAACAAAAACTGTATACTCTTCTTAAATTTTTGAAACTGTTTGCAATGATAGCGGCCACTTTTTCTAGTGGTAAAATGTACCTCTTAACTGTATGGTTTTCCTAGCCACTTTAATTTTGATCTCGAATTTTAATTGGTTTTTTTCTCTTTTTTCTATTAGGAAGTTTATCTGACAATAGCTATTTTCTCCCCAAACAGATTTTTATTTAATATAATTATACTTACATTAAAAATTTTAGCTAAACAGTTCTTTAGTTTTAAATTTATCATGTCTAATTATAATAATTATTAAATAGTAAAACATCTCTATTTTCCAAAAAACTGGAAAATAGAAAATAAAATTAAAGAAAAAAAATCTGCTAACATTGGTAGACGTTATTTCTTTTACCAAGATTCTTGGAATCAATTGTTTCTCTAAATGCTTTTAGACTGGGCGTTTCTTCAAAGAATTTATTATTCAGAAAGCCATTATTATTTGTTTCCAGAAAAATATACCTTAGTTTGTAGAACACTCTTTTGAGAACTTACAAGTGGAAATCATTCCTGATGTATCAATAGATGAAAAATTTAGTGCTGAAAAGCAAATGTGAGGGGAAACTGCTTTTCTAGAGGACTACAGAAATTATCCTAATGTCCAAGTCAAATACTTCTGATGAAAATGTTTTATTTAAGAAATTTCTTTCTAACTATATTTGAGAGAAGCATGGTGGCTTTTAAGGCAGGTCCTTCACAGAAGCACAATGTGGCAGGTAAGGTCTTGGGAGAGGGCGTGTGTTTGTATCTAATACAATGGGTCAAGAGTAACAGTACTTACTGGAAGTAGCTGCCTTCCCCTAGACCAGTTGCTCCCTTGACCAGTTGGATTCCTTAGGTGTAAAACAGGAAGAATAATCTCTTGGTCATGTAAACTACAGAATTTTGCATGGTAAAATGAATTAATTTTTTATAAGTTTTAACACGGCAACAGGCACACAGTGAATATAAGTTATGCATATAACATCCAATAACCATGTTTATGTTAGACAACAATTCTATACTTTTCCCACCTTGGGCACTAGAATTTTTTACTTTCGATGAGTTCAGATTCAAGGATTATGTTCTAGTGTTGCCAAAGGGGATCATTTTGCTATTTCTCGAATTTTCTTTTAGCTATTTCAGACAAGTATCTTACTTTGTCTTCAAGAAATTTTCATCTAGTGTAGGGTTTTCCATGGAGAAAACTCTTTCAAATGCTAGCTTCAAGCTGAGCATAGTGGCACACGTCTGTAATCCCAATACTCTGGGAGGATGAGGCAGGGGGCTTGCAAATGTGAGTACTGTCTGGGCAATTTAAAGAAATGTCTAAAAATAAAACAAATAAATTACATTAAACAGAACTGGGAATGGAGCTCACTGGGATGGCCTAGGTTAACTCAGCAGTAGTTTTGAGAGAGAAGACCTCCCCTCCCTATGGAATTGGGCAACTATGGGTTAACTGTATTATTAGGTAACTATGGGTTAACCAGGTAACTATGCTTTTAACTTTGTAAAATGTACCTGACTATCCATGACAACTTCTGTAATCTGTCACCAAAGGAGCATAACGGACTCAGAGAGTCCAGCCAGAACTCTTTGCCCTCCCCCTCCTCACTGCTCTGCTTTGTGTAAATCCTGCTCGCTCTATTCCCAGGGAAACTCCAATGGAATTAAGCCTCGTACATGTAAAAAGAGGCATATAAGGAAGCGCAAACTTCTATTCAGGGCTCTCGAGACTGACAGGAGTCACACGCTGAGCTGCCAGCAATATTGAAAGCTGCTTTTTGCTCCTATCTTCATGTTAAAAGTTATCTGTGCTGGAGTCCTCAGTTTCCTGCTTCAGTGTAAAAAAAAACAAAAAACAAAAAAAAAACTAAATCCACTTCTCTCATTTGAATGGTGAGATTGCTCTATGCATTGTCTTTGGATTGCGGATATCAGCCACCTCCCCCAAGACTCCTTTTAGCTACTGGAGTCCAATTACCCTATTCATGAAGAACAGAGACATGGCTGGGGATTTAGCTCATTGGTTGTGCCGCCTGCCTCACAAGTTCGAACCCCAGTACGAAAAAAAAAACAAAAATGAAACACAGAGAGATGAAGATCTTGCACTAGTAACAAAAGGAAGCATTGAGGTCAGTATTTGGAAGATCAGAATCAAAAATTAGATGCAACTTATCGATGGAGCTGTCCTGTTAAAATGAAAAACATGAGAGGATAGGCCACTATCTAGAGCATGAAAAGCAATGATTTCCATCAAGGTGACAAGAGAAGATATTGTGTCATGATCTCATTTAAGGAATAACAGGAGAGAGTGAGTGAGCCCCTGAAAAAGTGATGAAAAAGTTTACATCACTTCTCTAACCCTTAGATTTTCTATCCTCAAATCCAGATATAACTTTTTAAGGATTAGACAAACTCTATAGGGTAAAGCAAACACTTCCTTGTATATGGTGATATTTCAACAAATGGCCACAACAGAGAAAGAAGACTTGAAGTTTCTTAATATTTGGTTAAGTCTTTTACTCTACAGCTTGATTTTCTACCAAAACAAGGGTTTTTCAAACACTGAAATGTTCCATTCAGCCTAGGTGGACACCAGCAGTCATGTGGCAAGGCAGGTGTGTCCCACAGGCTTCAGAATCCCAAATGGCATTGTTTGTTTACATGAATGAATGAAATGCTTAAAAGCTTTAAAATGCACACATATGTATCAGTTCATTATATTCTTTTCAAAAAAATAGATCTAAAATATGGGTAATGAAAAATGGAATTTGTTTTTTTGGCTATAATTTCCAATAAGTGACTTTCCAATAAATGGTGATTACTACGTAATAACATTCATGTTAAGCATAAGTACTGTCTTTGGGATTTGGGGGTTGGATTTGAGCTGTCGTTAAAGGATAAGAAAGTAAAAAAACATAGATTATTAGGTGAGCACGTGATTGAGCATGTGTCAATCATCTCTCAGGGGATTTTAAGTTCATCAACAGAAGATACCTGTAATTTTTAGGAATGCTAGCATAATATAAATAGAAGATCATATTTATAATGATGACATCCGTTTCCATTTAAAGTTTTAAGTGGATAAAATAAGCACTTAAATACTGTTCTCTTTGAAGTGAAGTAGTGTGAAGTAGTGAGTAGGTGTCAATTTAGTGGTGAGTGGTGTTATGACTCAATTACTTAATTTGTTAATCAACCAAAAATCCCTAGAAACTGTGATTTTTTTTTTCTTACCAAATTGCCAAATTGCCCAAGCAGGACTCAAACTTAAGATCCTCCTGTCTCAGCCTCCCTGGGTACTAGGATTGCAAGAGTCCAACACCACTCCTGAGCCTGACTACATAATTCCAAATTTTTACTCTTAGTCATATGCTATTTCTTTTTTCCACTATTACCTATAATATGATGTTGATAAAAGTCAGAAAACAAGAGAAACAGAATGAAACGAAGATGAGTCAGGCGAATGTAACTCTACAAATTGTCTAACAGATGGTCTTTAGTCACTTTCATCTCATCAGAATCCTAAGTAGCACATCAGGAATTGTATCTAGTACTGAAAAGACCCAAATCAAAAGAAAAACATACATAGTGATGAATAGATCTAGTCTGTATTTCATCTATCGGATAAAAGCTGTTTACACTCACTATGTTTCATTTGTGAACGTGTGCATACAAAGAGCCTAAACGCTTTAAAAATCAACATGTGAAGGGAAAAAACCCACAAAAATGGTACCTTAAAAAGTTTTTAAATGAACATTCACAATACTAGTTTAGATAAGAATATTTGTCTAATTTTAATTTTGAATTTATATTTCAATCTGTAGGGTGATATGCTTTCAGTCTGAATTCAAATGTGATGTGCTATTGTTTATGAATTTGTTCAAAATCAAGATTTTCTCATAACACAACTGAGTTATGGTAAGTTAAATACTATGAATCACTTCTGAAGTGGGAAAGGTTAAAATATCTTTCATGGTATACAATTTATCAGAATACAATGATTACTTTTATATAATAAAATATTTTCTAACATGGAATACACTTTTTAAAAAAAGTATTTAAATAACATTTTTGTCACATTCTATACAGATTGATAAAGGAATATTTAAGTGATAAGAATCCTCATCAAAATTAAATTATTCTGTGAAATAAATTCATAAGTTACAAACTTGGAAAATACCTATGTAATTGGACTCTCTAAGGAAATATTCCATTGACTTTCACTTCAAAGGTCACAGTGTGTTTATGGTCTTCTAACTATGGAAACTTTTCAATTAAATTAGAAAAAAGAGCCATAATTGATGCTCTAAACTCTCTATTACAATTTTGAATAATGCACAAAGAAGTCATATTGCGTGACAGATGCACTCAGAGGGGCTTAGGGAAGAGTAGCACCTCAGTGGAATCTGATTATCTCCCCATCTACCTCTCCGTCTATCTGTCTGTCTTTTTAGCTCCCTCCCTCCCTCACTGTCCATCCACACACACACAGACCTATGTATTCTAATAAGCCAGCAACGTTGGCCCTTTGTACTTACCCTCCATATTGGAGTGGCTTAGATCTTTGACCGGATGTAGGGAAATAAAAAAGATAGAACTAATAGGTACTGAATAGTATACCAAACACTGAAAGATCATTATTTAGTGATATTTCTATAGTAATTTCTCACCATTCAAATAATAACAATGGATTTTGGCAGATGCTTGGCCTTGTCTTCCAGTTGTTTATGCTACGTATTCTGTTGTGCGGAAGCCCAGTCTCCCTATCCCCGAAAACACATGTCCTGGGGAATTCGTGCCTCACTGTTACCCTAACCATGTAAAGCCCAGCAGTTCTCCTTGATCTCAGTGCCTTTACCACTTAAATGGACAGCATTCTAAGGAGAGTTTCTGCATATCAGCAGGGTTTCTTGCTATGTTACCAAACTAAGAAAGGGCTGAATCAAAAAGGTAGGCAGAGAGAGTGTCTTCTAGGTAGTTATCCAAGATGAAAATATATTGCTCTGTGTATTCAATGTGACAGTAAAACAAGGAATAAATACTGGTGGAATTACTTTCAAAATGCATCTTGAACTTCTACTCCCCCCCTTATTTTTACTAGGCAGTCAAGTATTTTGGTCAAACATTTCAATATGCTTTTAATTTGGAACCCAAGTGGCTATATTACATTTATATACATATTTATTTCCACACACAGCCAATGAGTACAGTCCTTACAGAAACTAAATCATATTTAACCATAGCTCTCTCAGTCTCCTTTGATATTTCAGAAGACTTGTAAAATTTAAATAAGTGTTTAACAGACATAAAACAAAACAAATTGTGAGCAAATCCCAATCTAGATTATATGTGATTCAAATCATTTTTCAGATGGTTCTTATTTTTAAATATTAGGTCTTTCCTACAGAAATAACAGATCAACCCATTCACTAACGTCATGTGTTTCAGTGGGAGAATTTCTATTTTTCTTGTAGCCTGTCTGATCTCCAAAGCAGGGTAGTAGTAGCCCAGCATGCATGTGATTTAAACACACAGGCTTGCATTTAAAGAACATTTAATAACCTCTTAGTTGACCTAAAGCAAGAGAGTCCTTAAATCCATTCTTTTGTGCTTCTGTAGGGATAGAATAATAGAAAATTAATGATAGAAAATTAAGAGGATACCCCTGACTATGGGCTTCAATACTAGAGAGGTAGATGAGAAGTGCAATATACTGACACTCTCTCTCTCTCCTCTCTCCCCAACCTGTGCAAGGTAAGCCAGAAAGCAAAATCTGTGGAAAATAGTTAAGTGTTCATCCGTTAGCATTTTACCACTCAGGTACTACTAATACAAATTCAAAAAATGCTAATAAAGTCTGAAATTTCCCAGTAGGGGAGTAATGGAACACTTTTTAAAAAGGCACTTTCAGTTAATGACTAAGGCATTTTTTGCTAACAGCAATTTTGGCTTCTTATCCCAGGTGGAGAAAAATGCATTAAATAGGAGATTAAAATGTCCTTTCAACTGCTTGGTAATGCCAGCTGCTGCTGCAGGCGAAGGCATCTAGGAAGGGGCATTGAGTTGGTGGTGATTCTGTTCCAGAGACACAGTGAGTATGAAAATCCCTCTGGATGGGGTCTCTTTAAATATGCTGCATACGCACAAATAGCAAGTGTAGGAGCTAGGCTAGGATGGTAAACTGTACAATCTGTTCATTGCATTTAGGTTGCTAATTAAGAGGTGACATACAGTATGAATGCATGGAACCTGTTGAAATTCTGTCAGGCTCTGTCTTTGCTTTCACATGTTTGAATGCTATTTAATAAGGAGTCTTATTTGAAAGCAGAGAAATATATAAAATAGAGTACAAATATGTTGGACTAGGATTCTGCGACAGCAAGTGTGCGTGCTCATGATTTCTAACCTCTCGGAACATCTCTCTTAGACAGCTACTCTACTTCGTGAGCACAATATGCAAATTCCGTGATTTTCTTCTTGCTGAGGGAAATAGAGCTGGAGTGGAAAGTTGGAAGCAGAACTTGCAAACACAAATGTGAACTTAATAGTAACTCTGACATAAAGGAAAAACGGTTTCTCTTGCCAAAAAATACTGTTTTTATGAGGAGCTTTTAAGCAAGGAAGATGGAAAAAAAAGAGAGGTCACTTACATTTAACAATGTATTATGTGTATGTATTTTTATAGCCAAATGCATATTTTCTCTAAGCTTTTCTTCAGTGTAGGAAGCCAGGTTAATAATGAGCTTTATTTTTTTTGCAAATTGGACTCATACAGAAAAGATAATGAAAGAAGAAAACGACACAGCTAGAGTTGAAGCCATTGACCTCTGTGAAGCTAGGAATGCTTGAAACAGAAATATACTGGTTTCGTCTAAGGAGAAATGTCTCCAGTATTGAAATTTCAACTCTGTTTTAGTATCTACACTTGTATATAGAAGTTAATAATCTAAAAAATAGGAAGCATTTTGAATTTGCCTTTCACATAGCAAGTGCTCAAAACTACGTGTTCTATCTCTTGTGATTCTTGGGCCTTGGAAGTGGCCAATGGCCTTAGGTAATTCCATGATTATAGATTTTCTTCATAGATTTCCATTGACCATGCTTTTTGCTTGAGTTTTTTTTTTTTTTTGCATGAGTTCTTCTAATGTTAACTAAAAACTTTACTTGTACCTCACAAGTGACAGGTAGAAGATGAGATTATTTAAAAAGCCACATATGTGCCCACATTAGCAATCAGTATTAGCTTCAAAAGGTATGTTTTACATTTGAGGGTTCCTTTTAATTCGTATTCATAGTGTTCGTCTTGTCTCAGTCTCCTGGCTTGCTGTCTTCACAAAGTTGGGTAGGTCTTCATTTGATGCCAGGTCTATTATTGTTCACTGTCACATTTCAGCAATATCTAAGCCAAAAGACATACAAACAGCTCTGGGTGAGCAGTGAGTTGCTCCAGAGTGTGTGTCTTCATGTGAGATACACAAAGTATCAGTGTTACAGACCTGGCCTAGATTTGGGCTCCATTGAAACTGAGAGATCAGGGAGAGTGGGGAATGGGAAAAAACAACCAAGATATAGCTATCATGTACAGGTACAAACTCCCAATGACAAATGTGATTGTAATGTATCCCTAAAATGTACCAGTGAACTTAATGAATAAAAAAGTCTTCTATTATTGCATAAATAATATAGTGGTAACTTGAATAAATGACATCAACAGATAGGTTATTTGGATTTCATTTTTAATCATCACACCCATAGCAATAAGTTTCAACCTGTACGCTCTTTGGCTTAAAAGTTTGAAAATTTAGAAAATAAGACTAAACTGTAATTTATAACTAGTATTTAGGTGATTCTAGAGGCAGGAAAGAAAGAAGGAGAGGGTTCTTTTCTGATATTTGTTCTGATTTCTGGAACCAAATTTCAATATCTTTTTATATGAAGATACCCTGTTTAACAAAATACATACATCAAATCATTAAATTTTCAGAATGTGTACTGTGATGATTCTATGTAGTACCACCACTGCTGTTTGAATACTGGACATGGAATTTTAAAATTTTTAATATTTTTTATTAGTACATGTTTGTAATATATAATGATTACACTCATTGTGAGAAGTTGATTCATGTCCATAGAACATCTTAATTCTTTCTACATCTTCTTCCAGTCCATTCTCTCCCTCTATCTGCCTGTACTCTTCATTGTTGCTAAAGATCCAACTCCCTGTTTCCTACTATCTTTTATTTTCTCTTCAATTTATTTATTTAGCTTTCTTATATAAAATTATATTTCTAAGGAATTGAAAAGTGAAGTATGTTCTTTTTGGCTAAATTCAGGATGAGCTGAGATGTTCCCCTAAACCCTTTGAAAAGCACTAGCTTCCCCACAAAAGAGAAGAGCAGTTAAAGATATAAAGATTTCTATGCTGAGATGCTTCAAAATTCTTCAAATGATGAATAAGAAGGTAAATATTGTTAGAAATTTCAGGTTTCTAATCACTAAGAAAATAAAAATCATACTAATGCCTTTAATTATGAGTCACTTCACAATATTAGTTACCATAAGAATTCAGTTTTGCTTGGTAAATGCCAGTTAAAAACACAGCAATTACATGTTCTTACAGATTACTTGGTGACTCTTTCTACCATTTGTATGACTTTCCCTCTGGTTTTAAAACTGAAGTAATCTCTTTACCCCATAATTACTTGCTATGTAAATACCTGTCAATAGATGATTGACTTGGTCAACACCAACATATAAATACATTTTATTTAATGATAATATTTGTGCTCATAGCCACATGGGTAGATTAGTGTCCAAGACAAATTTATTTTGCTGTGTGCCCTGAGATACACAACATGCATTTGATGTCACAGGCATATAACATCAAATTCCCCATGTGGCATTTGTAGATGATACCACATAATAAATGCACGCATCTATTTGTTCTCATAACACTCCTCCTTTGAGCACAGCAGAAAAAGTAGGAGAGTGATGAATAAGACTTATGAAAGTCATGGGCAGAGGTCTGTGGAGAAAGAGGGTGGAGTGGAGCAGAAGGATGAGGAGCTCAGGTGGGTTATGTGTCAGGGTAAAGAGCAGGCTAACTGCATTTGCAAATATTATGAAGTAGGGAGTTGTCAGGAACAGGGGAAGGCAACTCTGAGTGTTAGTGACTTACTGAAAAAGTCAGAGTAGGTTGACATTCTGGAACTTTGGATGTTTATACTTTGCACATTTTGCTCTTTTCCAGAGGATTTAATTGCTGTCCATGGAAATATCCAATAATCATTGCATCATCAATTGCTCACCACATATTCCCAAAATGCTCCAGCCCCTTTTCATCCCAAAGAAAGATAGAGATTAAAATAAATATAATCATTATTTTTATAGGTTTTCTGGCTTAAAGACACATTTTCTCTAGAATGTTTTAGCTAAGCACAGGACACATGTTAACGTGAGTTAGTTGGCTGTTACCTGGCTCTTAATTTAACATTTTTACAAAAGTCAATTCAGAATTTAATCTGAAGGAGAATATCATGGAGCAAGTCTACAGATTAAAAGCACCCTTTTTGGTGAATTGGTACTTGTTCCAGCCTCATCCTTGTTACCATTACTTTAGATGGAGAAATATATTTTGTATCTTAAAGGGTTTGGACTTCTCGGACATATAAAAATATCTCATTTTTGCTTTAACTGAATGTGGCTTCATTTTTTAACGAGGCAAGGTGCCTGGCTGTCAGCCTTGGAAGAAGCCTGCTTTTCTGAAATGGGTAGTGAATAAAAAGTGGCAGGATCAAGCCCTTAACTCTCACGTTTATTAACCTTCCCTTGCCTCACCACTTTTCCACAGCTTTAGTAGTTCTCAAAAAAAAAAAAAACCCTCCAAGAATGAATATGGACCTCTTAATATGAAATGAAGAAATGTAGGTCATGAAAATTTCAAGCCTGATAGAAGTAGTTAAATATGCTCATTTATGTGATGACCCATGTTGTTTAATTTATTTATAACTTCTAAATGTTATAACATTTTTTTCAAACTTATCTCCTGACAGTTTTCTTACAGTGCCCTGGGGAAAATTTTAAACTTGAAAGTTCCAACATTTCAGATTTATCAAAGTGAAAGAATTTCTGAGATTCTTTTTTTTTTCAGAGTTTCATGGATTTTTACATTGGAGAGTTAATATAACTAAAAAATCTTTCTCTGCAAAAGAAAAAAATTATTAGTTCTAGGCTGAGACCATATTTGGAGAGCTTTTACTCCAAAACAGTTTTGAGTCTGTTTATATAAGAAGGGAAGCTGGAATTTATAACTGAAATAATTTAAATGACAAACTTTGCTAAGCTGGATGTTATTATGTTTGATGAGCATACATGTCTTCTAAATAAGATTGGATAAAACCTCATCTGATAAAAACTCTACTTTATAGAGGAAAGAAATTGTAAAGTATTATTTTAAAAGTACCCTCCAGACTGGGAAGTCTCAATGATTTTTTAAAGTGATGCATTCCTTTTTTTCCAATTTTTATTTTTAATAGTATGTGTTTGCAACATAAAATATTCATGGGGAGGAGTTGGTGTATGTGCATAACACACTCTAATTCTTTTTACGTCCTCTTCCCTTCTCTCCCACCTCTTCCCTCTGTCTGTTGGTCCCTTCCCATCTGAGAAAGATCTGTCTCCCTATTTCCTATTATCCTTCTTTTATTTCATTCTTTATTTATATTTTGAGATTTTTCATAGAAGACCAAGCATGTAATAGTTAAGCTTGTGTGTCTGATTTATTCCACTTAACATCGTGGTTTCAAGGTTAATAACGGTAACTGGTAAAATTGGTTGAAGGGGAAAACCATTTCATAGCTGAATTGCCACTATTGTAGTACTCAGAACCAAAGTAGAAAGCATCATGGAGAAATCAATCCCAGTGTTTATAAAAAAGTGCTCTTTACATACTAAGTCACCTATGTATCGGAGGGTTTAATATGTCCCCCCAAATATGTGCATGCCTTTGAGCTATAACTTCCTTCAACAGCAGGCATCAAGTAAGCAACTTGGAACCCTGAAATTTTTGCTAGTGCCTTGCATATGATTAACACTCAGTGTTGAGCAAATCATGCTGTCGTGCTTTCTCATACACTCATGTATATGGGGGTCTAAATTACCACCCACTGATTACTATTTAATTAAACAAGAAAAGTGCAGGTAAATTGCTCCTGTCACTATAAAGTCTGTGGACACATTCAGTGGCTGTCACTCAGCTGAACTAGTCTCAGGGTAATTAGATAGCTGGAGGCTATACAGAATACATCATTTCTTTAAAAAACAAGATTTCTGGAGGGGGTATGCTTTATTATTGCATCTCTCTTTCTCTATGTGTGTGATCATGTGATTGGTTATTCTGAGAGAATAGGTTAGTGTGAAAATTACACCATGGAGCGATCTTAGCCCGCCTATATTCCTTGGCACTTGTTATCATTTTTACATTGTTCACACTCATATCTGAGATATTTAAAAACACAGTCAGCTGGACGCACAGACTAGAAGAATGTGTTTCCTCACGACATGGTCCGTGCTGCTCTTTCATCCTCTGCTCTTCTCTGCGACCTCTGAGCTTCTCACGCTTGCAGCTTTGCCTTCAGAACCTCCCTATCTCCTCAGAACTCACAGCTGCTTTCTGCCCTTGGACTTGGTCCAAAGGGGCTCCTGCTGTGGGCTGACTTTGGAGTCCTCCTGTGGCCTTTCCTGCATTGTGCTTCTCCCAGTAGAGTCCATTTCACCAGCCCAGGTAACCGTCAATTTGGAGCCTGCGACCCTCCAACAGACTTCCACTCCAACTTTGGACTTCAAACCTTCCTGCCTCCAGAATGCCTGAGATCATGAACAGAGACTGTGCTGGGTGATCCACCTCATGCCTTCTCCAGAGGGCACCAGCGTGCTTTTGTTCAGGAGCAGAGATGGTGGAGGCTGTGTATATTGACCATGAAGATGGTGGTCTGAGAATGTAAACAGAAGCAGTGGGTGGCTTCCTGGGGCCTCTATTGTACTCATACTTGGCTCATAAAAGGGATGTCATGGTGTTATTTAGCCAGGAAAGCCTTTCTCAACCTCTTTATAAGGTCCATTTCCTTTATTATGATTCTAGTTTCTCAGACTTTTATAAGACAGTTCTTGAATGGCTGTGATTTTAAACTTACGTGTTTATGTAATTTATGCATACTCTGCCACGTCTGGACATTATTTAAGCCCAAATATAGGTTTCATTATTCCCACTATTGCCTCACCTCATAACAAATTGCTTTTTTGATTTGCTTTCATCATAGACTCTTCATATGGGCAATGAATGAATGAGAACGTTCTCCCTTACAATGTTTCTCTGAAAGCTAGAAGATCAATGAGTCTCCACTGCATGAGTGTATGAGGCTTTATATATGGTCTACGGATACATAGAAAAAGTATCTGTGTTAACTAAGGTTTGTCCAGCCACATTAGTGATCCGTTTTGATGAACACTGCCTGATTAGCATCTGTGTGCTCTCAATTGTTCATTGGATTGGTTTGCACAAACTATTTTAGTTGGTTTTATGCCTATGCCAAGACACACAACTGAAAACTCCTAGGGAATTAATTGCCTCAGACACACATGTACCCAGGAGTTCACATGGTAATATCTGTATTCTCTTCCTTCTCCTGAGGTTGTTGACTTTGTTCTCAAGCAAGCTCTTTTTCCAACAGTTTTAGCATCATCTCTGGGGCTTGTTCTCACATGTGCACTCCTCAGCCACACAACCCACACCACCACAACACAGGAAGGGAAGTGGGGCGGAAATCTGTTCCCAAAACAAAAATTAGTGTTTTGATAATGTCATACAGGTGCTGAGCAGGTGGCCTCACAGATACGAATTCTCTAAAACTATCAATAAAATGTACAGAGCAGAGATTAGAGATTCTTAAATGACTTGAATTAATGATGCAGTCGATTACTGCTTCATTATTAATTTTTTGCATATAGGAAAGAGGAGCAGTATGCAATCTTATCTTTTACGCTGCTTGGAGAAGCTCTGCAAACACAGTGTGAGTCTTAGTTTGGGGGCTGTAATGAAAATGTCTTAGATTGAATAATTTACAAAAAATGTAAATTTTTTCAGACTTTTGGAGGCTGGAAAGTTCAAGATCAAGGTCAGGGGCTGACATTCATTATTTGCTGAGATCTTTCTTGCTACCTTCTCATGTGTCAGAAAAGGCAACAAGAACAAAAGGCTCTAGCGCATTTCTTTCAATCTCTTTGATAAGAGAACTAATCCATTCATGACACCCCAATGGTCTCACTTCTAAATACTGTCACCTTGGGTCTCAAGGTTCAACATGAGAGTTCTGGAGGCGCACACATACTTAAGCCATAGTACCTACCTTGGATGCAGGATGGCTCTTTGTCACTTCTCCTGGAAGTAAGGAAAGTTTAGGAGCAAGGACTAGATGCTGGCTCCAAGTGACACACCAGCTGCTCTTTCAAGGCATCTATAAGTTGATGGCCAAAACTAAGGAAAGCTGATCTGTGAAGAGAAGGAAGAAAGACTAGAGAAGAATGAGCACTGGTGCACAGTGTTGTATACAGATAATAACGCTTATGAGATCAGCAAACCACTTCAGAGATCACAAATGATGCGTCTATTCAATACTGTGGGAAAACACAGCATTATTTGAATAAATGTACACCTCCTAAGGGCACTACACTGAAATGTGAAGCCTTTGGCATGGATGTTTAGAATAGAGAAGTGGTTAAGGGCACAAGCTTTCCAGTTCAGTTGTCTGAATCCAAGCTGGGATTCTGCCGCACAGTAGCCTTGTGATCTTGATCAAGTTACTTCATCTCTTTTTCTTACACAGTCTTTGTTTAAGTGGACTTAGTAATATTAGACATTTAATAAATCTTTTAGAAGAAATAAAGGCATTAATATAAGTAAAGATTTAAAACATAAATTGGTAAACGGTAATCATTTAAGGTTAGCATAGCTGTCGAGATGCTTTTGTAAAAAACTGTTACTAAATTATGAAAATGGGCCTTAATATTTTAGGCATATGATGTAATAAACTAATGACAACTTTAAAGATGACTGATAAAAGCAAGCACAATAAAAACCCCAAGTGGTACTGACTGCACTCCGTGTTATAGAATCTTATAAACCCAATGTAGACTATACCCTGTAATAGACAAATTTGTAAATTTAGGACACAGATTGCTCTGTGTGTACAAAGGCTCAGCCACAAGTAAGTGCAAGCTTTGAAACTCTCAGATACTGTGCAATAAAAACGTGGTAAGAGATCAAAGGACAAATTTTGAGTTTTAAAAGGGTCTGACTTATGAATTCAAACACTGGTATGACGTGTGTGTAACAATTAGTGTAAGGTACAAGCAGTAAGAGTGGATTTCTAATTGGAAATAGACAAATGCAACAAGAATATCCATTTACTTGGGTATTTATTGATTCTACCATTTATGCATTAATTAAGCACATAGTACTAGAATACTTAAAATAATAAACCAGTGATAAGAACAAAAAAATAATCTGGAATCTGTATCATCCTGTCCTCAAAGAGTTATCTGCTGGTTTGATTGTAGGATTTCAGGGGGCTAAAAGCTTGAAAAATGGGACAGAATTATAGCAAACATCCAAACACTTACAGAGGGCATGTCTATTGATATGCCCGGTCCTCTACTGTGGAGTAAGTTAAGATAGGCCAAGTAGAGACACAGGCTCATTTAATGCCCCAAATCATATGAGATATTGAATTTATTGCGTATGTGTTAAGGAGAATTTTAAACTGAGAAGTGATCCACAGCTTTGCATTTTAAAAGAAAGCTTTTGTGATAATGCAAATGGCACTTAGGGTGTCATAAGACTAGAGTCAGGGAAACTGGTTAAGATATGCTTCCAGGGAAGCTATGATAAGGACCTAAAGAGAGTTGGTGTGGCTAAAGCATAGATAAGATAATTTTTGTAGGTGGATTTAGTGTGGTTGGAAATCTAAGATTGCTAGTATTATTCGCCATGATTAAGGATAGGAGTGGATGTAGACTTAGGAGGAAAGATAATGAGGGATTTGTATTGGAATGGCTGAGTTGCAGGTGCCCTCTAGCCATCCATGAAAAGCTCAAAGAGTAGTATAGGCCAGGTATATAGAAGTGACTGTCATTCATGGACAGAGAAATGTAGGGTGAGTAGTAAAAAAAGAGCATGCCAAGGAGAGGCCTTGGGGTCACTAATTATTAAAATGTAGAGAGGAAAAAAAATGTAGAGAGGAAGACACTGCATAGAAAAAAAAAAAACTAGGATAAGATGATCAGTAAACAGTTGTAGCACTGATACCAAAGTTGATTAGACAAGAGTGATTAAGCGTGTCTATTCCTATATGATCAAACAATGGATTCCCTTAAAAAGGAATCCATGAGACATGAATATCCAATACTATTTACAGTGAAAGTAAGAAACATGGCCACAATAGAGTATCCCTAGATTACCTGTAATATCTACCTGGCATCCTAGGCTTTCTCCAATCTTTTCTTCCAAGATGTCTGAAAAAACCTCCCTTAATTCTTTATGTTCTATTAATAAATTTTATAATTCTAATTAAGTTAATTCTATAATTTATTTAGATTGGAAATTGAGAGTTACTACTAAGGTATTTATATTTGTGCTATTTGACTTACTAATACACTGAATTAAATTTCACAAAATGTATGCAAACTGAGTAGGGAAGGATTATCTTTTATTGACCTAGGAATCAAATACTATAGGTACAACATGAATGTTCCCACAAAAGCTTACCTGTTAAAGGCTTGTTCAACATCTTGTGGTGCTGTCAGGTGATACTGGAACTCGTAAGGAGTGAGGCTCGATGGGAGGAAGTCAGGTCATTGGGATGTGCCAAGTAAGTGGGTTTTGGATGCTCCTTCTTTCCTTTTGCTTTCCATTTTCACCACACACTTTCCCCAGTTGCTCAGTGCAAGAGGGCCACATAACAATGAACTGAAACTGAGAGCCAAAATAGGCCTTTCCTCCTTTGAAGTTGATTTTTTTTCCCAGTGTTTTTTTCACAGTAATGGAATGCTAACTTATTCAATATTAGTGCACATCACTATGCTCTGGTTAAAATTAACTTCTCCCCATATAAGTCCATGGAATATCCAATGTACTTTCAGTGAATTTCTTAGTTTCTAGGGGAATCCAAATTGTTTGACTCGAAGATTTTGCTCTCAAAGTTCCTTTTATGGATGATGTCAAAATTTCTGTTGCTGACATCATTCATTTTCTCTTATTTCTATATCCAGAAAGTGACCACCTAAAATCTTTGTGTGCATTGCAGACTTATCTAAAGTTTTAAAGAGATATTAAAGATTTCTTGAGCTTTTGTCTTTAATTCTGACAAGGGAGACACTTCCTGGATAACTTTCTGATATCTCAGGTTCAGGAAGGAGCTTTTCTTGTTGGAAGGTAGCCAGGAAAATATAAAATTTTTATCTTCAGCCCGAATTATAGAAGAAACCAAAGAAATAAGAAGATTAGGAATGATTGTTGAGTGAGGAACCAGCTGATAATTTTCTCTAGACCCAGATCTCACTTCATCCTTACATGAGTGTCACAGGTTACACTACTATGGTTCTATATTTCATAAATGAAGAGAGTCTCAAACAAGTTAACTGAAGCTAAAAGGAAGATGGCAAACTCTTCTTAAACTGACAAGTCACATGGGCATTGTGACATAGTCAAGTGAAAACTAGTGGCTGTAAAACTAGATGTGTGTTTCTCATCAGTTACTCCATGAATATTCTCACACATCCTTCCTTCTTTAGAACATCTACCCACTCTTCTCTTTCATTGTCTCATTCTTTAAATTCCCATACCTATACATTTTCCTGACCATTTTTACTCTAGTAACTTTTCTCTCCTTTAAATGGCCATAACTTTTAAATTGTAAAATTTATTTCATTTTTGTTAAAAAATCCTCTGAATTTTCAATCATAGATTCTATTATGTATCAAGACTTTCTAATTATATTGTAAATTTCTTTAAAACAGAGAGAATAGCTCCTATGAGTCATAGGTACACTTTCTTACTCCTTGCCCAAATTCTAACAGCTATGTGCTATTTTCAGTATTGGAAAAATGATCTTACTCATGGTGATATACTATCAGATTTTCTAACATAATTTATTTTTCCTAAACCATCATGGTTATTATAAAAAAATGTAATGAAACTGGGCACCGGGAGGAGGCTCTCCCGCTGCCACTCCATGCTCCTAGGGCAGAGAAGGTAGGCCACGTGGAAGCACCCTTCCCCCCATCTAAATAAGAAGACATGTAAACAAGCCTCAAAAACAGACTTCCAGATCACCTACAGCAACCCCAAAGGGAAACAGGATGTAACAATCTGATACTCAACCACCTGAACCCACTGAACTGGCAACAAAAGAGGATCTGGGAAAAATGAAATCAGAAATAATTTCTTAGAAAACAGCAGAGATTGTGCTCATTGTGCAAGACATGATTAATAAATCTAGAGAGGAGCTGAGGAACATGATGGAATCCCAACATAGGAAAAAAATGGAATGCATAAAACAGAGGCAAACAGATTTCCAGGAGATTAAAAATTCCACTGAAAGTCTATGCAGCAGAATGAACCAATGCGAGGGCAGAATTTCAGATATAGAAGATAAGATTGCAATTAGTGACCAGGAAAAGAAAAATTGCTTTAAAATTGTAAGGGAACATGAGAAATCAATCCAGCAGCTGGTAGACGATGCAAAGAAGAATAACATAAGACTGATTGGAGTCAATGAAGAAAGAGGAGAGAGTACAGATGACATAAAAAAACTGTTCACAGAAGTGATGGCAGAAAATTTCCCAAGCAGGGGAAAAGAACTTGACATACAGATAAGTGAGGCATACAGGACTCCAGCTAGCTTTGATCAAAAAATATCTATACATAGGCATATAATAGTTAGGATTCCAGAAACCCAACAGAAGAACAAAATTCTACAAGCAGTTAGAGAAAAGAAACAAGTCACAATCAAAGGAAAGCCCATCAGAATCACAGCAGACTTCTCAAGGCAAGCCCTCAAGGCAAGAAGAGCTTGGAGTGATGTATTGTAAGCCCTGAAAGAAAACAGCCTCCAACCCAGACTGATGTACCCTGCAAAACTATCTTTCAAAATTGATGGAGAAATAAGATACTTTCATGATAAAGAGCACCTTAGGAACTTCATGAATACCAAATTTAAAAATATAATGAAACTAAAAGCCACTGGTGCCAAATGACTGATCTATGAGAAATAACAGGCCACTTATGTTTAGATAAAGCATTCTATAATATGTTTAAGTAGAAGTCCTCTGTTCTTCATGTAAAGAGTATTGAGTACCTAAAATATTCTGGCCTATGCAAAGTACTGAGTTTGTGCAGACAAATGACAATATAGCACCTGTCTTCGTGGAGTTTATAGTCAAATGGAAGATGCTCAAAAGTAAATAGGCTATTACAGTGTGAAATGTAGTCCCATCAGCTTGGAACCTGCTCTTTCCTCCTAGCATATTTCCTAGGAAATTACTCTATTGTCCATCCCATTCTACTTTTCAGATTTACTTCTTGAAGTGTCCTGGAATATATTTTATGTGTATTTCTTTCTAATAGGCAACTTCCAAATCCTGGCTGCATTTTGTCCCATACGACATGTTTGTAGTGCATTTTAAAGCTTGTGTTCTGTGTCTGGTTGCTTCTAAGATGGCCTTCAGTGATCCCTATGTCTTGATATTGATTCTCTTGGGCAATCTTCTGCCTTTGTGTGTGAACTTGACCTAACTTGCTTCTAAATAATACCATGTGACAAATGAAATTTCACTTCTGAGATTAGGTTATAAAAACACTGTGACTTCATGATACACATGATATAAATTCTCTCCTCCCTGGTTTGTCTCTTGTATTTGCTTGAATAAATGAAGTACCATATTGAGATCTGGTCCACAGAATGACTCAGGGGGCAGGAATTGAAGGTGATTTCCAGACAACAGCCAGCAAAACTGAGAAACTCTGTCCAACAGTGTGGAAGCAACTGAGTCCTGCGAACAACTACATGAGTGAGCTAAGACCTAATCATCTCCCAGTAGATCTTTCAGATGAGAGTGAACCTGACATCTATACTATCACCTTAACGACACGTTCGAGAGGCCCTGAGTAGGTGAAACCAACTAACTATTCTGCAACCAAATTCATGATCTGCAGAAATTGTGAAATAATGAATGTTTTGAGTTTCTATGTTTTGAGAAAAATTGTTAAACAGCAGTAAATAATTAATGGTGCTTAAAACAGATTGAGAATTCACATTAATATGTAGACTTAATATCTGCTGTTCCGTCTTTATTTCCCCCAGGGTTTTTCCTAACTTATGAATTGCATGCTCTACCATAGTTTTGTCTCACTTTACTTCTGACTTTCAAAATATCCAACAATTCTTGGTGAAGTATTCTAATTTCTTACAGGAATCTAAATTGTGGCCACAAGAGTAGGTTATAAATACATTAGTGTTTCTTTGTTTGTAAAATAGAATTTCAAAGTCTCGGAAATAATTATGTTTTAGTCCATGAAGGAAGAGTAATGAGCTGGTCACTAATCTTTCTTCTCTAAATGACTGCAATATTTTTCTCCTTGGTCTTTCTGACCCTAAGAAGTTCTCTCCACTAAAAGTTGAGAAAATTTTCTAGATATGCACATCCTCTCATTGCAACCCTATATCTACCCCCTAACACATACACAAACTTAAAACGCTTTGAGACCCTCTCACTGATCTCAGATAAGTAGCAGAAGACATGTCTATGACCTCCTGAGTCCTGCAAAGTCAAGCCTGTACTTGGAGCTTATACTCTTCTTGCTCTTTCTGACCTGGATACCATAGTTTTCCTTGGTGCTCACCTCTGCCCTAACATATTTCCATCTCCTGTCTCTTCTTCAGGGAATATTCTAACTCACTGAGACATGCTCATGTTCTTCATTCATGTTTCCTATGATTTCCTGGTCTATTATCACTTCTTATCATAACATTTTCCTTCAAAGCATACATCCTCAACCACAATATAAAGTTCAGGGCATTAGAATTCACATTTCCAGAACTAGATTGTAAGCTCGCTGCAGGTACCATGTAATTTTTCCTCATCATTTTAGCATATTGTAAGGCAACAGTCATTACATGATTAATATTTGTAAATAGATTAATGAACTAGACAGCACTCAACTGTAGTACTTTGTAATAAATTACATTAATATTAACCTAGAACTTCAATAGGATATTAATCTTGTTTCTCACCAAACAAAACCATGACACAGAAAAGGAGATAAGAACAAAATGAGACAATAAATTTTAAACACTTCCCATATATATTTTTCTGAGCCTATGCAGAATATATTCATATCAACTTCATTCTGTATATTTTATACAAGAAAAAGTAAAAATTTAGTATTAACATACAGTATTGTAAATGTCTATATTTTTGACCAAATTTTTTGAAGTACTGCATTAATCTGCTCAAAAACAAATTATTTGTTGAATGATGATTAATGGCTAATCTATTTCATAAAACCTTATTTACCATACAATATAAAATTTAGGAAGCACTGATATCCCTAAAAATTAAAAAACAAAAAACCCCAAAAAACATTCCAAGCTGTCTACCTCACAGTGTTTGTTACTCATTTCTTCTTTGCTTGGTCACATTTTTCCCTGACACTATTAGTTTTCATTAGAATCAGCCTGATACTTTTCTCTAATCTTTGTTCTACTATTCAGTCTCTCCTTCGAACTAATTTTAAAAATAATGTTTGGAGCTTTTGAAATACTGAGTTCTTCAAATTTAGTTTTCCTCATTTTGTTTCTTATATATACTCTGTAAATAAATATATATGTATCAAATTGAGACAGACCTTGAAACATAACATGTCTTTATATAGCTGTGATCCACCCACTCACAAGAAAACAATTCATGAACATAGAGTCTAAAATATATCATAAATTTCACGCTTCATGCTGTGCCAACTTAACACAAACAGGCCACATTCCTTGCATTAATAACCATAGATGATGACTGATGGAAGGAGTTCATAAGATTGCAATCTTAAAATCAATTTATAAATCAGAAAATAACTTTAGTAATGCAATTTAGGTACACAGAACTGTATCTATACTTATATAAAGATGACCAGAATTTATAATGCCACATCTAATTCTTTGCACTTATGAGATGATTAGAAAATTATGCTATTTTATTGCTCTTGTATCAAAAGATGATCAGGATATTCATATATATTTACATATACACACATATACACATTTTTCTTCTAGAAATTCATTAAAATAATAATTCAGTTATATCCATGAGGTGAGAAATAATTTTGTGTCATTCTGACTGCCTACAAAATGTCTCTCATTCATTCATCTTCACTACTTTGTGAGATTACTTGGGCCAAGTGAAAAACCTAATATTTAGAAAATAAAGTTAAAATTCTATGAATCTAAAACAAAAGTCACTTTGTAGATGAAATCTGATAATGCTACTCATTACCCAAACTTAATGGAAGAATTTACAGACAGGAAAATAATCATCAGGATTTCATGTAGGCACTGTTATATGATCTATTATCTACCAAAATGTTAAGATAAGTCAAATTATATTTATTTTTTATTCTCAGCTCCTCTGAATGATTTTCCAGTATAAGTGACTAAATACTATTTTTAAGCTTTCTTCCAAAAGTTGAGGCAAGAACAAAATTGTTCCCTTTATATAATGCTGACTGTCTTGTGTCAAGGAAGGAAAAAAAATAACTTCAGAGCAGAATCTACTTAGAATATTAATGCTCAACAAATACTTAAAATCTCATTTAAAGATTATCCATTTTCAATAAATGTAATTAGTGAAGATTTTCTTCAGGATGTTTTCTTTTTCCAGTGTGTACATCTCTAGTTTGAGTGACATAGAGGAAAATATCTGAAGACCAACTCAGGAGATAAGTTACAAGTAAGAAGAACTCTAAAGAATAACATTATAGATGGGCATGTTATGCAAAAATACATCCCCCAATTCATTTAAAACTGATATATTCTATTAGAAATAGTCTATGAGGGCTGGGGATTTAGCTCAGTGGTTCTGCCGCCTGCCTTGCAAGCGTAAGGACCTGAGTTTGATACCTGGTACAAAAAAAAAAAAAAAAGAAATAGTCTATGAGAACTGAATGTTTTACAAAAATTACCACATTTTTGTTAATTATTATTTACTATTTATTCTACCTTGTGTTTTGTGTTATTTGTATTTGTTTAATTATTAGGGTTTAAATTTTATAATGTGGGGAATAGTTTATGCTTTTTTATTACAAAAGAAATAAATCGATTGAGTTTTCTCTTCACACAATGTGTTTCGTGTATTTCCCATAGGAATCACTTCTCTGAATTCTACCAGCTCCCTTCCATTACTTGTGGCTCTGGCCTCCACTCTGGGGAGCAATGCTGGGCATCGTGATGCTCGCTGTTTTCAGTCCTGGCCCTCTAATAAAGTGTGCCAACCCACACTCTTTGACTGCTAACTTGGGACTGACCAGCTTAGAGAGCTTAGGGTTCACATTTTAAAGAACACATAGATATAAGAAGGAGGGACCTTTTCCCCTCAATCTCCATATGCAGAGTGGCCTATGGATTACAAACATCTGTTCAGAAATTTGCTGAATAAAGGATATACTATTTTGTTAATTCACGAGATTTCAATCCTGCAGCTACATTTTGTTTAGCAATGCAATATTTTAATTGAAATATAATTTATATACAACAATGTAAATGAGTTTTGCCTATAATTTATGAGTTTTGACAAACATACGAGGTTACTTTGATACAACTGTGATGCAGCATCATTTTACTGCACCTAAAATTCACTTGTAGTCAATATGTCTGATCGCCCTGATACTTGTCCACTACTGATGTGTTTTACTCCTATAACTGGTTCATATAGTATAATGTGTAGACTTTTGAGCCACCTAATACCAGGTGTAATCAAAATGTATTGAAGATGTTTACATTTTTAAAATTTATTACAGCAAAAGACACACTGTCATTAACCCCCTCAAAATACTCCTCCACACTTTGTACACACTCCATTGCTCTCGCCACTTTCTGAAGCGATTCTGGAAGTCCTCTGACACAAGTGTCTTTAGTTGTGCTGTTATGGTTGTCTGCAGGTCCTGAATTGATTCAAAATGTTTCCCTTTCATTGTCATTTTGACTTTGAGGAAGAGCCAGAAGTTGCATGCTGCCAGATCCAGTGAATAGGTGGATGAGGACATAATGTAATCTTTTTATTGATAGAAATTGCCACAAGCCTATGATCAATCACGTGTGACCACTAAATACAGTGAATGTTTACCTTAAAAAATATAATAGAATAAAAAACATTGTCACTAATCCTCCTCAAGTACTCAAAATATTTCTCTGGCTTTGAACATACTTATAGCTGTTGGCAATGTTTCTTTAACTTTAATAAGTTTTTTTGTCTATTTTGATTTAAAAAGCCACCAAATACACACACACACACACACACATATACATACACACACATTTGGTATCTATCATGTTATTGCTTCTATCAAACATCCCTTTCTTTTTTATTAGACAGTAATATTCTATTTGAGTTGAATCCAGTTAAAGGACTTTGGTTTCTTTCCTGGGCATTTATGTAAATAAAGCCATTATAAAAATTTTTCTGTATATTATTTCCGTGAACATATATTTTCATGTTTCTTAATTAAATACACAAGCATATGACTACAGGGTCATATGGTCAATGTATATATATGTATGTACCATGAAATCCAACAATTTTATTTTTTATTTTTTTCCCCATTAAATTTATTGGTAAATTTTAGGTATAAAATACAGTTACATTCATCACTGGGTCTTGTACCATTACATGAGTCTCTTGGTTCTTATTTTTTTCCCCTTCCCTTGCCCTCCCTTCACCCCCCCACCCTTCCCTATTTACAAAGACCTTGTTTCCATTTTTTTCCTCTTCTCATATTTTTTCCTTTCCTTTTTTCCCCTTCTTCTAACCTTCCCAATTACCCTGCTCTTTTAGACCTTTTCTTCCTGTTACACAATATCAATTATACATTTTAAAAATTACAATATTAAGATCTAGGAGACATTACCACAGACTTTTCAGAATTTAAAAGGATATAGAAAGCATATTACAAAAATCTTTTTTGAAATAAATTTGACAACTTCTAAGAAGTACCTTGGAAGACAAAATAATGAAACTAACTCCAGAGGAAATACAAAATTTGAATAGAACCTATTAAAGAAAGCATATTCCTAGCTTGAAAACCTACCTATATGACAACAGCAGGCTCATAAACATTTTAACTGATAAATTATATCAAACAAAGCAGAAAAAAGAAGGGACACTTCTCCCCACATTTTAGCAACTCAACATTGCGCTAATCCTAAAACTGGATAAAGATAATAGAAGAAAAAGTATGAACATAGATAGAAATTTGTTTAACAAAACAAACTATTAGAAGTCAGATCTGGCAGGACGTAGAAAGTGGTTTTGTTATAGGGATGGTAGTGTTGGTTCAGCTTTGGAAGATCCACCCCCAAAAGTCATCATTTAAACAGAGGAAAGGAAAAAGCTATACGATCCTGTCACTAGTTGGAGAAAAAGTATTGGACTAAATTCTACAGCTGTTCATGGTAAAAGCTATCAGGAGACTAGAAGTAGAACAGAAACTTCTCAACAGATTAAAGACATGTACTCCATACTTCCCGAGAAAACGCCTTATATGAATGGAGAAGACACAATGCTTTCTCCTTAAGATGAGGAGCAAGGGCAGGTATGCTTACTCTTTATCTGTCCATTAAACTTTGAAACCTAGTCCCCACCAAAATAGTCTGGCAATAAAATGACACAACTAGGATAGGATTGGCATGGCAGAAGCAAAATCTTTATATATAAATGAAATGATCATCTACAGAGAAAATACTAAGAAATCTCTAGGAGCCTCTAGAACTTGTATTTGAATTTAGCAGGATTAGAAAACATAAGGTATATATAAAAATTCAGGTCTGTGTATACTTGCTATAAATGAAGAACTGGATATTGAAATTTAAAAGTTATGTAGGAGTAGAAAGGACCTAGAAAAGTTAAAAAAAAACAAAAACAAAAACAGTATTGGAAGACATTTAGTACCTAATTTTAAGACTTCTTCTAAAGCTACAGTAATCAAGGCAGTGTTGGTGTAAGGAAAGACATATAGATCATTTGAATAAAGGAGAGAATCTAGAATAGAACCACACATATGTGGTCCACTGAGTTTTGAAAGATTATTTAACATTAGCATTTTATAGACTATAAACTCAATTCAAGAGCCAAGGAAGAGATGGTGTTTTCAGCAAACGGCACTAGAACACTTGGTATCCGTATATAAAAAAATTAACTTCAACCCTTTTTTCCATACATGGAAATAACTTGAAGGGATCTATGAACCTAAATAAGAAAGCCTAACCTTCAATTGGTGAGTTACCTGTGCTACTAAAACACTGTGCTGCATCTTCTTTCTAGATGTCATCATCCGTACTCAGCTTCTAGCTCATGTTTTCTGTCATCATCGACTTTTTGCCTTGTTTCTTTCCTTTCTGGGTCAGATTCACCTTGTTTGGCAGCAACTGTTTGAATCTTGACTGTGCAGTTTGGATGTGAACTGGTCGTTAACTATGAATATATGACCATTTTCTATTTCCTTTGACTTGGGCTCTTTTGTGAGAACTCTCTGTGTTGGTTTACCACAGGTGAGGGACTGTAGGGCTCTAACCAGCTCTCTCTGTGGGATATCTGTCTCTTGTTGAATTTCCTCAAATGTGTACTTTTCTCTATTATTGAAGAGCATTAATATGGTCATCTGGAAAGTGGAGACTTGCAGTATGTGCTTCCGAGTATTAGAGCCAGTCACCTGTGCACCTCCAACACCAACTTTAGACCCATCTTCCTTTTTAACTGGACCATAAAGGCTAGCATTGAGATCTCCAGAGCCCACAGAATGCTGGAGTGTGAGTTGTCAACCACTGTGTTTGGCTAAGTAGAACCTTCTGAATATTTCAAAAGCATATTTTGGTGCTGGTGGGTTGTTGTACTTTGGTGTGGCTCACTGAGTGGGCCAATATCCAGTCGTGAGCACCCAGACTGTGAGATCAACACCACCTAAAGACACCCCAGTCACCTGTAGATGTTGCCTGAATTCATCCATAGTTGTGTTTGAGATGCTCATATCCCTAAACATTCCTTCCAGTTTTGATGTGAACTGACATTAACATTCAGTCTTTAATTTGGATATCATATTTTTTCAGAGTCATCAGAAAGACTTTTATTTGTGAGAAAAATATGGAACGCTTCATGAAATTGCATGTCATCCTTGCACAAGGGCCATGCTAATCTTCTCTGTTTTGTTCCAATTTTAGTACATGTGCAAAGCGAGCACTGTATATATATTTTAGAAGAAACTGCTGAATTATTCTCCAAAGTTTTTATATAATTTTGCATTTTCATTTCTAATATACAAGTTCTAGTCTCTGAATCATTGCAAACAACATTTGCTGTTCTGTTTTTGACTATGCTTCTAAGTGTGTAGTGGTATTTCATACTAATGTTTGCTGCTGTATAACAAATTACTACAAACTTAGAGCCCTAAAGGCATAACAATCTCTTATTGATGAACTGGGTCCTCTCCCCAGAGCATCAATAAACTGAAATCCAGGTGTCTGTTGTGCAGCAATCTTGTCTGAAATTCAGAGTCTAATTCTCAGCTCATTCACGTTGGTGGCAGAATTCACTTTTTGGTGTCATAGTACTGGTGTCCCTATTTTCCGGCTGGCTGTGAGCCAGAGGTCACTTCAGCTGCTGGAGCTCTTCCATTCTCAGGTCGTCTCTCAGTGCAGCAGTTCACTGCTTCTTTTTTTTTTTTTTAACTTAAATTCTTTTATTGGTACATTGTAGGTACACAACACATTTACATTTCTCATTGGGAACTTAAACCTTTACATGATGCATCTTGGTTCTTATTTTTTCCCCATTTCTCACCCTCCCTTCATGCCCTCCACCCTTCCCTATTTACAAAGACTTTATTTCCATTTTTTCCATTTCTCAGCATTTTTCCTTTCCCTTCTTTCCTTTCCCCTGCCCCTCCCACTACCCCTACCCCTTTGCACTTTTTCTTCCTATTTTGCATTATGGATTATTCATTCTAATCAATGGTACATTTTAGGTATACAATATAATGACATCCATCATTGGAAATTTGCACCTTTACATAGTCTCTCTTTGTTCTTATTTTTCACCCTTGCCCAGCCCTCCCTTCAACCCCTCCATCCCTCCCTATTTAACAAGATTTTGTTCCTATTTTTCCATTTTCTCATATTAATCCCATTCCCTTCTATCCTTTCCCCTAGCCCTCCCACTTCCTTCCCCTTTGCCCCTTTTCTTCCTATTTCACATTACCTATTATACATTTTAGCCCTTATTTACACTTCCAGTTTCTCACACCAGAAAAACTATTTGGTATTTACACATGTGTGTCCTATTTATTTCACTTAAGAGTATGGCCTCAATGTGCATCCACTTAGCTATAAATGTCTCTAATTTCTCATTTTTTATGGCTGAGTAGTGCTCCATTTTATAAAAAAACCCACATTTTCTTTATCCAGTCTCCAGTTGATGAGCATTTGGGCTGTTTCCAAGTTTTAGCTATCACAAACTGTGCTGCTATGAACATGGGTGCACATATATCACTGTGTTATGATTCTTTTAATTCTTTGGGGAAGATCCCCAGCAGTGGAATAGCGAGGTCAAATGGGACTTCCAGTCCTAGTTCTTTGAGGTATCTCCTTACTGATTTCCACAGTGGTTGCACCAGTCTACACTCCCACCAACAGTGGAGCAGGGTTCCTCTGTCCACACAGCCCTGCCAGCATTTGTTATTGAAAGGGAAGCAATACTCCCAAATTCATTCCTGGAAGCAAGCATCACCTTGATCCCTAAAGCAGAGAAAGACCCAACCGAAAAGGAGAACTGTAGGCCAATCTCACTCATGAACATAAATACAAAAATCCTTTAAATGATACTGGCAAATAGAATGCAGAAGATCATCAAGAAGATCACATACCCTAATCAAGTGAGATTCATTCCAGGGATGCAGGTATGGTTCAACATACGCAAATCAATCAATCTAATACACTATATCAATAGAGCCAAGGACAAAAACCATATGATTATTTCCATAGACACAGAAAAAGCATTTGACAAAATCCAACATGCATTTATGATAAAAACCCTACAAAAAATTGGAATAGGTGGTCTGTACCCCAAACTGATAAAAGCCATCTATGAAAAACCAACAGCCAGTATCATACTAAATGGTCAAAAACTAAAATCCTTCACACTAAAATCAGGAACAAGACAAGGATGTCCACTATCACCACTCTTGTTCAATATAGTTTTGGAAACATTAGGCATAGCAATTAGACAAGAGAAAGAAATAAAAGGAATAAAGATAGGAAATGAAGAAGTCAAATTGTCATCATTTGCAGATGATGTGATACTGTGTATAGAAGACTCCAAGAACTCCACCAAAAGTCTTCTAGACTTAATAACCAAATTCAGTAAAGTAGCTGGTTCCAATGTCAACACACAAAATTCAATAGCTTTCCTCTACATGAATGACAGACTCACTGAGAGAGAAATAGGGCAAATAATTCCTTTCACAATAGCATCCAAAAAACTGAAATACCTAGGAATCACCCTAATGAAAAGAATCAAAGACCTCTTCTCTGGAAACTATAGCACTCTGAAAAGAGAGATTGAAGATGATATCAGAAAATGGACAGACATCCCCTGCTCCTGGTAGGAAGGATTAATATAGTGAAAATTCCCATACTTCCAAAAGTTCACTGCTTCTTTGAAGCCAACAGTAGTATCTCTCTGATTGACTGTTTCTTGCTACTAAATAAATTCTTAAAATTCACAAATTAAATTAAACCCATCTAGATAACCTCTCTTTGGAATTGCTCAAAATCAACTGAGGGAGGCTCTTTATTTCCACAAAAACACTTCACATTTGCCTTATAAAGTAGCTGCCTCTTGAGAGTTCATTCCCATCAAAGCTACACATCCCACCCACACACCCTCAAGGAGAAAGATACTCAGAGAGAAGTGTCACCGAGGGCCATCTGAGAATACTTCCTATCCTATAGCTTGTGAGCAGTGATACTGACCACCTTAGTGAACTTTCTGAAATCAATATTTCTTCTTTGGTGAAGTGTTTTGAAGTAATGTCCCCATTTTACAAGGTTTTTCTCTATAATTGAGCTTTGAGATTTCTTTATACATTATGGACAACAAATATTTTATCAAACATGTTTTACAAATATATTTTAATATCTGTACTTTGTCTTCATTTTCTTGGTATTAGGAGGGGCAAAGTTTCTAATTCTGATGAAGTCTATTTTGCTGTATATTTTTCCTTTCATGGTTCATGCTTGCCATGGTATATTTAAGAAATATTTGACTAATGCAAGTTCACCAGGATTTTCCACTGTATTTCATCCAGAAGTTTTCTGGTTTTATATTTTATGACTAGGTGTATGGTTCCTTTTTTGTTAATTTTGTTGAAGGCACTACAACGAATTTGAAATTAATTATTTTGGTTCTCAATGTCTAACAGTTCTAACATCACACCTTGAAAAGATATACATTCTCCAAAGTCTTTCCAACTTTGCCAAAAATCAATTCACCATATATGAGTGGGTGTATTTCTGGACTCTATTCTTTACAATTGATTTATTTTTCCATTCTTTTTCCAATATATCACTATCGTGATCACTATATTTTTAAAGTAACTCTAAAAGTCAGATAGTGTGAGCTACCTAACTTTATGTTTCTTCTGTTCTTATTTTCTTTTAATATTAAGTATGATATTAGCTGTATTATTTCTTAAATTCCCTCTACTAAATTGAGAAAGTTTCCTTTCATTCCTCATTTGTTGAAAGTTATTATCAAGAGCTATTGTACTGTGTCAAATGATTCCTCTATATTCATTAAGCTGATAGTGGTAATTTTTTCTAGTATGCAGATATGACAGAATTGCACTGATTGATCATGATGAATTAATATTTGTTTATATTACTGGATTTAATTTTGTTGAGAATTTTTGCATTTATATTTATGACGCATTTTGTTTTTTATATTTGCTTTCTTGTAATGGCTTTGTCTGATTTTGTTTTCATGGTAATGCGAGCCAGAAAAAATATATGGGAAAGAATTTTCCTTTCTTTTGCTTTTGGACATTTTGCATAAAACTGGTACTCTTTCTTCCTTAAATTGGTATTATTTCTTTCTTAAATATTTTGAACAGTTTCCAGTGAAGACTTGTAGTAAGTCACTCTGGAATTTTCCATGTTGAAAGTTCTTTACCTAAAAGTTTAACTGCTCTAGTAAATATAAAACAATTTAGGTATGTGTTTCTGTGGGCTTTGAGGACAGGAAGTATATTTATTTTATTTGTTACCAAATTTTATGGATATAAATTTATTTATTATTTAGCATCACTAAAGAAGCTACAGATAATAAACTATTAAAGAAATGTCTAATCTTGGTTATCTTTTATTTTCTTTTTTTCTTGATAAATCTGATCAGAAATTTATTTATATTATTTATCTTTTTCAAATAACTATGTGTTGAGCAGGGAATTTAGCTCAGTGGTTCTGCCACCTTCCTCAAAAGAACTATGTCTTGGTTTTAATGGCTTACTGTGTTGCTTTTATTTTGTAATATCATTGTTTTCTGCCCTTATTTTTATTCCCCCTTTCATTCTGTTTACTTTTGTTTTGCTTTCATTTTCTTAGTTGATTAACTGGAAACTTTGATTTCAGAGTTTTTTGTTCTTTTGTAAAATGATCATTTAATACTGTGAGTTTCACTTCAAGTGCAGTTAGTTCCATTCCACAAGTTCCTATATATTTTTTGCTCACTTTAGAACAGCCTCTAAACCCCCTTGAGACTTCTTTCCAATTTGATTCTTTGTCATCAGTGCAGATTGATTACACAGGACAGTGGGGTCCATTGTGGTATTTTCGTGTGTGTGTGTGTGTGTGTGTGCACGCGCGTGTGTGTGACTGACATCATTTGGTCACATCTTTCATCTCTGTTACCCTCTTTGATTTTGGCTTCCTTTCCCTCTCATCCCTTCCCCTTCACCAATCACTTTCCTTCTACTTTCATGACACTTCTTTGTAAATTTATGAGTTAAAGAGAAATACATTAACTTCTAAATATCTGAATATTTTTCCATCTTTTCTTATTGAGTCACAGTTTAATTCCGTTAAGGTCAGATTATATAATCAGCCTGATTTGTCAACAGCATGTAGGCATGTGCTTTCCTCTCCCTGCCCATTCTTACTGTGAGAATATGAGACCATGTGCTCAGGAGGTTGGATGGGTAATCTCCCTGGTAACCGCTTTGGTTACCATCAGAGCACCCGACTACAAATTTCTTCGGGGTTAGGGTTTTCTTCACTAAAAAGGGTTTGTCAAGGAGTTTTTCCAGTGTTTTTCCTTTACCTTCAGTGTTTGATTTTTCCTCTCTCTATGCACCTCAGAGAGTCTCTGTCCTCAATTCTCCCCTCCCCAAGGGCACAGGACTGCTGGGAGACCGCAGGATTTTCTGATGTCCTTGCACAGCATCAGGAGCTTTGTCCTTTGCATGAAGCTTTCCCGGGAATCCTGCCCTCCTCTACTACCCCAGAAGTAGAGAGATGTTTTTGGTCTTCTGTTTCCTTTCACAGGCATGATGGCTTCACTACTGCACTCTGGAGTGACAGGGGATGTCATCCTCTTGCAGCTTTAGGCTCTTGCTCCATAGGCAGGAAGGCTCTGGACAGGGTCTCCAGCTGTCCTTTAGCAATGTTCCTATTAGCCCAGGTCTGTATCGCGAGGGAAACTTTCCCCATTCTCTAGGTCTCCAGTCTTTCTTATAATGATGTAGTGGAGATTATGGAGAAGAAACTGAGTGCATGAGGAAGAGTCCGGTGGGGACCAGGTCCTTTGTGTTTGGGGAATCCAGGGGCTCTGTACTCCCATGTGAGCTCACACTTTAGAAATGTGTTAAAGGTTTAGCTAAGTGTTTCTTACTGGTCTGCACAGGATCCTCATCCTCCTTTCCTAATCTGCTACTGGCGGGTCGGTGCTTGAGACCCTTATATTCTTGGAAGCTCTTGTATTTCTTTAGATTTCTGGCTAATTATTTGCTCTCCAGCCTCAGAAAATTGATGTTATAGAATAGTTTGTAAATTATATCTTTTTATCTTGTTCTCGGGTTGGGAAAACCCCTCTTTTATGCTTTCTGGGTCCTAGGAAGTATCCTGGAGGCAATAGATTTGGAAACATGATTTTGAGACCTGTTATAAATAAGAAAGCCATAGATGGCTTGCATTTATTAGAGGTAACAGCTAAGGATACCAGCACTCTCTGTACTTTCTAAAGGAAGATATTGAGATTAGCAGATTATCCAGTTCTCTCAACATATAAGTAGTAATGACAGAGTTAGACATGGAACCAGACTCAACACCTAAGTCTGTTTTCTTGACCTCTATCACTTAGTCTCACATAAAAAATATCACCCTAGGACATACACACTAACACAAACTGTTCATTGGAGTAGAAAAATAGATATTACAAATGAATTATCAAGTAGCCACCTTCTCCACAGCAGGACTTGTTCTTAGTTCTTTAGCACCAGCATTGAGCATATTCTTAAATAAATTTTTTTTCTAGATAAAAATGATGTGTGTTTTTTATATAATGGAGTACTATTCAGTCATAAAGAAGGATAAACCTGAGATATTTCTAGGTAAATGGATGCACATTTTGAGAACATATGTGTAAATATAACATTGTCTCTCTGGTGTGAGAAACTGAAAGTGTAAATAAGGACCAAAAAGAATAATAGGTGTAATGAAATAGGAAGAAATTGTTCAAAATTATAGTGAGTGTGAGATACTTTGTTAATAATTAAAATGTTTTATGCAAAAAAGATATAATATTACTAGGAAATGAGAGATAGATTAGCAATTGAAAACTTACTCTTTTAAGATCATGATACACAGTGTATTTACCATTGTCATGCTCTAATAACTTTTTGGTATGAAAAATTATTTTTCATTGAATGGCTTTTATAGTTTTTTATTAATGTATAATTATATACATTAAAATAAAAATTAAAAAGAAGTAATAACAAAATATTTCTGAATGAATTATTTACTAAGATATTAAACAGATAAATGAATTTCTCTTCCTAATTTAAATAGAAAATTCAAAAATAGTTGAATATTTTGTTGGATATGGTTGTAGGCAAGGTACAAACACTTTAATGGTAGAACAAGATGTTTATTGCTAACATTTGTTTTTATGAAATTTGTTGCAAATACCCTTTGAACTTTATTTTCAGGAAAAGTAACACAAAGTGAATAAAATAGGAAGGAGACTTTGAGAAATATAAGAAAGGAAGAGACTATGAGTTCACTGTGTAAAGGAACTTGTAGTGAATCTACAATATTTTTAAGTAGCTCTCAGAGTGAACAGTAATTATTTAGGAAATCACAACCTCAATTCTTGTTTCTCCTGGGGCAAAGCTCTGTTGTTTTACATTATTTTTCATTTTTATCATTGCAGGTTATTTGATGTTCCACAAAAGGAATTCATACTTTAAAACAACATTTGTTCATTTAGAAAATGGGAGGGGATTGTGGATATTAAGAAATAGGCTTTTCTTTAAACTATGTCACAACCAAACTAGAAGTGTTCTGAAAGTGGCTTCAAGAGTTTTTTCAAATTTAAGGTCTGTGCTTTAATTTTATTTCAATAATAATCCTTTAGTATATGAAGTTGAGAATTTAAAGATAAAACTGCTAGGAATTAGATTAGATTTGGTGGATCTTCGAATAAAGTAATTCTAAAGTAATTAGTAAACATTGTATCAGGAAAGCCTAAACTTTTTAGATTTTTGGCAAGCCAGGCCAGACATACTGCATGAAACAATTTTCCCTCAAGCATATAACCAGGAAATTTAGAAACTGAAGGTTATAATTCAAGTTCTGTATTACCTTGGAAAAGTCCCTAAGCATCTTTTATTTTTCAGTGTTTTTATTTTTCCAGGTTGACCAACGTATAATAAAAGCATAATTAATGTAACAGCCTTATAAAAATGTTTACTGTGTTAAATATTGTGTAATTGAAAATAACATTCCAAGCTAATAACACTCTGTGCTCAACAAATTTTCAAATTTTTCTCCCCTAAAGAGATTCCTACATGTTTCATTTTTCTTCCTTTAGGTAGTTCAGACATTTAAAAGTTGTAATCTAGAGCCTGGATACCAAAGTTGTTTGTTCAGATACTGCAGGATATCAGAGTGACTGAACCAAGAGGTACAGAGGTCGGAAGGAGGCTTGCAGGAGGAAGCTGTTGCCAGTGCTCCCCGGGACACTTTCTTCACAGAGGAGCCAGGGTGCCCACTCTCCACCACAGGTGTCTCCTCGGGAAATCGCATCCTGAGTCAACCTGAGTGCAGTTAGCATCTACTTAGCACTAATTTTGTTTCAGGTACTTTCTAATTACCCTCGTGAGGGAATTTTTCCTCTTATTAAAAACTTAGGACAAAAGCAATATGATATATGCATCAAAGATGAGAACACAGATGCACATAGGCACACGTAGAAGTGAAGTTCCCAAGTTTATGCAATTCGTGTAAGTGCTGGGACTCTCGGGAATCTCATCGGGTTGGCCATGTGTTCAAATATAAAGGGGACAGAGATTTTAATGAATATGAATGGAAATAATAGAAGAGTGATTATTCACTGAGATGTATTTAATCAATTTAAGTTGTATATTTCAAGGTCATTTTGCTCTAATACATATTTGGTTTTAGAGCTATATGCTTAGATCCCACTATAACTGTTGATATCCAATAAGTGTATTGCTCTTGATTAAATAGCCATACTGCTGAGATGATATTTGTAAGAGCATCTTTGATCGATAAAATGAAAATTAAATGTTAATATGCTATTCTCTGAAGGAAGGCTTCCTCCCATATTTCTCAACCAAGAAAATGCCAGACCCAACTACAACTTCTCAACTAGTAAAATTATAAATCTATGAGATGCTAGCAGTGTTAGCACGTTTCTGGAGTTGCACATGCTCTTAACACTGACAGAGCTCCAAGCCTAATCTCATCACAAGGCCGAGAAATACATTTAGGCTCTGTGGTCAGTTTGCGTTGCTGACTGTTTGACCCTCTGCACATCTTGGTACTGGTAGCAAATCTCATGTCTCCTTAAGAATGTCAGTCCTCATTCTGGCAGAGCAATGTTGTTTGGTTATTTCTACGGGAAAATGTGTGTGCTGTTCAACCGACTCATTTTAAAACAAATTTTACTAATATTGTATAACCATGAATAAAGGAGAATACTCCATTGTAACTGATACTACATAATTCTGCATTAGCTACTATCGCATAAAGTCTTACAGTTTGTCAGTTGTGGTACATTTTTAATATTAGGAGCCATTTCTTTGAATCAAGGACTAATTCTTGGTCCCTACTCTTCCTATCCTCCATTTTTTTCAATAAATATTGATTTAAATTCTACCCTAGTCCAGGTACTATGTTGCAGAATATTTCACATACCCCAGGCATGTTTCATCGAGAAATGTAAATCATTTTTTTCTGCTGAATATACATGTTTAGCTTTTTTTTCTTATCATCTTATCCTGGTAACTTATTATTCTGAAGCTTTGATAAATTCTGGACATAAAACAAGTAAGTGAGCACAGTATTTTAAATGTCACATTCATGAAAAAAAAAACTCATTTCATTTTATATTTATTATATTTAGTCAATACTAAGTATAAACACAAATATTATGTCATTGGTATAATGTTCCTAAATGTCTTTCAATTATTTTTATCCACAACTCTTTATGGGATTTTAATCAGTGTATGCACATGATTCTGCATAAGAATTTGTCATGTAGCATTATGTTGTTGGTATTTGCTATGCTGTTTTCACTGCCGTCATTCATAAAGAATACATATAATTCTATCTAGTTAGTGTATCATAATTTACTTTTCTTATTGTTCAACATTTTGTCATGTCTTTTTGAATAGAAAACTATTCCAAAAAACAGTCACTTAAGATGTAATTATTTTATCATAACTTTAAATTTTCAGTATTCAGACAAGATATAGCAAAGATGTCTTTTCCCTGCTCAGTAATATGAAGAGCTGATGTTGATATTACTCAAATGTAAGAGACTGGCTCAAATATGTGACTGGGACAAAGGTCATAATTTCTTGGTCCTATATATGGGCTTGCTACCTAGCTTTCAGGGGTTTCCTTACTTTATGGTGGTCTCAGAGGCTTCAGATATTTTAGAGTGTGGCTGGTTTACTTAGATAGCCAAAGCTGCTACAAACCAAAGCCCAGGATTGGAACTGGTAGAGTAGTAATTCTGCCACATTTTTATTGGTCAAGGTGAATAAATGAAAAGACCAGTCCAGAATCAAGTGGAGGGAATATAGACCAGACTTCCACATGGAGGAATCATGATCATAGATGGAATGAACCGGTAGCATCCATTTGCAGTCTATCCTCCATATTGTATAATCCTTTTACCAGTTGTCATCCTTTAGTGCCCTGGATATTTATGTTTCACTATCCAATATAAATTCAAAATTGAATCCATTCACTACACACCTCAAAAAATCTGAAATGCTAAGCAAAAATTTCTAACTTTTCTGTATAGATTTACTTTAAGTTTTTGATGACATAAAGAATTGACCATATTATGAACCATACAACATTTTCTCTAAGTAGTGAATCTTTTCCCTATGAACAATTCTTGTTGCAATTGCTAAAATGATATTTTCTCTAGGTCACTGCATGTGAATTTAGCAGCTCCACTGCTTGTTAGAACTTAATAGTGGTAGTTTTTTAAAAAAATTATTTTATTATGAACTGTTAGAAACCTGTGAATGTAGAGAGAATCATGGATGGAACACTCTTGTAACTGTCACTCAGCTTTGTAACTCATGGACAATCTTCTTATGTTTGCACTTTGCTCAGATGAGGTATTACATCATCGCATTTATGAATTCTTCTTGATTATAGTTTAAATATGAAGTGTGCCCCAAAGACTCATGAACTGAGGGTTTGATCCCCAGTGAGCAATGTATGGAGGTAGGGCCTACACTGGTGATTGAGGATCATGAGGGTGCTGGATTCATCCATGACTTCCTAGCTGAGTGGGCCATTAGAAGGGCATCTCTGTTGGAGGAAATAGATCACTGGAGGGATCCCTTTGAAGGATGCATGTTGTATTCTGCCCCTTTCTCTCTCTCTGGCCTTCTCACTCTCTGCTTCCCATTTGCCATGAGCTGAGCAGTTTTGCTCAATCACGCACTTCCACCATGAGTTTCTGCCCCATCTCAGTCCTCCAGCAATGGAACCACACAATGACCATTAAAACTGCTGCAACCATAAGTAAAAATGAACCTTCCTCATCAAAGTTGATTTTCCCAGGTATTTGGTAGCACTGACAAAGAGTTGATTAATTAATGCATTCTATATATTGGTACTAAGCCCAAAGTAAAGTTCTACCCTAAAGCAGACAATTGCCATATTGTTGGCCCCCTCAAAGTCTCTCCAAATAATAGTAGCAGAAATAAATCATCCATTGCCAGGAACTGTGAGCAGAAACTTTGTTATTTACTTCACATACAGAGAGAAATGGGCTGAAGTATAGGTATTGTCAGGTTCTTACACAGAGAAAAAAGTTTGGATAGGGGCATTAAAGGAATATAATTAGAGGAACAAGTCTAGAAATGCTGAGAGTAAGGCACCTAGATCAATGTTATAGAATTATGTGCAATAGAGGGAGATTCCTTTGTTTCATTAATAAGCAGGGCACAAATGCTCTTAGAAACTATAGGGATATTCGATGGGAAGTACCATGATATCAGGTGTCTTAACAATTACCAACGTACTCATACACTGTCACTTCATACAAATTTATTTTTTTACTGATGAAAGGTGTTATTGCAATATACTCCAAGGTTTGATATTCTCTAGTCTTAACCTACATTCCTCATCTAGAAGTAGCATGCTTAACAGAACATTGGCAGTTGTTCATCTAGATCACTGGCCTAAGATTTGGGCTTCACCTTCCATAAATTGGTATATGAGATGACTGAACAGCCATGATCAGATGTTGTGTCTTTGACAGTAGACTCTAAGGATCTCAGAAAACAAACTTGGAGTGTGATTTTTTTCTCTTATCATCATATCTCGTGACTAAATTATGAAACTTTTGATTGGTATTTCTATAGTCTTATGCTGTACTAGTTTGAGAATCTAGTTTACATGTGTGGAACAGGGAATTCTTCCTCCAGGGTGCACATTACAAATTCCAGAATTTGAAGTTCTGAATACTGCCTGATGTTTTTTCAACTCAAATATGAAAATAAAGGATTTTCTATATTGGCACAGCTAACTGACCCTGATGAACATGAGATGGCTAATTTCCAGCAAAGGAAGGTAAGAAGAGTCTTGAGCCTAGTGAATTCCTCAGGTTGTGTCTGATGCTTCTGGAATCAGTGTCATCAAATAAACCACTTCTCCAAGTAGAGAGATGGTATTTAGAGACTAGAGAATGGATGTAGCAGGTGCTTGTTGCTACTCCTTAAGTCATTTTTCTAGTCTTCTTTAACAGACAGAAGATCATGAATTTATCTTAATTGTGAAAACTCAACTTCAAGATTGCCTGTCTTTGAATTAATTTCTACTTTTACATATGACTCTATTCTCAAGGAAAATCAAAAGTCTAAATGAAACATTGTTACATACTCACTGTATTTCATTATACCTACATATCAGTCTCAGAATAATGCTACTAATATTATCAAAAGCAAGCTCCATATGATTTTACCTCAATTTTGCTTCCTTGTTTCTATTTCAGCTATGTATTACCAAGGAAATTTTGTCCAATCATTTAAAAAAAATCTCTTGGGTGGTTGTTCCATAATAGAATATACCATTTGTTCATTTTGTCTCTAAATTTTAGGCAGTGGTTGTATTTAAGTTTGTTTTATCAACTATGTGAATATTTGCATGAGTCAAAGTCTTATAATTAAAAGTAGTTTTATTTTAGATAATTTTATATCCTATCTCTGTCTTCTTCACTGTTTTGTTCTCCCTATAAGATAACAATTTTTAAGACAAGAAAATAATATATATGTTTGTAAAATAATCAAAAAACTTATATGGAACCCCCAAAATACCAGAATAGTCAAAGCCATCTTGGGCTAAAGAAACAAAGCAAGAGTTATCATTCTACCTGACTTCAAAATATATTACACAGCGATAGTAAACAAAACAACATAGCATTGGCATAAACACACACACACACACACACACACACACACACACACACACCCCTGTGCATACCAGTGGAAAAGAACAGAAAGCCTGGAATTAAACTAATGTATTAACAGCCAAGTAATTTTCAATAAAGATGCTAATAGTACACATTGAATAAAAGTCTTTTCAATAAATTATTCTGGGGAAACTGGATATCCACATGCAGAAGAAGGAAACTAGACCACTGTTTATTACACATTACAAAAGGCAATTCAAAATGGATTAAAGACTTAAATTATGAATCCACTAGAAGAAAACAGGGACATTGCTTCATGGTGTTGGAATATCAAGGAACCTTTGGTGAAGATCCCCCAAATAAGAAACAAAACAAAATTATTCAAATGGAACTATATTCAACCAAAAATCTTCTGTACAGAAGGGAAACAATCAACTTGACGAAAAGACAGCCTACAAAATGGGAGAAATTATTTCCAAACTATACATTTGCCAACTGATTAGTATCCAGAACATGTAAAGAACTCCAAAGAGTCAGGGTCAAGGATTAAATAACCTAGTTAATATGGGTGATAGGCCTATTGAAAGAAGCCATACAAATGGCTAACAGGTATATAAAATATGAAAAATATCAATAATTATAATGGGGAAATGCAAATTAAAACCACAGTAAAATATCATCTTACCTCAGTAAGAATTGCTATTGCCAGAAAGACTAAAGATAATAAATGTGGTGTCAATGTGGAGAAAAGGAAGCCCTTTCATACCTTGGTGGAAATGTAAAGTAGTATAGCCACTACAGGAAACAGTATAGATGTTCCTCAAAATAGTAAAAATAGAACTACCATCGGGTAAATGTTCAAGGGAGTTGGAATCAGTACATGATGGAAGCACTTGCACTCCCATATTCATTTGAGCATTATTTACAGTAGCCAAGAGGTGGAAACCAGTTAGGTGTCAGCAAATGAATGGATAAAGAAAATGAGGTATATAGACACAATAAAATATTGCATAACTGTAAAAACAATACCCAGAATCCTATAATTTGCAGCAAAATGAATGGACCTGGAGGTTCCATGTTTAATGGAATGATTCAGAAAGACAATTATCACTTTTTCTCTCATGTGTGGAATCTATAAAACAAACACAATATGAAAATACAAGTAAGACTACTAGAGAAAAAGGAGAAAATCCAGAGAGGGCGAGAGAGGAAGGAGATGCAGGGCTGGATATGATCAAAACATGATATGTGTATGTATGAATGTGCCATAATAAAGCCTATTATTCAATGAAAAAAATATGCATTGTGTATGCAAGAGAGAGAAATTCATCTTTTGAGAGAATATCATACAGCTCACAAAATCAAAGTAGGAATACAATTCTCAGGTCTTGACAGCAAGAGAAATCCCTGTGGCCTCAACAGCAGAAATAAATACACTGTTTCTTGCGGTTGGCCATCCGGAGGACCAAGTGCCAGATGCTTTCTGTCCCTGTGTGCTTCCCTTAGAGTTTTTATTTCCAGAAAACAAACTATAGTTGGCCTAAGTTGGATAAAAGTCTGATAAATGTTGGTGGACCATTTATCAAAATAAAAAATATCAAAATGTGATATGCATATATACTAATGTATACCAAAGAAATACTAATGAAATAAGGAAGAAAGAAAAAAAGGAACCTTATGCTATAGAGAAATGGTGGCAAACCTACAGCATGTGTGCTGCAACGGGCTGTTATCATTGAAAGCTCTAAAAGTTTCGACATTACTGCTATAGAGGGAGGGATAGTTCCTATGTATGATATATATATCTATAGAGAGAGAGAGAGATAGATGATATAGATATATGTTACATATGAAACAATCAAATTCTTGGCTATTTAATATAGGTTCTATCCCCCTTTCCCCAATATAATTGATATAACAGTCATTCCACACTTTCATCCCTGGCCTATGGGAAATAATTCACAATTGCATGCTATTCGCCAAATCGACATGACATATGCAATCAGGGTTAACTTCCTGGATTCCATCAGCAGTCATGCCTATTTCCCCTGTAGTATGGAGAAAAGAAGACCCTATCAAAAGCAAGGAAGAACTACAAAAGACAAAAGACAAAGATAGGAGAGTTTTCTGCTGTTTTCCCTCATTTTGAATTTGGCTATCAAAACTTTTGATACAAAGTGGCAAACAGCCTTCCAGAAAAATCAAAGAGTGCCTACAAAACGCTCCCAACAAACAGTGCCTAATAAGTGCACCCTTCCTGGCAGAAAGCATTAAAATATATTTGGCAGAAAAAAAGTACAGTTGCTTTAATATGAAACATTTTAATACTAACAGGATTGGAGATTTTTCATGCATTGAGTGTACATTTTTGAAGCTACTTGTAAATAAATGTCATTTCATTTGACCATTCATTATATTGGAGCATTCTAAAGACATCTTCACCATATACATAAGTACGGCTTAGAGTACTACTATGATTACTACTCAGAGAATCACAGCCCCCACACACATTTGTACGTGGTGAGTAGCTCCTGAAATATATCTTATCTACACTTAACCTGTCATGAATAGCTGTAAGCTGTTATATAAGATTATTACTTAAAGGTATAATTATCAGATTGAAAGTAAGATGTACCAGAAACACTTTTGAAATGAGAGCAAAAATAAAGTTGGAACAAGGAAAGGCTGCACAATATATTGGTGAACTCGAAAGCCCAGAACATAAAATTAGAATTTTGAGGTCCCTAAACTAGACCTCATACATACGTGAGGTACATTAAGAAGATGAATCATGGTATCATACGGTATTTTCTAAGCCCTGCTTGTGAGTGACCTCAATATGGCAGGCAGTTCCCAAGTGGCCTGGGAGAGGCTGCCTCCCAAGGCTTTTAATGTTGCCACCAGGGAATAGGTGAGCTGCATGACATCAGCAAGTCTTTGAAGCCTGGCCATGGTGGCCAGGTGCATAGGGAGAGCAAACAATTGTAAATATGGTCCCCAAATCGCAGGCTCTGGGCGCAGGTCCTGAATCAACGGGACACTTTTCTGTAGCTGACAGACCTCTTCATTTGCTTCCAAGTTATCAAGCCTTAAAAGCCCGGAGTCACAGGATGACATTTAACTTTGAACTCTCTTTTTTGTATTTAGTGAACCAAGTGCTAATGAGATATTGTTGCCAGGATAATAATGGCAAAAACATTAACTAGTGTTCTTTGAGTTTCCAGAGAGAGTCTCGAAGTTACCACAGAGCAAGATTTCACATTTGACCAGATGCTACCAGTAGTGGAAAGATCTCTTTTGGCTGTATAGTAACCAAAAGTTACGAAATACGAGGAACTCAAATAGCATGGCAAATCTGAGGAATTTAATAGCTGTTAAAATATTTCCATTTAAAACAACATTTTGAACCTTATTTACACTTCTAGGTTTTCATAGGGGAAAGGAAAGAAGGAAAAAGAAAAATTATGAGAAAATGAAAAAATGGAAACAAAGTCTTTGTAAATAGGGAAGGATGGAGGGGGTGAAGGGAGTGCAGGGGAAGGGGGAAAAAATGAGAACCAAGATACATCATGTAAAGGTACAAGATCCCAGTGATGAATGTAACTGTAGTGTATACCTAAAATGTACCAATAAACTTAATGGAAAAAAAATACAACATTTTGAAAACATTTTCCCATCACTGAATTTCAAGAACATGTTATTTGTACTAGTATTATGGCATTTTTCAAACATTACAGTGGAGTTTATTATGATCACTTTCTACTTGGTTGTAAGTTTTGTCAGGGTAGAGTCCAGAATTTATGAGACATTTACCTTTATGCTCACTATTGCATTTTGAGTAAGTCCTAGTCTGCACTAAAGAAATCAGCATCACATTCACTAATGGTTGTAGCATTAACAAAAACAAATATTTACCACTATAATCATTTATATGTACTTGTGCAAAATACTTTGTAAACTTCAAATTTTAAAGCTGCACGTGCCTTAGAAATCTCCATTCTTTCACAATTGAAGCACAATTCGCTGAATTATCATTAGGATGTACTGTATCTGAATGCAGTGAAACATTTTAATAAATAGGATTTGATATTCTTTTTTTTCTGCATCAAATATTTTACTTTACATTTTAGAAAGAATCGGTACATGTTATTTTCAGACCAGTACTTGATTTTAACAAATATAAAGGATTTAACTGCAATCTCTGTAATATTCTGGGTTATAAAGGAAGATTACATTTAGAGCTTTAGATTTTAGATTTTGAATTAGGCAGTGCAGTCTTCATGACAGTAATTATAATGTAAGTTTTTATATGATTTTAATTTCAAAGCATGTGTTACCTGTTGCATGTTTAATGTTTAAGACTTGCTAGTATTTTGCTAAGGGTGAGTAGACCGAATTTGGAAAACTAAAATCCTAGCTGTATCAATAAAGTGTGTCAACATTCAAGTTTTTTTGTTTCCTTTCTCTCTTGTTTTTTTTTTTTCAATTATCACCCTGTCAAAATTAAGTGCAATTCACAGGAAATTCAAAGGCTAATAAATATATTTCAATATTTCAAGAGTCTCTGAATTTCTGGATATATTATTTCTTCAATAAATATTATAAAATGACAAAAATTAAGATCTTTAATTTTATTCTACAGTATTTACTTACTGTTAGTCTATCATCGCAATAGTAGTATTCAGTATTACTTTGCCATTTTGTTAAATAAACGCTTCTCTCTATTTTAAATTCTTTAACACAAGATTTTGTTTTTAATTCAAGCAGAAAGAATATCTGAACTTTTTTAGGCTGTTACTGACACTTTTTTTTCTATTTGTTTTGGTGTTTGAAGTTCCAGGGCTGTGCCGCATTACCTCTGTCTAAACAGTTTTATGTTAGTAAAATAGCTCTTCAGAACAGTATAAGAAAAGGCTGGGAAAAAAGATAACAGAAACTCAAAGGAAACAGATTGTTCTCCTTGAGGGAAAAATGAAAAAAAAAATTGCAAAAGAACAGGTCTTTTTTTTCTTTTTTTTTTTAATCTTCGGGATGAACATGGTAACCATAGAAATCACAATAAAACTTCAGCTTCCTTGTCAAAGAATTTGTCTTACCAAATGACAACCTTGATACTGTTTTTAGATCTCTGACCCTACCATACCTCTTAATATCTTAGAATGTCTAAAAAGAATACACCTGTGCCATTCTTGGACTAGAAATCTGGCCTGAAAATTTAATCAGAGCTGAAAATGGGAGCACTTCACAAAGATAGAATATTACATGCAAACCAAGACAGTCAGCTCTCTATAGAGAATGGGAAGAGAAAAGGAAAAGGTTGAGACCTAATTTTTCATTTATATATTTAACAGGTGATAAGACATAAAAATACTCTGGTTAGCTTAAAAGCAAGAGCTGAAAAATAGAAAAAAAACTTTTGAAATTTAAGGAAGTAACTAAGTAAACAGGACTGAACAAAGAAGGAACTAAATTAAACAGCAGTAGTTTTAAAGTTTGCCCCTTTAGAATTCTATTTTTTGTTTGATAATTTATTTCAGCGGCATTCCACTTGAGGATTTTATGTGACCCAGGAAAACCCAGGAAGACAGAGTCTGATTGGATAAGCTCAAATTAAATGAATACAACTGCATAAATTATCAATGACCAATTCACACTGCAGGAAGCATGAATGAACCATGGGGAAGAACTACCCAGCACCACACAGGAGATGGTGCTCAGAGGAGGGGAGGTATGGTGGGGGTCAGCATTTGAAGACTGTGCTGACCATACCCACATGCTCACGGCCAACATACAACACTGCCAGGCTCCAGTCCTTAATTACTAAACAGACTTCAGCATAGCAAAGCCAGTGATCCCACTGCCAAAGATGTACATTTGTTTATCCACTCATTAACCTATTTACACATTAATGGAGTATTTAGTATGAAATGGACATGATGCTCTAATAATTAGGATACCAAAATGCATCAAACATAAGCTTAGATTTCAAGTGTTTGTGGTTTATCAAAAGGCACAGAGCAAACATGCATTAAGTATAATTAACCATTGAAATCTTCAATAATGAGAATGATTACAGGTACTACACAGTAAATTTAGGTTGAAGGGGAGCAGAATATGTTTTTTGTTCACACTCTCCTTAGATCAGGGAGCCTAGGACTCACACAGGATGCCTTTGAAAATAAGTTTAGCAGGTATGCTGCTTGACATCAGGCTATGTGTTTGTTCACTGTGTGTTTCCTTTTTCTTTTTTATTCACATCATATTTATTTTTTGAAATAAAGACCTTGGTTTTCAGAATGCCCCTTGGAATGCCTCTCTAATTTCCATAGTATGACCACCAGCAATTTACTGGTGTCTAAAATTCTCCCATCTGATAACCTAAAGGTGAGAACAGAATCAGTTATCTGGTGATTACATCAGAGACCTACCTTCTCTTTTTAATTTTCTTTTCAGTTTTGCTAGGGCTTTGCAAGACAAATGAAAAGTATAATGCAGAGGATTCTCTCTTTCTTTCTCATATCTACAGTTATATTTAGCAAGGGCCTGTGTAAGAGAAAATGGAAGTAAAAGGTGAATAAATTTTTACAAATATCATATTTTCTTTTTAAAGTTGAGTCCTTTTTTCCAGCATCTAAAATGAAAAGTATAAATATAATATAGCAAGTTTACATTTATGTGCAATCATTTAATTCTATTTAAAGAGGAATGTCCTATATATTTGAAGTCATGCAGTTAAATACTTTCATATTCAAGCACATGCAGATAGCCTTATTTGGTAATAATTTTATGTCCAAAAGGCAGTGTCTTCATGTAATAAGAAACATACACTTAAAAATTTAAGTTTACATAAAATTATTTCATGTCAAAATACCTTCTCTCAGTCAAAAGAAGTATAAATAGCTCTAGACTCACCACATGTAAATTAGTAATAAATATAATGGTTTAAATGAAAGAAATTGAAGGCATGGCAATTTTAACTTTCTGAAAAAACTTTAAGGGGGATTTAGGTGAGGATTGGGAATAGCAAACATACAATATCCTACTCTATATCAATCAAATCAGTTATTTCAAAGAGTTTCTAATTGTCCTTAAATTTTCAGGACAGCCTTAATAAATATGCAATTAAGTAAGTGAAGGTTATGAAATATAGAAAGATAAAGGGCAGAAGTCAGATGTGAGGGTTTGTTTATACTCTGCTGCTCAGTTTCCTCACCTATAAATCAGAAGGATGGTATTATGTACTTCCTATGTTGCTTATGAGGATTAAATAAATAATATACGAAGTCATCAGGACAGTACATGTCATATAAAGTATGGCTGTGAATGTGAGCTATAACTAATCAATTCTTTGAGGAAATTTAAGGAATTTGGAGAAAAATTAATTTTTAGGGGTTTTTTTTTGTTTTTTGTTTTTTGGTACCGGGGATCGAACTCAGGTCCTTGAGCTTGAGCAGCAGGCGGTGGAACCAATGAGCTAAATCCCCGTCCCGAAAAATTAATTTTTAAAGTTACTGTAGCATAAAGTCCTGGTGTTGACAGTTTTAAACTTTTCAGTATACATTCATTTGTTCCCTTAGCAAATGTAGGACATACTTCATGACAAGCAGTTAGTTAGATACAAGTAACATAAATGTCCCTGCAGATCAGGTCCTTAGGGACTAATACAGGTAGGGAATTATGTAAGGAAAGATTCCTTATATCACAAGTAGAAGGACAGAAATGGACATGGGAAACTATTGGGATGAAAAGGGGTGTAAATCTCTCAAATCTCCCTTATCTTTGAGTACTAAAAAGTCTTTGAAAAGTAGGTAACACGAGACAAGTCCTTAAATTTTGCGGAGAATTTGCCTAGAAAAAGGATTAGAAGCGATGTTGCAATGTAAATGAACAAAGCAGCACATGGAAGATGTATAAAGCATCACAGTGAACATCGGAAACTGTAAATAGTTTCATAACAATGAAACACACCATGCCGAAAGATGCTAAAGGACATGGCTTGATATTTGAGCAGGTAGTCAGTTCACATAGCTCTTAAGTGCCACGAGAAGAAATAGGGTCTTGAAGTCAGTAGGGGCCTGATACAGTGAATTTACCTTTGCAGAGTTAAATCCTGTAACATAGCAAGTGCAGATCAGAAGGATGAGATCACATAGCACTCGGCATCTTTCAACGTGTACACAACTTATTTATTGTTTGTTTTATATTTCTTCCTATCAGAATATAAGTTAAGGAAGGCAAGGGTTTTCTTTTTTTTTTTTTTTTTAGAGTATGAAGAATTTGATTTATTTTTGTATTAAATTCTTTCATTGGTACATTGTAGGTATACAACACAATTACGTTTCTCATTGGGAATTGTACCTTTACATGATGCATCTTGGTTCTTATTTTTTCCCCATTTCCAGCCCTCCCTTCACCCCCTCCACCCTTCCCTATTTACAAAGACTTTATTTCCATTTTTTTCCATTTCTCAGCATTTTTCCTTTCCCTTCTTTCCTTTCCCCTGCCCCTCCCAATACCCCTACCCCTTTGGACCTTTTCTTCCTATTTTGCATTATCGATTATTCATTCTAATCATTGGTACATTTTAGGTATGCAATATAATGACATTCATCATTGGAAATTTGCATCTTTACATAGTCTCTCTTGGTTCTTATTTTTCACCCTTGCCCAGCCCTCCCTTCAACCCCTCCATTCCTCCTTATTTACAAAGATCTTGTTCCTATTTTTCCATTTTCTCATATTAATCCCATTCCCTTCTATCCTTTCCTCTAGCTCTCCCACTTCCTTCCTCTTGGCCCCTTTTCTTCCTATTTCACATTACCTATTACACATTTAGTCCTTATTTACACTTTTAGTTTCTCACACCAGAGAAACTATTCAGTATTTACACGTGTGTCCTATTTATTTCACTTAAGAGTATTGCCTCAATGTGCATCCACTTAGCTATAAATGTCTCTAATTTCTCATTTTTTATGGCTAAGTAGTACTCCATTTTATAAAAAAAACACATTTTCTTTATCCAGTCTCCAGTTGATGGGCATTTGGGCTGGTTCCAAGTTTTAGCTATTACAAACTGTGCTGCTATGAACACGGGTGCACAGATATCACTGTGGTATGATTCTTTTAATTCCTTGGGGAAGATCCCCAGCAGTGGAATAGGGGGGTCAAATGGGACTTCCAGTCCTAGTTCTTTGAGGTACCTCCATACTGATTTCCACAGTGCTTGCACCAGTCTACACTCCCACCAGCAGTGGAGCAGGGTTCCTCTTTCCCCACAGCCCCACCAGCATTTGTTATTGTTTGATTTCTTGATAGCAGCCATTCTTTCTGGAGTGAAGTGGAATCTCAGCTTTGTTTTCATTTGCATCTCTCGAATGACCAGTGATGTTGAACATTTTTTCATATATTTATTTGCTATTTCTACTTCTTTGTGTGAGAAATGTCTGTTCATTTCAGATGCCCATTTTTTGATTGGGTCTTTAAATTTGGGAGGTCTGATCTTCTTAAGTTCTTTATAGATTCGAGATAGTAGACCTTTGTCTGAGGAAGAGGAGGTGAAGATTTTTTCCCACATTGTGGGTTGTCTCTTCACACTGCTGGTTGTTTCTCTTGCTGTGCAGAAGCCTTTTAATAAGAAAAGATCCCACTTATTGATTGTTTGTGTTAGCTCACGGGCAACTGAGGTTTTGTTCATAAAATCGTTTCCTACACCGATGTCTTCAAGGGTTCTACCTAACCTCTGTTCCAACTGGTTCAGAGTTTCTGTTTTAATATTTAGATCTTTAATCCATTTTGATTTTAGTTTAGTGCACAGTGAGAGACTATAGGTCTAGTTTTAATCTTTGGCAAGTTGAAGCCCAATTTTTCCAGCACCATTTATTAAAGAGGCTATCTTTCCTCCAGTGAGGCTGTTTGGCTCCTTTATCGAAGATGAGATGGCTGAGTGTGTCTGGCTTTGTTTCTGCATCTTCTAATCTGTTCCACTGGTCCTCAGGTCTGTTTCTTTGCCAGTATCATGCTGTTTTTATCACATTTGTATCCCCAGAAAGCAGTATCTCGCAGAAGTATTTTTTGAATAAATCAAAATTCTAGGGGTTTGGGTAGAAGAAAATGAAACCTGATTGAAAGCAGTATGATTAGAGCTGGGAAAAAATATTACAAAGTACATCGATGGGAATTTATGGTTATTTAGATGATGAATGGACCAGATGTTTTTGGCAAATACCTATTGCCTACATTGAGTATTACGTAATTTCTTGCAAAGGGAACAACAGTTTCATGTGAAGAGAAACCTGGTTAGGGCTTTTAGGAATTTAACTTTTGGCCTGTTAATCTGGAAGGATGTACCTGGGGTTGGACACACAGATGTCTAAGAAGTACTAAACAAGGTCCTGAAAATCAGAGACATGGACATGAACAAACATCAGTAGATTTGAGAATAGTCAGCATATTATCATGAATATAGTCAGTATACAAGCATTTGTGAATATATTTAAATTCAGTCTTTGAATGTATATTCAGTTTTTCAGACCAGATAGTAATTAGTAATTATTGCTGGATGTTCCCTTCTGTATATATTTTTCTTGTTTATTCTGCCTCTTTCTATTCCCTCTGCTCCTCTCTCTCTCTCTCTCTCTCTCTCTCTCTCTCTCTCTGTCTCTCTCTCTCTGTCTCTCTCTCGGCATACTGTTGGAAGACAGAGTACAGAGCATCATGTTGAAAAGAATCAGGACAATCTGAGTCCAATTCCATTTACCTGTTACCTTGGAAGAAAATTGACTTGATTTCTCTGAGCAAGAGATTTCTCTTCTGTAAAAAGTAAACACAGAGCCTTATATGCTATTATGAGCATCACTGTGTTAGGTAGAATGTTTCAACACATCTGACTATTTAATTACTTAGCTCTGACCACACCTGAAACCATTGCTGTGCAAGGTGTAAAGACTGCATTGCATCTAGTGGCAAATTAAAGAGGATAAAATTAAAGGTTTTAAGTAATTGGGTACCATTTCTGAATTTGTTCTTTAGAAAATTTTAATTTTTTCAAAATATTTTACATGTGAAATTATCTTTAAAAACATTCATTATAACTAGAATGAACCTTACATAAGAAGATTTTCCCGCCCAAAGGATTATCCAGCCTATGGGAGTATTATTGATTTAAAGGATTGATTGCATGAGCTGCAGTTCAACTATATCCTTCTAGATTCCATGATGTACCCAGCGCTAGGTAAAGAATAGTTTGATTGTATAGGAATATAAAATGTATAATCTTTTTCAAAACTCTTAACCATTCTGTCAAACTGAAAAAGCTCAGAGGTGACCATTTCTGTGCTAGAGATAAGTAATTGCAGGCTCAGACTTGTGATAGCACATTTTCCCAGCAAACAGAAAAGTAAATCCCAAAGCCAGGCTCAGCAGACTACTGGTTTGGTCTCTTCTCCTATCCCTACCATACCATCTCTCTATCCATCCATCCATCCACCCTTCTACCATGGGTCCCGAAGAGGTGTTTAGTAGAAGCGAAAGCCAACAGAGATAGCATGTTTGGACAAACTTGAGCACTGGTTGCAGATAGTAACAAGCAATCTTACTAAACATGTAAGACACAAGGTACCAAGAGTTCCATAGGATTAACACTCTGCTGCTGTGTTGGAAAACACATTCCAGAATGATTTTCTGTCATTTGTCTTTCATGTGCTATTCAAGACTTACTTCAAAAAATTCCTAGTTGCTAAAGCCTTACCTCCATCATTAAACTTTTTTTCTGTTTTTATCTTATCTGATTTTGGTGTCCCTTTACAGAGTCCATATCTCCCTTAAAATTCTCTTCTCTCACTGCCTTCCTCAATGTTCTCTTTTCTTACCCTTGTGATCTCTACTTAGATGGCTTCCCTGCCCCTGGTGTTGTTTTATTCTTTGGAAGTCTTCAGGATCCAGACCTCAGCTTTCTTCTCATGCTGCCATTTCCCCGGAGCCTCCTTCCATCTCTACACGAAGACCACATGTCTCTTCTCCCTTTCCGCATCACTCCGCTCTGCACCATGTTTCTCCCTTTCTATGTTTGTGTGCACTGATGTCTCAAGTTTGACATGCTCCAAATTAGTTTTACAATTTTTCCTGAGCATTTACCACCCTACAATCTTCTCCATGTATCCTATTTTCTAACTCTATCCACCCGATTTTCCTAGCCTAATTTTGGGAATTACCCTTACCTCTCTCTTTCCCATTTTGTAAATTTGAATTCTTTTCATCCTAGGTACTAAATATCTCTCAAATCTACATAAGTCTGTCTGGCTTCTAAGTCATTGCCTTATTTTAAATCCACATTATTTCCCAATGATTATCTTTCTTGGTTCCAGTGTTCTTCACTCTGAGCTCAACAATCTTTCTAAAACACACTCTTTTATGCTGTATTTCTATCAACAGACTTTTGTTGGTTGTCATTCACTTCAAATAACAGTGCATTATAAAAAAAACAGAGTTTACATGATTTCAAGGTTCAGTTGCCTACTAATTCTTCCAGTCGTTCATTTGCTGCCCTGTATTTAGTAAATACTTGTTCATCCTTAAAATCTTAGCAAAGCCATCATTTATTATAGATCATTTTCCCTATTTGCCTTATGATTTTTTTTTTGGTACCTGGGATCGAACTCAGGTCATTGCGCTTGTGAGGCAGGCGGGGGAAACACTGAGCTAAATCTCCAGCCCTTTTTGCCTTATTTTGAGAAGAAGCTTTTTCTTTGTGTTGCCTTTCCATGTTGTTATGTAAAGTTTTACATGTTTACACCTGGAAATTAATAACAGGTAAGAGAATGTCATATATTATAATAATTTATTTATCTTTTCACTGGATGTCAGCTTCTCTATTATAGTAAACTTATATTTTGCTTGGTCTCCAGAATGCAGGCTTGGTATCTAGAATGCATTATGCACGTAATAAAATTTATCGCATGCTTGAATATAAGATTTATTTCATAAGCACATGCTTCCAGGCAAGCATTGCTCTAGACAGTGTACATACAAGCATGAGAAACATAAACTAAGTCCCTGCTTTCAGAGAGCTGGCACTCCCATGGTGGGGAGATAAAAAAGAATTGCCTTCTAAATGGCAAAAAAAACCCAGAGTCATTTGAAAAATTCTAAGCAGGTATTTTGTAAACAATTAGAAAAATATCTCTTCTTCAAACTGCAGATTTTATTTGCAGCACCCAAATTTCTGGATGAGGTGTAAAAATTATATGAAACTAGACTTTCTATGTATAACCCTCATGCTAAACCTCGGACTGTCTCCAAATATGTATGATTTAAAGTAAGTATGATGATCATCTGATAAAAGCTAGAGAAAATTCTGTAAACAATTCCAATTACATTGACTTAAAACATTTTAAATCAAACTTTGCATATAAGATTTATTTCAGAAATCTCAGACCATAAAGTATGCAAAGAAAATGGGCTGTGAATGGATATGAGTCTAAAAAAGTGTCTAATTTCTAATCCCAGCTGCAAGGAAAAGAATGTCAACTATGTTAGACTGTGGTTGTGTCTGCATCCACAAACTGATTTTAAAAATGATTGAATTCATTTAAACGGCCAGTTTTTTTGACAAAAACCAACAACCCAAAGTGGCCTAAGTAGTCAGTACCTGGTTGTTTGCATTCCTGCTCCTTGCCCCATCAGAAGGGTTCTGATGTGTAGGTAGTCTGTGTATCCAGAGTTCAGGGTGGGCCACCACTGTCATTTTGTGCAAACAGCACGTTACCAAGTAAGTGTGTTTTCTGGCTGTTTGGTCCTGGCCACCCACATGTCTTAGAGTCCAATACACAGGCCCAGTACCTTAGGGTGTACATTTTTCCCATCTTCGGAGGGTGTGGGCAAGCAGTTGGGCAAGCCAGGGCCCCTGGCTACGGAGACACAGTTACGGAGAACACCATTATCAATCCACAAACAAGCAGCCAGGGTGGCTGTCTGAAAGCCCAGCAGTCTGAACTTTCCTTTAGTTCTCCCAACCATTCTACTGGATAGAAATGTTTACTCAAAAGCACAGACTTGCAAACAATTTTTTAAGTGAAGCAACTTTGCTTTTGAATTGTATTTGTTTCGGTAACAATTCCTCAGCTTTAGTTTCTGTCAAATAAAAGACCAACTAGTATTTTTCTAAATACAAACACTAACAAATATGCTTACTGCAATTACTATTGCTGTCTTTTCACTATTGTTAGGAGAGATTGAAAGACTTAATTGCTTGTAGTTCTCATATTGGTGATTAAAAATAAGAAAAATGTACACATACAATTCACTGAGAACTGTTAGAAAAATAGTTCTGAAAAAAACAGTTTTAGGTCCCTGCTGGTTGGCAGCCAGGATTATCGTATTAGCGTATAATAGTACAAATTTTATACTGAAGCGCTATGTGCTACCCTTATAGTTTATCTCAATGCTAAATCAATCTATCATACTTCTCTTTTATGTCCAAAAGTCACAAGTTTTGCTTGCAATCAATCATATATTTGATCCTATCTCACCAGGCAGGGCTTAACAAAACAGATAAGATATATATTATTACCATTGTAAATTTTGGCTCCTCTGACTAATGATTGCCTATGCTTTTGTGATAGAAATAATAGATCTGCCAAAGCCATAGGAAAAAGCAATAATTGTTTATCCATCCTTAAGCGTGTTCATTGGGAAGAAATGACTGAAAAAACAATCACTGATTATTTTTCAGGACACCTGAGTCAGCAAAATCACCTGCACGTAGCTGGGAAAGGAGTCCCTCACAATGCAGGATTTGTGTTTGGTTTTAAGAAGAACTCAAAAGCCAGAATACAGTAGCTATGGATTGCATTTATATTTAGTAAGAGTGCAATATACTCATTTGAAGTTGGGAGATGAGTATTTATTGAAACAGCTGGCAAATCAGCAGGAAAATGCTGATTTTGAAAAAACTATTCTTCTTCTGTGGAATCAGACCTACTGTATTTAGCAACACTATTATAATTGAACACAAAAACTGCATTAAAATACCATTAAGAAGGAGACAGAAATCCAGAAAAATAAGAGAATTCTCAGTCAAAGGATGTCACAGCATTCCTGAGTCAGCTCCTTTAAGTATAACCAATGGTCTTTCAAGCATGACACGAGATGAACCGCCTGGACTCTGTTTCCCCCTCTCTTATGGACATTTTCAAATGTCACCAGGATATTTTTCCAGGGCAACACACCATAGTGCATCTCTCTATATACCCTGGAGCACCGATTCCAACCTTCATGGAAGTAAAACACCAGGAAATTACGTGAAATATTAATTTCAGCATGACCTGAGCACAGTTTAACCTCCCTCTGAAAATAACCCATGTATTAGTAAGGGACATTCTGTAACTCCTCTGACCACATTGCCACCACTTAGGAACACAGAACTGTACTTTTATATAGAAATAAGAAAATCAAAGGATCACCAGATCATTTTTTTCAAATGAGAACCCGGGGAACTGCTTAATTTATGTGACTTGCTAAAGGTTACACAACTGGTTTGTGGCTAAAACCCAATCTAAGGACTTTTAATACAGTGTCCTTTCTACTAAACTCTTTGCCCTCTCTTTAGTCTGTCAGTGAATGTTGTTGCTATGCAAAAATAAAGATGGACTTTGGCCCAATCCTAGAATTTAAAGGTAATGAACAGAGCAGAAGGAGGTAGGAACAGTAAGGCATTTTGTGAAGCACTTAAGAGTTACTATTTTCTCCGCTTTCATTTAATGATGATAGCAGTGAAGTAGAGTTTTCCCACCTCCCAAGAATGGCCCAGTAAAGTCCTGTGTCAGGCCACTGTACGGTTTCCAGAGAGCAGGTCACTTCTGTATTTCTACTGCCCTGGAAAAGTCAGGAAGATATTTTCACAGAAGGACAAGGTGGAGATGCCAGAGAACTCTCCTGGCGTAGGTGTGCTCCTGACTCACACCCATATGCAATTCAGAAATTTATCAGACCATCTTTCAGAAATCCACCAACAGTTTTTCTGCTGAAAATGAGAATAGTAAAACTCTAGAGGTAAATATGAGCTCCATTTTTGTTCAAATGTAGGATGAATTTAATACCAGCTCCTGTAGAATAAACACAATCTAGCTCCTGATACCTTCCTCTGGAATCTCTACTCTCTGCTGGAGATCTGGGTTTCTGGGATGCCCCAGTGGAAGTCCACCTGGCTTGGGAATACATATGAACTTGGATTTTGTCAGAGCTCAAGAGCAACATAGTGAGGCCACATGCTGCTTCACCTTTGTGCCTAACCCTGTTCTTTAAAAGGGCAGCCTTTCCTTGTGCAACTGGTTCTAGTTTAGAGATGGACTTGACTAGAAGATGAATCCCCTGCCTCCACAGAGGCCAGTCATTTGATATTTTTCAAGAACCTTGAAGTTATTAGATAAAATTCATCTTATGACCCTGGGAAGTACACCAGGTAAGGAATAGAAGACCTGAGAACTTATTTCACTAAGCTGGGAGCCCAGCAAATGCTTTTTGTGGTTGAAGTTTTAAACTTAACTTATACCTTTAAATATTAAAGTTCATACCTTCTTGGCAAAGTGTGGCCTTCCTTTCTTCACAGAGAAAATTGCTAAAAGCTTCAAAAGTTACTTTTTAAATCATTCTAATTGCAAATGGATTGGAATCACATGAATTAAATATCTCTGAAGTTGGATGAAGTTGCTAATACTAAAAGGAAAAAGACTAAAGCAATATTTAAAAACTTCATTAAGCCATAAATGTCCACTGTATGCTTTAGAAAAATGCAGGGGGGTGTAGTGTACATGCTATATGCCTATATATATATATATATAGGATTGAAGAGAAGTTTGCCTTGAATCCTGCACATTGTAGTGACAATCACATTTCTTACTATTTTCAGAAGGATGTTTTGTTTTTCTTTTCCATTCTGCTTTATGCTAACATACTTTTATTCTTCCAGCTATATGTATTATCAAGAGAGCCATTCATAAATGCTGATAGGAAACATGACTTAGTTCTCCATAATTCCAAGCATGAGTCTTGGTTATTTTTTTTTCATTAAGTTTATCGATACATTTTAGGTATAAAATACAGTTACATTCATCATTGGGATCTTGTACCATTACATGATGCATCTTGGTTTTTCCCCTTCCCCTGCCCTCCCTTCACCCCCTCCACTCTTCCCTCTTTACAGACTTTGTTTCCATGTTTTTACTTTTCTCATATTTTTTCTTTTCCCTTCTTTCCCTTCTCCTACCCCTCCCACTTCCCCTACTCCTTTAAAACTTTTCTTCCTATTACACAATATCAATTATACATTTTAAATTATAATATCAAAATTTAGGGGACATTGCCACAGATTTTACCTAATTTAAAAGGATATAGAAAACATATTAAAATTTTTTTTTTGAAATAAATTTGACAACTTCTAAAAAGTACCTTGGAAGACAAATTAATGAAACTGACTCTGGAGGAAATATAAAATTTGAATAGAACCTATTGAAGAAAGTATATTCCTAGTTTGACAACCTACCTATATGACAACAACAGGCTCATATACATTTTAACTGATAAATTATATCAAACATTTAAAGCAGAAGAAAGAAGGATTACTTTTCCCCTCATTTTAGGAAATCAACATTGTGCTAATACTAAAATTGGATAAAGATAATAGAAGAAAAAGTATGAACATAGATAAAAATTTGTTTAACAAAACAAACTATTAGAAGTCAGATGTGACAGTATGTAGTAAGTGGTTTTATTATAGGGATGGCAGTGTTGATTCAGCATTGGAAGATCCACTCCCATAAGTTATCATTTTAACAGAAGAAAGGAAAAAGCCCTATGATCTTGTCAGTAGTTGGAGAAAAAGTGCTGGACTAAATTCTATAGCTCTTCATGGTAAAAGCTAACAGGAGACTAGCAGTAGAACAGAACTTTCTCAACAGATAAGACATGTACTCCATACTTCCAGCATACATCCAGCCTTGTATGAATGGAAAAGATACAATATGCTTTCTCCCTAAAGCGGGGAACAAGGACAGATATGCCTACTCTTCATCTGTCCATTAAACTTTGAAACATAGGCCTAAACCAAAATAGCTTGGCAATAAAAATACACAATTAGCATATGATTGGCAAGGTAGAAGTAAAATCTTTATATGTAGATGAAATGATCCTCTACAGAGGAAATACTAAGAAATCTCTAGGGACCCTAGAACTTGTATTTGAATTTAGCAAGATTAGAGAACATTAAGGTACATATAAAAATTCAGGTCTATGTATACTTGCTATAATTGAAGAATTGGATATTGAAATTTAAAAGTTATGTGGGAGTACAAAGGACCTAGAAAAGTAAAAAGAAAAAACAAAACAAAACAGTGTTGGAAGACATTTATTACCTAATTTTAAGACTTCTTCTAAAGCTACGGTAATCAAGGCAGTGTTGGTGTAAGGAAAGACATATAGATCAATGGAATAAAACAGAGAATCTAGAAATAGAATCACACATATATGGTCCACTGAGTTTTGAAAGATTATTTAATATTAACGTTTTATAGAACAGAAACTCAAGAGCAGAGGAAAAGATAGTGTTTTCAGCAAATGGCACTAGAACACCTGGTATCTGTATATAAAAAAATCAACTTCAACCCTTTATTTCCATACATAAAAATAACTTGAAAGGATCTATGAACCTAAGTATGAAAGACTAAAACTATAAAACTTTAAGAAGAAATTATAAGGGGAAATGTTCATGAATTTAGGGTAGGAAAGAATTTCCTAGGATACAAAAAACATGACGTATAAAAGAAAGAAATTGATAAATGAGATTCCGTCAAAATTTAGAACTTTAAATGACATCGTTAAGAAAATGAAACGTGGTCCTTAATCATATTTATAATACATATAACCCAAGATCAGAATATATAAAGAACTCTTACAGCTCATTAATAGGCAACCCAATTAAAAAGTAGATGCAAGAAGATGATAAATAGCCAGTACAGATACATATTGACTTATGATTGACCTGACTTTTTCTTTTTGTCGGATTCTCCCCCTTTGCATTTAATTTCTTGTTGGGCCCAACAGTTTCATTCTGCTGGGCTTCCTGCGGTTGTGATCCTCATTTACTTTCCCTAGGATATTGTCTAAACTTTTTTGGAGTGCTGGTTTGGTATTCATGAAGTTCCTCAGATGCTCTTTGTCATGAAAGTATCTTATTTCACCATCAATTTTGAAAGATAGTTTTGCAGGATACATCAGTCTGGGTTGGAGGCTGTTTTCCTTTAGGGCTTGAAATACTTCACTCCAAGCTCTTCTAGCCTTGAGGGTTTGTGTTGAGAAGTCTGCTGTGATTCTGATGGGCTTTCCTTTGTATATGATTTGTTTCCTTTTTCTAACTGCTTGTAGAATTTTGTTCTTCTGTTGGGTTTCTGGAATTTTAACAATTGTATGCCTATGTGTAGATTTTTTTTGATCAAGGCTAGTTGGACTTGGAGTCCTATATGCCTCACTTATCTGTATGTCAAGTTCTTTTCCCCTGCTTGGGATGTTTTCTGCCATCACTTCTGTGAACAGTTTTTTATGTCATCTGTACTCTCTCCTGTTTCTTCATTGACTCCAGTCAGTCTTATGTTATTCTTCTTTGCATCATCTAGCAGCTGCTGGATTGATTTCTTGTGGTCCCTTACTATTTTAAAGCAATTTTTCTTTTCCTGGTCACTAATGGCAATCTTACCTTCTATATCTGAAATTCTGTCCTCGCATTGGCTCATTCTGCTGCGTAAGCTTTCAATGGAGTTTTTAATCTCCTGGAAATCTGTTTGTATCTGTTTTATGGATTCCATTTGTTTCCTATGTTGGGATTCCATCATGTCAGCTCTCTTATTTTTTTTATCTGTGTCGTCTCTAGATTTATTAATCATGTCTTGCACTATGGGCACAATCTCTGTTGTTATCTGAGAAATTATTTCTGATTTCATTTTTCCCAGATCCTCTTTTGTTGCCAATTCTGGGAGTCCAGGTGTTTGCGTATCAGAGTGTTCCATCTCTTTTCCCTTTGGGATTGCTGTAGGTGATCTGGAAGTCTGGTTTTGAGACTTTTTTATGTGTCTTCTCATTTAGATGGGGGAGGGGGGGAGGTGGTGTTGCTGGCACTTGTGCGGCTCACCTCCTATGTGCTGAGAGGGGTGGTATGGAGGTCCAGAAGCCTCCTCCTGGGTGCTGAGAATAGCTCACCTCCTGTGCACTGAGAAGGGTGGTACGGTGGCCCAGAAGTCTCCTCTTGGGTGCTGGGAGCCTCAAATTCTTTACAAGATACCCTAGTCCTTCTGCCCTCTCCCACTTCTCCTTCACTACCAGGCAAACCTCATCACCCTTCGGTGCCCATTTCTCCTCCTCCTCCTCCTCCTCTTCCTCCTCCTCCTTCTTCTTCTTCACCATTTTTGGGACCAACTCAAGTCTGTGGTTATTAAGATGGATTGCTTACAATTGCTGTTGGATCAAGTTTGGTTAAAAAGTCTAAACACACACACACACACAAACACACAAGTTTAAACATCTTGAACCATTACTATGTTATTTTAAGTAGTCTCATATGACTGATATTGAACACTCTCACTCTTTCATGCAGGTTGATTTACATGAGGGGCTCAGTGTGATCTCTCAATCTATCTTCAAGTAATATTTCTACCTTTTTAAACTCCATTTATTTTGGCATTTCATTGTCTCCTGGAAGTTCTATGTTGGATTACTTTTTTCCTCTTAAATTCTTTTATTGGTTTATTTTAGGTATACAATACATTTACATTCATCATTGGGATCTTGTACTTTTACATGATATATCCTGATTACTATTTTTTCCCCATTCCCCTGCCCTCCCTTCAACCCCTCCACCCCTCCCTGTTTACAAAAGCTTTGTTTCCATTTTTTTTCTCATATTTTTTCCTTTCCCTTCATTCCTTTCCCCTACCCCTCCCATTTCCCCTACCCCTCTGGACCTTTTCTTCCTATTTCACATTACATTGGATTATTTTTTTTTTATTTTTATTTTTTATTTTTGGTACTGGGGATCAAACTTGGGTCCTTGCACTTATGCAGCAGGCAGCAAAACCACTGAGCTAAATCTCCATCCCTGTTGGATTATTTTTAAAGCAACATTTTTAGCACACTCTTGGCATTAGATATAATGTGCCATTTATTAATTTTGTTATGGAATATGCAACATTTATTGAATGCTTACTGTATACCAAATACACAAAAATAGAGAGAGTTCAGTTGTACATAGTCATTCAGATCTCTAAATCCAGTAGTAAATTCTGTCCAAAGGCAAATGTTCCATATTTTTTGTTGCCCTCTCCTCTTTGTTCAACCTCTATCTCACAATTCTCCATATTACACAATAATTTCCTCTGAATCTTCTGATACATCATATATTGCAGTCTCAGCAGTATGACAGGTCAGAGCATGACATCCTTGTTCGTAGTGCTATGGTTCTGTGTGAGAAACAGTGTCACACTTCCCCTACTTATAAGTTCAAAACTGCTAAGTAAGGACCCCAGGACATCTTTATTGATCCATATCCAGTCTGCTCTGCTCCCCTTGTGCATGAGAGGATCATGAGACAAATTCTTTTAACCATTTTTCATGATCAATATAAAACTTGAAGGTAAAAGAATATATGCATATACTGTGTATATCTGTACGTGGTGATTTACTTGTATGCAGTGATTTGCTAGATAATGTGGGTTGAGAATGGGGTGTGAGAAAGCCTGTTTTCCCTGATCCTTTAGGCTACAATAAGTATGAGGACATAAGTTGAATATGGAAGCATAAATGCCACACCCTCCACCATGCCTCACTGCATGGCTTCGGTTTTCACTAGCACACCACAAATGTTTGGAGTGAGCACTGGGGAGGCTTGAAAGCTGTGGCACATAGAGATTCTCCAAGCACTGAGGCCTCCACAGCAATCTGTCTGCTCCCAAGTGACTTCTCTCCTGAAGGAGCAGCATTGTATTGGGGACTTAGCATTGGATTCTGTTGCTGATAATTTGGGTATTCAGAGGTGGCAATAACTAGATCAATGCTAGTAAGTAGAACTCCATATTTCTGGCCTTCTGTGACTTCTGTCTCTACTACCAGAGCTGCTCCATTAGTAGTATTTTCTGCCATTTGTAGTATTTTCAGTGTAATCAGTAACAAAAATTGTGTCAGCTAGGCAATTCACCTTGCTTGCTGGCTGTTGCAAGTCTTTTCTATGATGGTCTTGTGAGAAGGGGCTTGGACAGGATTCTTCCCACTTATGTCTGCTTTTATATATACAGCCACCCACATGTTTCTATCCCCTTCATCTTGTCCTTGTCCTGCTATGCCTGAGCATCTAACTAGGCCACCGATCAACATATATTTATTACCAAAAGGCAGTTCTTTTTCCAAAATGCATAGATACATGATCAGGAGCACTACAGTGTGGATCCATTTTTTTTATATCTGACTGCAAAATACTTCGAAATCCTTCACTCCCCCTTCCCCTTCCACCTCACATCTGGGCAAGCTGTTGAGAAAGCCCAGGTGCTGCCGCATTCATGATGGCCAGAAGTTCAGACAACATTAATACCTGATCTGCAAGTGGGAATCCTTCTCCTGCTCCTCCATGCTTTCTCAAGCCATTTTCAGATCTGCCTAGAAACCTTGCCTGGTCTCCCCAGAAAGGTTCATTATGTGAATAATAAAAATTTTCATATGTGTGTAATATCTTCAGTTGCAATATTCAAATCCAATTTTAAGTGGCATGGCCTTTTCATTTCTGTGAGATGATTGCAAGATGCCTATTAGGGAGAAGTTTCCTTTCCATAGCCACTCACAATCGTAACAGTGAAGCAGTTGCTGCCATTCACTTCCATACCAAGCTATCCCTCCCACAAACCAAAGTCAGGTCTTTTTATCCTCATTTTGTGGATGGAACAGGACTTCCATGTGTAGCCAGAGATAGGAGATCAAAAATCACTGGATCACAAGTAATGCATGTCATAGGGATTAAGGCAGCCTGTTCATACAACTTATTTGTGCCCCTGGGTCCTACTTGGGCTTGATTGAAGATATTCCATTTCTACCTTATGGTGAATTGCCAGGGATCTGCTTGATTCTAGCTATTTGGCTGGATCTCAGTAGCTCCAACAGAATCCAACTAGATTTGCATGGTCAATGGGTGCATCATACAAACCGACAAATTGATACAAACTACCAATGATGGATCTGAAGATAGTTTTCTCAAAGGGCACAATTCTTTACTACTGATGTCATAACCCTGCTTCTGAATCCCAAAGGCTTTGCAGTGTGGTTTTCCACGGTAAGGTACAATAATGTTCACACTGTATCCTTCCCCAACGTAGATACCTTCCACACCATATGCTTTCAAAATCATGCATCCCAAGTGGCAAAGCAACTCACACTATGGCCTGGACATAGTGCAGAGCTCTACATACAGATAGACAAAACTATAAATGAATGTTACAGTCCATTCTATATGAATGTGAACTGTTTCAGATTCCTTTGCTAAGGAGAAGAAAATTGCACTTGTCAAGTCTATATCCAGTGCCATTTTAATCAATTTTGAAATGATACCATATCCAGCACAGCAGCTACAATCTGGTTTACTAATATCCAGCTATAGATGGAGATTTTTAATTTCCTATCTTGGATAGAGAGGGATACTTTTAGAGATTCCCGCTCATTCTTCCCTATTCTGATAGCTCTTACCCACAGACCAGGACTCACTTTAGTGATTATTTGGAACCTTGTGGAAGTGTGCATTTTGGGGATCCTCCTAGTCTACGAAATTAAATGCAGTGCATTGGATACCATCATTCTTATATCCTTTAAAAAATCATCATAGTTACTTGGGTACAAATGGAGTCTTGACCGAGGAATGGTTTAAAGTGGATCCACTGGGTTTATAAACTGGAAAGCATTTTCCTGGCTTCCAGTGTCTCACTGTAACTGACATACTTGACAGTTGGAGCAATCACTATATTAAGTCCCAGTCCTTGGGTAAGAGCTGTTATAGTGAAGCCTAACTGGAGGCCTTAAAATAGTACCTACCCCATCCCATCCAAGATAGAAAATCAAAAATAACATCTATGCTAGCCTGGGTGGTGTGAATGCTACCATTATAAACTCATATCAGAGGTCTTCCATCACACCAGCCTACCTCTATTAATATCTCTCTGTGTTAGTTTCCTAGAGCTTCTATAACAAAGTACCACTAAAGGGGTGGTTTGATATAAGCAGAACTTTGCTCCTTCTGAAACCTATATGAGAATTCCTCTTTGTCTTTTTCTAGCTTCTGATAATTTGTAGTCATGTTGGGTAAGGGCCCAACCCAATGAACACATTGTAACTTCATATCTTCTTTAAAGATCCAGGTTCCAAAGAAGCTCAAATTCTGAGGTGCTGAGGTTTAAGACTTCAGCATCTTTTACGGGTAGGGGCCCACTTCAACCCATAACACTCTACTACCATCATCCTTGGCCCACAGAAGAGAGCCACCACTAAATGTCCTAAAGATCACTGAAAGTGTCACAAGTACACTCATATATTGGCCACGGTGAACACTGTGTCCTCTGGGGCCCCTAAGAACATAATTATTCGTTCACAAGACATGCTCATTCCAGCAGTACAGCTTCCCTTAGCCCCTTTTCCAGACTTCTATCATTTGCCAGGACAAATTCAGGGAGGAGTCTACTCAGCATATCCATCTCTTCTTTAGGATTTTATAAACCATCATAACAAGCAATTCACCCTGTCCCTGGAATCCCACCTTCCAATGTCCTTCCGTGAAACTGCATTTCTGCTTACCTAATCTTTTATTTTAGATTATTTTATCAATGCAGTCTAAATCCAATCCCAAGGAGTGCTTCTCTGGATTCTGACCATATATCTAAGCTGATTCTCAAAGCTCTTTGAAATATACTATCTTATCTCTTCAAGAGCCTTGGCATATTTTTATTCAGAATGTGCTGGAATTTCACATGATTTATCACTCACAATAATCAGAGTAGGTGGGAGTTGCTCCTGAGGGGCCCACTATTGCTTTATGGGAAAGAAGCCTAAATGAGGTTTTCCTTTATGGGAAATGTTTATTCATACAAGGAAGGGATGGTCCAGGTCTATTAGTGCTGGGGATTCAGGGGAAGCTGCAGAGCAAACACTCTTAATGACAAGGAAGGCAGACAAGTCCCCAAACTATGTTTTAGAATCCCAGAATTTCACAATAAAAATCATGAATTTAGTATAATAGTCCTGCTGCCTTGGCTGAGCATTTAAACACTTTTGGTGCTCTGGGACTCTATTAAGCTACCCTGAAGGACCTTGAGATCTCATATTTATGCTTATATTTAACTATTTTTCTATATTTCTATGCAAATGATCATTAATACTTAATAATAATTGGTCACCTCTATTCCCCTGATAGGAACTATTCTCCTCTAAATCTCTCAAATACCTGAATGGTCATATCCAGAAGGATTTCATCCTGGTGGTACACATTCCAATGCCACCACTGGTAAATTGCCAGCCATGTGGCAGCCACTTGTGTCCAGGGCTAACCATACTCCACATTCTACTTACGATGGGGTCTGCTGTGCTCCCTTGTTGACAAATGAACCCGTTTCTAACTCAAATTCTGGGATCACTTGTGGTCAGTTCAGGTCTGTGACCAGGTGGATGATACTTGTGATGGCTAAAGGGACAGGAAGTAGAAACCAGCCTCCATTTCACACAAATGTGTAACATTTGTGCAGGGAGAATGAGAAGAAAGGAGAATAGGTGCACTCAGTTCAGTCTGAGGTCTTGGCTGCGCTGTGGAGCGTGTCTTAGCAAAGGCTGCTCATTAGAGTGCAGCGTGGGGCATGAGAGACCTGGTTGAGTCGTGCTTAGCCATTAGTAGGAAGAAGCATGACTTTTTCTGGAACAACCCAGTGAGTCTAAAGATGCTGTAGCTGGATAACTTACCCTACAGCAGGTTTTCTTGAGGGAAGAGTTCAGGGATATACTTTCATGCCAGCCATCATTAAATATTAATAACATACGAGTCACTGACTTGAGAGTTTTAGTCCTCTAAAGTATGTTAAAATGAATCTTCCCTCCTAACATTTTTTTGCTTCAGTTTAACTCATCTTATACATTGCAGTAAACCAGATTTGCCTCCCTTCTTTGCTAAAAATGACTGGTTAGGCCTTCCAAACTTACCTTGTTCTGGAGCATTCTTCTGCCTCTCATATTCATCTCTAGGTCTCTGCTAAGAAAATGAAATTAACAACAAATACAAAACATATTGCTCTGTAATACCCTGTACCTCAGAATGATTTTATTCTGAGATTTCAGACTTTTACACAGTGTTACATACACCTTTTCTGCAGAATTATTTCCTTAAGTTGTATTTTGCACTGGCTTTTCTTCTGTGTTGGTATGAAATTTAAAAATTAAATTTGGAAAAAAATTAAATCTAGATAATGGAAAGTATAAAGGATACAGTGAGTTTTAGAAAACAGAGATTTATTCCAATATAAAAACACCTTGGTGGGCCAGGAATTTAGCTCAGTGGTGCCAACACCTGCCTCGCAAGCACAAGGTTCTGAGTTTGATCCCTGATACCAAAAAAGAAAAAGAAAAAGAATTAAATAAAATACCTTGGGTAAGGATTTTTAACTTGTTTTACTCTCAATATGCTATTAGTCCAAATAATTAATACTCAATGCCAAAACAAACCCCCAAATTTGTATAACTTAACATGGTACATATGAAACTACATAGTTTAGTTGAAGGCTGAAACTCAAAGATTCATGCTTCCTCAACTTTTCAATGTCCCCTTATCTTCATGATTTCTAAGTTGTTGGGTTTTTTTTATAGCAGGAGAAGGGAATAAAACACTCACTTGTCAAAGGCTTGAACAAGAAGAGACATATCACTTCTATTCACATGCCAGAACCCACCAATATATCCCCAACCCAACTATGAATGAGGTTGAAAAGTCTAAATGAGCACAGTGGCCATTGCTGAAGATGATTTTTTTACACACCAAGTCAGTTTTGTCTACCCTTACTCTGGACTGGAGTGATTGTTCCTTGTATTTTTTTCCTCCATTTCAGAGCCCTGGAGATATCTCCATATACACTGTGGTGATTAGTGTGAAATGTCAACTAGCTTGGCTTTGGGATCCACCTGGATAATTGGTGGAGCACACTTCTTTGTCTGGAGGTTATGGAGATATGGTCTTAGAATCTATGTCTGCTTCCTCAGGCCTTCTCTGACATGGTACCCACCTCGGTTTTCCTGATACTATGAAATAGCATCTTTGCTCTGCCATTCATTTCCACCATTATGTTTCTGCCTTGGAGCCAGCCAACCATAGACTGCATCCCCTGAAACAATGAATTAAATTGAACCTTTCCTCTTTTATGTTGTGGGTGTAGGCTATTGTGTCCCAGCAACAGGACTGCTAATGAATACATGCATGTATCTTCTCCTTTGATAGGAAAGAAAGAACAAATATACAGAGAAATAATGAAACATTTCTATACATCTATTAGTGTAAAAAATTGACTAAGTTGCACTTGCTTCCTGATGCCAACATCATTCTGTTTGTTTTAAAAGATTTAGTATGTTTCCTTCTTTCCAAATATCTTATTTGAGTAATTACATACTTGATCCAAGAACAACGGGACACCAATGGTAGAAAAATTACATAGTTCTATTTTTTTACATAGTTCTTATTAAAAGATATTATATATTACCTAAAGACATGCAGGCACATAAATTAATCTCTCTCTCTTTTAAAATTGAACATAATGCAATAATTCTGGTTTTATCATTAGAACTAAATTTTTAAAATTTTGTAGTGAATTAAAATCTATTTCACTAAATACATTAGTTTTCTGTTTCTGCTTTAATAAATTAACACAAAATTAGTAGCCTAAAACAATGCAAATTTATTCTACTATAATAGTAGTGGTAAGATTTCTTAAATGAGTCTAATGGAGCTAAATCAAAGTGATATCATGCCTTCTTCCTTCTGGAAGGCCCAAGAGAAAAATCACTTCTTGACTCTTTTAGCTTCTAGAAATTGTCTAAATTCTTTCATTCACAGACACATCACTCCAACCTCTGCTTCTCTTACATATACTCATTTGTCTTTGAATCTGTTGCTTGCTCTTATAAGAACTTTTGTTGCAATATTAGAAGTACCTGGGTAAGCTAGGATAATCTCCTCAGTCTCAATACCCTCCATTTAACAGCATTGAGAAAGTCCTTTTTACTGTGTAAGGTACCACATTCTCAAGTTCCAAGGACTGGATTGTGGGCATCTTTGCGGGGAGCACATTACTGATACATGTATCTATCCATATGCTAATCATCTGCCATCTTTTTAATGTACTTTCCATTCCTATAAAAAAAAAAAAAGCCAGCTAGTTGTGGTGGTGCACACCTATAATCCCAGCACTCAGAAGGCTAAGGCAAGAGGATCACCATGATTTCAAGCCCAGCCTGGGTTATATAGTGAGATTGAAGGCAAGTTTGAAGTATACCAAGATCTTGTCTTGACAGCCTTACAAAAAAATCTGTTTTTCAATCACCTGGATATAAACATATAATCTATAGTCATGTAGAGTGAATTTACCTTCATGAAACTAAATGACTGATGCAGAAGTGAAATATTCAACAGTAACTGAGTAAGAATTAATTAATAAATACTCACTAAGTAGTATTGATCACATGGGAAGAGTTACCAAAATTGGGTGGAGGTTAAGGAGCATTTTGGGAATATAGAAATCTCTACCACTTCCCTATTGAGGCTCAATGTTCAGTTTTCTTTCGTAGATTGAGGCAATGAGGTAGCAGAGATCCACAGGTAGGATATATTCTAAGAACCATAGGATAAATTCCAGGGTACTGTATTCCAGGTGGCAACATATTAGAAACAATAAACATAATCTACCTCTTAGAGAAGGGATGTGTGTTTAATTTAAATCACAAATACCTGCAGCCATGATAATCAATCTGAAGGCAAATATGTTTCTTATGAAATTATATAATCTCAATCTCAGATTCATTAAGGTAAAACTTCCTTGATGGATGTGAATTTGTCTTGGACATTCATCTTTCCAAACCTAGATTTAGTTTTTCCTTTAAATGTCATGTACAGTGATATTTTCTATGACCTAATTGTTACCATTGTAATGGTGTTGCTGCAAGACTACTCTGAAATCTTTTAACAAATGTAATGGAATTATAATGGGATTATAATGGGTTCCTCATAATTTCTTTTTACATTGTAATGCTGTCATAATGGCATTGTAAGGGGTTCTCCATAAACATATACTAAAATCATTTTGCCACCATCATGACAGTGAAATGAGTCCCAATAGAATTTATTTGAAATTGTTTTGCTCTTATAATGGCATTATTAATGCAGTCTCTATAGACTTACAGGGAAATTGTTTGACCATCATAATGTGGTCTTCATAGACTTACAATAAAATCGCTTACCAATGTAATGTGGTTTCCATTAACTTGCACTAAAATCATTTTTCTACCATAATGGCATTATAATAGGGTATCCATGAACTTGGGCAACCAAGTTTGGCTCTCTTGATGGCATCATAGCAACATTGTCGCAAAGATAGTTAAAGTAATGTTGATGCTCTGTTGTGTCATAAGCAAAGACTGTAAGTAACACATATCTCCTTTTCACACTTAAGTATCATGTGGTTTTTCCTTTAAAAGTATTGTCCTGACCACAATATAATTTATAAACCAACAACAATCACTTCTCAAATAACTAGCTAAGAGAATTCTAAATTCTGAGGGCAGAAGATCTCATTTCATGCACCTCTATATAAATTCTAGTGGCTTTTATTAATTTACTTTATTTTCTCCTCTTTGAAAGATGTGTGATATACTTTTTCTCCTTGGCCTTTCAAAAAGCCAAAACACTATCTTTATAAATGCTTTTTATGGTACAATTTATGACATTTTATGAGATTGATATGAAGTACAAGTCAGTGTTTTCTAATCCTTAGCAGTAATGTGCTGAAGTATATAATGTTTACTCAGAATTTCTCATAAATTTAGTTTATTTTATTTAAACGAGACAATACAAATGTCGAGCACTCATTGAAAATGAATCCATATAGAATAAAGATAGGTAAAAAGCATATAATAGAGTGAATTCAATATTTGCTGGATTTTCAGACCCAGTGCAAGGTGCATAATTAGGAGGTGCAGGCAGAATGAAGAATGTGATACTAGAGTATTTTTATGTTTGCATAGAGTGTGATTAGGTTAGCAGCAATGTAGCTCTGCAAACAGCTACTTAGAAAATATCTACTATGGAGAGTTTTCTAGCCTAGAAAATTTTATTCAGCATTCTGAATTAGCAAGAGCATAATGAATATATTGATGATATTAGGAAGCATGATTTATTAAGCTTGTATTATTTTAAATTTTATTTCTGTTAAATAAGGACATTCTATATCCTACCAGGCTCTCCATCAAACTTTTTAAAAGCACATCAATGAGCTCTCATATCAGAAAACATATGCAACTAGGTATGTTCTACATGTGGACCATGGCACATAATTTGGATAGAATTTTAATTATGTAAGAAAAAACAAGTGGTAGTTTCCATTGAGCCACCAGCCACTTCTTTGTCACTGCACAGAGGATGATGGTTTCTCAGTTCTAGTCTTCCATCCTAAATATTAACAAATTGCCATGGAAGAAGACTATAGCAAGATGTCCTTTAGAAGCAAAAAAAGTTGTCCTTCTAAATATCCACTTAATATATAGTGCTACAGCATGGGAAGAAGGTAGAAAATCCCATAGAGGCATCAAGTAATGCTTTGGGAACTCTACCATATTCTCTTTGAAGTCTAAAAATATTGACACATTACCTTTGATGAATTGAGATGGTGAGAAAGCAGAGGGCCATAGGTAAGAGAAGCTTAGCGCCTAGCGTGCCTGGGGGGACAGCACATAATTCAATGCCAAGACCTGTACAATCATGCCTTAAGAGAACAATGGCAGTGAGGAGTTAGCTCCAATATAGCAGCCACTCCCAACACTGTGTGAGCTTTCAGACAATGACTATTTATTATTTAATATGACAAAGCAATAATAATATTACTGTATTGAGAATTATTCCGTGTGTTACATAGATCATCTCAAAACAGCTATGAAGCAGGTATTTTATGATATATATTTTTTACTTTCTGGAAAACCAGGAGGACATATGACTTGCCCAAGGTCACACAGCTTTTAAGTGACTGAGAAACGAATTAACTGAGGCATTTTGATTCTCATGTCCACCTGTTTTTGTACTACAACATATTGGGGCCTCAAGCTTGAAATGTCCTTGTTCCTTAAAAACTGGTGCTGTAGGTTTTTATTCCCAATGAAGAGACCCAGAGAGACAGGAGTGATTTGAAAAACTGTAGCTCATATTATAGTGATTCAAGGATAAGGTTAGGAAATGGACATTCTGTTCCCTTAGACCCTGAGAAAATAATGCTGAGAAAGAAGAGACATCATCAGAAAAGAAAAGGAATTTAGCACCCCACTGTATGGGTCCATGTGTGTGTTCTACAGCAACAGATGTGGCTGACAACAGTGATTGGAGCAAACTAGGGAATTTCCTTTGATTAGATTGATCAAATTTTCTATTTCTTTCCCCAAAGTGTGAAGCAAAAATGATCCCCTTGGAGTGAGAAAGTCTCCAGAGCTCTTGAAATATTCAGGGAATTGGAGGAGTCCCATGAGAGATACTTGAGTTCCCACTAATGGGCTTATGAAAGCTCTAGAGATTAATTATAATACTATGAATAGAAATGACCTCATTTGTATCACAAGCCTGTGAAACAGGTCATTTTACATATTGTACAAAGACCACTAAATTAACATATACCATACAGATTTCAGAAAAAAAAAAGTGCAACCAATGATTATCCCAGAATTACTAAATGAAAGTCATTGGCTTTTACTGTGGAGTTGGGTTACAAAGTTATTAATTCAACTGAAAAATCACAATGGTCAGAGGATGACAGAAGAGCAACTTCAAGAGGAAGTTAAGGAAATAACTGGATCCAAATTATAACATGGTACCACTTTTTGAGATTGAAATGGTCAAAACAAGCATTTATGAGTCTTGGTATTCTATTATTTCAGTTCTGTGAAAAGATTACATCAAGACTAAAGGTGATATCATTTCTTTACATTAACAAAAGGTTTGTAGGTGGGAGGAACATTCAAATGAGAGATTAGGTAGGGGAAATAAATGAACTTGCCTCATGGGTTCATTATGATGATTAGATGAGATAATTCGCTTAATGTAGACATGATAAGATTCCAACAGATGTTGGGTCTGACACAGTTTTCTTGGTTCTATTAATCAATAAACTATGCATCTTTGAGTGAGTCACCAAACTTCTCTACATCTTAAGTGTCCTATCTTCAAAAGGGGACAGTAAAATTCTAGGCCCTTCTTAATTATCAAGTTGTTTGAACATATGAATATGAGCTGGAGAAATTCAGAAGCAGTGTTTCTTGAAAATTCTGATATACTCAAAATTATTTGGGCACAGGTAGCAGAAATATTGGGAATATTTGATGAAATTTTATCTTTGAGTTGTGTATACCAGTTAAAGGCATTTGGAGAGATCTACAGGCCAGCAAAGATTAGGACTCAGAGTGAATTATTTCACTTACCTGAGAAAGAGAAAGGATGGTAGCTAGATAGCAAGTATGACTTGTAAATTGTGAAACAAGTAAATCAGTAACCTCCATAAGATTCAGGGAAAGTAACCTTATCAGCAGAATCCCTTTCAAATAGAAATATACTTATGGCTAGCAATCCCGGTAACTGTATTTATGTACTGTGAATGTCAGAATTCTTTAAAAGTAGTTTTCTGAGACTTTTCATATAGAGAGGAAATAGTTTGTCAGTCAGTTTGATTGGCCAAAGCACTGTCAAGGTATGGTAGAAGACCAAAAGCTAAATTTGGTCAGATTAGATATTAAGACAAACATTAAATTGAATTTAATAGGAATTGAAAATGAGGACTAATTCTGCGACTATAAAGAAGAAAACTCGTGATGAAGAAGGTAATAATCACAGCTCTTGACCTTGACAAACAACAAGCTTTCCGTATTCCAGTTCTTATTTTCTTATTTTGGCATAATCACGTTACTTTCGAAGGAACAGCAAACCTTTAACACAAATGAGGAAAGAACATTTGTTTGGTTTTTAATCTAAACTGAAATGCTGGACTTTATTCATGAACTCTAAAAAGTAATCTTCAACCTATGCATAGGTTCTCCTCTACATATAAAGTCCTGTGAAAACTATGAACCATGATGAGAGGGGTAGAAGGATCAGTGACAAAAATTCTAAACCCTTAAAGTCCCTAGAGTTCTGCGTCCTCAACACTTTCCTTTAATTTTGTTTTTTGAACCATCTCAGCATCCTTCAGAATCCTTTCTCCATGCCTAGGTTATAAATGATAGCACAATATGTTGACCAACAATCCGTCTTTGGCCCATACTGCCTTTTCTCTCAATTCCTTTAGTCACCTGATAGTTCCCTCCATCAGCTCTTCTTAGTCATCACACTTACTATTATTTGTTTCAAGTTTATGCTTCCTTAACAGAAAGATTATGAGCTATTTTAAGAAATAGCTTTTATATCCCTTCAATTGGCTATCACAGAAACTCAGTTGTAACAGAGTGGGCATTTTTGCTGCTGGATTATGTATGGCCTACCATTTAATATGTCAATTTTTCAGAATAAATTCCTAGGCATTTATTTTGATTTTTACAAGCAGTGAGGGACAGAAAATGTGTAAGCCTTATGTCTATAGCTCAACTGGTACCTCTGGGGTGTGTGTTTGTGTGTATGAGTTTTTATCTGTGTAATAATAAGTAGATACACACACCACATATCACACACATCGTGAATAGACAACTGGAGTTGTTAGTCGTCCAATTTATATGAAACAACAATCTGAGTGTTTCCTAGCTGTGTAAGATTCTATTAACTGAATATAACAAAACGTTTTGATTTAATGTACTGTTAAGTGACATTTGGGCTGATAGCAGTATTTGTGTTTATATAAAGGTATGTTTTCACTTCTTTTAAGTCTATGTTTCAGAATAAAGTTTTGAGCTATAGAAAGCTACGTGTTCATCTACAATAGATATTGGTAAGTAGTTTTTTTTTAATTTTGAAGGATTGAAGTAACTCACATCATCAGCACTGAAAGATTGCATGTGCTTCACAACCTCTGTAAAGCTAGGTACTATGAGTATTTTATTATTCTAACCATTTAAGTAGATATATGTTGTTGTATACCTTTACATACATACATTTAGTGTGCATTTCTGTATTTTATGAATTAAAAATTTGTAATTAAAATTATGTATTTTATATGATAATTCAGAAATAACTTGGAAAATCTGCTACAATTTATAAAATAGCACCAAAATTTTACTACACTGAATTGGCTGAAAGTTAAGAACTAGGTTTTAATTCTAGCTCTGCCTAAACATCATTCTTGTCTGTCTCATTATTTTCTCACCTGCAGATTACAATTCCAGTGCATTACTGTAAAGTTATTTCTATTTGTAACATGTATGCATTAATAAGTGTTTTATTCTCCATCATAGACTGAATCTCTAGCCAGGGAGAGTCTTTATCTCTGTATTCAGTGGAGAGAAAGTCACATGTCAGCAAAATAAGCATTTATTCTAGGTCATGTTTCCTCCAGATCTCCAATGTACTTAGAGTCACTTGAGTTTTTAATCTTTTTCCTGAGTAGAAGCTGGGAGGGTCCAGTGATCTGAGATACTGCTCATTTTGGGAGAAGTTTTTTTCTGTCAGATTCCCCAAGAAGCTCCTTTTAGGTCCCCTTGACAGAGGGGCTTTGCTCCAGGGCCACCAGCTTTCTGTCACGGGTGCTGACACAGCTCTCCTGTCAGACCTACATCTCAGAAAGGGTTGTGCCCTCACCAGTGTGCGCGGCTTCCCATCTGCTTCAGGGAAACTCAAGAGCTCAGGAGTATTGGCGAATATCATGTAGTTACTGTAACAAAAATAATTTCTTGTCACTTGCGGTTAGTGCAGTTGTGGTCAGAATAACAAAGCAAGGTTTTCACTCTTATCTATGTTTGAAAAGAGCTACCAAAAGAATTCCTTTTTTTCCCTTTGTGGTCCAACCTAAATAAGTGGTGATTCATCATATAATCTATACATTTCTTTTCTGTTGATTTTCTTAATTCTATAGACATTCTACAGGATTTCATTGGAAGCTGTAATTTTTAGTACCAAAATTGCTACCAAGTTTAAGATTAGCCTCTTGCAAAAGCTGCATTAACTCTTCAGAGCCATTAGATTTCTAGTTAGTGTAGTGAAACCATTATTTACATTGAAATAACCATTCAGATGCACTTCAGTGTACTTCCCAGAAAGTGTGGTAACTGAATCTTGATTTACAGAATGAGTGGCCTTCTTGAATGTCCTTAGCATTTATAAGCTTATCAGCTTCTCAGAAGATGAAAGTCCTACTTGATAATGTGATGTGTGACTTTTTATTTTGTATATCACTATTCCTTATCAAAGTACCATTGATTTGTAAATTGAGCAAATGCTCAACATCTAGGCTAGGTACTATGACATTCCTGAAAATGCAATAGTAAAGACAAATAAAAGTCTTCTTTTGCCCTTATGAGGCTAACAATTTTATAGATAATATTAGACAAAGGTCTCAAGTTTCAGATTTTAAACATTAAAAAACATGAATTAGGTGCTCTAATGGAGTAATCAGAGTTGCAAAATTTTTAGTTTCAAAACAATGCTTGAACTATAGATAGGTACAAGAATTACTTTGACACATCCCTTTCTTCTACAAACATTTCTTGCTTCATTTGATTTAACTGGAATTGTTCTACACCCCAAGGAGCCAGGAGTGAAGGGCACAGATGTGCCTGTTGTCCTCTATAGTGTCTGCCCCATTGCTATCTCAGATTCTACTTGGAAAATTCCATGCTTAATGGCTCAGAGCCTAGGTCACTGCTAAATTATTAACAGTACTTTTAATCTTCATATAAATGCTCATGCTCATCTGTATCTTCTTCCCAGAGAGAGAGAGAGAGAGAGAGAGAGAGAGAGAGAGAGAGGAGAGATGAGAAAAAGGGGTGGGAATATTGGAGAATATTTGGTTAGTTAAGAGAGTGTACAGCTTGGTGGGAAAGAGGAAATAATTCTCACATCTTTAATCATGCCCATCATGCTTAAATAATAACTATATCCTGCTTCTCTAAGTCTCATTTTGGCCAGTCCAGAGCATGTTTGGACTCCTATACTTTACAGTTAGAAATCTTGAGTTTGGGTCATAGCTCTGTCATTGACGACCTGGGTGACCTTACTTACTGTATTTCTTATTTCTGAACTTGAATGATCTCATCAGTAAAATGGGGATAATAATTTCCATTTCCTTCGTAATGAAATTTTTAGGAAGGAAATTGAATTGCAGGGAAGATTCGGGACAATTATTTTAATTATGTAGTAGGAGTGACTTTCTATTTAATAAATGAGCTAGTACTACAGCTATACCTTGCTGTCATAGCCATTAATGATCAGGAAAAGAGAAAGAAAGAGCACCTCCTGGCCACAGCCATTTATAGACTAAAAAGAACACCCGTCTTCTCTGTTGGTGAGCAATCATCATTTTCCCCAAAAAACACTCTTTTTTGCCAGGAATCAAATTATGCCTTCAGTGTGAATACAATATCTGGATGGCTGGGCACATCTGCTCCAGAAATGTACTTTTTCTTGTAGAGGGAGGGCTTTCGCAAAGCTCCCTCAACCACGCTCCACTCTACCATGGAATATTTCCTTTCCCTGTGGGTCAGTTATCCCATTTCTCTAATGAGGGATGGAGAAGCTCAATGATATCACTCAGGCACAATGACAATTAGATGGCAGAGCTGGAATTAGAACACATTAGACGGCTTTACTTCCAGGTCTAGTCTCATGTCATGGAACAAATCTTGTACTTAATTTCAGCTCAAATTTCTTATTTACAGTTAATATTTTGTTGTCTAAAATTTCACAGATTAGCACTCTGACTCTCCTAAAAACAGGTTTAAGTGATTGTAGCACTCTTGCCTCAGTGCGCTTTTATTTTTGCTTAATCAATTCATCAAGACTTTCTATTGTTAGCAGGAGAAAGGGAGAGACAAAGAACTTTCACATCAGCTCCAAATTCTCAATTATTCATTGAAAATGGAAGTGTTTTACGGAAGCAAAATAGACACAAGCAGCATTGTCACAATTTACCAGTGAACAATTCTGGGTCTGAGCAGGGGATGAAAATGCCTATGCAGGAAAAGCAGAAGTATGAAATCCAGTTCTATAATTCTGTGCCTTTCCCATTAGAAATTTTATTTTTCACATGCATCTAATCTGTCTATATTAATTGGGACTAAATTTAGCTGCATACAATAGAAAAAATCCCAAAATGGTTGTGATTAAACACATGACAAAATCCATTTGTTCAATTCAGAGAGAATCAAATGTTGAAGTCCAGGTTTGCTAATTGGCACCATGGAGTCATCAAAAAACATTAATTCTTCTGCTCCATCATCCTAAGTGTGTCACCTTCATCTTTAATGTCAACTCATGATCCAAAAGGCTGCTAGTGCTCCAGTTCTTATGTCAATATTCTAGTAGAAGTAGAACCAAATTGGGAGGGCCAGCAGAGTACGCACAGTTGCAAGTCTTCTTTTAAAGGAATCCTCCTGTGAGTCCCACAGAGCTTCTGCTTATTTCTTGGGCTACATTTTATTCTCAAGACCACATTTATTTATGTGGAGACTGCAGCACCCATTTCATTTCTTTTTGTTTCATTCTGTTATGTTCTATTTTACTTTCAAGAAGTTCATGTAGTTTCTGTGACTACTATAAAATTCCATAGAGAAAGAAAGAAGTGAGAGTGTTTATTGGACAAACACTTGTAGCACCTGACAATGCTTACATCGCGTACAGAGAAAAAGTCAAACATGAGAATTATTTGGGCACCAATTTTGAATGACCTTTCAAAAATTTCATACAAAAGTTTAGCCCATATAAATGAATAATCTTACACAATAGCTGTTGAATTCTTTTCTGCATTATTACTTTAACCTTGAAGGCAATGTATGAGTGTTATGAAAATGTGGAAATTGGGCTGGGGATTTAGCTCAGTGGTTCCACCGCCTGCCTTGCAAGTGGAAAGTCCCGAGTTCGATGCCTGGTACCGAAAAAAAAAAAATGTGGAAATATCAAACAGAAAGTTAATAATCTCCCCACCCTTTTTTATTCTGCCCCTCCCCATCTTTCAGAAAGCAAAAAGCTATTAGTTAATACATGTTTTTCCTATTCCTTTCAAGTATTATACAAATAAGTATGTACAACTTTTTGTTAGTAACCAAAGGAGACTGCACCCTACAAGTTGTTTTGCAGCTTAAATTTCAGCCTGAACTAAATTAAATCCATATATATGTACTCATTCTTTTTTTTTTTTGTGGTACCAGGGATTGAACTCGGGTCCTTGCGCTTGCACAGCAGGCGGTGAACCCATTGAGCTAAATCCCCAGCCCTGTACTCATTCTTTTTAACAGCTACTAAAATTTGTAGGGTGTAGATATACCATAACTCTTTTGCAAAGAAGAAAACCTTCTATCTACAAAAACAACAAAGTCAGCTTGATGAAATGCTGGAGACAGCTGAAAAAGAAAAAAAAGGCGGTGAAGGGAACTACAGAGGTTTTCGGGTAGAGCACACGAAGTGAGTTCATGTAGCTAGCTGAGGACACGGAGCACGCTCCCTGTGTGACTGCACCACATGTGGAACAAAGCAAGCACTTTTTAGCATAGCTTCTTATGCCACAAAATCCCTAAAGATGGCATTTACGCCATCTGGCTTTGTTGTGCCTCTCAATCAGCATCTTTAGACATTTCATACTATTCATTTTTGCCTTTTCAAAACAACTCCCCAATCAAATCATCATCTAATTTCTAAATCCTGAAAAAAATTTAAAACAATTATTAAAAACTTTGCCCTTAAACTGCACTTTCTGGTTATCAGTTACACCTGTTGATAATGTCTCTTTCCATTTTGAGTTTGAGAATTACTTTCATTCTTTTCTTTGTTTTCACACATTTTTTCTTATCCTTTTTCTGCCCTTTCTTTCTCCTCCTTTGATCTACTATCTCATCCTGTCAGGCTTTTTTGATACTGAGCCCTACCTTATTCATGAGGAACACTTTCTAAAGCTCCAGTGGATGCTTGAACCCATGGCTAATATTAAGCACTATGTATATTATATTTCCCTATATATGCGCACCCGTGATAAAGTTTAGTTTATAAGTTAGTCCTAATAGGACACTAGCGATAATAATAAAATAGAACAATGATAACTGTATACTGGAATAAAAGTTATGTGAACGTGGTCTTTTTTTTATTATAATATCTTAATTGTCTGACAGGTTTCAGTATCTAAGCATACAATTTTTTCTTTCCTTGTTAAACTGAAACTTTTCATGTTTTCATTTAAAGAAAGCACTTACTGCTTTTGTTTGGCGGATCTGGATTGTCCACCCCACTGGTGTTGTGCCTTGGGACCATTGTAGGTAAAGTGACAATGCTGGGTTACCAGGACAGTAATTCTGCCAACTCGGTTGCTACTAAGCACCTACTGTTCAGGTAGCAAGTGTTTGTGGGTTTGCTGGGAAAGGGGAGGATTCTTGTTGCAAGGAGGGCAGCAAGGGGGAGATTTTTATCATGCTACTCAGACTGGCACATCACCTAAAACTTAGGAATTGTTAATCTCTGGAATGTTCATTTTAATGCTTTCAGGATGTAGACAACAAACTACTTAAGGTGAAGCTGTGGATAAGGGGGCCATGATTAAATAAATAAAAATTATTTAAATGCATGTTCAGGTATGTTTTTACCTTGAATGTACATAACTATTTAAAATTTAAAAAGGAGAGGAGCTGTGTTGCCATTTGACTGTCCAGAGTACAGTTTTGCTGTTCCTCTTTCCAAAATCTGAGTCTCAGGCTTTGAACTGCTTTCTTACCCAACCTTGGCTTAGCCAATTCTTGAGGCCTGAATATGTATTATGGACCTAGTGGATAAGTAAAGGAAGTGTGAACATAAGGAAAAGTGGCTATGAAGAAGCACTGAAGACTGAAGAAACACTTGTTCCAGAACAGTCCTTGGCTTAGATAGTGCCCACCCAAGTCTATGTGCTAAGAGGCCTGGCCCCCACGGTGACACACTGGGAGCTACTGTGGACCTTGAGGAAATGGCATCTCATGGGAAGTCCTTAGGTAAGTGGAGGCATGCCTTGGAGGGAGATTGTAGACCCTGGCTTCTTTCTGTCTCTCTCTTTGATCTTTGCTCACCATGTAACCTGTCCGCTCTGCCACATAACTTTACATGTTGTTCTGCCCTGCCTAGAGGCACAGAATGATGATGCTGTCTGATCTTGAACTGGATCCTCAAAAACCGTGAGCCAAAATAAACTTTTATTCTTTAAAAGTTAATCCCCTCTGGTATTCTATTATAGCAAGGTAAAACTAATACCAACAGACACATACTATGAAATATAAGAAAGAATAATATGATCCAGGACCAACCTGGAGGGTTTTCCTCTTTCCCTCTCTTGGAATGTGATTTGGCAAATGGAGAAGCAGTGAAGAGCCTCACTGGGAATGTTCCACACATGCTTTGATCTCCCTATTTCTTGATTTCATAATTTTAAAGTGAGATTTATTGGAGCTGCCACAAGTACAGGTTGAGGCTATTTTAGAGAGCATCTAACAGCATAAGTATGTGTTTTCTTTGCATACATTTTACTAAGAAACATAAAGTATATTTAAATACACACAAAACGACAATGCTAACTGGACCATAGATCTCAGAGAATTTCACATAGGAAAGGACATCACATAGATAAAATGGCTTACCCAAAATTGTACTATTGTTGAAAAACCCAGAACCTCTTGGACAATTATGCAGTCTCTTCTTACACTGCTTTTGGCTTCAGGCTGCTCCGAGGATGAAATGATGGACATACCTAAATATTCTATTGTTTCTAAGAAGAAAAAAAATCAGCTAACATTTTATGGAATACTGATACCATAGTAAATACTGCTGGATGCAATGTTTCCATGCTTTCATTTGCTCCACAATTATGTTTCAGGGACATCCATGGGTGGATTCCTTATAGGTATTGTGAGCAAGCCAAAGAGCATCCCTGTCTTCATGGAACTTGCATCTGGATTTACGTGTGTGAAGGTGGGGAGAAAAAGACCATAAACAAGTGAGCACATTTACAGCAAGGAGAGAACTGTATCTGATAGTGTTTCATGTCAAATAACAGGGATGTAAAAGATGAGGGAAGAGAGCTATTTTACATTATCTCTGAAGTCTTACACAGGTACTAATATTATCCCTAATGCACAGATAAAGAAATCAAAGCTCAAAACTTTCTCCAGTTCACACATTGTGAGTGAGAAGGAACCAGCCCTGACCCAGGTCTGTGTCATTCTAGTGCTGTGGTCTAATCTCTATGCCCAGTTATATCTAAATAAGAATAACATACAAAAAACATTTGCTGGATTTTTCTTCAAAGTAGGAATTGTTAAATCAGAGAGCACAATTGGTAAATGCTGATGATTAAGTATCTGAACAGTTGAGCTGAGAATCTTAATGAGGTTAAGGCTTGTGGCATAGAAACTTGAGTTATTTCATCTTCAGAACGGTGGAACAGAAGCCAAATAAAAATGTATTATTGGATTCATCTGGTTAATATTTTCAAGGATCAAAGAATCAGCTAATAAGTACACAATTTTTGCGGCCATCCTGTTCAAAGCAAGGTCAGCGGCTAATAAAGACATCTACTATTTAATCATGAATCAGAACACTTGACTTTGCTTGTATCACTGATACAAGCCATTATTGGCTGGAAACCAGCAAAGTACTCAGTACAGCATGAAATAAGAGAGGTTTGGGGATCTGTTAATTGCATCTTGTCTCAGCTGTAGGAGGTGTACTACTCCAAAATCAGTCCCTTCCAATTATTCCAGGTTGCAGCTGGCATGATGAACCCCGTGTTGTTTTTGCCCGATGAAAGTCTAATTTTATCACAGAATCATAGGACTGGCAAGACCTTGGGAGGTCAGTGGAGATTTCAGTCAAGGCTACATTGAGTGAATATGTCTAATCCTATTTAAAACAACCTCCAGAGAGGAGATTCCATGATTTCTCTTGAAAGCCAATGCCAGTGTTAAGCAATTTTTCTGTAGCCAGTCTGAGATCCCTAGTGATTTGTTTTAAATTCATCTTTTACAGGCTTTATAACAGTAGCTTACCCTATATTTTTCGTCTTTGTTTTTTAACTATTGTTGAAAATTGAAATAACTCACATTTGAGTAGAGGCATTAGGATTTTACGTTTCTTTATATCTTTTAAATATGTCTTTATATCCTTTTATATTGGTTTATATTCAGTATAAGTTGCCTACATTAAACTCCTTTTCTCTGGAAGCTGTATGAATTGCAAAGAAATAAAAACGACTTTGATAGACTTTCAATCTGGCTCCCATTTCCCTCTGGACACTGGGTGCACTGAGTATTGTATGGCCTTCAAACAAACTTGCTGAGCTTTTTCTGACTCAGGGCTGTAGCACTTGCTAATTGATCCTGCCTACATCAATCAGCCCCAGATTTTCCAGTGGAGAGCACCTCCTCCCTAAAAGAGCCATCATTGACCAACTTATTTAAATTCTCCACACAGCACCAAACATTCTTCAGAATGATGTTATTTATTTCCCAATTGACACAGTTTGGGGTTTTTTTTTCCTTCCCCATTAGGATTGAACACGCCACTTGACTCTTTTTTTAACCATTGTAGTATAATCCCAGGATATAAAGTAGGCACATTACAGGTAGGTGTTCAATACAGGTTTGCTAAAGACATGAATGAAAGATTTGAGCAGCAGTAGAGCTGTGAAAAACATTTCTAACAGTTGCTTTTTCCTCTCAGAACCCTCAGAGTGTTATGTTCTGAGAGGACGCACAGCTTGCTTGCATGAACTCTAAACCAGACCGTGTGGCTTTAAATTCCAGATCCAACATTCACCAACTATGAAAAATTAGGCAACTTACTTAAATTCTCTGAATGTTTGTTTTCTAATCTGTGAGATGAATGACAATAAAACTGACTTAACTTTTCAGCTCCTGAGATAAGTGGGTTATTTTACCTAAAGGATTACTTTATATTAGCATATAACAAACTATTCATTTGCTTTTTGAACAGTACTTGTTGAACAACTACCAGTGTCTTAGGTGTTGATGGAAGAGTTGAAGATACAATAGTGACCAATGAATAAAAATCTTTACTTTCAAAATTTACTTATATTTAATGTTTTATTAAATATAAGTTCATGTCATAATATTCTAAGAATATGTTTCTGAATTTAACCTATCTGGGGATTAAACCTAAACTCTGGTAAGGGTCCCTTATTATGCACCAAAGATGAATGACAAAATTAATATTGGTGTATTAGGAGGTTTCTTAGAGAGGTCTACCTATAAGCCTGGGGCAGCCTCAGCTGCAAAGGATTGCTCATATGTGACACCCACAATGCATAAAGAGATGTCCCAAGAGATACAAGAACAAAACCATACAAAAACAATCTCAGGAGATTAATAGCAATGATCATATGTACTCTATTTCAGAAAGACTACTGGCAAAGCAAACAAATGAAAAGCAGATGCATATTTCCTTGGTCTCAGCAAAGAACACCCTTATTGAATGGAAGAAGTGGCATTTCGTGATTTTAGTTAGTAAATCATAAGCATCCATGAAATTTAGCATTGGAGTTAAAGCCCTGACTTTTCTTGAAAATCTTTTCCACTAGCAATCCATTTTAGAGCTGACTTTTTTTTTTTTTTTTTTTTTTTTTTTGGCACCGGGGATTGAACTCGGGTCCTTGCACTTGCGCAGCAGGCGGCGAAACCACTGAGCTAAATCCCTGGCCCCAGCAATCCATTTTAATTGTGCAGTTTTTTTTTTCCTCAGTGCTGTGGATTTGACCCAGGACCTTGTACACTAGAGAAGTGCTCTACCACTGACCTATAAACCCAGCTTCTTCAGGTGTTTTTCTAAAAAACATAATCAGCCAAGAGGGAACTCAATATATTAATATGTTTAGATAAATACATATTTACACATATGCTTTCAAACACAGTTGAGTTTATAGTTATAACACTAAATTTTTAAATGTATTAATATATAGTAAATAAGTTCTGTCAATAAATATACAGTTTCTCATCATTTTTAATGAATGAACAAGAACTGAAAGTGAATATATCTTAATATATTTAATCAATACTCAATTGTTGGGCTTTTGAGTTGCTTCCAGTTGGTTTCCTATTCTATCAATACTTATTAAACACACCTGACAAAACTTCTTTGTGTATTTATTTTATTGCCCTAAGATATACTTGGAATTTCTACACCTAAAAGAAGGTGAAGATCAATGGATTTAAGTACATTAAATTTAATTTTTATATATGTAATAATAAACTCAATAAAATAGAAAATGTGAATTTGGGGAAATATTTGCAAGATGTCCATACTATAAACACGTGATTGCTGGAGCAAGCTTGCCAGTGCTTGACATCCTAACTTACCAGATTTGTGGCCTGGAGAAAAATTTTAAAGCTGTCTGTGTTTGCATTAGTCACTTTCCTATCACTGGGGTAAAATATCTGACACCCACACATAAACTAGGAAAGGTTTATTTTGGCTCACAGTTTTTGGAGGATTCAGTCTGTGGTTGGCTGGTTCCAAGACAGAAATGGCAATGCAGAAGGGCCTGGCAGGAAAAAGCTGCTCAACTCATGACACCTAGAAAGCAAGTGAGGAGGAGCCATGGACAAGAATAAAGTCTTCCAGGTCAGGCCTCCAGGCACCAAACTCCAACCACGCTCCACCTGCCAAGAGCGCATTCAGCTATTGAATTCCTCAATGGAGGAATCTATTAATAAGTAGAATCCATCCTTGATACAATCATCTTCCAATCACATGAGAATTTGGGGTACATTTTAGTTCTAAACATTAATGGTGCTTCAATTTTTTTCATCTGTGAAAATGGCAATAATCATCATGCCTGTCCTTCAGGTCATTATGAGGAGTGAATACAAAGTGCCGTGAACTGTGCCAGATGTCTTAGAGTGGGTATATAAAGCTTGTTAGTGCACAGATAAAGACAAGATAATCTCTTGAGCATATCAGAGTTTAGAGATCAAGTAAGATGGACACTAATATTTGGCAGATAAACTCAGCAATATAATAGAAAATTCACACAAGCAACAATGCAAATAGTTCATTCTTAAATTAAAAATTATTTACTAAAATTATTATTTGTTTAAAATTTTTTAAAATGCCTGAAATTTGAATCCATCAATATATGTTGGCTTATTGGGACTAATCAATATTAAAATACCCTGCACTAAGATAGCAATGTAAATTTAATTCTTTTGGTAAATGATTTGGATAAATATGCTCAGAGCCTCAAAAAGAGCTCATGCTTTAGAATCTGTAATTCTGAGAATGTCCCTCAGGATATCATCTAAAATGTTCAGAAGGCCTATATCACAAATATTTGTTTATCAAGATGCCATATATAATAGAGTCACTATAGCAATGTGGTCAGCAGGGCCAGCTTGGGAGATAGATTAAAAACTTTAAATTTGTGTATACCTAAAATGTACCAATTATTAGAATGAATAATCTATAATGTAAAATAGGAAGAAAAGGTCCAAAGGGGTAGGGGTACTGGGATGGGCAGGGGAAGGAAAGAAGGGAAAGGAAAAAATGATGAGAAATGGAAAAAATGGAAATAAAGTCTTTGTAAATAGGGAAGGGTGGAGGGCATGAAGGGAAGGCTAGGAATGGGGAAAAAATAAGAACCAAGATGCATTATATAAAGGTACAATTCCCAATGAGAAATGTAATTGTGTTATATACCTACAATGTACCAATAAAAGAATTTAATACAAAAAAAAAATTCGACTCTACCATGAACTGCAGGATAGTTTGCAAAAAAAATATTTAATCTCTTTTAAATCAACTCTTTCACATAAAGATAATAAATATCTAGTGTAACAGATTTCTTATGAAGCATTCACAACATCCACCATAGAAAAAACTCTCAAGTAATGATTTCAATTGCTATTTTTAACAACAGCCCCAAATTTTAGATAACTGAAATAATTGCATACACAGAAATTACCATCTATATTTTTCAAATATTTTAAAGGCACCTATAATGGATGTTACGTACACTATAATAGGTAAATTGTTTAGTCAAAAAGTAAGATTTAGCCAGGGATGTAGCTCAGTGGTTCTGCCGCCTGCCCTGCAAGGGCAAGGACCTAAATTCGATACTCGGTACCAAAAAAAAAAAGGTAAGATTTGGAGACAGGCATGATGCCGCCCACCTGTAATAGCAGCATTGCTAATGGCAAAATCAAGATGATCACCAACCAGTCCAGGTTCCAGCCCACTCTGGGCAGTTTAGCAACTTAGGAGGACCCTGTCTCAAAAGGAAAGTAAAAAAGGGCTGGAGATGTAGTTCACTGGGAAAGCCTTGCATTCAATCCTCAGAACAACAACAAAAATTTAAAGGTTTGGTTCTGAAAGTAAATCTATTATATAACTTTAATGTAAAATCACACATTTAGATATGACAAAATGATATATGGTATATGATAAAATGGGAATTTTGTTTTTTATTACCTGCATATTTATGAAATTTCTGTTTCTTGTGGTACATATGTGTCACAGAAAGTGTCTGCACTAACACAACTGAGTCTCTAACAAAATACTTTTGTACAGTTACAATAATATACAAATAAGAGCATAGCGAGTGTAATTTCTTTGGGTAAGAATTGGCTTTTTCCTCTTGCTCTAACATCTTATCATCAAATATTTATTATGTTTCCCAGGCACTTAGCATTTGCTAGAGGCTACCCCAAATCCATTCCTATCCTCAAGGTATTGGCACATAAAGGATCATCTCACCAGTAACATTATTAAGGGATAAGAAATGTATATATGTTCAAAGTGACTCACAAATGAATTTAAAATGACAGTAAATATTTCCAAGTAGGTAGTTATGCCCATTAGTCCATGAATTTGTCAGTTTTCCCATTGCTGAGACACACTACCTACTACTTAAAGGAAGAGAGCTTTATTTTTAAAATAGTTTTAGTGGGTTCAGTCCATGGTCACCAGTCTCCATGGCAGAAATGTCATGGAGAAAAGGTGTGATGGAAGAAAGCTGCTCCCTGCATGGCATCCAGGAAGCAGAGAGAATGGAGGGAGGAGCTGGGGATGAGAATACACCCTTTGAGGTCACACCACCATTGACCTGCCTATCCTAACCAGGACCCATCTTGAATGCTTGAGATGTTGGGGGGTAGGCATTTTGCATCTAAACCATAGCAGTATCCATAGATGAAATTTATTACAAGATTAAAAATTTAAAAATTCTAACTCACACTGTCTTCAATTAAATAAAAGACCCAAACTTTCCAGGAACTATAAAGTTTAATTATGTAGTTTGGAAATGCACATACTGGGGAGAGTGAGAGCTTTGATTAGCTGTCAGTGTAGATGCAACTACCAATTAATATTTCCCATGAAATAAGATAAATCTCCACCTCCTCCTGTGTTGTTTAAAAAATTTCCTTTCTTTACTTGGCCTTACTTATGAAGCCCACTGGATTGTGATAAGCAAAGCTTAAAGCAGTTAATTATTTCAATATCTACTAGCTATTGAACATGAATTACTTATAGCAGAAATTTGATATAATATTAATGTTATCATTCTCAAAAACTAAATTTTAAAAGGCCAAGTGAAATGAAATATCTGAATACTATCTTGTAATAGTCATGTGCCCCTCCTCTCTTATGAACTTGGAGAGGGCAGTGACATAGTGCTCTTGTTCCCAGCTTTGGCCTCTGGGTGCCTCACATACAGGGGGTCTACTTCAGAAAATCCTAAAACAGAGCTGGAAAAAACGGCAGTGTAGTCAGGTTGTTATTAGTGAAATTAGTAAGGTGAGCTTCCAGATTAAAATATGAATGAGTATGAAGGCATGTGTCCTGGCATTCCCTCGTAGTGGGCAGGATCTGATAAGGAGGCTTTGGAGTCTGCGTTGTGTCACTCCTCCTCATCATTCAGGTTGGACACACATCCACCCTACAGTCCTATCTGGGGAAAGAAGCAACTTAGGGCATAGCTGTTTGCCATGGTGGTAGATAAATATTTATGAAAACAGGATTTTAGCATTTAAATCTCTCAAATTCCATATTTCAAACACTTAAGCATATGCACTATAGAAAATTGGGAATTATGGAAATTAGAAGAAAACCTACCACATTCTATAGCACCCACAGGCAACTACTTGGATGATCGGTGAATATCCTCTCCATTTTTAAGCAATCCTCCCTCCATGCACACACAAACACACACAGCTATAATAATTCTTCATGTTAAAGAGATCTGCAGAGAAACCTTTCTGTGCTTCAGTTTCTTCAGTTTTGAATTATTTATATCACATTTAGAAGAGTTTGAAATATTTATATTAACCCTCTGGATTTTTTTTTTCTTCTCCTCTCCTAACTTGCATCTATTCTGATTATCCCGTTAAATTATGTTAAATTATATTACCTCCAAAAATGGAAATATTAATAATGTACACTATTTTTACAGCGCTTCTGCTGCATTCTAGATAAAGGTGATCTTCTGTCTTAAAAATAGTTTAAAGAATGCACCTATGACTAAAGTTTTTTGGTAAGAATTAAATTGATACATGTGAAGGAGGTGGAGCAATCACAAAAATATATTAGTTCAACAAATATTAACCACTAGTATTGTTAACATCTTTCACAAGGTCTGAATGATATATACATATATATAATATATATTATATATATATATTATATATATTTTTTTCTTTACAAAGGATTAAAGGCAAAAAGAAGGAAGGAAAATGAGAGCCACATCAGTATCAGACAAATTAATAGCAAAGAAAAAAAAAAATCTATGTTTCTTTCACTGTACTTGTATCTGTGTATTATAGAAAAAATATTATATACAGACATCAAGAAATGAGCTCTAATTTTGAGTATGCATGGAGGAATTTTCCTCTAAGAGTACAAAATATTTTTAAATATTATGTAAATGCACCAAATTATCATAAGAAATATTGTGAACCCTCTCAAGATAATTATTTCCTATGTTCATTGTGTAACTAAAGCTAATATTTGCCATTCAACTGAGGAGAAAAATAAATAACTTCATGGTGTTTGCATTAGATTAATTAACCTAATATTATCTATAAAATATATGAGCAAACTTGGCGAGGATCAAATGCAATTTTATCAATTTAAAATTTAAAACTCCAGTTTGCTATTTTTAAACCATGTAAGAGTAAAAAGAAACAACAACAAAAAGAATTATTGCTTTCAAAGCCATCCGTTTTGGTTTTCCTACTCAAAAATGTCTCTGATTAAAATTTTTAGCTTTGGCAAGCAGTTATCCAAAAATATGATCAAATGATAAATAGAAGAGAGATTCATGACTAAAACCGAGCTTTCTGCTGTGCTTTCTAAGTAGTATTTTTCAAGCAAATATGAGTAATTATTTTTACAATGCTGACTGATGTAGCTAATAGTTGAGTAGTCTATTATAAAAAAATAGTAGAAGAAATGCTCGTATTTCAGGGATCTAGTAGGTAAAAGGAAATTCGCAATTAAAGTCTTTAAAATTTATACTATTAATATATTGTGGTAGGTTGGGTTTCCTAGGAAGCAAACTCAATATCAGAGAGATATTTATTAAAGAAGATTCTTGGGATTGACATCCGTGATAGGGGAAGAAGGGTGTCAAAGAGAGAAAATGGAAATGCATTGTAAGCCATGTAGCTCTAGAGCTGAAATGGTTCTTCAATCTTCCCCTGTGTTGGAGCCAAAAACATCTTTATGCTCACTGGCACCCTTGTTAGTCACAGAATGATGGCCTTCCCTACAAAGGATCAGCTTTGGGTGAGGTTACTGCTAGCTAAGGCAGCATCTTGAGGCACTGAGAGCCAAAGGTAATCTGCCAACAGCAAACCTAGGATCAACACAGCAAGTTCTTCCTTATAGGACAACTGGGGAAAACTGCATTATCTGAGCAAAATATCCACCACATACTTCATCCCATTTATTTACACAAGTATTGTAATTTTAGAGCAAATCTTCAAGGAAAAGTTTTGTGAACAGACTTTCCAAGTCCTCTCTCCTAAATGACTTCATTAATGTCCTGAGATCAACTTTTGTATCAGCTCCTTCAGGAAGTCCTCTCCATCTAATCAGACTTGGACATAATAATAGTCTTTTAAATTTTAGTATAATTATTTTCATTGTGTTTGTTTTCCTCATAGAGGAGTTCCTGTGGAGCAAAGAATACAATTTAACATCTTTATATGTTTATTATCTACCACAAAATAATATAATAGTAAATTAAATATTTATTGATGGCTAAACGAATGAATTTTTCTAGCATCTCTTAGCTACACCCTCTTAATCCTTCGTAATTCTTTCCAGAGAGAAAGTTTAATATTATCATTCTGTTTCCGCAATTTATAAGCCCTGTTTGCAAAATAAAAGATGATCTTGATTGCCAGTGTATCACCAAGGCCTGTCTTTGGAAAAGTTATAGTCAATGGATGAATGAATACCTACTTAATATTTGTAAATGGGACCATGATATAGTGTATATACAAGGAACTGCATGATCTGAAGACTATACTGCTGGAGACCTCAGTAAATCTCATAAAAATTGACATTAAAATTTTAATATTGTTAAGAATTAAAATAGACAATTGTATTACTTTAGAATATTTGTTATAAATTATACTAATGTAATACATTTATTGATTTATATGTGGAAATATCTGGATTCCTATTTCCATGGGCATGAGCAATGCTTACACCTATAGAGCAAACAAACATTTTTCAGTAGCCTGAAAGTATCATTTAACCTTAATAATTGTATGAAGCATGTCTTACTTCCATCTTCATTTTGCAGATTAAAAAAGGATTTTAAGTCTCTAGGAATTTAAAGTTATCCATGTCTAAATATAATGAGTGATAAAACTGACATCGAAACTGATTTATTAGATTTCCATAAACAAATTTCACTACCTCAACTATCCACCAGAACTTTAGAAATCTACAGATATTTACAGATTTACTTATTATATTGTATGTGTATATTTTTATCCTCAGACTTTTTAACAGTAAATTATGGCTTAAATAAAAGAACTATAACTACATTTTCTAAGACAGACACCTTGCACATTGCATTTTCTGAAGACAGACAAAACTGTCCTCTCCTGCCTCGTGGTCCTGTGCAATGTGAATTCATCACTCCCCCAGCAAGTGTGGCATCTTCCTCTCTTGAGTCTAGGATGGCCTTAGAGGCTCCCTCGAAACTGGTAAAATGGGACTGGAATGACACTGCATGAACTCTGAGTCTGGATCACAATGTGACTTGCAGCTTCCTCCTTCACCTCAGGAACTGCTCATCCTCTGGAAATGAGCTCTGCATCTTCTCTTTGCAACACATAAATCCCTGTTTGAAGGCCCAAACCATGTGCAGAGGCCACTTAAGATATTCTGACTCTAGTCACCTGTGAGCCCAAGCATAGGGTTATTCCAGGAGGCAGAATATGTTAGAGAAGCACCCTCCAGATTACTCAGCGTCCTGGTGATTATTCAACATTGTCACTCCTAGTATAGAATTCTTCAACCAAGGCCACAGGTATAACTAAGAGCAGGCAAGTCCTCTGCATATTGCCCTGTCCTGACCCCATGATTTTTTTGAGCATTATAAAATGACTCTTGCTTTATGTTACCAAAATTGGAGTAAATTTTTTATGCTGCAGATATCAGAAATTTTAGCATCGGCAGCTTTTTCTTCTACTACACAAGTCTCACAAAGCAACCTGATTCCACCTGCCAAAAATCAAGTAGTAAAATATACCAGTTCTGAAATATTCCATAAAATACTATTCCCCAATGCATATTTAGCATCACATAAATTTGACTCCTGAATGCATGAATTCCAAAATTATTTAAATCAATAATTGAAAAGATGACACTGTGATTAAATTACTCAAATTACTACATTGTATATTGACAGTATTGAACAATTCCTCTATTTCCCCCCTCTAACTCCTCAAAATGGGAAGATAAATCTAGAATGAAAAGAATTATTTATTTTTCTTGATAGCTGCCTAACTGGCTAGTAACTTTTTTTTTTCTTTTCAAGATATAGCAATAGGGGCACAAACTCTATGGGACTTGATTTAAATCAGATTTATGACAGTGTTAGTAATAGTACCTAAATTGGTTGCTGTTATTTAAATACTTAAATAATTAATGGTGAACTCAAAGAAGTTTTTCAGTCAGCTCTTTCTAAAAGGCAGATAATCTTCTTAGATTTATTCATTTCCTCTATCATTTTGTCCTATCGTATTGATAGTTCCCCAAGCATATCTAGTCACAATATAGCTCAAGTAGACAGAATTTCAAAGCTATGAAATTCTTAATTATTTAATTTCTTCTTTGTCTGAAATGAAATATGTATAGATATTCTTCCCCTTTTTATTCAAATGTAGTTAACAGAATAAAGGTATTGTGTGCTGGGGAAAGGAGAAGAGCTGACATTTCTAGAGCTTTGACATTCTGACTCTTCATATATAACATTCCCTGAAATATATCTGGTATCTATCTTCATCAATGCTATCAACATTTTAACTTTGTGAGTTTTTGTTACACTGGATGATGGTTAGATTTTATCTGTTCTTCTCCAGATCATGTTATTTATACATCTGCATGTATGTGTAAATTTGTGTGTGCAAGTATTGGTGAACAATTATGCAAAACACAGTACAACATATATTTTATCTCTATATCTATTTGTAGCATTTCATAAAACACACTGAAGTAGATATTAAAAATCAGAACTTGGAATACTGACTACGAATCTATTAAAAGTAAAGTATGTTCCGAGTTTTCATTGTAAAGTGAAGAAGCATTTGTTAAGACATTTTCTTTATTATCTTATTGTCTAGCAGAAGGCAAAATAAATCTTGAAATATATATTTCTTCAAACGGTAAAGCCATTTCATTAATTAATATCATTAATCTTCACTTTAGAAATTTAGTTTCTTGATTATTAAAGCAGATTAAAATGAAATTTTTGAATCATTTGTTTCTTTCCCCTTTTAACCACTAAGAAATTGTATTGATAAAAGTTTAAACTGATAAGCAGTAAATCAAGTCCTAGATGTAGTCCAATTAAAAGAATGATTTGGCAATTGATCTGCCATCTGAAAATCAAAGAAAAAAAAAACAATGAAAATGAAGAAAAACAGGAGGAAACTGAGGACCTGGACAAATTTGTCCTTCTTAAAAGCTCACTTTCAAGTATCTCTGGTTTCTAGCCCAGTATATATCAGAAGGGATCAATTTTTTCCCCTTTTCCCTGTTCCACTTTCGCACTGGTATTGTCTGAATCCCAGAGTGAGCAGCAATACATCATCTTGCTTCAACATCTGCTGGAGCCCCTCTCCTCCTAATCTGCCTAGATCCCCAAAGCCTTTCCCACCTGCTATAGCGCCAAATGCTCATTATAGCATAAAGCTAAGCCTTTTGCTGTCCTTCCTCTTGGAGCCTCAAGGTTAACGTGGAACAATGACTATTATTAAGTGGGGGCTTTAGGAATATAAAAGCAGATGGGGCAAGGAGAGAGGGGGAGGGGCGGCAGCACCGGGTAGGATGCCGGGAGAGCTGGCAGGAGAGAGCTGCTAGAAAAGCTGTGGCCAATTTTCCAGCTGAAACATGAGTCACTGCAGAGATGCCCTAGAAATAAACAGCTTCCCTGTTCTTTGCCCATTGCCGGCGGAGGCCACACCCTTCAGTGGGCTTGTGTGTGAAGCCACTTTTTGGACACGGCTTTGAGCAGCTAGGGGAGAAAGGGAGGTAAAAATGCCCGGTTGGAGAAGTCTGGTAAGTCTAGAAGCTTTGTTTACTGCTTGGCCAACTGTAAACTGTAAGGAATTGCAAGTTGTTCTGCCTCCTGTTTGCTTGGAACCACCAACCTGTTCCTTCTGTTTGCAACATCAGATCCACCAATGGAAAGGTGGAGGCACATTGGAGTAGACTGCATAGGAAACAAGGAAACACTGAAGCTCCCTGACAGTCCATATTCACCTTAATTATCGTGAGACCTAAATTTTCTTAAGAAGGAATGTAAATTAAGGATGGAGGATTGCGGGTGGCTTTAATTTAAATTCCCGCCCTTAGCAGCTGTGTACCTCACCTCCAGATGCCAAACTTGGTGCGATTTCCGTTTCATTTGTAGGGATATTTTAAGAAGTTAAATGTTGTTTCCTCAGTGACATTCATGGGGATGATCTTGGTAAACCACATGAATGCTGGCTGGCTCTAGCAGAGCTGGCCTACTCCTCTGGACATGCTTCTGGACTAGCAGACCACTGGGTAATGTCTCCGGCAGGATCAAATCGCTTTCTGTTACTCTTCATCTCCTGGAGAAAGTATGAAGCCACAGATGTCCATAAAAAGCCACCTGGTAAAACTCTGCTGGCTTCTAGCAGCAAAACCCCCAAAGTAATGTGTCGCTCTCTAGAGCCACACAACATGCTGATCTGAATGAAACCCTGGGCACACAGCTCGGTCACAGATCAACCTTCTGCAGGAGTTGACTGAGCTCTCACTGACAATGCCAGCAAGCTTCAGATTGATTGCCCACGTCACATGAAATTGGGGCTTGTTCTTTGCTCCGTTTCAATGACAACACATTGAACTGTTACACACTTAGAACTGTTGTATCTCCCTTTTATTTTTTAAAATTCCAAGTGTGCAAGTTATAACCATTTTGGACAGACTTTTTAAAACAAAATTGCAATTAAGAGAGTTATATTAAAGTTCTTTCTCACTTGAATTGATCAAGATTCTAGAACTTTAATGTGGGCTCATGCTGGATAGAAAAGTAGCTGGAGTATAACTAACCACAGATATTTCAGACACCTAATTTTAAACCTGTCCTTGATATTTCATATATATAGACATACATATGTGTGTGTTTGACTAGCCTTCACTCCTGCTTCTATACTATCTTCATTGTGAAACTGAGGTAGGAAGTAAATGTTCCATGAAGCATTTTAGGTGGGCATAACTTTACATAAGAAAGGAAATTAATAATAGTTTCTCACTGAGGAAAATCTTGCTAAGTATATTGATGATCTAGAAACATGATCCTAGCTCTTTCATTGGCGTGTACTGTAAGTGATCCTTCACTATTGCATCGGGTGAATTGTATGTTACATCCCTGGGCCTTATTTTTAACTTATAAACACAGGGTAGCAACAGTATTTTATCCTTCTTGTGAGGTTATTCTGAGGATAAATGACATAGCCTGGAACATAGTGAGAAGTTGGTTTCCACTGGAATTGCTTTTTAGTTTATTCTTCCTGAAGACATTTAAAATTTTTCCAAAGGACTCTATGTTATCTATCCTTTCTTCCTTTTCCTCAGTCTTCTTTCTGCCTTTGTATTACTGTGTTTCCATTCAGATTTTAGGAAGAATAGGATTCATTTATTTGTTATATAAAGTTGCAATCTTAAATTAGGCTCTCATAGGATATTATAGCTATAAACACCCTAAATTAGCAGGGAAAAAAATCAATGACTAAGTCTTAGCTTTGGCTGTAATAAAAAGTACTATAGATTGGGTTCCTTACATAACAGAAATATTTTCTCACAGTTTTGGAGGTTGGATCCATACTCAGGATAAAGATTTCAGCAAGGTCAAGTTTGAATAAGCCCTCTCTTCCTGGCTTGCAGGGGGTCACAGGCTCACTGTGTCCTCGTGTGGAGGAGGAGGAACAAGCTAACAAGCTCCCTGCTTCTCTTCCTCTAAAGGCATTACTTCTACTGAGGGCTCCACTTTCCTAACCTCTTTTGAACCTAATAACCTCCCAAAGACTTCGTATCCAGATACTATCATACTGAGGGTTACAGCTTTAAGGTAGGGATTTCGGAGGACAGAATTCGATCCAGAGCAAACTGTTGTTTGCACTTTTGAGACCTGATTTCATCTACTTGATGGCAAAGTTGTCAGCACACCCAATAAATTGAGTCCAGGATTCTAAATTGTCAGATCGTGTGACATTAGGTCTGCCACTTTGAGGTTGATTAGCTCTATACCCTATTTTAATCAAATTCGCCACTGTCCCTAACAAAATTCCTGCAGATAAGTTCTGCAACTGTGACCCAAAATCTGATCCCTTCTCTCCACTGTTTCCCCCCGTTTTCATCAGCTTCATTCTATCCAACTCCATTTCCACTTAGGACTCACCTGGTCCTACTCAGCCTTAATCACGGTAGTCTCTCGGTCTCATCCAAACCTTCTATTATACACCTTTCTCTTGATGTTTCCTACCTGGATGAATCTCACTGAAGCCCTTGGGTTTTCTCGATTGCTTTTCTTTTCTACTTCTCCCAGTCAACCTTCTCGAGATTTCCCCCCAGATTCTGCTCCAATACCACTCGTCATGCCTTCTCTAGTTTCTCTTGTATGTTTTGTAAACTGGAATCCTGGCATTTGCCTGAAGCCCTGATTCTTGCCCTTTCCTGTTCCCTCTGAATTTCACAGTTCTGTCCACTTCCAAAGGCTTCACTTTCAACCTTGTGAAGATGACATCAAACTGTCTCTCCGTAGGTCAGGTCATGATCAGGAGCCCACACCTGGGGCAGGGTTGGTCTTGGGAGGAGGAGGCACAAAGCAGTTTTTAATTGGTGCCCAAAATGAATACCTCAATAATAAAGACAATTACCTTTGGCAGCCTTCTGAGCTGGTTCGTGGTTTAACCTTTCATTTCAATTAACACTTGCTTTTCGTGCTGCCTCTTCCAGTATAAAAATGCTCAGGCTTCTCCTTGACTGCTCTATCACAGTCACATTGCTGCAGCTAACTCATTTTTCCAGTACCATTTGGATGTCTCCGAAATAAAATACGTGTACAATTGATTTTGTTAAATTTTCCACTTTTCTTACCATCTTTACATATCATTTGCTTGTAGTTTCATCACTCTTGTAATAATCCAGGCTCAAATTTCCTTGCTATGCCTAAACTCCCTGCTAAGGGCATGTACTTAACAGTCCTCACAATCTCTCATTCTCCTTTTGGAATTTCTACTGCTCCATTAGCTTCATTTCATTCCTATGAACATTATTTTGTTTAGGTTTCTTATCTTTCTTTAACCACATTATTGTATTCTCTGCCTAGTCAGCTCTCTCTTGCCTATCCATTTCTGTATCTAATTTCATCATCGTAAGCCACTCATTTTTTTCTCTTTTTATTTATTTATTTTTTATTGCTACATGTTGTCAGTACATACCTCATGGGGATTTGGTACAAGTATGTGACACATCTCAATTCTTTTTTTATCCCCTTTCCCTCCCTCCCCTCCTTTGGTCCCCTTCCTTTTTGCAAAAGATCTGTCTCCCTGTTTCTTATTTTCACATATTTGTCCAATTCAATGAATCCTTGCCATCTATCAAGCAAAACCTAAGGCTTTACCCTGACTTTCAAGGCTTACTACAAATCACATCCATGATGCGTGATCCTTCTAAATGCCTGCAGGATTACAACCAAATCTCAGTTAGTACTCTTGAACCCACTCCCGTAATCACATATTAGTGATGCTGTTGTCCTCGCGTAGTTGACAGGTTCCCCCACATTTCCATTTGTTGAAACATGCTTTCCTTCAAAGGGCGACACACATCTCAACCTCCATGAAATCTTCCCGGCTTCTCCCTGCCAGAGAATTCATAGTTATTTTTTCCACACAAACACAGACACATGTGAACTCTTTATTATTTCTATCATAGTTACTTGTGCTCCTTCCTTAACTCCTCCAATCGATTAGGGATGACTCTACATCCACAAACCGATCTTATCTATATCATCCCCTTTCTCTACCATGAAACAAATTGTCTGCTTCCATGAATATTTGTTCCATTAATATAGAACATAGTCGTGATAAATAAATTTTCAAAAAATATAAAATGAGATAATTAGACTACTACTATGAAAAATTGTACACTTTTCATACTAGATGTCAGTTCTTAAGACAACTGACTAGGTAAATAACTGTAATACTGCTAATGATCCTTTAGTTTCCTGAATGTAGTTTCTTTGTAGAACGACATGATGTGGGCAGCTGCATCCTTCTGTTCTCTAAAAACCCTATGTTTGCATGTAAAATGGGTGACTGCAATTGTGCTTTTATCACTGTACATGTCTACATTAGGAGGAATAAGCATTGGAAGAGAGAATGGGTTTATTTTGGACAAGAAAGCATGGCTAACATTTGGTCACCTTTAATCTGCAATGGAATTATAGTCCAGTTAATGAATATTATGTCTCTGAAAACAATTATACCCATGAAAACAATCCAAATTGAAAAGTCTATATGGATTAATTATTTTTAAGATGAAATAAAATTAAAGTTTTAAGAGAATTACAAATTAATAAAAGTTTCTACTTTTGAATAATTTAATGCGCTACAGATAAAGCAAAGTGTTCTTTTTCTTTCTTTTGGGGTTTTTGGTTTTGTTTGTTACTTAGAGGTGGAAATAACATTGTTACTATCAAAAACTAATTATTCTGTGAAGCATGGTAGCTGTAAGCCTAGCTACTTGGGGAGCTGAGTCTCCACAATCTTGAGTTCAAAGACACCCTGGGCAACACAGAAAAAATTTTTTTTAATAAGGATTACAAAATTTTTCTTTCCCTTACCAGTCTAAATACTATTTCAAGTGCTAACAAGAAAGAACTATATTTTAGGTTTAAAAAATGCAGGAAGGCCTAGTTATTTGAAGGTGTTCAGGAGATGCGTCACCAGCGAAGTAGACATCATAAAAACCTATATTTAATATTTTTTTGAAAAGGAAAAGGGAAGCTTGCGGGGTGACGGCAGCTGTGGGTGGCTATGCTTGGGAGATCCCGGGGAAGGCCTCGGTCTGTCTGCTGCAGGAGTTTCAGTTTGGGTGACGGGAGGTTTCCACGCGCGCTTCCTTTCAGTTGATACCTTCCGGTGAACTTCCTGTGTGATGCTCCAGTGCTCACCTTCCGCCCACCGTGCAGGTCCTTGGTCTGAATTAGGGTTAGGGAGTGTCCAGTTGACTTCGACTATTATCAGGTTCAGAGAGCCATATCGTGTTTCAACAACGTTAATAAACAGTGTCAATAAACATAAAATAAAAATCCCTGGGACATAAATATAGAAACTTCAGTTAAAAGGGACATTCTTTTTCTAACTCTGTTATGCTGCAGATGAGGAACCAGAACTCTGAGAAAAGTAAATAAATTGCACACTGTGGAATTACAAGGTGAAGACAGGTTTCCTGACTTCTACTCATTCAACCTCATGAGACTGACTTCTCTAAAAAACAAAAAATCTCAGTGTTAAGCACCTGAATGCTATCTTGGACATAGTGAAAACTGTTCCTTCCTTCACAGGTCCTTTTCAAGAGAGAAGGCTGAAAGAGTAAACATGCATGTGTCAAATTAGAAGGGACTATAATTTGGTTACATATAATTGAATTCTTAGAACTGAAGGTAATCTGTTTTTGTGTATATATACACATACACAGTTTCTAAGCACTAAAGTTATAAATTAGGGAATGAAATGAAATATATTTGAATTGCCATTGGAGGTCACTGAGAAAAGGCTCACACACCAAGTAAAATGTCCTCTGTCTAAAAATTGGCAGCTTGTTTTTCTTTGTACGTTATTTTCCCTAATTAGTTCCTGCAGCTTGAAGAAGAGCTAGTGGAAACTATCTTTGCTATGCACTTGAAACTATACAGAGGCAAATTAGAAAGAGTAGAGATTGAAATTATCTTTAAACCTGTCTCCTACATGAATTTGTTTAAACATCTTCAGGCTAGCTGAGATGAATCATTAAATAAATTTCTGTATTAATACAACAAAAGCAAAATAATTTTAAACTTTAGTGTTACCTTAATTTTTCATAAATATTCTTGAAATTTGAAGAGCAGAATCAGTAATTAAAATTCATTTGAATAAGTAATAAAGTTATCTTTCTAAAAATACTTTCACTGTCCCATCAGTAATCAGTAGCTGTTGAACTGGTGGCTTTGACATGGTTACGCTTCCTGATCACCATGATTATTACCTGTTTCGAGTTTGATTCTCTACTTCGAAAAATATATGCATGATGTAGGCCAAGGAAAGCAACCATAGTCTCAGCTAGATGCACAAGCATTTCTGAAAAGTTGTGATCAAATATTTTACCATGCCAAAGAGCTGGAGTAGTGAATTCCAGAGGAGAGAATACAATATGAACTGGAGTGGCAGAAACTGAAAGGAGGAGAGAGATTATTATGCTAAGATTTAAGAGTTTGAGGATTGAATGAATAGAAAAGGAGCAAAACACTATTGTGAAAGGTTAACAGAAGCTTCAGAACAATACATAAAAAGAATAATAAAAACCTAGCGAGTGAAGGCCTAGGGTGTAATCAAGATGAAAGTCTCTATGACTGGGAAGCTGGGAATGGTTATTTTATGGCATGTCTTGGTAGAATATTAGGGAATTAGAGTTTTTCTAAATATCACGTTATAAATGAAAAGGAAAAGATATAAGGACAGTTCAGAGATGTTCAGAAGAGAAGTTCACAAGGTCTCATTCAGCTAATTCACAAAAGTCAGTATTTCTCACACATGTTCGTCTATTACTCCCTCATCCCATTCACTCCACACCCACACACACACCTGCTGCCGCTAATTCATTCCAGGCATCTACAAAGGTAAATTAAATAACCAGAACTTTTTGACATCACAAGACAATCTAACTGCTCTCTAAAACACGTGAAATGATATTATGAGAAGCAGCACCATAAGCCTTAAATATTTAACTCAATTCAGACTCAAAATTGTACCAAATACAGTTAATCAACTACATCTCAAGTGAATAGTCAAATACTTTAAGATGCTACAAAATTTTAAAGATGGCATTTTACTTCTATTTGTGTAAATGATGGATAGATAAATAAAATATTTCCTTAGACACTTCGAGGGTTCTTTATTAAGATGAGAATGAATGAAATAGTACATTGATAGCCACAAAATGAAACTCGGACTTACTGTGCATGATAAGCATACATCAGGGGCCAGGGCTTTACACCAAATGCTTCCTGCCTGGCCAACATTCAGGACTTTCTGAGTAAAGTTCTGCATGCTGAACCAGGCCAAGCTTTCCACCCTACCTTGCTTTCAATTTAAGCAATATGAGTCCATCAAAATATTTTTCTGAAGAAAAACAATTCTCTAAATGTGGCACAATTGTACAATCCATTGTGCCTAGGGATTTGATTTGTTAAATTCAGAAGAAGAGGGGCTCTTGGCACTTGTACATTACTGGAAATTCCCCAAACACAGACAACAAAAGCTCAGTCAGTTTAATCAAATTATCAGCTTTTCCTCAGTCTGTGTTTAGTCTGTGTTTGTCTAATGTCCGGGTGCATATTTTCTACTTAAGAAAATCAATAAATCTGCTGCTTCAAAAAAAGGCACATTTCAAATGCAGTATACAGCGTACTGCACTCTCTGATCCAGCAATCTGTTTTGCTCTGCCCCACGGAAGGAATGAACCAGAAATATCACTGGTGGGCTTGTGAAATGGTTTAGAAACTCATGTTAAAGGGTGGGGCGGGGGGGGGGTCATTGATATATGTCCACCGCTCACTTCTACATAAAAGTGTGCCATACACGCTGTTGTTGTCATGAGACCTCACAAGTATCAGGACCAGAACAAATGTGAACTTGGCAATGAAGGTGGAAGATGGGCTTCTTAGGTAGAAGACCTGTCCTTGTAATATTCTCTCCTTGACATAATTGCTTCTCTTCTATTTATCTGACAGCATCGTTCCCCTTATTATTTGGTTTTGTTCTGTTAATATTTGAGCTGCCAGTCTAACAGATAACATTCAGTTCTGCAATTGTTTTACTTCAGTAGCATTTTCTTGTGTCCAAATTGTTTTCAAGTTCTCTGTTGCCAGTTCATTATTCTCAGCAATCCCTCATACATTAGCAAGGTCAATTTGTTTATAAAAATCTTATAGTTTCAAACAACCAAGTTAGTTTATATTTGTCTCATTGAGAGTACTCTACTAATAAAAGCAAAACAAAGTGCAGGTTTTTCTTAGACCTAGGCACACAAACTTAGAAGTTGGGTGGTAATTTTATTCAAACATCTACGTGGATTAACTGCCTGTATTAGAATTAGTGCATGTTCTCATTCTGAAGGATAAATCTATAGTAAATAAAATTTGAAAAGACATGAAGGAAACAGACACTTTTGTAATAAAATAAATTTTCAGTATTGAGTAACACAAGAATATGTACCAGAAAATAGATGATATTTTAAAAACTAACAATAAATGGCAGGTTTCTAGATATTGGCTATTATATTAGGGCTCTTGGATCTAAAGATTTACTTGCTAGTAATCCTTAGAAATGAGTCTGTCGTGACACAAGTCTTTAATCTCAAAATCAGTACTGATGACTTTAAATAAATTGATTTGAACAGTGACGGTACATAGAATTTGCTTGCTAAGTAAATGTTCTTTTTTTCCTCTGTGTTTTTGGCAGTAAGAAGATGGAGAAATGGTGCATTTATGCTCCCAATAAATTCTTCAAATATTAATAATTGCCCAAGCAATTTTTGAAACTTTAGTTGACATATGTGTTTATGTTTGTAAAGGACAATAACTGAGCAAGTTCCGGGGAAGAAAGAGAGAGACCACTTAGAACAGCCTCTTGAATGAGTTTGCAGTAATAAATTTTTATTAGCTAACTCTCTCCCCCCACAGTATTTGAAAAGCAAATGTTTGCTCTGTTTATTATAAGAATTCAAAAGTCACTATCGTGATATCACTTTCTTGCTTATTTCCACTGATTTGGGGGGTAATATGTTCATTTTTATTGCACAGCTCTCCCCGGATTTAGTATGCTGTTTCCCCCCACTGTTATTTGTGTGAAGAATTTCTAGTCAGAGTGAATAAAGGTGTTGCTTGTGCAGAGAATCCGTTTAGTAGAGCAGGCTAATAGGCTGACCAGTCATTAACTACAACACAGCTGGGGAGAGGCTATAATCCCCCAATTTCCTTCACAAATGCAGTAAATAAATATTCAAATGAAGCAGTGCACAAATTTGCATATGTGTTAAACAAAAGCCCAGCTGAAGATCTGGTTTTTAAAGCTCTGCTAATGTTTCTCCCTTTCTACCTACAATTCCTCTACCTGGAGAGTTTGCAGTTCACAAAGGTCCCCATACTTCTTCCAAAACAGAAGCTCCTTCTTCAAGAATGAGCTCAGAAATTTCTTGTACTGATCCCTCATTAGCTGTTTCATTGAGCCCCATTTCTAAAAGGGAGTAAAAGCCACCTATTATTTTAAGTCTATTTCTTCCTTTTTTTGGTGTTTTTAACTGGATTGTCTTTAAAGTGCGGATGCCAACGGCACACTTTGTGTTCTGCTGGTTCACCAGTAGAGCTCTATTTTTGAACCCCAGAGCAAGATATACTTGGGAAATAAAACTCAAAGGCGTTGGTATTTGTACAACTAATTTTTTAACCCCATGGCTTTTAGGAAGCAGATTCAGATCTTCCTTAGTCTGTCCTCTGAGGTTTCAAGCAAATGATGTAACATAGGATGCTGTTCGGTTAATTATTCCTTAGAATGAGCCTTAATATCATTACAAATTCCCCACCCTGCCTCTGCTTTCCCTCTCCTGCTCTTATTCCAGGATTGTAATTTCTAGAGTTAGATTCTAGGGCACACCTGACCTTAGGCTCTGCTGGGTTGCTTATCCTGAAGCGGTGTGAGTCTCTCCCAAGGTGAGGAAATATAATTAGAAGAAAAAGAGATCATTCGGTGAGGAGCCTCAGAAGGACACAAGGGGTTACTTTCTAGGGGAAAAAATAGATTGCAAAAAAAAAAAAAAAAAGAATTAACTGATTCTAAAAAGAAAGGAAGAGAGAGTTCTGCAGTTAAAGAAAGCAGCATGGCAAAAATTATCAAGGTAAATTGACTTTCATATGTTTTAAACACTGCTCGTTACTTTTAGCAAGCCTGCTTCATCGCTCTCCCCAAAGAAAAAGAAAAACAAGAAGGTAACAGCCAAAGACTCAAAGAGTTCCTAGGAGAAACTGAATTTGTGCTTTTTGCTTCTTGTTGTTACTATAATTATGTATATATAAAACAATATGCATAATGACATAACTAAAATCTATACGTATACTATATTAAGATATATTTCTTACATTTAGAAACCATTATGGACTCTCAGTACAGTGAGAGAAGAAGAAGGTTTGAACTGTGAATCTCATAATGAAATAGGTTAGTTATAGAAACACTAAATCAGAATTTGGTCCTTGATATATTTTTACGTATATGATAGAGGGATTATTTTTGCCAAGCTGTATTTCAAGTCATGAGAGGAATCCCTATTAGTGTCTTGTTAGTTACTTGCTATACACCATGCTAACATGTTTTAATAGCATGGGGCATAAAAGCAAGTGCAGCGAGAGCAATAAAGCTTTCCAGAGCTGAGATAATAAAAGACTTTTTTTCCTTCCCATTCAACCATGTTTACAAAGCATAATTGTAGGAAGAGAATTGCTACTATATAAATAAAAATGCCTTGTATTCGAGCAAAACCGTATCAGCATATTTTGTTATCTTTTTACAGGTTTTGTTTTTGGTCTTGATCACAATAGAATGTTTGAAACCAGGAGGCTCCTTTAAACACGTATTCTTACTAATATAAAAATCGTGTTGTGTGACTTGTGTTGTGAATCTATAAGCATTATGTTGTAAAGAAGCTCCTAAGCCATCTAAATGGATATTAAATATGACAAAATAACAATATAGGTCTCTTTAGTTTCTATATAAGCTTATGTTCTTGCTTATTTCCTTAATAAGTAATTAGAATATGCGTTCCTGATCCAAACTCCTTGGATCAGGCCACTGTGTCACCCCACTGAAGCAGATGAATGATGAACTGCAGTACCCAGGACACACCTGTTGAGTCTAGATCCAGTTCCTTTTGATTTTCCTGGTATTCCAATGGAACTTTCAATGAAAAGTGTCACCTCCCTATTTTGTTGTTTTGGTTTTTTTTATCCTGGACCCTTCTGAAGGAAAACCTAAAAGATTCCAGAGGATCCAGTAGTATGTATTCATCTACAGCTGCTTTGTTATAGTTTCTCCAAAAATTTAGTCTGGGAATGACACTTCAAACAGTTAGAATATTATTTTTATTTGTATGGAAGAGAAAATAAAATACATCTTCCCTCAAATGAATTAACTGCATTGATTTTCACAGGTTCCTTTTACTTGGTGTTACTTTTATTTTTGTTGCTGTAAACACAGAACAGGCCTTTATAATTACTCTTTCTTTTTTCACTTTTTCTCTTTTTTGTAAGTAGCTGTAAATTACACAAAATTGTGTGTTAGGTTAAAGTTTTCTAATCAGCCGCATGTCAAAGTCTTTGAAATTCTTTTATACAGGCAGAAGCTGTAGAGTGACAGAAACTAGCAGAGAGGGAGCACTTCGGTCACCAAAGAGGGGATTTGTATCCTTCTGTCTGAGCAAAGTACCTCCAGCAGTCCAGTCTGAGGTCACGGCTGTCCCTGAAGTTGAGCCGTTGGGGATATTTTGGGATGCTTTCATTAGAAGGTACAAAGTACAGTTAAGAAACAGGCTCGGGGCGCCAGCATGTGATTATGGCAAGACAGGCTAACCACTGGGAAATTGCTGAGCCAACAGGCTGCGGAGTCAGGCTGACCTCCCTGCCAGCTGGGTCCACAGACGGCCACCGCCCAGCACACCTTCTTTGGGGCAATCCAAACACCATCTGAGCAACAGATGTTTGTGTAAGACAAAAGTATTGTCCGCTTGTGAATGCTCTGTTTGTGAATCTTCTCACTGTTCTATTTTTAAAGGTGTTTGTATCCAGAAGACTACCCCTTCTACTTACTGTAGAGATCCAGTGTCCCCTGATTGGTGGTGATGGGGGGTCTGATGGGGGGAGCGGCTGTGGAGGAGTTCCAACCACAGTGCAGGAATAACTTACTTAGCAGGCAGCGAGTTACCCAGAGTTTGTTAGAAAACCTTTATAGAAAGCAGGTAGTTTATGCACTTCTTCAATTTAATGAGATTTAATGCTTCTGGATAAAAATGTTCATTTCAATTTGTGGATAACAAAATACTTCTTTTCTTCCTGTACTTTGTGTTTTTGCTTCTTTTGCTACTTTAACACTCGCTCAAATTTGAGATTCCCCCCCTCTTCTTTCTTTTTCAATTTTCAAGCAGCCTGTTTATACAAAGCATGGAAAAAGAGTTAAAATGAGAGAGAATTTAGAGAAGGTGTCATTTGATAACCATGACAACTCAGAAGCAATAAGAAGAAATTTGGAATCTAATATTTTTATGAGCAGTAGAAAACCTGGCAATTGAAGCAACAGCCCTCTGTTACCTGGCAGACTCGGAGCATGGTTGAAATAGTGTAAATCTGAAGAAAGGGGGGGAAATGTTAATATGATAACTTGAAAAAGTACATAATAAGAAATCCACTAATGTCACTTTTTATCATCTTGAAACATCTTACAGTCTGTTGGAAACACTCTATTATCCTCTGAAACTGCTATGTCCACCCTGCCACACCCTCACTCCTTCTGTAACCCCAGAATGCATGCTACACTCCTCCAACGTGGCTTTGATTGGCAGTGCTGTGCATGTTGTCTTAACATTGCAACTGAAGGGGAAATACAATGCTAGCAAGATAAATTCATTACGAGACAGATTATATTAAAACATTGACTTAGGGTGTTGGAGATTTCAATTTAATTCACTTTGATTCATGTAAAACCCCTAAGCCTTAGCAATTCAAAAGCTGCATTTCAAGTTTGGATGCTATGAGGTATAGTATACATCAGCTAGTACAAACTGGGCTCAGAATAGTGGGGACTGTGATCGCAGATTTCTGCTATCGAGACAACAAACCAACAATAAGGAAAACTAAAGTGTCTACAGAAAACACGATCTATAAAATCAGATCCTCCTGACCCCTGTATCGTCTGTCTTCCTTTGTGTACATGTGCCTGTAGGTGTGTTTATGTGCCTGAAGTTTTCTTTGCTACACATTTGCCTCTTCTCTAATTTATTTCCTGTCTGATTGTTTCTTTCCCTTTCCTCTTTTAAATATATCTTAAGGTCTTCTTCAGCAATTCCAGGCCATCTGTCCTCACCGTACTAAATAAGCCTTCATGGACACATGGTTGCCTCCCCCAGACAGACAAAGGCGCGTTAGCATTGCTAAGAGAAGTGACCCAACAGCAGTAGTGAAGAGCCCTAAAAATATTTAAAGTAAAAAAAAAAAAATAGCAAGACCCACCAACTTTCTCTTTACTTGACACCCCTCTTTTTGCTTAAGTTTATTTTATGTTTCACCGTTAGAATTTGCCCTTCCAGAATGCATTTGCCTAATTGCCTGGCAAATTAGATATAAGCTTATTTTTATAGGTAAAGCATCCTTATATCATACAAAGAAAATTTTAAAAAAACCTTTTAATTTCCTTTTATGCCATGGTTACACATATTCCCATGTAGTACAGTGAGAAAACATTTAAAAGACAGAAAGGTGATAATGTGTGAGAGGCACTCCTGAAATGTCTAGCTCTACAGCAGATATAACATTTTAATAAGAATGCACCCAGTGAGCAAATATGCTTTTAAATAACTTACATACATTTTAAACTAGTAAGAACACAATTTTTGTTGTTGTTTTTAAATCCAAATTTTACATAAAAGACATTGACTCACTCCATTTGCAGTTGACAGTCTTTGATTTTTTACATGTGCTACAGAAAACTGTCTTGTTTCATTCCGAATGAATACTTTCTTATATAAATTTGTTCATTTATTAAAGCATTGTATCTAATGAAAAATATTTTAATTGGATGTAAATTATCACTTTATTTTTTTCACAACAGATGCTGTGTGAATTACATGAACTTATATGAATTTCTGAGCTACTCATAAGTATTCAGAAAACTGTGGAAACCTGTTAGCTGAATAGAAGATAAGATATTCCTTTCTCTTTATGGACTAAACCTTGCATATATAAAAATTGTTAGGCATTTTTCCTGTGAAACTGAAGAAATTATTTATAAGCAAATGTTTCTCCATTCTTATACCTATACTATATATGCTTGCAGCTGAATTAAGTATAGCTCAAAATGATGACTTCTATGACTTAATTTTCAAAATGGCTGAATACTACCTGTCATTTATTTTATGTTAAAGAAAAAAACCTCCACTGAACATTGCTGATAACTATAAACACCATAAATCTTTCTTTGGTGTGCTTTTTGCTTCCCATTCATTATTGCTAACTTGCTGACAAAAAAAAATCTACTTCTTAAAAATGTCTATAATAAAAAATTAGTGAATTAGATTTTTATAATTTTTAGAGAAGAATTTTATAAGTGTTCCTTGAATTCTGATGCCCACACACAGCAAATTGTCTGGTTGGTACAACAATATGGTAGTCAGACTTCAGGGAAATGATCATCTCATCCATTTGAAACACAAACCATGATTTCCAGTTTCACAAACTCTCTTTTGAAAATGGAACATTATACTGTTAAAACTGGTTTTCTGAGGGCTTTTCCTGTTGTTTCTGTGTGGAGGGGTGGAGGCAATGACACGGGGAAGAAGGAACTGAATATAGGTGGTGATGAATTTCTTTAAGAAGCAATGCTCATCAGTGTGTGTCTTACATTGTTCAATGTTTTTTTATAGAATGTTCCCCCCTTCACAAAAACAGACTAGTGGGTGTTCAGTGGGTTCTTTTGTTATTCAATCTGTCAATTAGATTTTTGCAACAAATCTTAAAAGAGGAACAAAGTATGGTAGAAAAGTCTTACTTTAAAATGTAGGAAATGTGAATGCCAAAATTCAAAGTTACAGTTAAAAAACATGAGTGGAAAGATACCAAGAGATTTTATATAAGTTTGAAAAGAAAAAGTACAGCACCCTGAAAACTATAAGGCTGGAACTAGAGCTAAGTCCAAGACCTGATTTGAGAAGGAGGCCAGATCAAAGCAGCAGGATTCTATAGACAGAAGATGAAATGCCCATATATTGGTGGTTCCATTTTGGCTGACAGAGGGAGAATAAATTATAGCTTTAACTCAGATTTTTCCAAGTCATGGAAAAATGGTAAAAGTCAGGGGCCTGCTTCATCTCTAAGACATTAAACAATATAAAATAAAAAGGATCACAATAAAAAAGTCCAGAAAATTGATGCATTTGGTTCTGGGAATTATCAGTTTAATCCTCCCTTCCTATGATAGAAGTCAGAAGTAACTGTCCAAAATGTAGGGTATTTCTCACCATTTTTTCTCATTAATAAACTTTTCCTCAATATTTCTTTTCAGTTTCCCATGTTAAATTTCTAATGATTTTAAGTAGATGATTTCCAAACATACAACTTTTGTATGGTATAATTTCATAGAAGGAAATTAATTGACCAAATGCTTGTGAACAACTCTTTGCAAATACATCCCAAGTTAACAAAGCAGCAAAGGGATATTTAGGAAATAACATGGAATCAGAGAGTGATAACAAGTAACAAGGTAAAGAGAGGTACATTATAAACTCTCACTCCGTTTCATATCCTCATGGCATGACCCACCTTTCTGAGGCTCAAACTCTAACTCTGCAATGAGAGGAAAATAATTGCTTTCTCATCAAATCATTGTGAATATTAAACATGATAACATATGGAAAATCTCGGAAGAGGTGAGGGCCCGTTGTGGGAACTCAGAAAATGTGAAGTCCCCGCCTCCGTCAACCTCTACTGGAGCTATTGAGAAGCACCTGAGCAATCTAATCACCAGGAAAATAATTGCTCAGAACTTTTCTGGAACAGTAAGAAGTCTTTTGTGATATTTTTAGTACTGAAGTCAACAGTCTTCTTAATAAAGACTGAACAATACAAGAAGGATTTTCATGTTGAAACAATGCATGTGGGTAACGGGTAAGGGAGTTTTCTTTTAAAAATCCCCTCTTCAGAGACATGACTATCTTAAGTTCTAAAAAGGTACCAAAATTCTTCTTTTCCCTAACAAATTCCCCTTCATTCATGTACATAGACTACTATCACATGAGAAGAAAATATTCTCTCTGAGAAGAAAATATTAATATGAAATGTGATTAATTCATATAAAATTATAACATTTTTATAGTCAAATAAATTTCATAAGTATGCAGGTTAGGATAACAAGGAAATTTTTATTATTTTTAAAGTAACATTGCATTTTTGTCAATATTTGATGTTGAAAATTGAACTTAAGTTATTACAAATTGAGGTACTTTTGTTATCTATGGTAGAAAGAAGAATAAATAATAAATCATCTGAAAACAATTCTCAAACTAATTTGGGGAGACATTAGTTTACTTCTAGCCAATTATCTAAATCTCCAGGGTGTAATATGCTTTTGTTTTCTTTTCTAATTTTTTCTAGCAATGCTCTGTATTTAGCAATTATGATGAGGATAGAAAGGAAAATTATTAACTCTTGGCAAACCACTATTTTATAGAAAAAAGTGATATTCTGCAAATGAAAAAAATAACCATTTTTTAAGATTATACCATATCATTAGACTTCATAAAATTTTAAAATTTCCTTTCAGTGACTTGAAAAAAAAAGAATTTATTTCTGATGAATAATATAAAAACATACTTTGTCTCTATTTTGATTTGTCTGTAATTCATCATGGTCTTCTGACAAATAAGTCTATGCATGTGGAGTTTTAAGAGTAAGAACAAACACAATTGTGTCATTTGTCATAATTTAAAATGGATAAATATCAATTTCTAACTGATTACAGTGTTGCCTTGTACTTTACGATATGAATGTACATAAATCTTAGATGCAACACACACAGAAACACACACACACACAGTGTTTTTATGCATTTAATCCTGCTCATAGAGTTGTTTTGGTCCAATCACAGAAATAAACAGAGAAACATAGCAGAAGCAGATTTAAGGCTACATGTGTCTGCTTCACCTGTGTTACAAATGACCCAGCCAGTCTCTGAAACCTGGCTGTGACCAATGGAACTGATGTCACTCATCAAAGATTCCATGAGACTGATACCTAGCTTTACTTTTCATTTAGAGCAGAAGCAGTCTAAATTACATGGAAATGGAAGCACAAATATTTTGGCAGAACCTGTTATATAAAGTTATACTAACCCTTTCTCCTGTTGTAAGAAGGGAGAATACCACATAAGCAAAGTGTAGAAAAAGTGTCTGAAGGGAGGAAAGGTGGCTGGTGAAGGGAAATGAAAGACAAAGGCTAAGAGAAAGGAAAATGTGAAGGGTCTGGCTGGCTGATCATGATTATCATTTCATAAAACTTTGTCTGGGCTTAGGAGGAAATAAGATAGAATACTTTTTCAGGGTAGCTCAGTTAATCTGGGCTGGTTAAAGTGTGAATTGGAGTGGCTGTCTGGAGAATACAGTTTGATCATAAATCCATGATACTACACTTAACCGTTAGCCAGGACAGAAACAGTCCACGTTTTTCTGTTACAGAGTTTTGAGGTATTAGCTTTGCTATAGCATCTGATTTGTGAAAAGATAATGTTTTCTTTGATTTTCTACACATTATACTGTGAGAGTAATCAAGATAGGCTGGGTTGTAGACTGAGACATTACCTCCAAAATTACAGAAGGCTGTTTAACAGATTTGTATCTCTTGCTCTTATTATATGTTAATCACAGAACAACCAGGAATCCTACTGCCTGGCTTCTCCCTCCCAGCTAATGAAGTTATTATGTCTGGAATATGGTTGGTTGCTTTTGCAATGAAAACAAAAAGTCAGAAAACTTAAAGTTGTTTTTAAGGCTCCACCTTGAAATGACACTTGTCTCTTCTTCTATTTCACTAACCGAAGCAAGTCATAAATGTGTGAAATGTGTCTTACATCAGAGGGGTAGGGAAATGTAATTTGACTATATGACCAAAAGGTGAGGCATGAGTGGCCAATCACAAAACAATGAGAGGGAAAGATAAGAGGTGGATTTTGTATATTTTCACTACTGTTTGTAATCCCTCACCTTAGTTGCTATATAGACACCTATATTAATGTATCTAAAATTGATGAATAGCTTATTCTTCATTGCAGACAAAATATATTCCCCTACTTGCAAAGATCCATTTCTTGAAAAAAAAAGTTTTTTAACAAAAGAACAACCACTAGAAAAGTATTGGCTCCTAAATTAGTATGGCCTCAAAAAAATCGTTCTCCAGTCTCAGTGTCTGAGCACTGCTATGCTCACTTTATTTGAGGTATTTTTATTTATTATTGTTATTATTATTATTATTATTATTATTATTATTATTATTATTTTGCCTCCCTATGCTGAAAGTCAGAGTCCTTGCTTTACCAAAAATGTCCTCGGATTGACATCACCATCAAGGATCCAGTTGTTACTGCTGCGTGGTTGCCAAGGCAGACAAAATATAGACCTGGGTTCAAAGTAGTAACTGGGTGTGTAAGAAGGGAGTCACTTCCACACTGCTGAATGCAGCCGCCTGAATGTGACAAATACCATTATCATCATGAGTCTTATTACCTCAAACCACACTGTGCTATCTAAACAAATGCTCCGTTTTAACTGTCAGGTTCTTGAATGTGTCACATTTTTCTTGGGATTTTTGTGTGACTGTAACAGCTGTTTGTAAACATTGTAAAGCCCCCATTAGCAACAGAAAGGGTAAGAATATTTTGACCCAAATGTCTGCCCCTTGAGCCATGATAAGGAATGCCGCATACATGCTGACACTTAAGTATTAGATTTAAATAGCAACCAGGATCAACTTCCAGCTGAGTAAGTCCATAGGCATTTTCAGTTTCCGACTCCATTTGGGTCAATTTTCTTTCGTCAGGTGGCCTCAAACCATTCAAGGGTATTCAGACATTTAATGAAATACGTTGGTCACAAACTAACAGATATTTCCAAGAAAATTGTGGCTGCACAGTATTTTCGTGAAGAATCTAATATATCTTTGCGGACAGTTAAAGTTACCGGTGCTTGTTTAGGACCAACTCTTTCCTTTAGAAACAGGAATATGAACAGCTTTAGAATTTGTCATGCTCTGATCTCTTTCATTCTGAAAATACCCCATGCTATTTTATGTAGTGGTAATGAGTTAGATATTTCTAGTGCTTGCCTGGATAAGCAGTCATGAGGACAGTTGTAATAAATAAATAGTAAGAGTACATTGCTCTGATAATAGCAATTTTCATTGAAGGATGTAAATGTGTCTTGCAAAAGCAAGTGATATAGAATCCTTAGAAAGGCTTTTATTAGCAGAAATGTAATACAACAATTTTGAAATAGAACAGTAAGGCAGAGTGGAGAAAGAATCTCTGACATTGTATTTCTAGCATCAGTCATAATTCTGGACGTCAAGCTCCCAACCCAAAGCAGTTTAAAAGCTAAGAAAAGTTGCAGTAAGAAACTGCACTGTTAGTATATTGACTATTTGGGGAAAATTTTGTCCTCCAGATTTCCATGTTTTGTAAAAAACATATAGCCACCAAGTAATTGTGTTCGTTAGCTACCTCTAGGGACAACCAGATGATATATATCCACTTGAAATTTTATGTAGGATTGAAAATAAGATTTTGAACTACTTCTCTGATCCTCCTGTCTACTCATTACAGAATAGACATATTGTAGTCATGATCCCCAAAAGTTAAAGATACGCCTCGTCAAGCTGTCTTGAACATAAGCAATTAACGACTATTTTATATATAGTGATTATAGCATTAGAGACAAGACTCAAATATTTTTTCTTAAAGAAGTACTTTTAAAAAGAAAATTAATATTCTTATTTTACTTACATTGATTGTACTAAAGGTTGAACCCAGGGCATTTGGACGGAGGGACAAGCCCAGTTTTTAATTTAATTTGATTTTTTAAAATTTTGAGATGGGGGTCACACTAAATTGTTCAGATTAGGCTCAAATTTGCAATCGTCTTGCCTTGCCCTCCCAAAGTTTTGGGGTGAGAGGCATGCATCATGCCTGGCTAAACTTCTTCTAAAAACGGTGTCATAATTAAGATTAGTTTGGATTAAATGCCTAACTATTAAGATAAGGTGACCTCAGGGTGCAGTGGGTGACAGGACCAACTCAGACTAAGATTTTACTGTGGATAAGTAACATTTGACTGAATGTGGGGCTTTGGCTTTCATTTCAAAGATGTAGACAAGTTCTTACATGATTCCTCTTAGTCTGATGTTTAGACAAATTGAAGTTTGTTGTAGTCTCAACACACACACACATTTACACCCTTGGTCACTTTCTTTCTCTTGCTCCCTCTGTCTCTCTCTTCTCCAAAGAAAAATCGCAGCTTGCGAGCTGAATTCCACTCTTTTACAGCCGGATGTTTGTGAGTTTTCTTCTCACGTTGTTCACATGTTTCCTTGAAATAAAGATGGCTCTTGCATTCGAGCATGCATCTCGAATGTCCTTGTGAAATAAATATTGAAATGGGATGCTAGGAATATTGCCTGAGAGTGACCATGTCTGTTTTGTCATGAAAATTATTCCTTGTCAAGGCCGGCCTTGTGTAAGGGGGAAGAAATAGATTTTTTTGAATTCTCTTCTGCATCTCTTGTATGATTCTAGAATATTTTTCCAGATTTTAGTCATACTCTGAAGTCCCTAAGAGCTCAAAGTTTAGGGCCATTAAGAAGGCAGGACATTTAGAAAATGTCCAATTTATAAAGTTCGCAGAGGAGAGTTCAGAGGCTTATGAAATATAATGCAGTGAGTATATCTACATATTACACATCCTATGTTTTCAGGAAGCAAATCTTATCAAGATATTTTGTTCAGAGAATTTTGTATACAAATAATATTATAAATGGTTGCTCTAAATTCAGAACACAAGTAAAAACAAACCTTGAACTTGATGTGATGTTTAGCAACTCTGTCCCTGTCTAGCTGACCCTTCCCTTAGTCTCCTCAGCCAGAAACGTCTCACTCCTAGAAAGCTGATTTCAGCGATGCTGACAGGAAACAACCCAGGAGTATTAATTTTCACTAATTTACGCAAGTGAATTGTTGATCTTTCAAACTCTCAAAAGTTCAGAATGGTTAGAATAGCTGGTACTCAAAGAAATCATGCCTTTGCGGAATCTCAACCAAACATAACCAAATAAAAAAGTTCAGATAGTATGTAAAAATTCAACTTCAGTTAACATATAGGTAGATCCTACCAGTCTGAACTTTTGCTTCTGGTTTTTTGTTTTGGTTTGGTTTTTTTTGTCTATAGTGCTCATAATTTTGGTGATTTTTTTCGTTCCTAACATTTTGTACCACCAAACCTTTAAAAAATCGTAATCATCTTCATTTTGCTTGTTGTTTCAGCAGCTGTAAGGCACCAGTGGGTGGGAAGAGTGTGCCACTACAGAAGGTATTGTGTGCTGTGTTGTTAGGCAAATTAGAAACTCTCTGTATTTGCATTCATCTAGTGACTTTCAGGAACTGCACCTCTCCTGGACTGTGGACTGTGGAAAGCCATGGAGGTAGTACTGAAGGTCCTCACATCACATTATTGGCATGGCCTTTTCTACTTTTTAGCTGTAACACAGACATTCATACTGCTAACTTCTGAGTGAAATAGATGAGGTTTACAAATCAAAAACCTATCTTTGGAGTCACTGTCTTAGCACTCATTAGTCTTGAACTTTGGGGGAAATCATTTCATTTGTTTATGTCTCTGTTTTCCCTTAGATCAAGTGAAATTGTGCTTTAACTGTATCGAAAAAAGAACGTGTTGAAGACACAATGGACTAGTAGATGTGAACATACTCAGACAAAGGGGTATTATGCACATTTAACATATTTTAATTATCAAATGTTTGGAAATGGAACAAAATGCATAGGTAAATGTTTTCTCTAGCTCTAAGTTAACACTAATTTCTTACAGAAATAAGGCACAAGATTTAGGGAAGTCATATGTCAAGCACTTTTGTGAAACTGTAGTTAATACACAGTTTCAAATTTTATAAATGTTTGTTGGAATATCTTTATATTATCGTTTGCCTTCTCCCTTTCAGAAGGCCAAAGACCTCTGTGAACTTCTCAGTGTTCTTAAACACCATCACTGTTAAAGTGTTTATTTTTTCTCCCCTTTTATGGTGTTTGTCCTAGTCTTTTATACTTGAGTTACCAGTGTTAACTATTCCTCTAGATAAGGACTAAAATACATTTGAACACATATTAAAACTGAAATATACTAAAATTAAATTGTACCATTCAAAACATTTATTAGAGCACATGATTTTCTTTTGAAACCCAAGAAATAGTACTGGGGACTTTAAGGTGTAATTGAAGACCAGCACAGTGGTATACATATGACTGTAATTCTACCACTCTGGTAGGTCAAGGCAGGAGGATTCAATGTTCAAGCCCAACTTGGGTGACAGAATTTTATCAAAATCCTCTCTTAAAATTAAAAGAAAATTAAAGGGACTGGCAATGCTAACTCAGCACAAAGCCCTTGAGTTCAATCCCCAGTAGCATAAAACAGAAATTAATAGGGGCTGGAGATGTAGCTCAGGGACATCATGCCTGGCTGGTAATAGCAAGGTCCTCATTTTGATTCCTGGTACTGGAAAAAAAAGTAATAGAAGAAATTTTGAAGTTTTCAGACTTAATGTTAAAAGTATTAAAATGGGGACAAGAAAGAATAAACGTTTCTGTAGTAATGTCATTGGAGTCCATTTACAGTAATAGTCCATGGAGAATTAGTAAACATGCTTCAAAATGTAATTTATTGAGTCAGACAGTCATACTCCACCCAAAAAGATTCTGTAGGAGAAGACCAAACACCCACAATTTAGTTCTGTAGATTACAGTTCCACAGGCTTGGTTTATAATGTATATCATAGCACATGCCTAATTAATCATTCCACTTAATAAAAGTCTTAATTCCAACTGTCAATACAAGTATTCCAAAATATTTTTCAATTTGCTCTTATTATTTCCTAAATGAACTGTTCTTTAATTCATGTCACATTTTTACTTTAAATTCACTCTCATTCTCTTGATGAAGAGCGCTGGTAATCTGTGAAGTGTGCAGGCAGTAAATGCACACTGACTTCATGGCCATCAAAGTGAGCTGTGTGTCACAGCTATGTGAACTGGCAAAGCCACTTACAGATGCCACATACCTAAGGGCCAGTGTGTTGTTCATTGCTTCAGCAGAAATCAAACTGTTGTAAGGGATCCCATTATGTCACTTCCTAACTAACTTGGCCACGGAGCCATTGCCTTCCAAATGAAAGTGCCACTGCCTGTCTAGGTCAGAATCTGGATGTACTTCCATTACCGAACCCCCCTCGTGCCCTCTTCTAAGAAACACTAAAGTTAACTTTTACATTTTTTTGTGCATTCATAATTTCAATCACACCCTCCCCAGTCACCATTCTATCCACCTTGAATCACTGAAACCATTTCTTAATGGTTTCTTATAGTTCGGTTCCTCTGAAATTATTCTTCCCTATCGTCATCAAATAATCTTCCCCAAATTCAAATAGTATCAAAGCTCTACACTCCTAAAGTTTTGAATACCATTTTCCACAGTTCTAAGGATAAATGGGTCAGTTTGTTCATATTAGACTTTGTCTTTCATAAGGTTGGTTTTCCTCAAATTTCTCAAGATTCTTGGATGTCTAGTCACATAAATGATGGACTGTAATGAAAGGTAAAAGACAGCTGACACTCTGTTTGGTTTTGTTCACGACTATTACCTCAGGAGGCCTCTCACCTGAATCAGAAGACTGATGGAAGAAGGTTCCATATCAGCAGGGCAATTCAGGAGAGTGTTTTGACAACTAAGTCTCTTTGGCATACCCACTGGAAAAGCAAGTTATAGGGCAGGAGCCTCTCACAGGGTGTGATCTAGTGCATCCTACTACCAAAGGAAAGTGCTCTTCTACCTTTGATTTTAGATGTATTCCATGTATGTGGCAGTTTAGAGTTATGCTAAGGTATGCTCCACTTCTCAGACCCCAGCATCTCTTCAAGGGGACTTTGTAATGAAGATCACTCAGTTGCCCAGTGGATTTTGAGAATAGTTCCTGGGCTTGGACCCTAGAGCAAAAGACACCCTAGAGCCCATCTGTATTAGACCCATCTAAAAGAAGGGTTCCAATGTCTCCACAATTTGGAAGGCATCTTCCTAAATAAGGACCCGCGAATGCCATGGCATACTGTGACCCACTATCTTCACTGACTCATCTCATAGGTCTTGGGTGACTTGTTTTAACTTTATCTGTCACTTTTGTATTAGTCATATTTTGTTTGTTATCCTCCTATAATTTTATAAAATTTTGATTTACTGATGGTACATTGCTTTCCCTTTTGTCATGGTGTCACTTATTTTATCATTTCTGACCAGAGCGATTTTGAGACAAAGAAAGACAGAGACAGATTCGAGCCTGCCTGATCAATTTGAGCTAGAAGCTTAGTTTACCTTTAGTTTTTTTGAAAATAGTTTGAGTAAATTAATAATTATAATAATTGAACTATTAAATTATAGAAGACACATTTTTAATAATGGAATTCATATGTTTATGACTCAAAAACTTCAAGAATATTTGTTAATTTATAATTTTATTCATTCCTTTTAAAGAAAGACTTCTAAGGATCAATTGATAAAACTTCACTGTTGTACTATATCAAAACTAATGAAATTTAGTGTCTTTATAGAGATTATGTTTTCCAGTTCAGACATATTTTAAGAAATTTCAATTGGCTAGCCATGAACTATCAATATTCATTGCTGTGGAAATCACTCAATGACAGCAATAAATGTGTTTTTTGTTGCAAAAATGTAATGGCTGATATTTAGGTCAGTTTCAATTGCATAAGCAAAACTTATTTACTTATTTACTATGCCAGTCTTCCACCAATCTTCTTGGCAATTCTTTCTCTCACAGTACCTTTTCAATCATTACATTTGTAAAGTCAATTGAAGGTATGGCAACTAACAAGGGTGAACTTAATTATAGACATTCTAAATTCTCCTAGAGGATTACTGATAAGTGATTTAATAAAGATCTGAAAACCATTTAATACACTCATTGGAACAAGTGATAAAGAATCCATGATAGAAAGGAGAAAAAAATGATAAAATATGTGGGGTCTCTTTCTCCCAAGGGTTATAAATATTACTGATGGACACCAAACATTGCAACCTCATTGAAACCTACCCTTAAAAATTAATCTCTAAATTGCACATATATTTCACACAGAAATTCCATTAAATCTGTCTGAGAAGAGAACCCATGGGACCAGCAAAAAATGGTTCTGTGGCAGGAAATGACTTTTAACTAAAGGTGAAGCAAAATTACAAAGATATTATTTTAAACTGATTGCTCAAGATAGTCTTTAGTTCACTTTACTTTCTAATGCTTCTTCTATTTTTTATCTTAAATAACCCTTTATCTGGTTGTCATGTTTTCATCTCTGTCTACTTCTGCCTTCCTCACTTTCTCCAAAATCATGACCCTTTTAGACTGAATTTCACAGAGATCTGTGTGTACAGAAAACGATCTTATTATTTTATCTCTCCTCCCTATAACTTTCTTTTTGTTCCCATCACCGTTCATTTGTCCTAGTTGTTTATTTTCCCAAAGATTCACAGGGGCAAAGAAATAAGGTGTCACTGATAGATTGAATCGGTAAGTTTTTGGAAAATCAATTTAGACTTGGTTATAAACCTTATTCATGAACTTTTATGTTCTAGCCTAAAATTCTACATGATGAATGATAATTTAAATTATTCTAGAATATTTTTCTGCAGATTATTATTTCATTAATAATTCATGCATCTAAACATCCTGTAAATTATTATCTTTTATTGAGTTTATACTTTTTATCTTGAAAAGAAATGTTTTTGGTCTTCAAAAACCTAACAAGTGTCACATAAAAACAACTATTAAATACTGTGTGTTCAGTCTACCTGTGCAAATATCCATTTTATTTTCCTTTATTGTTATTAGTACATATTTACATTAGGTAAGGATTATATTTACTGCAGAGAGCTGGAATATGTATATAAAACATCTTAACTGTTATTTTTTCATCCCCTTATTCCTCCCCTCTCACCCAGCTCCTTCCAATTCTTGGTCCCCTTCTCATTTTCAAAAACTCTATATTCATTTTCCTTAAATTATTTTTAATCCCTTTCCCTACCTTTTCCTCCACCTTCACTCTATCTCTTATTCCCCCATCCATTTGAAAATTATCTCCCTACTTCCTATTAGGCATACATTGGATACTATATTGCACTGAGTTGTAAATAAAGTACATTTTAAAAGTATAGTCATGAATTTATTGATACTCACTTTTGTCTCTGCTAGGATTAATTTTAAACTTAACTGTATTAAGAGATTCTTTGAAGAAGTGAGTGGATTATAGTGGGGTGAAACCTTGGTGTTCCACACTGAATGTGCTGTTATGAAGTAGGCCTTGGTTGGAAGAGGAAGGTCACTCAGGCACGACTTTGGAGGGTTTATCTCTTGCTCCTGCTCTTCTCTTGTCGTCTGCTCTCCACCTCCATTATGTGGGCAGCTTTACTCTGCCAAGTCCTTCCGCCATGAAGCTTACTTCTGTCTTGGAGCCAGCCGACCATGGGCTGAACATTTCAAATTGTGAGGTAAATTTTTTTAAAAGTGCCCCATTTCTTGTAAGTTGTGAGTGTCAGGTACTTTGGCAGCAGTGATAAAACTGAATAATACACTGTTATGGTGCATTTTGGAAAATAATTTTGAAAGTTATATAAGCAGTTTATGTAAAATGCATATCTCTGATATACATGCAAGTGTGTTTACATCCAGAAGTTAAAATTAGACAATATTTAAACTTATGCAAGGCCAGGAAAAATGATTAGACAAAGCAGCATTTTGTTTTCATTCATTCTGAGCTTCTTCAAAATTTCATTTAATTTTAAAACTAATATCATTTGTAAAAATCTAGCTCTACTCAATCCTTTTCAAGAAAGATAGTTATCAGTACTGACAGAATTTCTCTATAATTTGATTTCAGAGTTCAGAGGCCCTGATAATTTATGATGAGTAGGCATCAACACTATTAAAGATTACTCAAAGACATCAAGTAACAGAAAAATAAGAGTTTAAATTAGCATTAACAAGGACTCACCAGGGCTATGCTTGGTGAGAGATTAAGAGTCATAGCCATAAAGATATTAGTCAATATTTGTATACTATACTTATATTAGGTAAAGCATTGTATAAGATTCTGGAGAAAGATAAGTTAGAAGAAATTCTTCCTTCAGTGACACTAGTATTTAAATATAAAAGAATGCTATTATATAGTTAATTTTTTTAAAAATGGGCAGAAGGAAATTGATTATTTTTCCTGTAGTCCCAGTTAGTTTTAAACTCTTTTACAAGAAAATTTCCATTTTTTTCAACCCTTTTAACTGTAAAATAAAAGATAGAGTTTATTTTGTTTTTTAAAATTATATTAATATGTTTGCAATACTTATTAAATATATTCCTGGTGGGGAATTGGTACCTGTATCTTTTCCATCTTGTCACATTCTGAAATCCTCTTCCTGTCCCCATAAAGTCTGTTTCCTTAAGTTTTACACATGACCTGAGCAAAAGTGAGTGTTATGACTACTACTTTATCCCAATCCAAGCATGCAATCACATTGAAAAGAACATATATCTGAGAAAAAGTATCTGAAGCTAATTAATGCCCACAATCCCTTAAGAAAGCAGTGAAGCACAATACACTACATCAAAGTTGTAGAATTTCTTTAAAGTACTCATTGTCCAGATCTGCCCAAAGTAAACAGTTACTCATATGTTTAAAAGAAATAGCAGATGAGCAGGTGTGATAGTCCATGCCTATAATCCCAGCACCCTGGGAGGCTGAAGCAGGAAAAAGCAGCCAGCCTGAAAAAACTTAGTGACTTAGTGAGATCCCTTCTCAAAAAAAAAAAAAAAAAAAGGTCTGGGGTGTAGCATGGTAAGAAGGCCCTGGTTCCATTCTGAAAGGCAAAGAAACAGGTGATTTTTAAAAGATAAATCTTTTGTATCTTGAAATGTTTGGGGTACAGTGAGTACCCTCCCTCCCTCATTGGCTTTCTCAATGTTAGTATCTCACCTTGCCATGGTCCAACTAAGATGCCACCCTGGTACATTACTACCATGCAAATCCAAGACTTCATTCAGATTTTTCTGACTGTTACACTAATGATATTTTTCTGATCCACAGCTGATTACAGATACCTCTTTGCATCCCTATCCTTCCTTGATCTTCTCAGATCTGATGCTGTTTTACAGTGTGTCTTTGCTCTTAATGTTTTAACAGTTTCGAGGCATAGAGGCAAGCTGTTTTGTACAATTTCACTCAGCTTGTCTGATACTTTTCTCCTCTTTATACTAAGGTTATGGGTTTTGGAGAAGAATAACCCATACCTTAATTTCCTTTGAAAGCCTGCATATTAGGACTACATGCTAGCAAGTGACCTCATTGTTCATGTTAACCTCAGTCCTTCAACAAAGATAGTGTCGCGTAGCCTTCCACACTGTAAAGTTATTACATTACTCTGTCCAATTTTCTATTCTTTGGATATAAGTCACTGAATACAGTACACACTCCAGGTGTGAGTGTGTGTGTGTGTGCACGTGTGCACTTATGTGTGTATTTGGGGATGAAACCCTATCTCCTAGAGGGTATATTCATGTGTATATTTGGAATTCTTCTTTTTTTTGGTATTGGGGATCAAACTCAGGACCTCATGCTTGCCAGGCAGTCATGATGCCACTGAGCTACATCCCTGGAATTCTTTTTAAAGAAGTTTTGGCCTTTCTCCACTAAACATCTGTTTAATCTCCTCTCTCTATATATATATATCTCTCTCTCTGTTTTCTCTCTCCCCCCATATAATAGTGTTCCTATTACCCTAATGTTGGGTTGAATCATGCCCCTGAATAATCTACAGATTATTCTGAACCTACACATATGACCTTATTTGGAGCTAAGATCTTTACAGATTTAACCAAATTCAGGGGAGCTCATACAGCTTTAAAATAGGCCCTAAATCTAAAATCACCATTGCCCTTATAAGAAGAGGGAACTTGGGAGCAAAGATTGGCCCACTCGTAAGGACTAGGTCAAGACGAGGCAGACATTGTAACGATGTGTCTTCCTGTAGGCCAAGAAATGCCAGGGATTGGGGGCATCCAGCAGCAGCTAGGAAGAAGCAAGGACAGAGGGTCTTCCCTGTGGTCTTCAGAGAGAGGTTGCTGACAACTACATGTCAGATATCTAGATTACAAAAAATGGTAGATAAGATATTTCTATTGTTTCTAGCTACCTGGTTAATGGCAATTTATTACATCAGCAACAGAAACAAATAGTTTTCATGCTATCTATTTGGTCAGATTTTTCCAGAGCTGACCTTTGGAGAAATCATCTTTACCTTGGCTTTTTAGTACCTTTGTTATGCCACCTTCAAATGCTGAATTTTATGAAATAATATTTTTATGCTGTTCTCTCTCTCTCTCTCTCTCTCTCTGACACTACCCTCTCCTTCTTCAGGTCGCTATAGACTTAGCTGGTCTTTTCCCTAAATTTTACTCTTTTCTACTATTACTCCAGAGATCTCTTTAATGAGCAACCAGGTAAATTTTTAAGGGAACAGGAAGGAAGCAAAGGAAGTAGAAAAATCCTATAAGTGATGTGTTTGCTAAGGTCTTTTGTTTATATCTGTCCCATAATCAATAGTTATTGTATTTAACTGGTTAGTTTTCTGATTACCTAATATTTAAACAATATGTACTTAGTTTTTCAATACTTCAGTACAAGTTCTGTCCTCTTACCCCTTCAAAAGTTCCATCAATAAATGTTAACAAAGCACTGGAGAATTCTGAAGCTTCCAGATTTTTAAATTATTACATGTCCTGAAAACAATCATTAAAAATATGCAGCAAAATTACTATGGGACACACGCAGGATTAGCAAACAGAAATGAAGTGAAATAAAACCTTCACTTTATGTAGGACCATTACCTTATCCACTAATCCCAGTCATCAATTTATTTTGAAAGTTTATTAGCACAATTATCCTGTTGCAAAATGAATAGATGGAGTATTTATTTCTTTTCCATTGCTGCCCAATTAACAACACAATGGATGAATTTCCTTCAGTCTGCAGGAAATTAGCAAATTAAGCATCAGGGGAATAATCCACAAACTAGATAATTACATAAACTGACTAAAAAGTCTCTCCATCCTGAGATTCTTTTGATAAATGGAAAAGTAGAGAATTCACCAAATTTCATTTTCATAATATAGGAACTAAATGTTATGAAAATAATTTTACTTAGAAGTCCATGTGGATGTCAACATTACTATGACCTCATCAACAGAATGATGAAAGAAAGAGAGAGAGAGGAGAAAGAGAGGGGGGAGAGAGACTTAGAGTAGTAGAGACTTGTTAGTGTCCAGGAACTTGGATACAATCAAAGCATGATATGTGTATGTATGACATGTTACAGTGAAATTCATTAATATGTCTAATAAATGGAATTAATTATTATAACAAAAAAGCAGTGGTAAATGTTTGAGGATAAAGATACGTATAACCTGAGAACCTCCACCAGCACTGAGGGAGAGGTGAGCCTTGCAGGCTGCCTTACCACTGCCCCCAGTGCCAAGGAGCAGAGCCACTCCCAGCACTGAGGAAGAGCATTCCAGGCCACTGTTCCACCACCATGAACACCAAGGAGGTGAGCCGCAAGGGCGAGAGCAGCACACATGCCCCCCCCCCCACACCCTCTGTGGAAATGAGAAGACAGGTAAACAACTTTCAAAACCAGACTTCCAGATCACGTAAAGCAACCCCAAAGGGAAACCAGATGGAACACTGTGATATTCAACCACGTGGACTCCCTGAACTGGCAACAAAAGAGGTTGTGCCCATAGTGCAATACATGATTAATAAATCTAGAGAGGACACAGATTAAAAAAAATAGAGGAGCTGAGGAACATGATGGAACCCCAACATAGGAAAAAAATGGAATCCGTAAAACAGATGCAAACAGATTTCCAGGAGATTAAAAACTCCACTGAAAGTTTATGCAGCAGAATGAACCAATGTGAGGACAGAATTTCAGATATAGAAGACAAGATTGCAATTAGTGACCAGGAAAAGAAAAATTTCTTTAAAATAGTAAGGGACCATGAGAAATCATTCCAACAGCTGCTGGACAATGCAAAGAAGAATAGCATAAGACTGATCAGAGTCAGTGAAGAAACAGGAGAGAGTGCAGACAACATTAAAAAACATAAACGACATTAAAAAAAAACTGTTCACAGAAATGATAATAAAAAACTTCCCAAGCAGAAGGAAAGAACTTGACATACAGATAAGTGAGGCATATAGAATTCCAACTAGCCTTGATCAAAATAAATCTACACAGTCATATAATTGTTAAGATTCCAGAAACACAACAGAAGAACAAAATTCTACACACAGTTAGAGAAAAGAAACAAATCACACACAAAGGAAAGCCCATCAGAATCACAGCAGACTTCTCAATGCAAACCCTCAAGGCAAGAAGAGCTTAGAGTGATGTATTCCAAGCCCTAAAGGAAAACAGCCTCCAACCCAGATTGATGTACCCTGCAAAACTATCTTTCAAAATTGATGCAGAAATAAGATACTTTCATGACAAAGAACACCTTAGGAACTTCATGAACACCAAACCAGCACTCCCAAAAATTTTAGACAATACCCTAGGAAAAGACAATGAGGATCACAACCCCAGGAACCCCAGCAGAATGAACCCATCAGGCACTAAAAGAAATTGAAGCCAAGGGGGAGAATCCAACAAAAAGAAAAAGTCATGACAATGATAAGTCAGTTTGTATCAGTTATAACCTTTAATGATAATTGTCTCAATTCACCAATCAAAAGAAATAGACTGGCAGAATGGGTCAAGAAGCAAGATCCAACAATATGCTGCATACAAGAAACACACATAATTCAAAAAGAAACACATAGACTGAAAGTTAAAAGGTGGACAACAATACTCCATGTGACAGGAACCCAAAAAAAAGCAGGAGTAGCTATCCTCTTTAAAAATCAAGTGGATTTCAAAGCAACACTGATTAAGAGATACAAAGAAGGACACTACATCCTTGTAAAGGGAACAATCCAAGAGGAAGAGATGACAGTCGTAAATATCTATGCACCAAACACTAGTACACCCAAGTATACAAAACGAACACTAACAGACATGAAAAATCAAATAAGCACTAATACAATTGTAGTGGGGGACCTCAATACCCCACTGTAACAAATAGATAAATTAACTAGACAAAAAATAAGCAAAGAAATACTAGAATTCAAACTCTTGAACAAAAGAACTTAACAGATGTTTACACATGTTTGTGTTCCACCCCACAAAATCAGAATACACCTTCTTTTCAGCTGCACATGGGTCATTCTCAAAAATAGACTACATATTCATTCATAAAACATGTTTAAGTAAGTGCAAAGGAACTGAAGTTATCCCATGTATATTATCAGACCGTAGGGCTATGAAATTGGAGATCAATAGCAAAAGAAACCACAAGAATTTCATAAACACATGCAAATTGAACAACACACTTCTGAATAACCAAGGAAGAAATTAAAGAAGAAACCAGACAGTTCCTACAATTAAATGACAACACCATACAACATATCGGAATCTATGGGACACAATGAAAGCAGTCTTACGAGGGAAATTCATAGCAATGAATATGCATATTAGGAAAACAGAACCAGCCCAATTCAACAATCTGATGCTGAACCTCAAGCTTCTAGAAAAAGAAGATCAAGACAAATGCAATGCTCATACAAGGAAGGAAATTATAAAGATCAGAGGAGAAATCAATGCAATGGAGACTAAGAGAATGATACAAAAAATCAATGAAGCCAAGAGTTGGTTCTTCAAAAGAATCAACAAAATTGACAAACCCTTAGTCAACCTTGTCAGAAAGAGGAAAGAAAAGGCCCAAATCCATGCAATTAGTAATGAAAAGGGTGAAATTACAACAGACCCAGCAGAAATCCAGAGGATCATCAAAACGTACTTTGAGAACCTATATGCCAATAAGATGGAAAACACAGAAGAAATGGACAGATTCCTAGATACATATGAATTACCAAAGTTAAACGAAGAAGACCTAAAAATGCTAAACAACCCAATATCAATCAATGAAATTGAAAACGTAATTAAAAACTTTCCAACTAAGAAAAGCCTAGGTTCTGATGGCTTCGCTGCTGAATTCTATAAGACATTTACAAAGGAATTACTGCCAAAACTGTTTAAACTCTTCAATAAAGTTGAACAGGAAGCAATACTCCCAAATCCATTCCTGGAAGCAAGCATCACCTTGATCCCAAAGCAGAGAAAGACCCAACCAAAAAAGAGAATTATAGACCAATCTTAGTAATGAACATAGATGCAAAAATCCTTAATAAGATACTGGCAAATAGAATGCAGAAGATCATCAAGATCATACACCCTGACCAAGTGGGATTCGTCCCAGGGATGCAGGGATGGTTCAACATATGCAAATTGATAAATACAATACACTTTATCAGTAGAGCCAAGGACAAAAGCCATATGATCATCTCAATAGATGCAGAAAAAGCATTTGAAAAAATCCAACATGCATTTATGATTTAAAAAATTACAAAAAAATTAGAATAGAAGGTCTCTACCTCAATCTGATGAAAGCCATCTATGAAAAACCAACAGCCAAAATCATACTAAATGGTCAAAAACTGAAATCCTTCACACTCAAATCAGGAACAAGACAAGCATGTCCACTATCACCACTCCTGTTCCATATAGTCATGGAAACATTAGGCACAACAATTAGATAAGAGAAAGAAATAAAAGGAATAAAGATAGGTAATGAAGAAGTCAAATTGTCATTATTTGCAGATGACATGATACTCTATATAGAAGACCCCAAGAACTCCACCGAAAGTCTTCTAGACTTAATAACCAAATTCAGTAAAGTAGCCAGATACAAGGTCAACATACAAAAATCAATAGCTTTCCTCTACAGGAACAACAGACTCTCCAAGAGAGAAATAGGGCAAACAATTCCTTTCACAATAGCATCCAAAAAACTGAAATACCTAGGAATCAACCTAACAAAAGAAATCAAAGACCTCCTCTCTGAAAACTATAGCACTCTGAAAACAGAGATTGAAGATGATATCAGAAAATGGACAGACATCCCTTGCTCTTGGGTAGGAAGAATCAACATCTTAAAAATGGCCATACTTCCAAAGCTGCTATATAGATTCAATGCAATCCAAACTGAAATCCCAGCTGCATACTTCATAGACCTTGAGAAAACAATCCAAAAATTCATTTGGAAGAAGAAGAGACCTAGAATAGCAAAAGCAATTCTAGGCAACAGAGCCATGGCAGGGGGTATTACAACCCCCAACTTGAAACTATATGACAAAGCTACTGTGATAAAAACAGCATTGTACTGGCAAAGAAACAGACCTGAGGACCAGTGGGACAGATTAGAAGATGCAGAAACAACTCCAGACACACTCATCCACCTCATCTTTGACAAAGGTGCCAAACACCCCCACTGAAGGAAAGATAGCCTCTTTAATAAATGGTGTTGGAAAAATTGGGCTTCAACTTGCCAAAGATTAAAACTAGACCTATATCTCTTGCCATGGACTAAACTAAAATCAAAATGGATTAAGGATCTAAATATTAAAAGAGAAACGTTGAACCAGCTGGAACACAGGTTAGGAAGGACTCTTGAAGACATTGGTGTAGGAAAAGATTTTATGAATGAAACCTCAGTTGCCTGTGAACTAGCACAAACAATCAATAAGTATGATCTCTTCTTATTAAAAAGCTTCTGCACAGCAAGAGAAACCAACAACAGTGTGAAGAGACAACCCACAATTGGGAAAGAATTTTCACCTGCCGTTACTCAGACAAATGTCTACTATCTCAAAACTATGAAGAACTTAAAAAAAAAATCAGACCTCCCAAATTTAAAGACCCAATCCAAAAATGGGCATCTGAAATGAACAGACATTTCTCAGACAAAGAAGTAGAATAGCAAATAAACATATGAAAAAATGTTCAACATCACTGGTCATTCGAGAGATGCAAATGAAAATAACACTGAGGTTCTACCTCACCCCAGAAAGAACGGCTGCTATCATAAAATTAACCAATAACAAATGCTGGCAGGGCTGTGGGGAAAAAGGAACACTGCTCCACTGCTGGTGGGAGTGTAGACTGGTGCAGCCACTGTGGAAATCAGTATGGAGATACCTCCTTAATGAAGTAGGACCAGAAGTCCCATTTGACCCAGCTATTCCCCTGCTGGGTATCTTCCCCAAAGAATTAAAAGAATCATACCACAATGATATATGTGCAGCCATGTTCATAGCAGCACAATTTTTATAGCTAAAACTTGGAAGTAGACCAAATTGCCCATCAACTGGAGACTAGATAAAGTAAAGGTCGTTTTTTGATAAAATGGAGCACTACTCAGGCATAAAAAATGAGAAATTAGAGACATTTATAGCTAAATGGATACACATTGAGGCCATACTCTTAAGTGAAATAAATAGGACACATGTGTAAATACCAAATAACTTCTCTAGTGTGAGAAACTGAAAGTGTAAATAAGGACTAAAAGGTATAATAGATAATGTGAAATAGGAAGAAAAGGGGCAAAGGGGAAGGGGAAGTGGGAGGGGTGGGGAAAGGAAAGAAGGGAGTGGAATTACCATGAGAAAATAAAAACTGTAAACAAAGTGTTTGTAAATAGGGAGGGATGGAGGGGTTGAAAGGAGGGCTGGGAATGGGAAAAATATAAGAACCAAGAGAGATTATGTAAAGGTGCAAATTTCCAATGATGAATTTCATTATAGTGTATACCTAAAATGTAACAATAAAATTAATTTTTAAAAGATATGTATAACCTGATTTGATCACTGCACATTTATACTTGCATAAGAACATCACATGGTGCCTCACTACTAGGCACAAATTTTGGTTTTATGTTATTAGTTGATTATTTTTAAATCATAGAGAAAAATAGTGCAGGAAACTAATGGCAAATTAGGTCAAAGAATGGTTTCATTTTTCATGTTTCATGCAATTCCTATAGTCACCAATTGTTCTTGTTGTTTTATTTTGTTTTGTGTTTTGCTTAAATAGGCTTATTATAGAGCCCTATTCTATTACACCCCGAGGTCTGTCTCATCTTTACTTGTGCTCTCTGAAACTCATTCCAGTTCTTATTTAAATTCTCTGGTATGAATACTTAAATTTGAAAATAAAAGTCGAATAGTTAATCCATGTCCATGGAACTTTATTAAAATTCTTAGAATCTGTAAATTTTCTTGCAAGTCTACCTTGGCAATCCATTCTGAATCTCACAGTAACATACTCAGTTGGAGATTTTGAATATGGTAAAATAGCATTGCCTCAAATATGCATACATAATAATTTTAATGATTAATTAATATTTATTAAGAATGTTTGCTTAGATCGTCATGGAAAATATGTATAAAGTAAAATGTTCATACAACCTAGAAGCACAAGGGATTTTTCCTGAAATATTTTAAAGAAACAATGTACTAGTCAGTGTGCATTATTTCTAGCCAGCCTACTGAATGGCAACCTTGCACAAAGGGAAAGAAGAAGCACATGACACATGACAACATACTTTGATACCTGAGAAATCAAAAAGCATGCACCATAGCAATTACGGAATAGAATTAATACTTTAAATATAGTGTATAAAAGTTTGAAAAGTTTAGATTGTGTTCCATTTATCCAAGATATAGCCAATGAATACAAATGACTATTAAAAATAAATATGTGTATTCCCTGAAAGCCATAACTTCTTCTCTTTCAGCTGATTACTTAATACTAGATAGAGCCGGAGCTCATTAAAGACATTAAAACTGGCCCAAGATAAGGCTGACTGTATACTGTCTTGGATGCAATGATGAAATCCAAATGGTAGTTAAGAAAGAAGTAGGGATCTAGTAAATTTGGTAGCTATAGTAGGTGTTATTGTTAATTAATCACTCTTAGCTCTAAGAATATAATTTGCCCTCATTCTTACCATGCTTTCAATGAACAGTTACATTTTTGTCAGGCTTAGCCATGAAGAAGCCCTCACAATGAATGTGACACATATTGTCTAGGCAGACACTCTAAATAGGGCTTCTTGGTTCAGAGAGGCTTCTTGTTTCTTTCCTCGGCCAGGAAAACATTAGACTTAAGGGCTACTCCTTCAGCCCGGATCCTGGGATGAGAAAGCATGTGGAGTATCATAAAGCGAATGTGCTCTACGACAAATTCCAATGAAGAACTGAGTATTTCCTCTTAAGAGTTTCTAGCCTCTCAAAGTCGCTTGTTATATAGCAAGACAATTTAACTAATGCAAATGCAAGAGATAATTTTACACTCACTGCTGGTCTTTTAATTACCCGGTACCCTTCATCAAATGTCTATTTCTCCAGCTACATTTAAGCTAATGAAGGTGGCTGCTTGTAGATGGATAATGGCAATACCTTTGAGTATACAATCACAGATTCACTCACTGGACCCCACTACTATGGGTTTCCTTGGCAATTGAACCATTCAAGACTTCACATTGCTTTGGGGCCATCCTTTCTCAGATGTGGTCACATGTGAGACTTCGAGCCTGAACTGTGTGGTTTTTGACTTCCTACTTGAATTTGTCTTTCCTTATTGACTGCACTGGAAGGATAACACCACAGCTAAGTATAAATGTGTTAAACTTCTGTTCCTGCCAAATGCAAAACCAAAGTTCTACTTGGTCCTCTATTTCTCTCTTATTAAAAGTACAGAAATGCCACTCAGAGTATAGATGTGGAGACCTCCCACCTGAAAGTTTGAGACAGATTATGAAAGCACAGTAGAGCAGACTAAGGAGCTCTGATACGCAGAATGGAGCTAGCTGGATCCTTTAAGAAAAGGAGTGATGCAATCGTTTTTGTTATGTAGACAAGTGTAGTGGTAAAATTGTGCAAATAGTAGGCTAGAGAGAAAATAATGACAGGAAAATCAGACATGAAGTCTTTACAAATGTTGAAATTCAGGCAAATGGAAGGTTTTGAAGACTTGGAACAAAACAGTAGTGGAGACCAAAGGACACACGTATATTTGGTCAAATTGTAACTTAACTTCAACAAAGAGAACAAGTTCAATTTGATGATAGTAATACTTTTGCTTTAATTCAATATATTCCACTCTGAACATAACTGACAAAGTGATTCAAGTGACCATCTGTAGATGTGAAAATATTACTCACCGACCATTTGATACTATCAATGAAATGCTATTTTTCATTCAGTAAATACAGTTAGTGAAGAGAAAATAAATTCCAACCAGTGAGAAAGAGAAAGTACAAAAATAGGAAGAGAAGGTAACTTAAAAGTGTCCAGAAATGTTAAACAACCTACATGATGTGATTAGATGCAGTCCTTAGTAAGATACTATCGTTTTAAACATTAAGAATCACATAGTATGTGGGGGATTTTTTTACTCATGAAGGAATTTACATAATTTGACTTATTCGTTATTCACAGTGTGAAAAATAAGTTCATCTTCAAAAAATTCAAGGTTGTACTTTGACTAAATAAAATTGTTATTACCAACATTTTATGACTGAATTGTTAAATATTAATGTTAGTGATTTTAAGGATGAAAAAGTAGAAAGTTAGAAAGTTGAGATCTTTCAAACTAATAATCATAGTTAGCAAAGATTAACATTTGATTTCTCATTTTTCTTCAAATTTATTTTATTAGTATACATTCGTGACGCATAATAATCATGTTCCTCATGGGGAGTTGGTCCATGCATTTAACATGTCTCAATTATTCTTATACCCTTTCCTTCCCCTCCCACCTTCCTCCATTTCTTGGTCCTCTTCCTCCTCAGGAAGAGGATGGCTAAGTTTACAGATCGACTCTGAATACAGTTTTCACACATACTTTATTCTAGCTTATGTTGCCCTAAGGGCAGGAAATGCAGATAATGCTGTTATTGAGGGAGAAAGAAAAAAAAGACAGAAAGAAAGACAGGAAGGAAAGAAGGAAGGAAGGAAGGAAGGGAGAGAGAGAAGAATGGAGGGAGGGATATAGAGGAGCGAGCAGAGAGAAGGCAGGTAGAAGGCAAAAGGAAAGAAGGGAGCAAGGAAGGAAGGCAAGGAAGAAAGAAAGGAAGGAAGAATAAAAGTAAGAGGAAGAAAGAGAAAGAGGAGGGAGACTTTACATATGCAATTACATTATAAATTTACTAGTTCCAGCATTAATACTTTTATACTAAAGTGGCTTTTTGATCATTTTACTAGTTAAAATTTCTTTTTTCTCATGCACAATATGAAAATCTCAAACTTAACTGGGTAGTAAAAGAAGAGCTATATTTAATACAAAATAAGAATGATGTTCAGAATTGTATTCTAGGCACTGTTTCTAATTAGCTATGTGTTGATAATTCTGATGCATTCCCTGAAGAAAAAAGGTAAAATTTACCACTGAAAGAGCTGTCTTGATACTTTAAAACACCTGCTGTTCGTAGGATGTCTCAAAGTAGCAGCTACGCATGGTACAGGACAAAGTCATTTTCTTAAATGATTGATTCAAAGGGGTCAATTTTGCCAGACTAGGATAGTGAACACAAAATGTAATGCTGTAGATATTTTGCATTTTAATGATAAGGTAAGTTAAGTATAGTGAATGCATGTTCAGAAATGAATAGATTTTTATTAATAAATACAATGGTCTTCTTAGAAGACCCAAATAAATCTAAACCACTAATATATCCATGCAAATATATCCTAAAGAGCAAAATCATCTTTAGCTACTGCTTAAAAGAATGACAGAAGTCAAGCGAATTCCCAGTTCTTACAAGAATTTCTCCAACCTGCTGCCAAATAGGAGAGAACATGGGATCTTCCGCTAAGCAGACGCCCTTGGGACAGGCATGCTGCTAGAAGCTGGGTGTGTAATGAATGAAAATCGCTGAAGCTACATCTTGGAATCCCAGAAATGGGCTCAATTGGATGAATTGAATGTGCACAATGGAGGAAATATGAGAAGATGACCTCAACATTCCAGCATTTAAAATGGTCATTAATAAGGGGGAAAACAGATGCACAAATCAGCATGACCCCTAAACACAATTCTGAGAGTCTAAGAAAGAATAAGAGTGAAACTCATCTTCAGCTGACATACACTTTAAAGCTTTAGAGTGGAAAACTGGTTAAATGGGAGGAATCTCTTACTATGAAGAGGAAGGGAACTAAGCATCTGTTCAAGGTAGTGTGCTCCCCAATTTCAAATCCACAAAACCTCATGTTGATAATTCTGCTATGATTAAAGCCCACAAGAGGGAATGAATGCTTCAGCATTGCAGAAGTAGAACAATCTTTTCCTTGTCCTCACAGCTCCCATCCCCTGAGTTTGTAATTGGATCTTAAAATTTTCCTTGTAGCATTAGAATCAGTAGAAACTTATCTCAACACCAACAGGATCTATAAACTGTACACTTGCCGCAAAATCTCAAATCTGTATACCATGAAATTTTATGTCCAAAGATCAACAAAAGAACCACAAGAAAAGCTGAACAATAATAACAATCATTCAGTAACATTTTAAAGAACCAAATAGAAGAAAAAAGTTAAGAGAAAAAAAACCTCTGTCTTCCTCAATACAGAACACCTCTATGAAAATAGATTTTTGAAAACTTGCTGTGCTTTTGTGAGAAAAAGAAAGCACAGTAAATATGAAACAGAAATTGAACTGATTAAACTAAGATCAATTAAAATCATTATCAAAATAATTAAGTAGCAAAAAATCTATGGTTTAGAAAGTCAATCAAACGAAAATGAAATTGAGAAAGATGTACAATGTGAAAGGTCATTATTTTTTCTGAAATGAAGAAAAGAAAATGGCAGATTTAGAAAGTAGTGAAAAACTATCACTATATTTAAACTATATCTAATGACATTTGGTAACCAGGTAATGATTATAGTGACAATTAACAGCACAAAATAAGATACTCAGAAATCATAAGTCTCGTGAAAGAAGAACATAATATGGCCATCTAGGGAGAATCCTTGCCAAAAATACGAACTTGAATCTAGTTGATGTCATTTTTAATATGCTGCATGCTCAGGAACATAGGCCACAGACAGGGATGGCGAACCTTTTATAGCTGTCAATGATACAAACAGCCCGCTGTGGCACACGTGCAATAGATTTGCCTTCACTGGTATAGGAAAATCTAGTTGTGGGAAATTCTGTAAGACGAATGTACACTGCTCAGCTGGAGAGGAAAAAGGAGTAGTAGAGCAGAGATCAGAAAAGATTTAAGAGGCATAGCAACCAAATCCAAATCTAAATAGAATCTGAAGTTGGTAGAAAATCAGTGCAAGGATATAATGGAGGGCTACCCTCAAAATGCGTAATGCTAAAGTGTAATACATTAGCGTCACGCAAAGCCAAAATTTTCACTTATGTATTGCTGGAGTGAGGATAGGGAAGAGCTTCTTTTCCATTCTGTAAGGGTGGGTTTCATTTTCCTGAAATTTCTGGCCTCTTTCCATTCTGTAGCTCATACCCAAGTGGGAGCAGCTGAGGCAAATATTTAATTGGGAAGTAAAGAGGGCCATAGAGGAGAAGCTGACGCAGTCTTTGTTGCAATAGGGTAAGAACAATATCACTGCTTTCCAAACTAAAATCAACTGAATTTTATGGACCTTAGTGAAATTCTAATTTAAATTATGAGCTCCATGTCTGGTCATATGGTGCTGCTCCACTAGTCAGAAATCTATATTGTACACAGTACCAGAGAGAGAAGAAACACCGCTTTTGCATAAGGGTCAAGAATTATCCTCTACGACATGATTATAGAATCATGAATGCAGAGGAAAACTTCTTTCATAGCTGTATTTTTGCCAGGAAAAATAGTAGGAAATATTGTGTTGTCCTCATCAGTCTGTGATAGTGATAGGTCCATTACATAAAATTCAATAAAACCTCCAGAGAATGTAAGTTAAGGAAAAGTATGGCTTTGGTATCGTGAGAGTCTGAGTTTAAATCTTAGGTCCAAATAGTTTTGAAGGCTCAAAAATACCTCATGTTTAGAATTAAAGAGGAAGGAGGAATAGGAGAAAGAGAATGAGAAGAAGTAGAGGACAAAGGGAAGTAGAAGGAAGGAGGAGAAGCAGAGGAGGAAGATAAAAAGGAAAGAGAAAAAAACAAGAAGAAAAATCTAAATCCGGTCCTGTGTTTGGGCCGTTGTATGTATTAATTCATTCCATCTTCATATAAGCCTATTTTCATTTTAAAAGTGAATATACTTTTAGAGATAGTTTTCCCAAGACCACATGAAAGGGTATTACGATTTTGTTTTTCGTGTTATCACATTTTCTTTTTCTAATATTTGAAATTTATTTTTAGAAGCATTCTAATGAAAAGTTTTAAAGTCAAGAGGAAAAATCTATTTTGCGAGAAACAAAATAATAAAGCATGATTAAGGTAAATTTCTTCACTGAAGAGTCAAAATGGCATTTTACCTCCTGCTTAAAACTTCCTGATAGCCACTAACAAGTAGTTTAAATTTTTAGTACTTGTAGAATTGAATATGATTTGGGAGAAAATATTTCTAAAATTATTCACATTTGTTTTCCAATTTCAGAAACATGAAGCACAGAGAGTGAAATAGCTTGAAGAAAATAAAAATTTCTGCAGCTTATGCACAAATTATGTGAAGTAGGTCAAACACAGTTCAAGATAAGCATCTTTCCCCTTTTATAAAGTTACTATTTGAAATCCTTTAAAGCATTATTCTCTTTAAACATTTTGAAACAAGAAAATTTGCCTTTTGATTGGAACTATGTGTTTCATTATAAAGATGGAACACGATGTTCTGGCTTACATATTCTCTGCAGAAGGAGGTCCTTTTTTGTACTGAATTTTTAGCATATAGTAAAGATCCAGATTGTAAAAAATTAATTTCAGGCATGACAGACTGGAAGTATATATTGAACAGATCTGGGAACAGAAATGATGCAAATGCCTTTCTCCCAGCTTCTGAAAATTATGTAATGGATCAGAATTTCAAGATAGACTTCTGTTTGAGTGAAACATGGACTCTCAATCAGAGCATGGCACCAGAAATGACATTTGGAAAGCAAAAGTATAAGGCAGTTTCCCACAAATGGTAGTTCCATGAGCATTGACTCTAGAGATATCATTATAGCTAGTCATCAGGATACTCATGTATTTTAGTTATTAGTGATAGTAACCGAACTAAGATAAAATTCCCCTGAATGAGCAGGAGCAGTAAAAGAAATTGATCGATGAAAGGAAGAAGACCAGTGATACATTAAGAGCTAGAAATAAAAATCAATGAAATTGTTTTAACTCATTAGTTTGTTGCTATTACATTTAAAGTATTACACAATTTGTTCAGTCACAATGATAATGATAACATTTACTTTGCTTTTACATTGATTTACTTTTTATTTAGCATTTCTATCTCAGATAAAATAACAATCCTGAAAAATAGGCTGACAAAAAATAATTGAAATATTTCCACCTTCCTATTCTTAAACTGTTTATATGACAGATGTAAAGAGGGCAATTGAAAAGTGCTAGACATTTGTTAGTATATGTGTTTTGCTACAATGTTTTTGGTGAATTGCACACATATGCTCAAGAAATTATTGAAAATGAATAATTCTAATATATGAAAGAATGAACTCATTTACATTTGTGCACACATACCAAAAATTAAACATCTTCCTAATAAAATAAGAGGACTATCAATACAGCAGAGGGATTGTTAAACCAATCTGCTTACAAATTATCTACAAATTCAATGCAACACAACTCCACAAATGTTTGTCAAAAGTCTGCTTTGTATAATTTTTGCTCAAAGAATTTCAGGAAAGGAAGAAGTGGGAAAAAAAATCAAAGTTCTCTAAAAAAGAGAAAGATATATTCACATTATTCCAAAAGTACAAACAGAATGCTGTGGGAATTTACAGGTATTTTAAATGTCCGAAGCAATGTCAGAGACTCTGTGGCAGAGCTGGCATTTGAGAGAGCACAGTTAGAAAGGGCACAAATTCAACATGGAGCGCTATGAACACGGGCATAACTTTAGGGTGAAGGTCAGGATAAATATCCTCTCATAAAATTGCCTATAACGAACCTCAATAAAGTCTTTAGCTTACTTGGATTCAATTGGTAGAGAACAAAGGATCCATCAGAAAGAGGGAACCATACTCAGTTTCCCAAACCCTCAGGTAATGCTTAGCCAGAGTTCGTCTATGAGGAACTTGTGTAAAATTATTTTTCATTTCTGTATCCCTCTAATCAACCACATATTTTATGTATTTTCTTTTTTCAATTTTTATATATTATTATTATGTGTATATAAATAGATCTCACTTAATTTTGTTGATGTCAGAGTAGATTGTTAAACACATATACACGAAGACACACAAAATGTGTCTGTAGCTCTTAAACGGGGAGATAAAGCATTTGCAAAATTGGAAGGGAACCAAAACAAAGAACAAGACAGAGGAAAGGAAGGGAAGAGGAAGTAAAAAAATTAAGATGAGTTACGCACAAGCATCAGCTCCTTATGTGAAATGTAACCATGCACTAATAAAAATGTAAAACAATTTGAACTATTACCTCCCAATGTCATCACAAAATTTTTATAATAATCTTTCAAAAATTGTATAACTTTTCAAAGGATTTCTTGTTCTGTAAAATATTTTTCTAGAATTTTTTTCAGAATGACTCTGACTAAGCCCATCTTTAAGATAACATAATTCTGTGAAATTCTATAGCACAGAGATTCTCAATTTTCTCATCCTTCTCTTTAGCTAAAAGAAATAACTCCAAAGAAGAAGACATGTGTTGTGGAAAAACCAATCTAAAATAAAAAGATCAACAAACAGAAGTATGAGATATTGGTGAGAGAGAGAGAGAGAGAGAGAGAGAGAGAGAGAGAGAATATGTGTGTAATTAACTAAATTACTTCTATGATTTATTAAACCAAAATATTTTCAATGTTTTAATAACCAAAATATACTTCTAAAATCTGAAAGTATGGTTCATACTTTGAATTCCTATTGTTTCCTTATCTTCATACATTATCTTGAATAAGTATTTTACTTGGTAAAGATATTTTAAGTTCTCTAGACTCTTTTAAATGGATCCAAGCTCAATCTTTATTTCAAAGTAAACATTGTATTCTCTACTGTTTAAAATTGCTCTTTTTGTACTTATACTTTTCACTTATAACAAATGGAAGACTAGATGGCCATAACAATTTGACTGTGATAGAAATCCCTACTGGTTCTTGGATCCCTTTCTTGTTCTCTCATTATGATATTCTATTCTTGTGTTACCTTCCTTTCCTAGTGATAGCCCTTTATGCTCTCAAGGTCTGCCTTTATACTCTCTCCTCCAAGAAGTCTCTCAAAATAAACTAGCTATGATTCTCTCCTGTTGGTTTCATATGGCAGGAATGGGTGAAATGCCTTGCCTTTATTAACCCGTTAGAACACTCAGGAACTCCCTTAGTACTGCCAGACCCAGGTGAGGAAATTGAAGCATAGCTTTTTTTTTTTTTTTCCAAGTAACATCCAGGTGTGTCAGATTCCAAAGAGCAGCACGTTTTCATGTGTTTTATTGTGTCTTCCTTTCCCACACAGATATTTGCTGGTGTGTGTATACGTGTGTGTATGCGTGTGTGTGTGTGTGTGTGCATGCAAATATACATGTATATGAATGTGTCAATAGTACAGCCAGTCTTTTTTAAAAAATCTGTCTGTAGATTAGATCATACAGCGGTTAAAGGAAATGGAAGAGTTTCATTCATAGTATATGTAGTGTCCTCAGAGTCTGCATTTCCTCTCTTATCTAACATAATAATGTAACATAGCAGTTACTCGATAAATTATTATTGATTGAACAACAAAGACTTTTCTAAATTTACCTAAGAGCTGTTTGAATAGAACTATAAATGCCTTACATTCTTATATTTTTCATTCATTAGTGCCCACACAACTCCTTTTGACTGGGAATAATATTTTTTCTGCTCATTTCATTTTCCCCATTTTTAAACCACATTTTAAGGAAATTTGCCTATGACTAAGAATATGTTCTGAATGTGTCAGATTTGATTTTGCATAGCAAAAGTGATTACACAGTAACAATTTTATCACAAATCACCTTTTGTAGTAGGAAAAGCAAGAAAGAAATTTCTTTAGGGGTCTTATTTTTGAGTTGATACTAATTAGATTTTTTAAACCAAGTTTAAAGCTCACACTGTTCTGGCTTGAGCACTGCCAAATGATAATCCACTGTGACATACATTTCCTATAGCAATAACATTTTGGCAGATAAACTCCCCAATGAGAAACTATTCCTATGCTAAGATGAATTTTGTGATAGAACGCAAATGAAAAAAAAAGTAACAGAATTTAAAAAAATGCTCCACAGTATAATGAATCTCTTTTCCATGTTTATTGAAAGTGCCTGAATCCATAGAGGGCAAAAACATTGAGCATATAATGAAGAATACATCATAGATTCCTCATTGTCATTGGAAGGTTGATAGATTATCTGATTATTATTTACACTGAAATTCGTTCCTAGAAATCTTGTATCCCTTCCCTTCATTATGCAATGCTGTCTTGGACCTGGGAGTCTAGAAATGTGGAAATTATAACACTTTGACACACCATGTAAATGAGGAATTGCTGTAACATGCTATTTAAATAAGGTTTGGAACAAACATTCAGTGGGGAAGTTTGAAAAACTTATAACGAGATTACCTCCTAACTTTTTATACAAGTATTCTCGTATTTCCCCAGTCATCTTCTAATTCCAACAAGAATGTACAGCATGCCAATTTAGCTCTCCAATACCAGGGCTGCACAGTGTCTTACTGGGGCAATTAGTCAGGAGCCCAGCTTGTCCTTTGAACCACTCCTACTTTTCCTTAGATAACATTTGACCTAGAAGATCCCTGTCTCTCTAATGGAAAATACATGAAATGGCCATTAGGGTCTCAATCAACAAGCCATTTCACATCATTGGTTCTGAAATTAGGGCTACAATGGGTTGGGTGGTAGAGTGTCTGTATTAGTCTCACCAAGTTATGCACTTTCTGCATGTTATTTTCATGATTTGTTGCAAGGCCTGGAGCGCTAGATGCTTATGAGAAGCCTTAGGAAAGACTCAATGGAAAAATTTCTCTTAAAATTGAAAACTAAAGTTTATTTTTTAAATATCACAACAAAAAACAGACGAAATGACTATTGACATGGAAAAAGGAACAAAATGAAAACACTTCACCCTCAGATCTAAAATCCATTACCTTTAGAATTGTGCTCTTTTGAGAGATATTTGTTCCTGCATTAGAGACTAAAAACATTAGAAATGAATAAAATATAGGTTACCAGGATAGTTAAAAATTCAGACCTCCTTCTTATAAATCTCTGCCAGATGGGCTAATCATAAAAATATGAATTTATTCAAAGTAAAGTATACCTTCATCTTTGTACAGGTCAAGAGCTGCTAACAAGAGGCAGTGGGGAGACTATCTCTAGCATGTCTTGTGTCTCCTAAAATCACTATGCATTTTGAGTTCCAATCACATCTGCTAGCCCTTTCTTTCACCTTTGCTTTGTTACTTTCTTTTTCAAAGTTGTTGCTGTAAACAGCCATTTCATGTGAAACATTTTTTTTTTGTAAAAGAAGAAAAAAATAGTAGATACATCAAATGGAAAAAAATAAAGCTTCCACGGGCTCAAAAACAGAGAGGACAAAGAGCTATCAATGGAAGAATCTGTCCAGAGAGGCCCAGACAGTCCCACCCTCAAGAAACCAATGCATTGCCTCAGAAACTATTTCAGTCCCCATTGCTCTCTAAATAGCCTTCTGAAGAACTTCCCAAGGAGCGTTCTTCCCAGGGCACTTGGGAAAGGTCCTTCCATTAGGGTGGGCTGTTGGAAAAGGAGTGGATGAAAGAGATCATTAGGTCAGGTTTCTAAACATAGTCTGCCATGCCATGTACTGTAATTCTGCCGGGGGAAAAAAACCAAGAAAAAAATTCATCATCATGAAACAGCAGAGAGCATTCTCAGATTCAAGTGTAGCTATCCCAATGTCAATATATATTTACACTGGATTATAGAAAGCTATAGCTTACAAATAGTCTTATTTCTCATGTTTTCTTTCCTGAAACTATTTCCCCAAATAATGTCCTGCTTCTATTGAAACTGTGACCTTTCTCATTTACATGAGTAAAAAAGCAAAAGGCAAATTATCCTTTTATAGCTCCTAGGCATCTTCAAAAGGAGAGAACCGCTTGTCAGAATTATTTGCCCAGTACATTAAATTGATAAGTCGTTTGGAAGAAAGCAATAGAATCGGAGTCTAGTCTCCGCTGTGCTTCTCTCCAATTTCCAACAGAGCTGGTTGAAACAGACCTGTAGGGCACTGATTTAAAATCAGAATGGATAAGGTAGGCTGCTGCACTTTCTTTTTTCTTCTTGTCTTTTCTTTCTTTTCTTTTCTATTCTTTCTTTTGTCAAAACCATACTTTATTTAGCAATCTTGAAATATGCTCTCTGGCTTTCAGTCTTACAAAGTGAGCAGTAAGTCACTATCTTCTGAGTAGGTGTGGTTTTGTGCCTGTGTGTGTATAGGTGTATGTGTCTACAGATATTTTTGCTTTTTATAGTCATGATAGCCCATTTTATTACATAAAGACTTATTCTTCTCACAATGCTAAAACCCGAATTCAAATATTCCCTGAGTCTAACAGTTTCCACTCCAAGCTTCCCTCTCTTTCTCCCTCCATCCCATAGGGCTGCTCCTCAGCCTCCACTAATGCCAGGTCTTTAGAGCTGACCAGCATCTGTACCCCCTGAAAACCCGGAAGAGAATGCTGGCTGTATGTCCCTTGGACGTATTCGCTCTGGCTGAGAAGCTCCTCAGGGGAGATTCCTGTAGGGGAGATCTTGGCATTTTCTTTCCAGAGTCGTGTATTTTGATTCACAGATTCATCTTCTTGAGGCTCAGGTGCTGTGACATCATTTTGTCCTGGAACCACAGAGACTTGACGCTGGCCTCCGTGGCCTTTAGTAGAGTCATCTGAGATCGGCTTATTGCTCTCTTCATCTTCCATCTTCAAATCTCCAGGCTCCGAAACGCCTGAGGAGTGTGCGAGCTGGGGAAAGTGCTGAGTTCTTCCGGGTTCTCTTGGGGGGGGGGGTCCTTTCCTCCGGCCTCAGGAGATCTAGGGGGCTTCTCGGGTGGTTGTGGATAGGAGAGGCTTCGACGGAGGGCCAGGACTAGAGTTCCAGTCCCCAAGTGGGTCCTGGGGCTTGGGGGAGCTTTAGGAGGAAGAGGAGGGCACTGGATAGCAGCTCTCGTGTTCAGATCCTTCCTTTGAGTGTGGGTTGGCAGCATTATTTCCGGGAGAGAGGAAGACCGCTCTGAAGGGTGAGCTATAGAGCCGGGGAGCAAAGGAGAACTTCTGCCTGGGCCTTGTTCCCCTCAGTGGTAGGAGAGGGCTCGGACTGAGTTTAGTTTGCAGACTCACAGAAGCTCTCCCGTCGGGAGGAACTTGTTTTAGACCCCTCCTCCTCAATTCTCCCATCTTTTAAGAACTCTTCTTAATCTCAGAATCATCTTCTTCAGGGGAACCATCTGCATTGGATGTGGGCTGTTGTTCAGTTGCTGAGATTCACTCTCACTCATCCAGGAAAGTGCAGAGGGACTGGGAGGTAAGGTAAGAGGGCCGGAGTTGGCAGATGTTCAAACTGGGGGAGAGATGCCCACCGTGCACCTGCTGCTGCTTGGCCATCCCTTCACCACAAAGACTCTGTGGGAATGCTGCTTCTCCGGCTTCCTCAACACCTCCTAGAGGCGGTTCAGCTTGCTCATCTCTCTGTAGAAGACATCCCTGAAGTGGGATACATTTCTGGGGATGGTCACATGACAGCCAAAAGGACTATAATACAGAATAGCAGCTCGCGTTCAGATCTTCGACTGCAAGCTGGAATTTGGTGGACTCATCTTCTGCCTTGGCAGTCTTGGCTCCGAGTTTTATCTTAGCTTTCTGCACTGCCTCTGGGAGGTGTTAGGCACTGTCAGAGTCCACAAGTTTTGGACCCTCCTTTGCAATTCTTTCCTTAATCTTGCTGAGCAGGGCTACATAGTTTTCCATAGCCCTCAAGTTCTGGTCAGACAATTCCTCTTCATAGTTGTTCCAAAGGTGATCATTATTCCCTATGATGGCCTCAGCTCCGCACGCCCATCTCACTCACTGCTGTAGGTCTCCTGCAGGGTCTTTGATATACTCTGAACTTCCTGGGATCACTCTGAATACACCAAGGAAGTGCTTGCACATTTGTGGACTTCTGGCTGTTGTTGGTAGAAGTTACTGGCACTTTGTTCAAATTGCTTATCTTTGGTTTCTATGGTTTTCCGCAATTTTTGCAGTACCTTCTCATGTGCCCTGCTGAACTTCTTGTGTACCTACTTGAGGCTGAGAGGCCAGCAGCACTGCCCCATGCTCTTGGCTTTCCTATCCTTCTGGCTCCCTCAGGGCAGCTGGTCTGGCCTCGCACCCTGTGATTTCTGCAGACATTTGAGGAGCTGCTGCGCTTTCTTAACAGAGTTTACCAAAAACACATTTTAGTTTCTTATATTTATCATCCACTTAAGAAATATGGACATATGTGTGCCTGGTTGTTTGCTTTGTTGAAATGAACTGAAAGCTCACGTATATTTTAATGAAATATTCCCCATGGTAATAGCCACTAAAAGAAATATTTAGTAGTTAACCTTTTCATTTTTATTCTGTGTATGTCAAATCTTGGGTTAAAGATCTCTTGATATCTTGATAGCATTAGACGTGCCAGTTCTTTATTGTTTTATTATGTTCAGAGGCATGTATTTAAAAATTTTAATACCTATTTTCAATCATGGTAATATATCCTTAGTAACACTGTCTGCTGTTTTTTTAAACATACCTAAACATAAGTACTGCAGATTGTACTTATTTTTCTAGGAGAAGTTTAAAAAGTATATATTGTTCTACTTAGTCTACAAATGATCATATATTCATGGTTTTTGTGAGCTGAAAAATATCTTTTACATACACATCCAAAAAAATACTCTTCACTTTTAATCCTTTTTCTGTGGTAGTTTGGATCTAACGAAAACTCAACAGGGTTTTCTCTAAGTGGTTCCTAGATTTTTATCTATTGATTGGCTACATATTACAGGTTTAGTGGAAATACTTTCAGATTATGTATTAATTTCAAGTCATTCTTAAAGGAAGCCTTTTATTTTAAGTAAAAATTTCTAAATGAAGTTTCTTTTCATAAGCTATTGCCTATGTATATTAAGAATCCATTTTTATAATTTAGATCTATCTCATTAATTTTGTTTCCTATGCAAATATAACATCTTTAATTCATGCTGAATGGATTTTAACACCTTTCCATTCATATAAGGGAAGTTTACCACTGAAAGACACATATTGTACCCCCTTGCTTTTAACAGCTCAGGAAAACGTATTCTCCAAGTATTACTTGAAATTTGATAATTTTTCCTGGAATTGTTTCTTTTGATAAATATTAATTAATGGAATCATCATTTTAGTCTGTATGATAAACTAATATTGGAAAAGGAGAGAATTAATTAAAATGTAAGACCTGTAGAGATATTAAGTTTTGTGAATTCCACCTAAAGTTAATCAGAAGAAAACAGGTTTTAATAATTTCTATCTGTTTATATTTATGGCAATTCATTCAAAGGAAGAATTTGTAATGATAAATCTCAAAGTGTTATTGATTACTACCATGGTGCTTTATTAACCAAATATATGAATGGGATCTTTGTATTGTGTATTAATTCTACAGAATACAAAAATATCAATGGAACTAGCTGATCTTAAAATAAATGCTATTGTTAGTTGAAATCCAACATAACAACAAGTGTAATTAAAATGACTAAACAACAAATATGATGTGAAAAGAGTTAAAATCCTCCTGATATAAGTCATAGAATAATCTGAAAATACTAACATCCTGGAAAAACAAGTAGAGTGGTAATTTGAAGAAAAGAATCACACAAAGCAATTTTTGGTGCATGTGTGTTTTGAGTGAACACATAAAAACATAAGCAAGACAATATGCAAAATAGAAGCACTCTCTGGACAGACAGAGAAAGTAGAATGAAAGACATTTTGAATATAGCTCTAACATTGTATTTCAAAAATAAACATGTCAGCATTTGAAGCTAATATCATAAAATCACTATTTGTCAGATTTTTCCGGTAAGTTTAGGAAGACCTGCATTTTCTTGACCTCTCTTATATTTTAAATAACTTATAATTGGAAAATAACCCTAACTGAACTAACATTTACAATGGCCAATAATAAATAAAATAAGAATTAGTGACCATCAATAGTATAAGTGGTCAAAATGCAGTTAAAAGCGAAATGAAAATTGTCAAGTAACCGATTTTAAATGTGGGATACTCAATGTTAACATGGGTAAGATGACAAAGTCCCCTTCATGCAATGCCACAGTAGTGTAAATTGGTATGACCTTTCTGAAAATCTATTTGGCAGTAGGTAGAAAGATCATGGAAATGTTCAGCTCATTTTGATCCAGTAAATTCCATTTCCTAGAATCTAACCTTAAGGCAAAATAAATGTTATAAATATATAGGCACAAATATGTTGATCATTTGTTATTTTTTCTGTTTAATGAAGATTTAGTCACTTTGTTTATGTCTGATATTGAATTAGTTACTAAGTTATCAAGACAGATATGTATATTTAGGCATCAAGATAGATCTGTACCTGTCACTTAACATATATATATTATATAGTGGAACAATTGTAATTTTTATTATGTAAATTTAAGATGTACAATATGATAATTTGATATAGGTAGTGAAATATGTGCCATCTCATTGAACATTCACAGCAATCCCATGAGGTAGTATATTAACTTCCCATTCCTGCTGTAACAAAACACCACAACATGAGTGGCTTACTGCAACACAAGTTTTTTCTTTTATAGTGTTGGAGGGTAGAAGTCCAAAATTGGTCTCACTAAGCTAAACTCAAGGTGTTTCACCTGTGAGCCCTGGGGAATAATCTGTTGCCTTCCCTTATCTAACTTCTACATGCACTCCTCAGCTCCATTTCCTTATCTTCAAAGCCAGCAAGTCTGGTTGCATCCTTCTCACAATGCCAGATCTCTAGTGCTTTCTCCTGCCTCTTATGCTTCTCAAACCTTTATAATTACAGGGAGCCCACCTGGATAATCCAGGATAAAGTCCCCCATCTCATGGTTAACTGATTGTCAAACTTCATTCCATCTTTAACCTGAATTCACCCTTACCATGAAACCTAATCCCCATAGGTTCTGAAGACTAGGATGTGAACATCTTTAGGAGGCCACATTCTACCTACAGTAGGTAAGTTCTATACTTTGGCTATTTATTTTTGACACAGGGTCCCTGTGTAGTTCAGGCTTGCCTTGAACTCTCAGTGACACTCCTGTCTCAGCCTTCTTAACTGCTGGGTTTACAGGCATAAACCATCATGCCTATGATAAGCACTATTTTTAATTCTCAATTTATATAAAGTGGGAAGAGGTTTTTGTTAGTTTCCCTAAAGATCATATGGTAACTTAGGGACAAATCTGGTATTCAAAACTAGTTAAGCAATCTAATTAACCCAGCCCCTCCTGTATCATTATGGTATACTTCATAAGTCAATGCAGATTGCAAATCCTCTATCACAAAATAGAAGTTTTCAGAGAAAAAAAAGATAAAATATGCTTAAACATCCATAATATTTACCTCTGAGCTTTGGGTGATTTTTGTTCTGCTTCTTTATATGTTTTTGTAATTCTGATATTTTCTTCCCGGAACATGGTTATGAATCATTCTGTGGTCATCTTGGTTAAGCTGTTTTTCCAAAGCCCACTGCCTATGGGAGCCTAGGTTCTTGCCCACTGAAAGTGAGGCTACAAGCACTCTGGAGAAAGGAAGCTAAGTGCTGTCATTGCACTCCAGGGGTCCTCATCAGTCAGGGACAAGAGGAACAAGGAGCAAGAGGCGCAGCTGAAGGTAGTTCCCAGTACATTCTCATTCCTCCACCACCTGTGTCTCGGTCTCCTTCCTTATTGACACGCCAGCCTTTCTGACAGTAACGTGGCAAACAGAAAGGTAGCTAAGGTGGCTGAAGAGAATGATGTCAAGTGCTAGCTGCTTTCTTCTAATTGCATGTAATAAAATGTGAGAAATGAGAGAGAAGATTAAGAAGGATGAGCATAGATTTTTAGCACCACTTAGAAGGACTGTATTGAGACTGACAGTTGTTCTATCTAGAATCAGGTGCTCAAAGTAAAAAAGGATAAGGATGAAATCCAAGGACCTATGAGTAAAAAAATATTAATTTAAAGATGGAGTGAAGAATACAATTTTAACCTGCTGCTGAGACCATAGATAGCATTAGTGACAGACCCTCTCCAGAAAGGAAAGAAAGAAAGAAAGAAAGAAAGAAAGAAAGAAAGAAAGAAAGAAAGAAAGAAAGAAAGAAAGAAAGAAAATTTTGTTTTCTCACCTCTCATATGTATTCTGCCAGAGGGTTTGTTTGAATGCAAGAGTCCTTATGTTACAGCACCTTGATTCACAGGCCAGGATAGTCACCTGTTTTTAAAAGGTTTGTATGTATGCTTTTGTCTGGTAGAGTAACCTTCAATGACACCTGCAGAAAGCTATCGTGTCTTTAGACACCTACTTTTAAGACTTTGTATTGGTGGAAACGCTAAGAAATTATATTAAATGGGACTCAATTTCCCCCCCAAAGTTTTCTGAAATAAAATAAAATCTCATTTGAAATAAAAATTTTCAATAGAAATTATCACAGATTTTCCCAACTTGCTATGAGCCCAAACCAGGCTGATCAAGTTAATTGGCGGCAAACATGGGTCGTTTCCTATGGAAAAGAAAGGGTGAATCAGAGGTGGAGCCAAGGACTGGAGAGCGGATTTAGGAGTCACAGGTAACCAACCCTCCTGGAAGCACAAGTGGCCTTGGTCCGAGAACTGGCATGCCCAGCGCCAAGCAGGATCCGAACTGCTCTGGACCAGTGGCCTCAGCTCACAGCCCAAAGCCACCTCACTCTGGAATGGCGCATCTACTGAAGTTGCCTGGATATTGCCTCTATCACTGCCTTGGGATAATTCTGCCTGTGAAACACCCAAAGTCCACATGGAGAAGCCAAATGGAGAATCAGAGGTGACCAGCAGGCTCCCTGCTGTCCCAGCACCTCATCCCACCATCCCACCAGGCAATGCCTGCAACAGAGTGGAGAACAACCTGAAATTCAGCTGACCTTGCAGAATCAGTGCAGCACAAACCATCACAGCCTTCTCCAGCTGTGTGCTCGACCCTGCATGGCAAAGGCAATGGGTCAAAGAGAAAACTTGTATTTGCTGTACTCTGCCTGAATTCATGACGTGCCACATCAGAAACAAAATAAACCAGTGGTTGTTTTATTCTACGAAGGTTTGAGATAGAATAAACATGTACCTCAAACAAGTAGCATAATTTTTTAAAATGCTAATGTTTTAATCTGTATGATGAAATTAAAAATAGATCATGAATATCTTCTTTTTCATTGGCTCATTTGGCAATTTAAAATTTAAAACTTAGTGCAGTAAACATCTTAATGTTCCAAATCAAAAGATAATAATTCATCTATAATTAATTTGCTGCCTCCCAATAAACATGCCAGTGTGGCCTCCGGGTGGAAGTTATCTTCCACGTTCTTTTTTCCCACAACTGTTAACTAAAAACACCACTCATCTGGAATATCCTCCAAACTGCCTGGTGAAACATGTCTCGGAACTTTCATACTCTATTACTAATCCATCCAATGTATTTCAAGAGAGCCAACGATAAGGTATTATTCCTTCCCTAATGGAACACAAAAATCTTACACTGTGCAATGATTTGTGTAAATAAATACATGATTGATAAAATTTGTTCGTTAGAAAGATTTAGACTAATGGAACTCAAAGGACAGAGCCTATTTGGTAGTAAAGTGTGTGTGCTGGAAATCTAGGGGGATGAAACTGCGATTTTATAGATTTTTTTCCACCAAGGTAGACTACAAACTCCTCAAGAGCAGGAATGTCATGATCTTCATCTTTGAATTTCTCAGGCACCTGTCAAAGAGTTTTGAAGATTACAGAAGCTCAATTTGTTGAACAAATTATTGGATGGATTTCCCATTTCTGTGTACTGTATTGTCGGAAAAGAATCACTTGATTATCTTTTGTTCTAAGATAATAATTTGACAGTGTCTTTTTGCTACCAATTTCTGTGGAATGCAGAGAAGTTTGCAGAGAAAGCCAATATGATAGTTGTAAAGTAACTCTAAAAGCATAAATTATTATTAGATAAAAAGAGGACAAAATTCACTAATATTTTTCATGCAGCGATGATTTTGGCATATTGGTCTAGTGTAAAAAGGACAAATAGCTTTGACATGAAAGTCCATGCAGTTTATCCAAGATATTTTGACAGGTTCTACATTTCCTCATGAGGTTATAAATTGTAATTTTCATAACCATCAGGATTTGAGCTGATTGAAGTAAGTGAAAGCAAAATAGAAAGGGAAAGAAAATGTGAATCAGAATAGAGCTTTAAAAACAAACGATTAGAATAAGGTCCTTCATGTCACTAAGATAAATTGTTAAACTCTTTTATGTTCTACCTCATGGGCTTCTAACACATTCACAACTCGAATGTGTCATATGGGCATGAGCTATTTCTCATCCTCCCACTCAGACTTCCTTCCTAATAGCAAGTTGTTCCAAAATATCTTGTCAGCAAGCTCTTGCTGCTGCTTGAAGACAAACTTGATTCTGAAACCTTTGCTCTTTGTGAAAAAAAGAAAACTAACTTGGTTTTATTTCCAGGGATAGGATATAGATCAACGTTGTAGATAATTTCTGCAGTTCAGGAATGTTTAAATTAAACACATATAAAACACAGTACCTTTTCTTTATAAAATTTAAACTACAAAGGAAATGTTGCACACATATAAAACAATCTCCCAGTTTTCCTTGATTTCTTAAGATTCTTTTTCTTAAGAGCTATTCATATATTCCTACTTAAGTAAAATTATTAAGAATTAGAATTTCTTCACTAAACTTGCTGGAAGATAAGTTAGGCAGAACTCTTGACACTGGCATAGGAAAAGACTTTATGAACAAAACCTCAGTAGCATGGGAACTAGCACAAAGAATCAACAACAGGGATCTCATCTTTTTAAAAAGCTTCTGCACTGACAAGAGAAACTACCAACGGAGCTAAGAGACAACCTACAATCTGGGAAAAAAATTTTAGCAGCTGTACCTCAGATAAAGGTCTACTAACTAGAATATATAAAGAATTGAAAAAATCAGACCCCCCAAATTCAAAGACCCAATTCAAAAATGAGCATCTGAAATGAACAGACATTTCTCAGACAAAGAAGTAAAAGCAGCAAATAAATATATGAAAAAATGTTCAACATCACTGGTCATTCGAGAGATGCAGATGAAAACAACACTGAGATTCCACCTCACCCCAGAAAGAATGGCTGCTATCAAGAAATCAACCAATAACAAATGCTGGCGGGGTGTGGGGAGAAAGGAACCCTTCTCCATTGTTGGTGGGAGTGCAGACTGGTGGAACCACTGTGGAAATCAGTATGGAGATACCTCAAAGAACTAGGGCTAGGGGTCCCATTTGACCCAGCTATCCCCCTGCTGGGTATCTTCCCCAAAGAATTAAAAGAATCCTACTACAGTGATATATGTGCACCCATGTTTACAGCTGCACAGTTTGTAATAGCTAAAGCTGGGAAACAGCCCAAGTGCCCATCAACTGGAAACTGGATAAAGATGTGTTTTTTTATTAAATGGAGTACTACTCAGCCATAAACAATGAGAAACTAGAGACATTTATAGCTAAATGGATGCATATTGAGGCCATACTCTTAAGTGAAATAAATAGGGCTCACATGTATAATACCAAATAGTTTCTCTAGTGTGAGAAACTGAAAGTGTAAATAAGGATTAAATGAATAATTGATAATTTGAAATAGGAAAAGCTCCAACAGTGTAGGGGTGATGGGAGGGGAAGGGGAAAGGAAAGAAGGGAAAGGAAAAATTATGAGAAAAGGAAAAAATGGAAACAAAATCTATGTAAATAGGGAAGGGTGGAGGTGGTGAAGGGCGCACAGGAAATGGGGAAAAAATAAGAACCAAGATACATCATGTACAGGTACAAACACACAATAATAAATGTAAATGTATTGTGTACCTAAAATGTACCAATAAAAGAATTTAAAAAAAAAAGAATTAGAGTTTCTTAAATACACTTTGAAGAAAAACCTCAATGTATGTAATTAATGTAACCACATATACTTATATCAGTGATTTGTTTAATTTTAAACGTAAATAAATAAATTAAAAATTCACCAACCCCACCCTCAAGAGTCTTGAAAATGGCAAAAGTTTTGTGATAAATCTATGGCCAAGACACTAAACATGGTTTATCTTGGCACTATCTACAGCTCAGACTTCGCTAATGGTGACAACATTCCTCCTAGATTACCCCTTTCTGCCTACAATTTATTGCCTCATCCTAGTCCAGAAAATATGACTGAGAAGAATGGGTAGAGTTGGATCCAATGAACTTTTGCCTCAGTGCTGGCTGGTGCCAATACTGTCGAGCTGAAACCCTGAACTGAAAGTTCTGTTCAGGAACATCAGCTAATGGGGAGCAGGGCACACTTTCATGCTGTTCCTCAAATATCTATGGTGCACAAAGAGATGGTAGGCAAGGGGCAAGAATGATATCCACTCCTTCATTCATATATATATATATACACACACACACACACACACACACTCCAAAATATTTACATGTATGCTTTTCTTGTTGGTGTATCAAAAAGTCAATGTACAGTTGTGACTGAAACCCAATTCAGCAACAAACTGAAAGTGGTAGGGTTAGGTGGTGCTAAGCATACAAGCAAAGGTACAATATTGTCAGAGGTCAGTGTGTCCTTTGAAGATTTAAATGGATAAGAGAAGAGAAAACAACTCTGACCTGGAGAGAATGACAGTTGAAGGAGCTCATAGAAACCCCCCTGATCTCAGTGAAGAAGAGAATCTAAGTGTCTGGAAACAAAAGGCTTTGAGACTTGAGGGTTATGACCAAACAATGAAGAGGGTGTTGAAGGGTGATGCAGCAAGAGCAGTTCATATGAAATCAAATCAGAAGTTCGGTGAGCTGCAGTGAAGATTCACTCCGAGGAACTGGGTGAGTTATCCTAAGTAGACAAAGTAGCTAACTTAGATTCACAATTTTCTTCAGTATGATCATTACCTTGAAACTGAAGTTTGAGAAAATACTGAAATTTCAACCAAGGCAAGGGAGATGGCAGGACTTGAATAGACTTTGTTCCAATGAAGTCATAGTGGTCCTCCCCAGGTACATGAAAAGGCATCTGTCATCAACAGCCATCATGTAGATACAACTCAAATCATCTCCACAATGAAAGTCTCTTCATATCTGTTACAATGGCTTTTAACAAAAATAAAAACAAAAGATTAGTATTTCCAAGGCAGTGGAGAAGATGAAAGAGTTGTGCACAGTTGGTGGAGCCACTGTGGAAACTGTGTGAAAGTTCTGTATATCCAAAAGAGCTTTAATTGAGATTCCAGAGATACATGCTTCTCCATATTCAGTGCAGTGGCATCACAATAGCCATGATGTATTAATGACTCAAGTGTCCATCAGCAAATGAATACATGAAGAGAATCCCTAACCCTCAATCTAACTCTGTCCCATTTCTCTTATTCCCCTGGCTCCCCTCCTGAAAGACCACTGCCTTAATCCTGGCACAGGAGAAGGGGAATGTTAGAGACACAGTAAGCTACAGCTTTCAGGAGAGACAGATGTAAGTAATAAAACAATACTTAGCAATGAGGTGAGGCATTTACATAAGAGATGTGGAATTACTTGCTGCACATGTTAATTTTTTAAATAATCTGGTTTATACTAGAAATCCAATTTATTTTAGAAAAATAAAACATACATAGACATAAAATTTTTTAAAAGTTAAAATAGTCAAGTAAACATGCCTTGGGTCCATGGAAATCTAGAGAAGTATTCGTGACTTTACCCAGGACTGAATATTGGGTGCATCGTGTAGCAAATAAAAGGAAAACAATTGGTAAATACAAGGGGCTCACAGAAGGTATTTGTAACAGTAGTATAGAATTTTCAATAAGAACAAAGTCATGCACTAGTAATTCCTCTCTTCCTATAAGTTATTTGGTGAAAAACAATGAAGAAAATGATCAAATAAATGCATAGATGCACATTCTTAAACAGGCAGATTAAAAGTGATGGCGTACAGAAATTATTTCACAAGATCGGGGCAAAGAAGAATAAAGCAGCAGTCAGGGTTGAAATGTATCTAAGGCATGCTGCATGAGTTGGATAGAAAACCTTAAATCACTGGGGTTAGCATATAATATTTGACTTTCACCCTTGGTGGGCACTGGAATAAAAGATCAATGGATATTGGTGTTGGAGAATAAACTATTAGGCCATAGTTAAACAAGAAATAGGATGTGTAGTCTTCGCTGTTGGTAGAACTTGCAGTTTGCTGAAACTGCAAGAAGCCTGACTGGGGACAAGGATGTTGGTGTCCTCTCACTAACCTGCTTCCTCTGCCTCATTCTGCTGCTCAGAGCAGCTTCATGTTGGAAGAGTGACTGTTGCAGGACCCAGCCTCAGCATATTTGCCCTCTGAATGCTGCTTTGCAAGAAAAGCACAGGATGTTAGGAAAGAGAGTTCCTAGGCCTCCTTTCTTCCAGCAATTATGACATGTGAAGTTGAATGAAGTAGCAGTTTTTTTTGGTGAAGTGAAGATAAAAGCGAAAATTACAGCACTGTTGCAGAAACTGGGGCTTGAATTTGTCAGGACAATATTGCACAACTGCTGACTCAGGAGAACCTCAACTAACGCCTCTTTCCACTAAACAGAGAAAGGCAGCATCCAGTTTTCATTTTTAAACCAAAACATGCATTGTAAGAATATTTCATATACTAATCTTCCTTCTCCTCTCTTGTTTTAGGACTTCACATTGCGGTATAATCTGAAAATCACCAAATAGGAAACCAAGAGTCTTCATGTCCTTAAGTCACCAAATTATCTAATCTGTCTGCTTTAGGGTGATATCACTAATGGGATGCTCACTACGATTCTTGGAGAGTTATGATGTGATTTGTATATTAGAAAGATGACTTGTATATTAGAGTGGAAAGTGGATGGGTAGGAGCTACAGGAAGAATAAATGAGATAAATCAAGAAACTGCTGTCAAAATCTAGTAAGAACTGATGGTCTATATAAAGACAAAATTCTTTAGGACATTAAAGTTTGATAGCTAGTAGGACATGATGAAAAGGGTGAAGTAGAAAGAAGAAAGTATTGAGAATAAAAGTGTTTCTGATTTGAGTGGAGGAACCCTTACTGAGACAGGGAACAGGAGAGAGTGACCAAGTAGGAGGAAAAAGATACTAAGCCCATTTTGTGGCATGTTGATTTTGGATATTCAATTTTAGACATGTTAGAGATGTCCAGCAGACAGCAAGATATAGAGTTCTGAAAATAGATAGATGTGAGAGCTCAGTGTTGAATGTAGTTGGTGAGGTTGTGGATCACCCAGGCAGAAAAATTAGAAGTCCAGACGACATATTTTAATTTTAACAAGTTTGACATTTTAAACTACAGTTGATCAAGAAACTATAGATTAAGCCTTTACATTTGTATGTGTAAATCTTCATTTGAAAAGGAAATTATTATTTGCAATCAGCTTTTAATGGACGTTTTCTCACAGTTGTTTGTGCCTTTAGATGCCTCCTTGCCAGAGAAAGGGAGCGAAGATTCCCTAGATTTGTACGTGTGTGCACATGAAATGAGAGGATGTGACTATGCATTTATGTGTGTACATGTACATACATTTTACAAGTAAATGCATATGAAGAAATACTAAAATTTTGTTCTTGAGGGCTAAGAGGAACAATAGTTTTCACAGTATGAGGAAGGAAATGTTTGTTACGTGGGTACAATTACTTGGCTTTTAGTTCTGCTTCTAGACAGTATAAAATCAAAGCCACTCCATATAACAGGGCATGTAATGCTAGTACTTATTATATATATGCATGTGTGCACAAACACATATACATACTTAACACACATTTGTCACACATGCACACACAAAGTTTGAGCTGGTAGAAGGAAAATAAAAATTTAAGAGTATGATGATTATAGTGAAACATTTAAAGAACAATAACAAAAACCTAAAATAAATGGATTGTGGTAAAATGATCAACTTAAAATATAGTTGTTTTTCTTCCATAATAAAATGAATCATCAAAGATTTGATTAATTTTGCATAATAAATTCTACATATCAATTCTTGATGAATTAAGATACCTGGTATTGAAAATGATACTGAAGAAAATCACCTTTTCTTATACTTTATATTTGTATCTTTTACCTAAATATTCTTGATATTTATGCTTATATTTTTATAAAAGTACAGTGTTTCTGTCACTTTTTCCTAACCTCAGACAATTTATTGAACTTTTTGCTCGGAGTTGCCTAACAGTTTTTCAGAATGCTTAAAGAAATGGACTTTGCCAATGCCAGAAAACTGAGCATTTCAAGAACATAGCCAATAAGTAACACTGACTTTTGTTTCCTTCTGAATTTGAGAACTAAAAATTTTAACTTTCTATCTGAAAAGATGTATTGGAGAGAATGGCTTCTGATCTGTGATCAGATAAGTTAACTCTTAATCTTGTACATTAATCAGGGCTGACTGGTTTGTAGCAGAGCCCCTACCTGCATAAGCGAGGGCAGAGAGCAGCACAGAACCCAGGCTTCCAGCTGCCAAGTTGACTCGGACAAAACCAACAGGGGCTGAGTTCAGCAGAATCAGTTTTTTCTCCCAACATTACCCCTCAAGTAAGCAGTTCCGTTTCAGCAGGGAAAGGGAAGGGAGAGGAAGAGAAAACTTGATACTTCTTTCCTGGAGGAGTGAAGCACAAATTTACTTTTCTGTATGAAAATGTGGGCAGGGTAAAATATATTCCTATTTCACGAATAATATACACTTTTATCGCTTTCAATGTATGCAAAATCTCTTGCATTAAGCTTGATGATACAAATCAGAGATATAGTATGGAGAATCAGATAAATTTTGTTCCCATACGGATGTTTATGTTCAGTTTCTTTTTCTTTCCTTTCATTGCTCTAAGGAAGTAATGTTCTGATTTAAGGAAATGAGTGATTCTCATGTAGTTGAAAAAAAACAGAAGCATTTTATGTGTCTATTTATGGTTCTCATTTAAACATTATAATCCCAGTATTTTATTGACCATATTTAATTGATTTCTTTTTCATAGTCCTATATTTCAAGCACTTGTAGAATGTTCTGTTTTTAATCTCTTTGGCCTGCTTCATTGTTTGAAAGTCAGAACAAATGATTTTAATGCATCTTTACAAATTCTTCGTAAAAGTTAGTTGACATCCTGATGGTCTCCACGCTAATAATTTTGTTTTGTTTTGTCTGCAGAGTTGAAAGATGGAGTTGTGTTAAGAGAGAAAGCAGAGTACTATCTGAAACCCGAGAAAAATCAACCAAAACAGTTTGATTAGGAAAATAGTTAACTTTGAAGTAATGGTTAAAACTTTCTGATAAGCAATTGTCATACTTAATTGTATCCACAAATAAGCAATAGGATTTTGTTTACTTTGAATTTTAAACATATATTGTAATTAAGTCAAAAGTAGACATTGCATTGTACAAAATGTTTAACAGTTTATTCTTCTACTAATGTTATTGGATTTAATATTAACATTGTTACTTAGAACTTGAACCGCTATTGAAACCTTTTCTTAAAAAAGAAAACTCCATGAAAAAACTTTCTTTTATGATTGAATTGCACAGTTAACATGAATTTATGATGCTAAAAGGTAATATTGGTATGGATCAGTGCGTTGGCCTTACTAGCATTTCCATGCAAATTCAAAGCTTTCACAAGATTGCTGTAACTTTTTTTATAACTACAATTAATACAGACACTTAGAAGATTAGAGTGATTGGCCACACATCTTCAGATTTTATGAAGGTGGAGATAACATCTTTAGATTTGTTCACCAATGTATCCTTGATACCAAACACAGAGCAGAAGTGTAATACCACTTTGCTGAAAACACTCTCTGTCTCAAGGAAGGTCTTATTGATTAGTAATGGGGTTTGCAATTACTAATCTTTTTAATGGAAATGGAAACATATACATACTTGTATTATGGTCTAATGATGCCAGATTTTTAAGAAACATTTTAAAAGAGTTTTTTTCTCAAATAGAATAATTTGCTGTTAACATATGAACTGGTGTTTTACACGGTTTTCTGTTATTATTTTAAATAAATTAAGGAACTTGCTCTAAGCATGGGACAAGTGAACTGTTGACCCACTGTTGTGGGAAATACAGGCATTTTCATGTGTAATTTATCTAGATTGGCAGTGAGCAATAAGAGAAAAAAAACACAAAAGGTGACGCTGGCTTCTCTAGGCTCTGTGTTTAGGAAAGGATAAAATGATTATTTAATACAAATTGGGGATTTCTTACCTTTCAAAATAGAAAAGATGTTGGAAGTATAATCACAATAAGCCTGAGATAATTTGCAATTGAAGCAATCAGGAAATGGTACAAATTATGCAGCAAAATTGTGACAAATGAATCTCACATCTCAGTTTATTTGCTTTTGGCCCATGAAAGTTTATGAATTGACTTAGTCACTCTGTATGTTAGTTACATTTTTAAATTGAGAATGACAATGCCTATTTCATAATAATTATTGTGAGGAGTAAGAAAATTTAAATAAGGACCTAGGATAATACCTAGCACCCACAGATATCAACACCCCATTTTGTTTCCTCAGAAATGTAAGGAAATCTTGAGGGAAAGACTCCTCTCTACAAAAGCACTAGAAGTGACATAGCTAAATATTGTGGGGTGCACCTGTAATCCAAACTCCTGGGTAGACTGAGGTAGAAGCCTGATCACAAGTTCAAGGCAAACACGGATAACACGGAGAAATCCATTTTGGGTAGATAGATAAGTAGATAGATATGGATGATAGATAGATGATAGATAGATAGATATAGATAGATAGATCCATAAAGCTAGCACTCATGTACTGGGTTGTGTTCTGAGCAAGTGAGAGATTCAGATCATCCATGGACCCAGGTCTAATTACATCTTCCCCAGTTTCACAATGACTGGTACAGGTCAGGTAAGGAAACAACAGCAAAACAACAACAAAACAGCACTGAAGGTCTCTGCCAAGTGAGGAAGTATTGACAAATGGGAGAAACAAGTGCCGCTGGGTGCCGTCATTTCACCTCGAGTGAGTGGGATGTCTGCATCTGCTTTCCTACTTCTTAGAGACAGCAATATTCAAAGCTTTGTGTAGATACTCTTTTCTTGAATAAAATGCACTATCTCAGAGACAGCAGCATGAGAGAGAACCTCTGGAAAATGGGAATGGGAGCTCTTCAATCCAGCACAGAGGTGGAAGTCAACAAGGCTCACAAAAAGGACTACAAGAAGAAACACACATAGAAGCGCCTCAGTGCTCTCCGGCCATGGGAAAGAATCCCACTGAAGTGGAGCCTTGCACTGGTCTGCAGGGATTTCCGCAACGTGTGGTCCACGGACTGCAGCAGCAGCAGCATGAGAGCTTGGTAGATTTCCTGGGCGAAGGAGTGGGGTTCTTGTTCCTAATACTTCTCCAGATGACTAGCTTGTATACTACCCAACTATACGCACTGAGCTCCAAAGTAGTTTTCTGAGCCCTGAGGTCCCCCATCCCTATTATTTTGAAGGAAGCAGACAATTTCTTGATGAGTGGAGTTTCAGCATGAAAGAGGAAGAATGTTTCTCACCTTTTTTTCTTTAGGCCACAGTATTCATACAGTATAATTGTAAGCAATTGACAATTGAGTGAGAGAGATTTTCTTTTCAGCACTTGAACACTGAAAGCCTCATCGTACAGTTTCATCTTCCGAGAGTGGCATCTTGTGCAGCTAGAGAGAAGGGCTTAGGGAGAACGAAGCCATCTCCCAATGTAGTTCTGTATCATGAACTAAGGCTTACACTACCCTAGGATTAAATCCTACGGTCTTGGGATCTAATATGCAGTTAACTGACTACAGTTATTGTACTTTTGAAATTTACTGAGAGTAAATCTTAAGTGTTCATATCACAAAAAGAAATATAGGTAACTATGTGAGGTGATAGATATATTAATTAACTTGGTTATAGAAAACATCTCACAATTTATGTGTCTATCAAGACACTGTGTTGTGTACCATTATTGTATGTAATTTTGAAACATCAATTATATATAAATAAAATGAAATATTTTTATTAAAAAATAAACTAGATTTAAAGGCAGAGCTGTTGAAATTGATGTGAGCTACAGCTTCTTGCCTTTCCATTTCCCACAAGAAGGTATCTTCCTTGTATAATTGATGAGTAGGCTTAATGACTTCTATTTTTTATCTGTTGGTTTAGCTGTTACTATTTTACCAATTCCCAGACCCAGTCTCATGCCATTGGTGATGCCATGCAGCAGCTGTCTTGAAGCTAAGACTGTCTCCTGACTTTACCAGCAACTGAGGTCACCATCTAAAAGTAGTTCAAAGGGATTCTCCTCTCTTCAATGTCTGATGTTTTCTCCACCTGTTATAAGCTTAAGGCAGTTCCCTACTTCAATTGCTAATATAACTCTTATGCATTTATTTCTATGAGTTATTTCTTCTTCCTTAAATGAATAGTGTCATTATTATGTCTGTTTATCATTCATTGAATTTAAACTCTCTAAACTTTCTAGGATTACATCTGTTTTCCTAATTTGCATATGATTTTCATCTAATGATTTAACCAGTGAGCTGCTTTCTCCTTGTGAAGACCCAGCACTGGACACATCCTGTTGAGTAGCATTAGCTCCGTCTCCATCTGTCTATTTCAGCCTGTAAGTAGATTCTGCATTGTCGGTGTGTGAAGATTTCCAAGTTTGATCTCTTATGAGGAAAAGGGTTAAATAGACAAAAAGAGTTGGGAACAATAAGGACACTTAAAGAATAAACAAATAGCACCTTTGATATGGCAGCAAACACTAAGGCAAGGCCCTGATCTAGTGTTCATGATTTTTATATCAGTGATGACATTCTGAGGGCTGAAATCAAAGATGTGGCTATGATCATAGCTATGATGGAGACTTCCAAAAGAGTGGCTGACTTTCAGTGAGTTCCTTGTAGCGTCCATGGAAGATACCGCTGAAAGAGAAACATTTAAGGGGCTTGATGGTTCATTCAGAGGATGTAATTTTTATTAAAAATTTATATATCTGTATTTGTAGTTTTGTGTGTCTAATATTAATAATTTCTTCTTAATATTAAGTGCAATTCAATATTAAAGGATCCATCATACTAGCCATTAATTTTGTTTGCCTTTGTATTTCTCCAAGTCTTCCACAGTTTCATTATTTGACTCACATTTGAACCAGTTTGTAAAAGAAATCAATAAGAAATTCCATAGGTAGAGAAAAAGTGAGCTCATTGTTCCATTCTAACCTGAACATATTTGTAATTTATAACATTTTGGACTGGGGAGAAATGAATTAGGCTTCGATCAGAATAGTGTTGCCTCTAACTTTGGCTAAGTACAAATTATGAGTGCCTTTGTCAAAAGACAGACAAGTAAGTTAGGGAATGAAAGTTGAAATGACCAAATGGAAAACTCAGTAAGTAATGAATCAGCAAGCAACATTCTCAAAAAACTGTTCCTTTGCCCATGCAGACTGAAGATTTTGATGCAGTCACCTACCTGGAAGAGGGCTTCCAACCGTACTACACGTATGCTCTTCTTGGAGACAGATAATAACCCAAACTCCTGAATTTACTGTAAAAAAATCTCCTTATATAAATAGGCTGTCCATATTCTTCTCCATCCTGTTCACTCATTCCAGTTTTTGCAGAGTTCGCTTCCTTGCAGTTTCTCTGCCTGAAGCCTAAAGCTTTTTTGGGCCATTGCCATAGGGACCTCTCTGTGGGTTTTTCCCAAGGAGACTGATTCGTGAGATCCCACCTGGGAGTGGGAGTAGAGCATGTTAGAATTCTCTAAGCTCTGGATTTGAGAATCTTATTGAAGATCATCCTTTGCCACCAAATGGGGTTTCTTTCTGCCAGCCCTTAAACAAGGAATTGTAAACACTCCTGTCCTGTAATAAATCTCCCTGTATCACTTGCCTTCATGTCCTAAAATGAAAAGAAGGACATGCATGCATCACTTACTAAATTTAAAGTCAAAAGTTTGCTAAGCCTTTATTTTCTGAGATGATATCCCCCTGGTACTTCCAACTCATAACATCTGAAAAAGTACTCCAACCCCCGGTCCACTCCTGCACTACTTAACTTTTGCCAACAACCCAGCCAGTGTCATCCATTGCAACAGCCTCGGAGACCATCCTCATGCCAGTGAGTCCCAGAGCTCTCCACTTAAGCCCCACAGCTAGCTCACTGGCTTTAGGCAGTCTTTTTTTTCTTTTTTTTTTTTTTGTACCGGGAATCGAACTCAAGACCTTGCCCTTGCAAGGCAGACACGGTGCCACTGAGCTAAATCCCAGGCCCCTAGGCAGTCTTACATTACAAGTCCTTCTGCAGCATTTACCGAGCTGTCCTGTAATTATCTGAGTCTAAAGGGCTCCAAACTGAGTCCCTCACCAACCTCCTTCCATCTGCACCAAATCAATCTGTCCTGCTCCTCCTCTTCCCATCATTAAATAGCAACACCATTCCCTCTGGCTGAGATCAGAACGATGAGACCGATTCTTCAGTCTTTTCTTCCTCACTATTTACAAAGTAGCAAATTCTGGCCATTTGACTTCATAATACCTTAAGTGTAAGTATGAACATTGTATATCTGTAGCACAGATAACATATACTGCATAATCATAAAATTAACACTGATGAATTAATCACTGAAATGAAATCAAAGTCATTGTTTTTTGTTAATTTCACTTGGTGCTTATCTACACAACATGCTAATGTTTCCTTTCTCCTCCTGAGCTAATTACTATTCTAAATGTTGTGTTAATCATTGTCTTGTTCTTCGTCATGTCTATGCCCTAACTGTATGTTTAGATTCTCCTGCCCTTGAACTCTATAAAAATCGTATTCTAATGCTCAGTTACTTTCCAGTGTGGAGACACAATACGACACCCACAATTTAAACAGGAAAGTTATAGTTGGACTCACAGTTTGTAGAGGTTCAGTTGATGGTCAGCTGGGTCCGCAGTGGGCAACCATGGTAGAGGGCATGGCAGAGAAGTAGCTGAGAAAATGTGCAGAGAAAATTGGAAGGAAAGAGCAGGGAAGAGATAAACCCTTCGAAGTGCGGCCTCAGTGACTTGACTCTTCCCAGCAGATCCCATCTCCTCACAGTGAGTCAACTGTACACGTAAACTCATCTGCAGACTAATCCACTGATGATTCTCACACCCGTGATCCCATCACCTCCCCAAAGCCACACCTACGAGCACATGAGGCTTTGGGGTGACATGTAAATATGAACCATAACACAGATAAACTTTAACAACCACCTTTTTTCACACAGCATTGTGACGCACTACTTGTCAATATTGCTGCATTTAGAGTTAACTTGAAATTTGTGTATTAAAACATTTTATGAGTATGTAACTATTTTTAAATGTCTCTAACAATGGCTAGTGATTTTAAATTTTCTTTTATTATTACAAAGCTTCTGTGCAATTCAATCAATCCACTTGACCAGGAGACTTATTAAAGTCTATTGCCTAGAAGCAGAATTTCTAGATCGTTAAACATGCATACTTCTAGCTTTGCTACTTAATGCCAAATGAATTTACAGTGTACAATTAAAAACTTTAAACTCCATCTTACAGTGTTTATGAGCTTTGATTACTCCAAATCCTGGCCAACACTTTAAAGGCATTTATTTTTGACATACTTTAAGACATTTATTTTTGTCATCATGAGTATAAAATAGAATTTTGATGCAGTTTCATTTTAATTTTTCAGAAATTTAATGTAAGTGAATGTAATTTTTATACATTTTTGGCCATCTGTTTTCTCTTCTGAGAAATATATGTGCTTGTGTGTTTGTCCATTTTTCTATTAGTTTGTTTCATATTTCTTAGCAACTTTCAGAAGTTATTTATATGTGTGTAATGACATTTTTCAGCAATAGGTGTGCAAATTTTATTCAAATTGTTGATCTTTTTATATTATTTGTAATTTTTTAACTAATAAAAAAGTTTTTTCTTTTTATTATTGTAATTTCTAAATTTTAAGGTAAATCAGGTGAGATTCAGTAGCTTTGTGTCTTATTTAAGAAACTGTTTCACTCCCCACAAGTCATAAACTAAACATATTCTAGAATTTCTTGATAAATCTCAGCATTTACAATTTTGACACAACTGAACTTGATTGTTGTATATGATGTGATGCAAGCAACAAATTCTTATCTTAAATAACTGGAAAGTATTTGTTACTAATGATTGTGCAATGTGTCCATTTCCCCATTTCATGTTTCTATATATGGATGGGGCCATCTCTTCACTCTCTTATGCTGATGTATTGTAATTCTAATCTTAATATCATATGCTTACTATAACTTATCATAAAGATAAGATCTAGTAGAGCAATTCCTCCAACCTTGCTCAGATTTATGAATTCTTTGGCTATAATTTTTTCCTTCCTTTCCCATCTAAATTTCAGAAACACCGTTTCCTACAAAAAATCCTGTTGAGGTCATGATTAAATTTTCATTGAACATATAAATCTATTTGCACAGTGTTGACAACTTTGCCATATTGAATTGCCATGTTTTTGAGCATGGTATGCTTTTATTTTCATATGACAACTTATCAAACTCATTAATTCTAATAATTGGTCTTTTGAAATTTCACATATTCTAATTATATCATCTGGTAACCTTGATAATTTGCTTTTGTTTCTTGCAATCTTGAAACTTTTATTTGTCTTGCTTTACAGAGAGCTCTAGGACACCTAGTATAAGGTAAATGGGAACAGTGATTGCTTACTAGTACTTTGCAATATTTCTTCCTGGGACTCAAATTTTGTTTTTTTATTTTTCTTTTCCCTTAAATTCTTTTATTGCTACATTTTAGGTACACAATATGTTTACATTTATCATTGGGTACTTGTACCTGAACATGATGTATCTTGGTTCTTATTTTTTCCCCATTTCCTGTGCGCCCTTCACCACCTCCACCCTTCCCTATTTACATAGATTTTGTTTCCATTTTTTCCTTTTCTCATAATTTTTCCTTTCCCTTCTTTCCTTTCCACTTCCCCTCCCATCACCCCTACACTGTTGGAGCTTTTCCTATTTCAAATTATCAATTATTCATTTTAATCATTTAATCCTTATTTACACTTTCAGTTTCTCACACTAGAGAAATTATTCGGTATTATACATGTGAGCCCTATTTATTTCACTTAAGAGTATGGCCTCAATATGCATCCATTTAGCTATAAATGTCTCTAGTTTCTCATTCTTTATGGCTGAGTAGTACTCCATTTTATTAAAAAAACACATCTTCTACATCCAGTCTCCACTTAATGGGTACTTGGGCTGTTTCCAAGCTTTAGCTATTACAAACTATGCCGCTAAGAACATGGGTGCACATATATCGCTGTGGTATGACTCTTTTAATTCTTTGGGGAAGATACCCAGCAGGGGGATAGCTGGGTCAAATGGGACCTCTAGCCCTAGTTCTTTGAGGTATGTCCATACTGATTTCCACAGTGGTTGCACCAGTCTGCACTCCCACAAACAATGGAGAAGGGTTCCTTTCTCCCCACACCCACACCAGCATTTGTTATTGGATGATTTCTTGACAGCAGCCACTTTCTAGGGTGAGGTGGAATCTCAGTGTTGTTTTCATCTGCATCTCTCGAATGACTAGTGATGTTGAACATTTTTTCATTTATTTATTTGCTGCTTTTACTTCTTTGTCTGAGAAATGTCTGTTCATTTCAGATGCCCATTTTTGAATTGGGTCTTTGAATTTGGGGCGTCCGATTTTTTTTCAGTTCTTGATATATTCCAGATAGTAGCCCTTTGTCTGAGGTACAGCTGCTAAAAATTTTTTCCCAGATCATAGGCTGTCTCTTAGCTCTGTTGGTGGTTTCTCTTGCAGTGCAGAATGTTTTTAAAAAGATGAGGTCCCAGTTGTTGATTCTTTGTGCTAGTTCTCATGCTACTGAGGTTTGGTTCATAAAGTATTTTCCTCTCTTCAAGAGTTCTACCTACCTTATCTTCTAGCATGTTTAGTGTTTCTGTCTTAATATTTAGATCTTTAATCCAGTTCAATGTTAGTTTAGTGCATGGTGATTGGTATGGGTCTAGTTTTAATCTTTGGCACGTTGAAATCCAGGTTTTCTAACACATTTATTAAATAAGCTATCTTTCCTCAATTGAGGGTATTTGGCTCCTTTGTCAAAGATGAGGTGGCTGAGAATGTCTGAAGTTGTTTCTGCATCTTCTAATCTATCACACTGATCCTGGGGCCTGTTTCTTTGCCAGTACCATGCTGTTTTTATCACAGTAGCTTTGTAGTACAGTTTCAAGTTGGGGATTGTGATAACCCCTCCCATGTCTCTGTTGCCTAGAATTGCTTTTGCTATTCTAGGTCTCCTCTGGTTCCAAATGAATTTTTGGATTGTTTTCTCTACTTCTGTGAAGTGTATTGTTGGAATTTCAATTGGCATTGCATTAAATCTATATAGTAGTTTTGGAAGTATGGCCATTTTCAGTATATTGGTTCTTCCTACCCAGGAACAAGGGATTTTCTTATATTGATTCTTCCTCCCCAGGAACAAAGGATTTTCCATTTTCTTATATCCTCCTCGATCTCCTTTTTCAGAGTGCTGTAGTTTTCAGTGTAGGGGTCTTTTGCTTCCTTTGTTAGATTGATTCCTAGATATTTCATTTTCTTGGATGCTATTGTAAAAGGAATTGTTTCCTGATTTTTTCTCTCAATGGGTATGCTATTTGTGTATAAAAAGGCTATTGTTTTTTGAGCGTTGACCTTATATCCAGCTATTCTACTGAATTTGTCAATTAGGTCTAGAAGACTTTTGACTGAGATTTTGGGTCTTCTATGTAAAGTAACATATCATCAGCAAATAATGACAGTTTAACTTCTTCCTTTCCTATTTTTATTTCTTTTATTTCTTTCTATTTTCTAATTGCTGTGGCTAATGTGTCCAGAGCTGTATTGAACAGGAGTTTTGATAGTGGGCATCCTTGTCTTGTTCCTGATTTTAGCATGAAAGTTTTCAGTTTTTGACCATTTAGTATGATGTTGGCTGTTGGTTTTTCATAGATAGCCCTAATCAGGTTAAGATAAAGACCTTCTATTCCAATTTCTGTAGGGCTTTTATCATGAATGGGTGTTGGATTTTATTGAATGCCTTTTCTGTGTCTATTGGGATGTTCATATGGTTTTTGTCCTTGACTCTGTTAATATAGTGTATTACGTTTATTGATTTACAAATGTTGAACCATCCTTGCATCACTGGGATAAATCTGACTTGGTCAGGGTGTATGATCTTCTTGATGACACTCTGTATTCTGTTTGCCAGTATCTTGTTGAGGATTTTTGCATCTATGTTCATTAGGGAGATTGGCCTGTAGTTCTCTTTTTGGGTTGGGTCTTCCCCTGGTTTTGGAATCAAAGTAACACTTGCTTCCAGGAATGAATTCAGAAGCCTTGCTTCCCTTTAAATTTCCTTGATGAGTTTAAAGAGTAATGGTGATAGTTCTTCTTTAAATGGCTTGTAGAATTCAGCAGTGAAGCCATCAGGACCTGGGATTTTCTTTGTTGGTAAATTTTTTATTACATTTTCAATTTCACTCACTGCAATTGGGATGTTTAGAAATTCTATATCTTCTTCATTTAACTTTGGCAATTCATATGTATCTAGGAAAATGCCCATTTCTTCTGTGTTTTCCATTTTATTGGAGTAGAGATTCTCAAAGTACATATTGATGATCCTCTGGATTTCTGTAGGTTCTGTTGTGACTTCACCTTTTCCATTCTTAATTGCATGTATTTGTGTCTTTTCTTTCCTTTTTTTGGATAAGGTTGGCTAAAGGTTTATTGATTTTATTTATTCTTTCAAAAAACCAACTCTTTGATTCATTAATTCTTTGTATCGTTCTCTTAGTCTCCATTGCTCTGATTTATGCTCTGATCTTTATAATTTCCTCTCTTGTACAAGCTTTGGGTTTGTTATGCTCTTCTTCTTCTAGGAGCTTGAGGTTCTGCATTAGATTATTTATCTGAGTTTTCTCTGTTTTCCTAATATGGGCATTCAGTACTATGAATTTCCAACATAGAACTGCTTTCATTGTGTCCCATAGATTTCTGTATGTTGTACTGGCATTATCATTTACTTGTAGAAACTATCTAATTTCTTCTTTAATTTACTCTGTGAGCCATTGGTTGTTCAGGAGGGTGTTATTCAATTTCCATGTGTTTGTGGGAGTTTTGCAGTTTCTTATGTTATTGAACTTCAATCATATTGCACTATGGTCTGATAATATACAGGGGGTTACTTCAATTCTTTTACATATACTTAGACATGTCCTATGAGCTAGCATGTGGTCTATTTTGGAGAATGAGCCATGTGCAGCCAAAAGGAATGTGGATTCTGATTTTGTGGGGTAGAATAGTCTGTAAACATCTATTAAGTCCATTTGTTCAGTAGCTTGGTTCAGTTCTAGAATTTCGTTCTTAATTTTTTGTCTAGATGATCTGTCTATTTGAGATAGTGGGGTATTGAGGTCCCCCACTACAATTGTATTAGTGCTTATTTGGTTTTTCATGTCCATTAATATTTGTTTTGTATAGTTGGGGCCATTTGTATTTGGTGCATATATATTTGGGATTGTCATCTCTTCCTTTTGGAGTGTTCCCTTCACAAGGATGTATTGACCATCTTTGTCTCTCTTAATTAGTTTTGGTTTGAAATCTACTTTGTCTGCAAATAATATTGCTACCCCTGCTTTTTTTTCTGGGTTCCTTTGGTGTGGGGAACTGTTTTCCATCCTTTTACTTTCAGTCTATGAATTTCTTTTTGAGTTAGGTGTGTTTCTTGTATACAACATATTGCTGGATTTTGCTTCTTAATCCATTCTGTCAGTCTATTTGTTTTGATGGGTGAATTGAGGCCATTAACATTGATAGTTATAATTGATAGATATTGACTCATCCTTGTCATGATGTTTTGCTGTTGTTGGCTCTTTTATTTCTTATTTTTTCCCCCTTTCCCTTTAGCTTCTTACCTTGCCTGGTGCCTTCCCTCTGTTGGACCTCATGGAGTTGTGACCTTCATTGTCTTTTTCTAGGATATTGCTTGGAATTGTTTGGAGTGCTGGTTTGGTGTTTATGCAATTTCTCAGGTGTTCTTTGTTGTGGAAGTATCTAATTTCCCCACTTATTTTGAAAAATAATTTTGCAGGATACAACAGTCTAGGTTGGAGGTTATTTTCTTTTAGGGCTTGAAATACTTCACTCCAGGCTCTCCTTGATGTGAGGGTTTGTGTTGAGAAGTCTGCTGTGATTCTGATGGGCTTTCCTTTGTTGGTGGTTTGTTTCTTTTCTCTAACTGCCTGTAGCATTTTGTTCTTCTGTTGGGTTTCTGGGATCATGACTATTATACGTCTATGTGTAGATTTTTTTGATCATGGCTAGTTGGAGTTCTGTATGCCTCACTTATCTGTATGTCCAATTGTCCTCCCCATCTTGGAAGATTTCTATTACTCCTGTGAACAGATTTTTATGCCAATTGTACTTTCTCCTGTTTTTTTGTGGACTCCTATCAGTCTTATGTTCTTCTTTTTTTTTTTTTTTTTGGTACCAAGGATCAATCTTGCAATCTTGGGTCCTTGCGCTTGCCAGACAGGTGGTGGAACCACTGAGCTAAATCCCTGGCCCTTATGTTATTCTTCTTTGCATCATCTAGCAGCTGCTTTATTGATTTCTCATTGTCCCTTACTATTTTGAAGAGATCTCTATTTTCATGGTCCTTAACCACAATCCTGTCTTCTATATCCAATATTCTATCTTCAGATTCCCTTAATCTGCTCTGCATTCTTTCAGTGGAGTTTTTAATCCCCCAAATATCTGTTTGAATCTGTTTCATGGATTCCCTTTGTTTCTTATGTTGGGTGATCATGGTTTCCATTTCTTTCTTATGCTGGGAATTCATGGCTTCCAGCATGTTTCTGAGCTCATCTATTTTCTTATGTGTTTCTGTTCTAGAGCCTCTAATCATGTCTTTCCCTCTGCTCACCATCTCTGTAGTTTTCTGTGAGATTATTTCTGCTTTGAATTTTTCTAGAGCCTCATTCATCTGTTTTGTTACTTCCTGTGCTATCAGTTCAGGTTGTCCAGGTGGTTGATTATCAGACTTTTCCACCTTGTTTCCCCCAGAATTTGCCTTTTGTGGGGTGGACGTCTGAGTTTGTGCCTTACTTACATGTCTTCTCATTTTTGTTTTTGGTACTGTCCTTGGTTTAGTTCCTGGGTTGATATTTTGAAGTTGCTTGGTGTAAGTATCTCTGTTGATGTATTTAGACCCCTTATGGAATGATTGCTTCTCAGAGGTATCTTTCAGATATAGCTGGTCTTTAGGTTTTGAGTCTCTAATGGCACTGAGGCTGTATCACTTTTATTATACCAGGGAGGACAACTGATTAGATCAATCACAAGACCTTAGCCCAAGTGATACAATCAGCAACACAATAGCATAAAGTACTTCTTAGAAAATGACAATTTGTGCTAGTTATTAATCTATCACCTTTAACTGTGTGATTAAATCAAAATCTAGGACCAACCCAACATATGTTTATAGTGAATAAACTTTCCAATATAGTAACTTTACCCTTTGGGATGGGAAGTTAGAAGGAGTTGGGGAGGGAGGAATAGGTAAGTAGAAGGATAGGGGAAGGTTAGCAGTGAGGCCTGAGGACACAGGCAAGAGAAGGAAAGAGAAGAAAAGAAAGATAAAGAAGAAATACAAATTAGTGCCAGAATAGGAACAGAAAGGAAGATGAAGAACAATGTGGGATAGCAAGGGAGTGAGGCAGAGAGAGAGAGAAAGAAAAGAGAAAAGAAAGGAAAAAGAGAAAAATAAAAATTTTAAAAGAGTAGCAAAGAAGAAAAAAATTTAAAATAAGAGCAAAAATAAAAGTGGTAATTTTGAAAATAACAAATAAAAATAAAAATGAAGGGCCTCCTTCAGGGTACATCTGTGCTGTCACAATAGACAATGTGAGCAGCAGTGTGCAGTTATAAGTCAATGAGTCTCAGTAAGCCAGTCACAGACCCATGAGATTCAGGCAGATTTCTGGCTGCTAGTCCCAAGTTGAGCTCCCTGTCCTCCTGCAGGGTTGAATTCTGCAAGGTTCTATTGCAGGTGCCAGCTGCCCTTCCTCTGAAGATAGTGCAGGTTCTGATGGGAGGTGATGATCCCTCCAACTTACCAAGCACTATGGTCTGGTGTGCCTTGGCTGCAGAGATTCTCTTCAGTTTTCCAGTGGGCTTCAGTTTTCAATCAGGGAGCCTGAGAGAGGCCCTCTTTCTGTTGTTCACTTCTGCTCTATCTTCTGTATCTCAGGAAAATGACTTTTATGCCCCCCTGTACCTCTGTAGTATGGATCCAAGTAGCTGCACAGCCAAGAGGCCAGAGGTGGCAGGCGGGGGGGGGGGGGACTGTTGTTGCAGGTGCCTGCCTGGCTGAGCTGGCGGCTCGTGGGCATGCCCCTGGGGGGTCCTCACCTGCTAGGTCTCCTGGTTGCAAGTCAAATTTTAGTTTTTTTAAACAATGTTTTTTACCTTCTGTTTGATTAATTTCTTATGTTAACTCTATGGTTTCTGTATTTCTACTCTTTTACTTCATTTTAGGTTTTTCTACACTTTTGCTAATTTACATTGGATAAATAATTTTCAAACTTCTTTCTGAGAGAGATATTAAAGCTATAGATGCCTTTTTGAGTAATTTCATTGTTGCTATTATCACACCCCGTAAGATTTGAAATATTCCTAACTATTAGTTAGATCTAAATATTTTCTAATTTCCATTATGAAATCTTCTTGGACCTATGAACATTTCAGATGCATGATATAAAAATGTTTACCTACTTTTGGCTTTGTTTATTTCTAAATGTACCTTAATTTTGCAATTTAGTGGTTATACAATTGGGTGTTATGAAATTTCGGGTCTGTGTAGTATTGATTCTTTGGAATTTTTCAGGACTGTGTTTATGAAACAATATGTTCAATGTGTGCCTGAACAGAATACATATCTCACAAAGGTGTTCTTTGAACACATTTTATTTATTAATGAAAATCTAATTTTTGTCATTAAAAGATTTTATGCCTTTACCTATTTTTCCCATTCTTGTACTCAAAGTGAGATCTGTTTTGATGTCAAATGTTTACTTGATGTATATTGAAGCTATACTACTTGGTATTTGTCATTTTTGAATTATTGTACCTTCCTGATGATTTAAAACATTTATTATATTGTTACCATCTTCATTTCTACCAATAGAACTTTTGCTTTAAAGACTACTTGCCTGATCGTAATATTGCACAGTATTGTTTTCTACATTACTTTGTCTCAGAAACAAACTCTGCAAGTCCAGGATCCAGCCCGAGGTCCCAGCAAGTGGGGGTGGAGAGCAAACTTGGCCTTTGCTTCACGACATGGGCCTGTCACAAAGACCTAAACTCTAGGGTGCAGGGCATCGAGTCTGCAGCTTCATCCACAGCAGCAATGAACCTCACAACAGAACTGCCTTCTCCGTAGCTTCATTGCACACCTCATTTCTGGCCCAGAACGTTTTCATTTCCCTTTCTGACTTGAAAACTAAAGTTTATTTTTAAATATTGATAGAAATATATAGAAACACACATACATGCCCACACATTCAACTGTTTAGGTCCACAGAGGAAGAGATTCAGTCACTAACTGCACTCAGTCATTACTGGAAGTCTTAGCTCTTTCCCTTTCCAGCCATTCCTACTGCAGCCTGTGTATCCTTTCTGAGACACAGATCTGTTCCTAGCATGAGTACCGAATTCTGTAGTGTGGCCCAAATACTTTTGATGACTTAAATAGCTTATCTCTTTAAAGGCTTCTTTCACATGAGCTCTTGCCATCCCAAAATGTTTGCTTCTGTGACAAATACTGCTACCGACCTTGTGGAGGAATATATGTGCTTTATAAACATTATCTCAATTATTCTTGCAAAATCTTATTTGTTAAGTTTTACTATGCTCATTTTACTGGGGAGAAACTGGGAAGTAGATGACTTAATCAAAGTCACATAGCTATTAATTTGAAAGTAGGGTTTCATCCCATATTTTACCTACTTTAAAGGCTTTTAAATTACCAATCCTCAATTCCTTCTCATTTTAGGGGTTTTTCTTCCTTTTCCTGAAACACATCATATCTTTTACTCTCCACCATAACTTTTTCATCACTCTGGTCTTGACTGATCAAGGACACTTTTTGTGTGCATTTTTTACTCCTTCATTATATCTCTTTGATGATGATGATGACTGTCCATTTCCCCTTAGACTGTAGATCTTACAACAGAGACCAAATCAATGTTTTCTCGGTGGAATATCCTATCCCACACTGCAAATTTTCCAAACTCCTGGGCCCCAAGGAAATTTCCTCATAAATGTTTTTTTTTTAACTTGCTTTCTCTTTTTCTTTTTTTCATTCACAGGAATAACACATATTTATGAACATCTCACACTTATATACTCACAGTATTTCTTTATAAATTTCTCATACACTGCTTCCAAAAATTCTGATGTAATTTAAGGAAACGGATTTTGTTTCATGGTAAATCAAAGCATGGGGAATTATTTTTCCATTTCAGGAGAAGTAGTCACTAGTTCCCAGGTCAGAGAGCTGATTTGATTTACTGTTTTCAGTGCAAAGTTTCCCATGCTTAAACTTGTATGAAGACAAAAATTGGAAGTTATATTTTAAGAGTCTGTTCTTTAATATTCTCAAACAGGATTTCTTTAATCATATGTCGAGCAAGATTTTCAATCTTTGTAATAATATAAGAGGAACATGATGTCCGTAAAATAAAAATTTAAACTTTGAATTACCACAGAATCTATTTCTGCCTATTACTTAAGAATTTAAATGCATGTCATTGATGCTTTCCTTCATTTTCCTGAGAAAATATATTTTTATTAGAACAAAGTGAAATGTAAATATTATTAATCTTTTTTAGACATTGATACTTCATTTGTATTTTATAAGAAAATTTCAGTCAGGCTGTGCAGGTGTTTCTTTTTGAAATATGCAATAATAGAATTTATCTGAAGAATTTAAGAAATTTTAAAAATAAAATTGACTCTATAGAGTCAGTTTTTATAGTTCTTTTCATTTTCTTTGCTCTTCATTATTGTAAGGTTAACCATACACCAACTTATAATCATAAATTTGCTTCATGTTATATAACCTACAAAAAAGGTATGCTTAGGTATATTAAATGCATATACCCAAATGTATATCACTCTATCCACAAAAGCCAAAACTATAAGTACTCAAAATATTCATCAGCAAACAGCAGTAAAATAAAAAATAAATTAAAGCATATTGAACAATATTTTACTAACAACCTATTAACATCAATGAACTACAACGATTGCTAGCAACATAGATAAATTTCAAAAACCTAATATTAAGTGAAAGAAGTCACACAAAATAAATATGTCCTCTACAATTCCACTTATCTAAAGTCCAAAAGAGATGAAATTGTCATACATTACCTAGTGACATGTTTTCAGGTGCTAAAATAGTAAAGAAATGCAAGGAAAATATTACCATAAACACCAGGACTTTGGTTTCTTTGAGTGGAAGGGAAAGTGTTATAATTGAGTAGAGCTGTTGGTAAAGTTCTATTTTGTAAACTGGCAGTCATTACATGAAAGTTTGCTTTAGATAATTCTATAAGGTGTGCACTTATTTTCTATACCTTTATGTATATTTGTTTATTTTGCACTAAAAAGAGGGTGAGACTTTAGAAAAATGTCATTCTTATTTGCTCTAAGTCCAGAGTATTACTTCAGGATATGCTAGACCTACTAATTTCTATCAGCATGTTAGTCTATATTTACTGCTCAGGAAGGAAATAACTGTATTGAAGAGAAAAGAAAGTTAATTTTGGCTAAAGAAGAGTCAACCTTCTTCATGAACAGGACACATAAAATAGTAGCTTTCCATTCATGGGAAAAGGGATAGGGAGCCAGGCAACAATCTTTTCCCCCATGAACAGTACCAAGTTTGGCACTAAAACGAAACCTATAGAACACAGCTTTGATTTTATACAATGCTAACATAGCTAGTTATTTAATGCTAACTTTCCATTTTAATGCTTGATGAAAATGCTCTTATTATTGTTATGTTTAAGGAAATCTTCCATTCTATCAGACATAGGTAGGGACAGTTTGGATACCCTTATTTCATTAGCTCTTCAAAATAAGTTAAAGGAAATTTATGTTCACTTGTGAATGACTTGAATGAGGACCATGCATGCAGTGCTTTTTGCATTTCTGTAGCCTCAAACATCAAGTAGATCAATTCACTGAAGATGTATTAATTGACCCTCAATTCTGTTGAAGTTCACAATGCTGAAAGCTAGGGATGTGAATATAAAAGTAATATCCATGCTGTACTTTACTTGCTTTAAACATTTGTTTCCTATGAGTTAGGTTTGAAAATTTAGTAGTTAGGCACATTCAGTTGTTTCAGTTTAATTAAAAGAGGGATCTTGTCGGTTTGGTTGGTTATTTGGTACAGCCAATCTGGACTGTGCTTCTTACTAGATTATTAAACATACAAGATCCCTTCATTTATCTTAGTGTGGACTAGAATAATGTCATTAGGAAAGGGGAAAAGAGGTCATGGGTTTGAGCAATGTTTATGTTTGATTGGAAGAGGGAGAGGAGATGAGAGATATATCCAGTTTTGGATATATGGCCTCTCACACGACTGAAGGATCTCCAGGTGGAGGAGATAAGTGATTATTTAAATATATAGAACTGAGTAAAATTCATCAAAAAAGTATCACTTGAGGATTTATTCCTTGGATTGGATTCTTCCATATGTAGCTATAAATAATGCTACCAATATATAAATGATAATTAAGTGTATAAGTGATGTTCGTCAGATAAAATGTGTAAAACTGACAAGAACTAATGGCCTAAGACTAACTCTGAAGAAAGAAACTAACATGTAGCAACTGACAGGAAAAGAAGTCTACAGAGAAAACGAGTGTGATGTCTTTAAAGCAAAGAAATCATGTTCAAAGAGGAAGGATTAGTCAGCGATATCAAGTCCTACAAGCAAAATAATGTTAGAGCGCCCATGAGAGATTTAGAAATGAGAGAATCACTAATGATATCAACAAGGACAGTCTCAGGAAATTCTCAGAGATGCTTTCTAGATTACAGTGGGTCCAGGAATGTATAGAAACTAGAGGAAGGTTAGGACAAGAACTCTGGGCCACTTTTTCAAGAATATCTATGCAACCAATAAATAGGTCAGTAGCTAATGAGTGGCTTCAAGATAAAGATTTTGTTTTGTTTTGTTTTTTGAGGCAGGATCTCACATTGTAGTTCAGGTTGGCCCTGAACTCACTATGTAGCCCAGGCTGGCCTCAAACTTGAAAAGATCCTTCTGCCCTCGGCCTCGTGCCTCAGGCCTGTGCAACCACACCAGCTTTGTTTTGTTTTTAAAAGCAGAAAGACTTAGGTATATTAAGATAACATTTCTTTTTTTAGAAAGAGCAAGGAAAAACATGTGAATCCACATTAAAAACAAAAGAGGGGTGGAGGAAAATTAGAATTTCAAGAATATATGGTCCTTAAAAATCTAAGAGGAGAAAGGAGAATAAGGTCATAGCATGGAGAGACACTGACAGGAAAACCAACCCTCTCTGAACAATGGGAAAGAGAGCTACAGAAAATAGTGTAAACTGACCCAACCTTAAGAGTGTTCAGAGAAGGTGGGATATAAAAAGAAAACTAGACAAGATTTTTGAGGCAAGATGAGAGATTGCAGTGAGAAATCATGTGAGTTAAAAATGAAATTGATCAGGATGAAAGTGGCAAAGTGGAGAATTAAGGGATTAAGGTTTTCTTTCTTTCCCGGGGGGGCTGAAAGTAGCCCTATTTCTTTTTTTAAACTTTGTTTTTTATTAGTACATATTTGTCATCTATATTAATCACATTCATCATAGGGAATTTGTACCTGTACATAATGTATCTTAATTCTTCTTTTCCCCCATTCCCCTTCCCTCTCTTCCACTCTCCTTACCTCCTCCTTTATAAAAGCTTTGTTTCCATTTTTTTCCTTCCTTTCTTTTTTCCTTTTCCCTTCTCAGTGTGGACAATGGGAATGACTGAATGACACCTTCAGGACCAGGAGGATGCTGTCAAGAGCAGAATTTAAGATCTTAGAGATGGATCAATTCTAAGTGATCAAGGTCTCCAAGTTTGGTGAGCTGTTTTGGTTTGTATCTAGACAACCTGACCCAAAGCCTCATGCACTCATAGGTAAGGCTCTGGGGAGGTGGCTGGATTGTGGGTGTGTGATGTTGAATTTTAGGGGTGCGATACTGAGATTAAAGGTGTGATAACTAAATTGGTTTAGCATAGAATTGGTTATGGATAATGCCACTCTGAGAGTGACTGGCACCATCCAAAAGGCTTATACCTTGGACAGAATAAAAGGGAAAGGGAGGGTTGCTGCTTGCTGCTTGATTCTGCCTGCCATGAACTGTTTCTCCTCTGCAATGCCCCTCTGCCATGGCACCTTGCCTGAGAGCCAGCCAAATACAGACTGAAACCTCTACAAACTGTGAACCAAAGAAACCTTTCCTTGTTTAACTTGTATCAGGTATTTTGTCTCAGCAATGAGAAAGTAACTAAGACACAAGCCAATCAAAAAATTTAAAGTTAGCAGATCTACCACATTGCTCTGTGCATCCCTCAGTCTACCACATTGGTGTTCATATCGTTAAGCATCTGTTGTTCCTGCTTAAGTACAATATTCAATTATTTCCTTATCTATATATTCAACATCTACTCAAATTTCATGAGTCAATCTAAGGCTCTTTATGCAAGTCTTTCCTCATTACTTCAGCCCAATGGCATTGCTGTCTTCCATGTGTTCCCCTCACCAGCCCACATAACCTACCTGGGTATTGCTAGAGCTGCACTCCTATCACCCCTGTGTTTCCCATCACTATCCATCTGCTTACATCTGTGCCTGTCTTGGAAGCCTGTCACCTTCTCCTCTGTCTGGCTCCATTCAATTTCTGAGCTGGGTGCTTCTCTGTTTTCAACATTCTCTGCATATATCTATTTCAGTACTAATCACATTATGCTCACATTAAACTTTTAAAAAATTTCTTATAAGGCTATACAGCTTTTGAAAAAGGCTTTTCATTTTATTCACCTCAGTCCCAAACACTATGGCTGGTTCAATATATGTTTATAGAAATAAATTGAAGGTTTTGGTTACTTGTGGCTATGTGACCTGCATAAGTTACATCCACTCTGTGCTACCTCTAGAGAGGGAGGATAACATCTCTTGAACTTGATAAGTTGGGTGATATACAAATGGATAGGAAGTCCCCCAATATAGCATTATCTGGCTAAGAAGCATTGTAGGGAATGTTTTCCAACTTAATTTTAGTCTACATTTTGCCATTGTTGTATTTTCAGTTGATACTATGTATTGGTGTGTGTGTGTGTATGTAGAAAGAGAGATCTCACTATTTGACATTTGTGAAAGGATATCTTACCCAAACAACCAGATATTTAAGTATCTTGAAACTATGAATTACATATTAAACTGGTTTATGTATCTTACATTTCCTAGCACATATCATGAATATGAATACCAAATAAATGAATATTTAAAATTACCAAGCAAATGCACTATTTTCATAGATTTTGTTTAATGTCATACTGACAAGCCAGGCTGATTAAATTTGCTCTTTTTTAGAGGAGAAATTAGAATATAAAAATATATATTTGTACTCACTGATACAATTAAACCATAATCAACCACTAAATGAATGGGAATTGAAAGCGTGAATTGAGATTTCTGTACCATAAGAAAAATGATTTTTCCATTCCATGACTATCTGCTAAAGTACATATCATCTAGCTTGCACCACGTGTGGCATAAGAAAATTCTAATCTGTGCTGTTCACCATATACACAGACAAGAACAAGCACATGAATTAGGCTGCTTCAAATATGCAGATGCAGATAAAACACCTAATTTCTTACATCTCTTTTCTCCTTTTTCATAAGAATGTTCCAGTAGCATATAGACATAGCACTCAACTACACTTTATATTAAAAATTAAAATAGACTAAAGCCTTGATATAGATGACCTAGAACAAACAGTGTTACTTTCTCAAATATATGTATATTACACTCTTAATGATTTGTTGATAAAGATAACAAGATCTCTTTTTTTTTTTTTTTTGGTATCAGGGATTGAACTCGGGCCCTTGTGCTTGCGAGGCAGGCTGAGGAACCACTGAGCTAAATCTCTGGCCCAAAAAGATCTCTTTAATAAATGCCACAGAAGAAAGATTTAGAAATATCTTACATAGAACGAAGTGAAGCAATAAAGAGATGCCATGCAATATATTAATAGTGAATGATGGAAATACACCTCTCCCTCAGTTCTAGCCATTTGGAAGGAAACAAGCACAACCCTCACCCACCAAGTCCGTCCCTTGATTCTGGCAATTTAACATGATACTGATCAGGAAGTTTTGAGTAATATGCATGTCACAACCTCAGAGTGGAGAGCTGATATGACTTGTCTATTTGTTTGTACATATTTTGAATTTTTTAAAATGACACAATGAAACTTGAAAAGGAAACATTTGATTGCAGGAGTTCATATGTACTCTTTAGATGTTTTCATAAACCTTCTTCATCTATATTTTCAGCAATTTTTTCTTGGACGTCTAACAAATACTGAAATCAGTTTGCCTCTCCACTTACCCTTTCATAATGTTCGTGACACAATCCTGTGTAATTTGACACCTTGGAACTTCAAACAGACTCGGAATCTTTTGGACCTTCTAGCCATCATCAATTCACATAGTGTGCAGTAAATCCAGCTCAAAATAAACAACACAGATGGAATCGGAGCTTATAGTACAATGTCAGCAGTATCCACAGATTGACAGAGCTAGTTAGGCTGCCAGATGCACAGAATGTTGTTCTAGCTACTTGTTCTTTATAACTGGACTTGATGGAGTACATCAGTGTCAAACTCCTTGCTGGTTTCCACACGCACACGTACAGAAACGCACCCGCACAAACACGCACATTCCTGCGCTCTATATCAACGGAACCATCTGCTCTCAGTTTTACATGTGGTAGCTAACTAACTATCCTACTGTGCCTGGTCTTACCGACTGCTTTCCCTGGAAACAAATGACAACAGTTTTTATCTTGTGCCCTCCTTGGCATTATAAAATAAGGCTCTTAACATTTCCATATGCATATATTTTACATGCATTTTTTTTTTAAAAATTCTGTTCTCCATTTTATTTACTGATTCCCTAGAGAATGGCAATATTTCTTTTTATATCTCTCCCAAATTGAGATTTTTGTATGGAACTTCACATACCAAGATTGTTTCTTCTAAGATTTGCATGAAAGCAATATATATGAATTTGATCTAGGATCAAATCCACACTATTTGATATATACTACTTACAAAGTTGGGGGTCTAAAAATGTGAGGTGTAATAGAGGCAAGACATGCATTCCTTTCCATTTCTCTTTTATGTAATTCCACTGCCAATGATGACCATGCTGGAACTTAAGATGAAGGGTTTGTGTAAACATGAAATATTGTCAAACACAAGTTATCTTGCTTATAGCAGGAAACTCATATTTTATTCTTTTCCCAAGTGCAGAATTTTTGCCTTGACCTTTTTGCTATCTGAGCTCTAGATATGTACTAAAATATAAAAAGGGATAATCATTTCTTTAACTGACAAAATACAATTGCAAAGTCTTTTCAAAGCAATATATTCATTTTCACTGGGAGTATGACATATCTTAACAAGGATATATAGAAAAAATGATAGAGAGATGAACCAAGTTTGATGCAGACCAAATATCTTTCCCTGACCCATTTCCAGGTCTGGCATCTGTCTTTATGACAGTCTCTCCTGAAGATCTCCAGAAATTATGCTCACCTTCGGTAACTAGGTAACATAATCTCCTGGAGGCTAGCTAATTGCACCCTAGTATAACCTCACATACAGTAACTGATAAATTTTTCATTTCTTTCAAATTATTATGGATCAGTGGAAAGGATATTGATTTGATTCATTAACAAATTTCCAGTCTGTTCCAAGGTTAATGATTACATGTATCTCAATTATATTCCTAACAGGTTAAACTATGATTTGTTTTAACTGCTTTGTACATTGTGTATCTTTATCAGCTGAAAGACTTCTTAGGAATTCATGATTTAACAAATTCTTCTCCTCTCTCTAAAACAGTGAACCTACTTTGGTGGAAAATATCAAGGTGGGGCAAAAATGAAATAAAAAGCTGTTTTGCAGGTTCCTTCAACAACCATAGCCTAACAGTTTATTTGATTCAAATACTTTGTAATTCATTCATATTTGATTTATTAATAAGTGTAAATCAGAGAGCAATTCCCTTTCTTGGTATTTTATACCACCTTTCTTACGTAGGAAGGACTTTTTATATCTTTGATCTTTTGAATATACACATAATATAATTGATTTTAGAAAAGCAAAAGTAAAAAATATACTTTTAAATCGCCTGTAATGCTTCCATTAGAAAGCAGACATATTTTAACTTTTGTGAAGACCCTAAACATATTAAACATTTCAAAGTCTATTATCCATGTGGCACTGTTTAGGGTAAGAATAGCTCAAACACAATGATTCACAGGTTCACTTTCAGTATCTGCAGGGGATAAGCAGAAGGAGAGAGACCCACTGCAGACCCCGAAGCTTAGAAAACATCCAGCTTTGGAAGACAACACATTGATTGTGAAAATAAAGGCAATTGTTTATTGTAGCCCTTCTATTTTCTTTTTATCCTTCCTACTGCCTCCAAGCCTTCTTGTCTCTGTGTATTTAAGTCAAGGAAACTTCCAGTGTATCCTGAGCTAGAGTTGTTGAGTCTAGGGACTGTCTGATTGTGCTCTGTTTTGATGAGAAAAGAAAGCTACGCTTTTTTTGCTCTTCGTACTATCATATCAGTAGCAGGAATTACATTTTAAAGGATATTACTGCTTTTACTATCTACTTGTATTCTGAACAAGTGATACAGCAGACACCTTCTGGAACCCCCAAGATTCTGACAGAGTTTGGGGACTCAGAAGCCAAATGGGAATCATCAGGAGGAGAGACTTCAGTTATACAATCCATTAAATAAAACAATAGAGCCTGCAGCTGAGCTATTAAAAAGAGTAGAGCAATTTTTATTTCAATGGCTACATTTTATTTCCTCTTCTGAGTGACTGTTAACAAAGGGCCGCTGAAAGGACTGGATAAAAAGCAGGCGTCAGATGCAGGATCTATGAGTTAAACAACATTATTAGATACAATTTCATAAAATCTAGTTGCTTTTTTGCTACTAGAAATCATGTCCTTTTGTCAACTTGTGGTCACATCAGCACTTCTGCTGATATAATTTGCTCCAGCTGCAGAGCATAGCTGGCCTGCAAATCAAGAACCAGAATGAGGACAGGCAGGAATAACTCAATGGCTTGGATAATGTGCAAATCACTACACTTCTTGCTATTAGTCTACTTTTTTTTTTTCAGAATATTTGGAAGAGGAAACATTTATCTTTAGCAAAACAGCCAATCAGCCACCCTCTCAAGAACTGGTTTGTCTGGTTATCTTCTCCTTGAAGCCTAAGGCGTCCTGTAGTGATGATTGTAATCATGGCACTGTGTATTAATTTTTCCTCTTGCCACCATTCAATACAATTAGAACACCTAATGCCAAAGAACTCCTGTTTCTGTCCACCATCTCCTAACACATACTCCTTAGATCGGAAAAAATTCCTGAGGACTTCTGTTCATCGTTTTTGCATTTCAAGTGTTTCTATCTGGACTGTAATGTACAGGCTTACAAAATAATACAGGTCCTTAGGTCAACAAGCTGCTCTAAGTGCCTCAATTCCAGATTCAAAATGGATCTAGCAAAAAAAAACTGAAATAGAATACTACTTATTGATTTAGCCATGAGTTATAATAGTAGCCAATTAACTAATCATTCAGCATTGAACTTCAGCCTGCTGTATTTCCCATATTGGAAACTCTATTGATTTACATTGAAGTCAATTGAAATCAGATTTGAACCATTTACAGTTCAGCCATAATTGAATACTCAGTAATCGCTCTGTGATAAGAGCTTCTAAATAAAAGCAAAGTCCACATACTCTTGGATATCTGAGGAAAACATTATACATAGGGAAAAAATATGAAAGAACAAACAGTAGCACAGATAGCCAGAATGGCAGAATCGATGGGCCTAATAACAAGTTGAGCATGTCAAGTGTGCAAAGGCAGCACTCACCTGTTGTTCACCAGGGCAAGGGAGCCAACATTCTCTTCTCGTGGTCTGGCAATCTTCCAGGGCCAGGTGCAATCATAACTGCCAACTCATTGTGTGACTTGTCACATTCTAAAATTCATCACTGCAGCAAGTATCCAAATTCAAACTTAGGGTTGGAATTTTTTCTGAGTTTTTTTTTTTCTTTGTAAATTTTCTGGAAAACTTTATGACTACTGAGCATGTTTCTAAACACCTTTGTTTTAGAGGAAAGAACAGAAGGAATGTGCCTTGTACTTGTGACACCAAATCTGATTTCCATTTGGTAGAATTTCACAATGAAATGGGTATGTGTCCAGTGCCCTATTCTGTTCTTTCATAACATGTTGTGGAGATGAATTTGCCAAAACTCAGCACTGTTTTTATTCCTCAGGTCTGAATAGAAGTAATAACATTTTCTGAAATGGATGTGGGTAATTTTCATCCACCCTGAAACCTTTAGAAGTTCATCTCTACTAGAAGCAGGCCAGTGAAGCTCACGGACTCTATAGAAGCAAATTTTAATTCTGGTTTGAGATAGTGACTTTCACACTTTTGGATACACAATATGAATGCTTTATTTTGCTCACTTCTGGGTAAGTGGCAAAATTTTGATTTCTTTACAACAGAATTAGAGTTTATATGATATTGACTGACAAACATACAATGTTTAAATATCACATCAAATAAATCTTGATTCAAATAAATGGCAAGCAAAACAAAAAATTTCAAAATATGTTCCTTCTCTAGAACAAGGAAAACATCCATTTCACAAGAAAAAAAGTGTTTTGTGAAATGAATTTTCACATCTCTACTCTTTCTTTCAATTTCCCCCTTAGTGACATCCTTACAGGTTGATCTGTATCCAAGAGGGAAACCAAACCAGGGAAGCTCCCAATCTGCAAAGCTTTTCCTGAATGGGAACCAGTACCTTTGCAGTTTTCCATACTTAGCCCAGAACAGTCCTCTCTTTTATCATCATTAATCCACCAATTGGATGTAGCAGTGAGCAAAACTCATGGGGCACTTTTAAGATAGTAGTGCATAGACACTTCCCCTAGGACTACCGAATCAATGCTTTGTCACACCTTCAATGCTCCTCTGGTATCTTGAATTTGTGTTCAGACAGAAGATAGTGGGGGGGGGTAATAAGTTGTGTCTTTTTGTTTGGTTTTAGAAGGATCTTTTATTGACTTAGAGTGCTAATGCCAACTTAGGTGGCAATGCCACAAGTATGGTTTTATGACAAAAAAAATAGATTTAATGCAAAGAAAAAAATCATCAGAGCTGTCATGTTACTGAAGACTCCTGAGCTTTCAGCAAACATTTCCAAGGACTCAGAGAGGGTCCAGGCACTGAGTATTTCTCTCTTCTCCGAGTTCTAATCAGCACAGTGCAATGCTACTATGAGATGCAGGGACACAGAGGTTTGTGATTATGTGTATATCTTTCTCATGTGGATTTTCCTTGGTACCATGTGTATTGTGGAACTATAGAAAATACACACCTACACAAATTTATGAGCACTCTTATTTTCTTTTCATTGACCATGAACTTCACAACTGTCCCTAATACTTGGAGTTGTTCTTGTTGATGATGTTTGTTCTCAAGTTTGGATACAAATTTCATAACATGGAGAATAATTGAATGAATACTAGATTTGTTTTTGATATGGTATGTGCTCGACAAAGAAAGAATGTCAAGAAGTCTAGTCCTTCTGCTGGTTTGTAAGGCAGAGTCATAGATTGTGTCTTGCTTAGGTTCACCTGCCTTGGTTGCACATAGCATAATGAATGAACACTTGCAAAGTTAAAGGGAAGCCTAATTGAATTGTTACAGTAATAATACAGCAGTTATTTGATAATTTCAAAACACACAGCTGGTAAATGGACAATTTCTAGAATTAAACATTATCTGGTTGTAAACTAAGATCTTGGTGAGATTAAAGCAAAACGAGCTCCCAACATACATTTATGTTGGAAGAGCTGACTATGTTTCACTTTGAATTTTCAAATACTGGTGTGGTTCCAACAAGAGTGACTCCAACGGTCATAGCTTTCTTGATGAATGGTAGTAATTCTCATTCTTTGGATATCAACTCTGCTCCAGGTACTATGTAATATGTCTTATACTTTCTACTATTTTACACCATCCACTAGAAATAGTCATATTTAGTCCTATTTTTTCAATCTGGACAATAACATCCAGAAAGTTTTGGGTGAGTACTCACAGTGCAGTCAGAAAAAAAAAAATGGGCTTCCAGAAGATATCCATAAGCAAATCCCTGGAATCTGTGAATGAAATCTTATATGACAAGAAAAAAAGGCCTTTGCAGATATGATTTTGTTAAGGATATTGAGATGGGGAGACTATCCATTTGGGCTCTATATGTAATGATTCACATGAATATAAGAGACAGACATAAGGAGATGCTACAGAGAGAAGGGAGAGAGAGAGAGACAGAGAGAGTTTTAAGTTGTATGTTTTAAATTAGAGAGGAAGAAGAGGAAAAAGATCAAGAAGAGAAGGAGAATACAAAGGAGAAGAGGAAGAAGGAGAGCAAGAGAAGAAAAGGAAGGAAAAGGAGAAGAAGGAGGAGGAGAAGACAAGTAAGACAAAGAAAGAGGAGGAGGAAAAAGAAGAGGATGAAGAAGGAGAAGGAGAGGGGGGAGGGGAAGAAGAAGGAAGAAGGAAGGAGGATGAGGAAGGGGATGCGGAAATGTGAAGACAAAGATAGAGTGCAGTGATGTGGGCACCAGTCAAGAATTCCAACAGCCAAGAGCAGAAGAAAGATCTAAGGGACTGATTCTCTCCGGAGCCTCTAGAGAGAACGCGGGCCTGTGACGTCTTGATTTGACACTGATTTCAGATTTCACGCCTTCAAAATGTGAGCCAATAAATATCTGTTGTTTAAATCCACCAAGTTTATGTCATTTGTTACATTGGCCTTTGGAAAATTATGACATGGTTGCAGTACTTCAGTGGCAACGATGTTGGAATTTGAATATAGTGTATTACTGTTCTCATGCAGCATAACAAAATGTCACAAATTTAGCACCTAAAAACATTCATTTATCAACTCTTACTTCTGTAGGCCAGACATTCAAGTGAACCAATTAAAATTTTTTGCTTGGGGTCTTCCCAGAATGAAATCAATGTTAGCCATACTGAGATCTTATCTGGAGGTTCTGGGAAGAATCTACATGGCTGCATTCGATTCACCTGGATAATCTTTCTACCAACTATCAACTCACAAATAACATTTATAAAACCTCCTTTTCCACCGTCACCAAGGAGTAACACCAGGACATAGTTCACAGATGCCACCACAGAAGGCTAACTTCTACGTCAAGCAAGCCTCATGACTCTGAGGCCAGTGCTCTTTTATCTGCCCTACCCCATTGTCATCCAATTCACTTTGTCCAGAGATCCCTGAAAATACCCGCACATGCTTATTAATGAACACAGTAATACTATTCTGAACTTGTCCTTACATCCAAGGCTTTATACCCATATTTATTTTTATTAGCTAGGATAATTTGTAGCAGCAGTGCATGTCTTTGACTCTATGAATTCTTCACCACTTCCCTGTCTGAAACTCCCCAAAAGCAATAGAACGACTCTCAGGGGAAGTCAAGAGAAGATTCATAGGGGTGGAAGGCAGGGCTGTGGGATAAGAGACAGGTGAGCTTTGGTCACCCAGGGACCTATTGAGGTAATAGCTACAGTGGTCCCCATTTGTACCTGGCCAGATCCCTAGGACCCTTTTATCCATCTGTGCCTAGCTTCTGTACGTTTTCCTTTGACTCCCCCTCATGGGATTGCTTTGGGGTCATTAGAACTATTTTGCTCTTGTGGTGAGCTAACTGAAAATGCCCAGGAGTGTATGTTTTCATGGACTGACCCAAGACTGACGGGTAAAGATACACAAAATCAGTGCCTTCCCCCTGAGACTTGATGAACTGACCTGCAGTTTATGCTCCACAGCTTTTTCTAGAACTCAGCTGAGGTTGGGTTTTCACCTGAAATTTCCCCTTCTGTTGACTAATCTCCCTCCCCATTTTGCTCTCCATTAGCAGCTTGTCCTGGGAGTTTTGTCTTAAGAAATCATTTGCACTTGAGTCCTTGGCTCAGGGTTTACATCTGTGATGACCCAGGCTCAAGCATGGAATATATTTTGGGCATTTTTCTGGAGCTGGGAGAGTTAGGGGCTAGTCACTCTAAAAATCTCTACCTGGCAAGAACAAAAATTTACCAGGCTGTTCTAAGCAGGTAGTGAACACAGCCTGGTCATCACCTGGCTGCCAGGCTCTCTGATGTCGACAAGATGCCTCTCTCGAGAAGATGGATGTGTTCTGGACACCCAGGCTACTTGGCCTTTCTTAAAATGTGCAGTCAAAGGTCTTCTTCTGAGCAGTAGAACTCAAAGACTTTTCTAGCACCTCCAGAAAAATAATTTCCCTTTACTGGTCAGTATTTGAAGCTCATTGCCTAAAGCCTGAGCATGTGAATTTCTTCTGGTTCGAACTAGCTATTTTCCTGTGTGTATACATGTAGCAGACGATTAATTTTAAGTGCCCATAAAAATTACAATAGTGAGTACATAAATCTAAGGATAAACAAGTTTGAAAAGAGTATTTTCAAATTATCCTAGTTATTTTAAATCTGCAGTTGATTCGTGCATGTGAATATAGAATGCAAAATGATCCACAGATGGATCCACTGAACTCTTCTAATTGCATAACCAGGTGCATATGAATGATGCTTCAACAGAATCAGGATTCAGGATGCAAACATAAATGAAGAGAGCAGGGGATAAAAACCATACCGGGGGTGCTGAACGGGGACTGGTGAGATGTTGTCTAAGGATGTGGCTGGGCTTAGCAGCTAGTTATGGTATGAATTCCAAGAATGCTACTCTGGTACCCTAATGACTCTTAAGTAAAAGCAAACAAAAAATATTAAAGAAAAAACTTCACATGGCAGAGAGTTTATGAAGATGTAATTAAGCATACCAATCAATTGATCTTAAATTAGGGAGATTATGTTCATAGAACTATCCACATCATCTGATCATTTAAATAAAAATTCCAGACATCTGGAGAAGTTTAAATGCAACTCATCATAAAGTAGCAATTTTTGAGCTCAAGAAAGCACTGAAGGGTAGGCAGAGGTTCTATGACTAAGTTTTGTGACCAGCAGCGTTCCTTGGGAAAAATTGCCAGAGGAGTAGTATTTTATCTAAGTAAATGTTATCTTGTAGAGTAGGTTATTATATACTTACTGGATAATGAATGAAGGCTTGCCACATCCAACAATATTTTAAAGAATTTCATTAACAAATTCCAGGCCTCAAACAGTACTGAGGGAAACAGATTAACCACAAAAGAGTAGAGACAGGATTCAAAATGGATGAGCATAAAGATAAACTAACTCTATTTAGTAAATACGGTCCCCTGAAAATGCCACTCTCTAAGGTCTTTTATGAATGTTACAGCATAGAATTCACTGCCAGGGTGACAAGGCCAAACCTCTATCAGGAATCTATTCTCAGGAAAGGACGGAAGAACATAAGACTCCTGACATCCTTCCATTTTCCAAAACCTCACGGAGGGCCTGAATGTGCCTCTCTGCAGTTCATTTAGGATTTATCAATTTTTGACCTTATTCTCTCCATTAGAAATACATGAATCTGCAAAAAGATGATAAAGAGAGCACACTTTTTTTTTTTTTGGAAACCAATGTAGGCAATCCAAGAAAAACTGCCGGAATCATACCTTGTTAACTATTAAATAGTGCTAAATAATATCTTGCAAAACTTTTCAAGTATTTATCATTATAAAGTTAACATTTTATTTAATATGCCCACACTCCCAGCCATTCCTAGGGAAAGAAAACTAAGTTAGAAGTTTACAATTTGAGTTTTTCAATTTTCATTTTTGTATTAGTACATACAGTACACAAAGATTACAATCCTCACTGGGAGTCGGCACATGGACATAAGACATCTTAATTCTCTTCATGTTCCTTTCTCCTCTCTGCCTTCCTCTCTCCCTTCATCGTCTCTTGGTTCTCCTCCCTTTTGTAAAAGATGTATCTCCTTATTTCCTATGACATAACTTTTATTTTTCACTTTATTTATATTTTGATTTTCTCATGTAAGAGAAACTGTGCAATATTTAAGTACGTATCTGACTTATTTCACTTAACATTATGGTCTCAAGGTGTACCCATTTACCTACAAATGATTCAAATTTGTCCTTCTGTATAGCAATATTAGTACTTTTATTAACAGATCTGAAAGTGAAGGTAATTTCATGCAATGATCTCTGCATCAGGAGTCAATAGTGTGATCTAGACCTAGGAAGTCCATTCACTTGTCCTCAGACTTAATAATTTTTTTCATTTTTTATATCAAAGTGATGCTTGTATATTAGGTTATCTTTAAGCTATCTTAAGTCTATGTAGGAGTGAACTTCCATCTTTCAGGAAATACCTTGCGGTGAACACAAGGACTCACACTAGCATAGTCATTTATGTTATAACTTACACCACAGTGGTAGGATTTTTAGTTCCTCACTTTCTGTGTTTTTTAAATGCTAGTTAGCTACACTGATTGTTTTATCCTTTGTCCCCAACTCCCTAGGTCGATATTTGCACCTGATCATTCAAATAGCCTATTATATTTGTTTGCCTGAATTGTTAATTTATAAAAATGAAATTGTTGCATTCCACTTGTTGCTGTTTGCTTTTAAAATTTTTTAATACAGCTTTCTTCCCTACAATCAAAGCCCTTAATAATTGTCCATTTAGTCAGCTATTATAGTCTCCATATAGTACTTCAAAATGGGCACCCATCGTATTTTACCCACATCCACACACCTGTAAGTCCAAACAATGTGTGCATCTGCTTGGGGTGCAAGCTCCATAGCATACTTCCTGGATCTCTGCACATTTGTATATTTAGTTAGGCCAAGTGCTACCACACTGTGCTCCAGAAAGGTTGTCCACACCACGGAGCCCCAGGTTCCTACTCTGCACCCATGCTTGGAATTACCTACATTTCCATTTTTTTGTCTGGCCAGTCATATTTGATTGTCTTTTTTCTGATTACTGATGAAATAAATGTTTTATATACTATAACTTTTTTGGTTTCCTTTTTTATAAATTGATTATGTCCTATTTCCACTTTTCTTTGAAATCATTGTCTTTCTCTTGATTAAAGTTCTTTGTATGAAATTCTGTCTCACAGTTCTTGACTGAAAGTTGGTCAATCCTTAGAAATAGGTCCTGTGCTTATCCCAGTAGAGGCTGCATTTCTAGCTGTACCTGTCTTGTGCCTAGAATAATACAAGACGCCTGACTCACACTCATGCTTCATTTTGGGGACCGCTGCCTCATCTCTTTCTTCACCTGTTTTCTGCCAGCCCCCACTTTACAATCTTCAAATTGCCACTACCATAAGGGGCAGTTCATGAAGGATGCCTTTTCACACACCTACTTATTCTCTTAGACCTTTTACATTGGGCATAAACTTTATGTCACACATCTGGGTTAGGATTTGGAAACTGAGTAAGCCCAAGATTTTGTAGTTAAAACTTTAGTTTTCTGAAACCAAAAAGACAAAGAAAGAGCATTTCTTTCAGGTAGCAAGCATCCCTAATAAAAATCAATGTCTCTAACTAAATAGTGAAATACTACAGCTAAAGGAAATATCAGAACAAACTTGGCTTAATTAAAGCTCCCCAGGGAGAGGGCTGAAGATATGATAATTAGTATGCAGGGGACTGGGCATCAGGCACAGGAACCCAAACTCAGGAACCCAAATGGAACCATGTATCCTTGGAATGGGATCAACTTAACAGGTTTAAATTGGGTTAACAAAGAAAGGAGATGATAATATGAGGATTCAAAAGTAGGAGGAGCATTAGCGTTGAATGAATCCAAGAACTTTGGTGATAGTGGTGCCACAAGAATCATGGACATAAGGTGTTTTTCATATTATTTTTAGTGCCCGCCTTCAGATTGATAACAATTTCTTTATCTGTGCTATAAACAAGATACCACAGGCCTAGAGTGGTTTGCCTTCCTTTCCCAGTGAGAGGTGAGTGAAGATAAAAAAAAAACAAGTCTTGTTCGTTTTCAGCCCCATGCACACAAGCACTATGATTTTCCTTCTAAGTCACGGTAACCTTCCGTCAACAGACTTCTGAGTTGAGACCTGACAAGGTGACTAAATTGCTTCTTAGAAGGACTGAAACCTCAGTTGAAAGATTTAATCACTCCTCACTTTAACTGTTCTTATCCCTCTTTGCATTCTGGGTTTGGCTCCCAGTTCTTGCCCATCAGTTAATGTCGCGAGCAGGTACCGTGGGTAAAGAGGACTCGGACTCGGATGGCAATTCACACACTTATATTATCCTAATTCATTTCAATACAATTACCACACAATATTAAGTCTGCCAATTACCACGTCCCTGTACCTGTACTGCGCAAGTCCTTAATGGGAACGCGACGTTTCCCCCCTTGGGGTCAGAGGGTCCGATCCGTAGACGAAGGGCGTGGAGTCGGCGCTAGGCTATCCGCCTCTCTGCTTGCCTAGTCCTCTGGTCTCGTCTGGTCGGTGGCGATGCTCCTCCCAGCGGGATCAGGTATGCAGATGTCTCGGTCGGTAGTCAGATCGTCAGACTGACTGGTCGACTGGTCGGTGGGATGGATCGTCGACTTGCTTGGGGTCTTCAGCTCCTTTTATACTATTCTAGCTGGACTTTCGTGGTATTGGTTCAGACTTATCACACTGTCCAGCTTGGGGCATACTCTGCCCAGTTCGGGGTACGCCCTGTCCAGTTCGGGCTACACCCTTATCAGTTCCATACCACTTAAGTTTCTATTTTCATTACTTTCATATCTTATGGTTACACATCACTCTTATGATTGTATTATACTTAAGTTACAGCACTCTTAAAGTCACAGAACACTTTAGGGTTACAGCACCCTTAGGGTTATACAATTCCATCTTATTCCAAGGTGTTCTCCACAGTTAACTACCTATTTTTTTTTACATGCATCTTTTCCTTTTTCATGAATCCTTTATGGTTTCCAACTTTCTCCCTCTCCCCTCTTGTCTTCCTTTTACTTTTCTCTGTTCATTAGCAAAGATCAGTTGTACTTTGATTATCAGCCAAATATAAGGAACTGTTAAATTCATGAGATGTCTCCTTTCTCCCCCAAAGAATTTATAGTCTATTATTCTAATCAAAGTTTATTTATAGCCCAAAGGAGCATAACTCATCTTTTTTCTGCACAGAGCCAAATAGCAAATATTTTACACTTTCTGAGTCAGACAATCTCTGTTACAAATACTCAGCTGTGCTTCAATAGCACAAAGCAGCAATTGACAATAAATAAAAGGACATCCCTTTGTCCCAATAAAACATATTTAAAAAACAAGTATCAGGCCAGATTTCACCAGTGGAACATTGTTTCTAACTCTAAATTAAATAAACATTTAAACAATATAAGTAACATTATGAGAGAGATCTAAGTCAAAGGAAATAGGAAGCAAAAGGGCTCACGTCCTCAGTACTTCACATTATTATCCAGCTATATATTGTTCAGAAATGATACCTTCCTAGTGTGATTCTCTTCCATGATATTTTATATTTATTACTTAAATATACTTGTAACTCGTTTTTATGAAACATAATGAGCAATATATTAAGCATGGATCTTTTATAATGCAGACTTATCCATAAGCAGTTTGAAATTGTATGGTGATTATTATTGGAGAATTAGCAATAATATTTTACTATATTGCTAACAAACATTGAAAATGTAACATTAAGAACTGTGAACAATTTCTGATATTCAGCCTTCATAGAAGGTCATATATAAGAAAATATGGAAAGCTAAGATATGAAGAGTGATGCAAATATATATTCAATAGGACAAATGTGCCTACTATTCTTTTCAGTATATGAGTTTAATGTTTCCTTAAAATCTTTTATAAGATTTTTTTATAAGAAATGTACTAGGAAAATTATCTTATAATGCTAACACTAAAGTAAAGAATCAATAGCAATACTCAACACAATGGTTTTCAACAAGGACATTTTACTCCTCCAGGATACTGCACAGTATCTAGAGGCATGCATGACTGTCACATGCATAACCACACCTAGCCCACAAGCATCTAGGAGATAGGGACAATGGTGCTGCTAACTATCCTATAAAGCATGGAGGGAATGCCCTACAGAAAGGAATTATCCAACCTAAAAGGTCAACACCAAGGTTGAGATATTAGTTAAGCTTTTTAGGTCATGTAATTGCTTCTTTTTTTAATTTAGACTTTTTATTTGACACAGTAGAGTCACATAAAGTTGTAAGAAATAATCCAGAGAAGTACCTGTACACAATTGTTCTTTTTTTTTTAATTAAATTCTTTTATTGGTACATTGTAGGTATACAACACAATTACATTTCTCATTGGGAATTGTACCTTTACATAATGCATCTTGGTTCTTATTTTTTCCCCATTCCTAGCCCTCCCTTCACGCCCTCCACCCTTCCCTATTTACAAAGACTGTATTTCCATTTTTTCCATTTCTCAGCATTTTTCCTTTCCCTTCTTTCCTTTCCCCTGCCCCTCCCAATGCCCCTGCCCCTTTGGACCTTTTCTTCCTATTTTGCATTATGGATTATTCATTCTAATCACTGGTACATTTTAGGTATACAATATAATGACATTCATCATTAGAAATTTGCACCTTTACATAATCTCTCTTGGTTCTTATTTTTCACCCTTGCCCAGCCCTCCCTTCAACCCCTCCATTCCTCCCTATTTACAAAGATTTTGTTCCTATTTTTCCATTTTCTCATATTAAACCCATTCCCTTCTATCCTTTCCTCTAGCCCTCCCACTTCCTTCCTCTTGGTCCCTTTTCTTCCTATTTCACATTACCTATTATACATTTAGTCCTTATTTACACTTTTAGTTTCTCACACCAGAGAAACTATTCGGTATTTATACATGTGTGTCCAATTTATTTCACTCAAGAGTATCGTCTCAATGTGCATCCACTTAGCTATAAATGACTCTAATTTCTCATTTTTTATGGCTAAGTAGTACTCTGTTTTATCAAAAAATCACATTTTCTTTATCCAGTCTCCAGTTGACGGGCATTTGGGTTGTTTCCAAGATTTAGCTATTACAAACTGTGCTGATATGAACATGGGTGCACATATATCACTGTGGTATGATTCTTTTAATTCTTTGGGGAAGATCCCCAGCAGTGGAATAGGGGGGTCAAATGGGACTTCCAGTCCTAGTTCTTTGAGGTATCTCCATACTGATTTACACAGTGCTTGCACCAGTCTACACTCCCACCAGCAGTGGAGCAGGGTTCCTCTTTCCCCACAGCCCCACCAGCATTTGTTATTGGTTGATTTCATGATAGCAGCCATTCTTTCTGGAGTGAAGTGGAATCTCAGCTTTGTTTTCATTTGCATCTCTCAAATGACCAGTGATGTTGAACATTTTTTCATGCATTTATTTGCTATTCTACTTCTTTGTCTGAGAAATGTCTGTTCATTTCAGATGCCCATTTCTGGATTGGGTCTTTAAATTTGGGAGGTCTGATCTTTTTAAGTTCTTTATAGATTCAAGATAGTAGACCTTTGCCTGAGGAAGAGGAGGTGAATATTTTTTCCCACATTGTGGGTTGTCTCTTCACACTGCTGGTGGTTCTCTTGCTGTGCAGAAGCCTTTTAATAAGAAGAGATCCCACTTGTTGATTGCTTGTGCTAGTTCATGGGCAACTGAGGTTTTGTTCATAAACTCTTTTCCTACACCAATGTCTTCAAGGGTTCTACCCAATCTCTGTTCCAACTGGTTCAGAGTTTCTATTTTAATATTTAGATCTTTAATCCATTTTGATTTTAGTTTAGTACATGGTGAGAGATACAGGTCTAGTTTTAATCTTTGGCAAGTTGAAGCCCAATTTTTCCAGCACCATTTATTAAAGAGGCTATCTTTCCTCTAGTGAGGGTGTTTGGCTCCTTTATCAAAGATGAGATAGCTGAGTGTATCTGGCGTTGTTTCTGCATCTTCTAATCTGTTCCACTGGTCCTCAGGTCTGTTTCTTTGCCAGTACCATGCTGTTTTTATCACAGTAGCTTTGTAGTATAGTTGCAGGTTGGGGATTGTGATACCCCCTGCCATGTCTCTGTTACCTAGAATTGCTTTTGCTATTCTGGGTTGCTTCTTATTCCACATGAATTTTTGGATTGTTTTCTCAAGGTCCATGAAGTATGCTGCTGGGATCTCAATTGGAATTGCATTAAATCTATTTAGCAGTTTTGGAAGTATGGCCATTTTCACTATGTTAATCCTTCCTACATAGGAGCAGGGGATGCCTGTCCATTTTCTGATATCATCTTCAATCTCTCTTTTCAGAGTGCCATAGTTTCCAGAGAAGAGGTCTTTGATTTCTTTCATTAGGTTGATTCCTAGGTATTTCAGTTTTTTTGGATAGTATTGTGAAAGGAATTATTTGCCCTATTTCTCTCTCAGTGAGTCTGTGATTGGTGTAGAGGAACACTATTGATTTTTGTGTATTGACCTTGTAACCAGCTACTTGACTGAATTTGGTTATTAAGTCTAGAAGACTTTTGGTGGAGTTCTTGGTGTCTTCTATATAGAGTATCATGTCATCTGCAAATAATGATAATTTGACTTCTTTATTACCTATCTTTATTCCTTTTATTTCTTTCTCTTGTCTAATTGCCATGGCTAATGTTTCCAGAACTATATTGAACAAGAGTGGTGATAGTGGACATCCTTGTCTTGTTCCTGATTTTAGTGTGAAGGATTTCAGTTTTTGACCATTTAGTATGATATTGGCTGTTGATTTTTCATAGATGGCTTCTATCAGTTTGAGGTAGAGACCATCGATTCCAATGTAGGGTTTTTATCACAAATGTATGTTAGATTTTGTCAAATCCTTTTTCTGCGTCTATGGAGATAATCATGTGGTTTTGTCCTTGGCTCTATTGATATAGTGTATTACATTAATTGATTTGCATATATTGAACCATCCCTGCATCCCTGGGATGAATCCCACTTGATCAGGGTGTATGATCTTCTTGATGATCTTCTGCATTCTGTTTGCCAGTATCTTATTAAGGATTTTTGCATCTTTGTTCATGAGTGACATTGGCCTATAGTTCTCTTTTTCAGTTGGGTCTTTCTCTGCTTTGGGGATCAAGGTGATGCTTGCTTCCAGGAATGAATTTGAGAGTATTGCTTCCCTTTCAATTTCATTGAAGAGTTTAAACAGTGGTGGCAGCAGTTCCTCTCTAAATGTCTTGTAGAATTCAGCAGTGAAGCCATCAGGGCCCGGGCTTTTCTTAGGTGATAACTTTTTTATTAAGTTTTAAATTTCATTGGTTGATATTGGGTTGTTCAGAATTTTTAGGTCTTCTTCATTCAACTTTGGTAATTCATATATATCTAGGAATCTGTCCATTTCTTCTGTGTTGTCCATCTTATTGGCGTATAGGTTCTGGAAGTAGGTATTGATGATCCTCTGGATTTCTGCTGGGTCCATTTTAATTTCATTGTTTTCATTCCTAATTGCATAGATTTGGCCTTTTCTTTCCTTTTTCTTATAACATTAGCTAAGGGTTTGTCAATTTTGTTTATTCTTTCAAAGAACCAACTCTTGGCTTCATTGATTTTTTGTATCATTCTCTTAGTCTCCATTGCATTGATTTCTCCTCTGATCTTCACAATTTCCTCCCTTGTATGAGCTTTGGGGTTGTCCTTTTCTTCTTTTTCTAGAAGCTTGAGGTTCAGCATCAGGTTGTTTAATTGGGCTCGTTCTGTTTTCCTAATATGCATATTCACTGCTATGAATTTCCCTCGTAAGACTGCTTTCATTGTGTCCCATACACTCCAATATGTTGTATTGTCATTGTCATTTAATTGAAGGAACTGTCTGATTTCTTCTTTAATTTCCTCTGTGACCCATTGGTTATTCAGAAGTGTGTTGTTCAATTTCCATGTGTTTATGAAATTTTTTGAGTTTCTTTTGCTATGGATCTCCAATTTCATCCCACTATGGTGTGATAATATACAGGGGATAACTTCAATTCCTTTGCACTTACTTAAACATATTCTATGTGTGAGTATGTGATCTATTTTAGAGAATGACCCATGTGCAGCTGAGAAGAATGTGTATTCTGATTTTGTGGGGTGGAAGACTCTGTAAATATCTGTTAAGTTCATTTGTTCAAGAGTTCGATTGAGTTCTAGTATTTCATTACATATTTTTTGTCTAGTTGATCTATTTGTGACAGTGGGGTGTTGAGGTCCCCCACTACAATGTATTAGTGCATATATGACTTTTTATGTCCATTAGTATTTGTTTTATATAGTTGGGTGCACTAGTGTTTGGTGCATAGATATTTATGATTGTCCATCTCTTCCTCTTGGATTCTTCCCTTTACAAGGATGTAGTGTCCTTCTTTGTCTCTCTCAATCAGTGTTGGTTTGAAATCTACTTGATCTGCAAAGAGGATAGCTACTCCTGCTTTTTTTCGGGTTCCTGTTGCACGGAGTATTGTTTTCCACCCTTTAACTTTCAGTCTATGAGTTTTCTTTTGAATTAAGTGTGTTTCTTGTGTGCAGCATATTGTTGGATCTTGCTTCTTGACCCATTCTGCCAGTCTATTTCTTTTGATTGGTGAATTGAGACCATTAACATTGATGGTTATAACTGAAACATATTGACTTGTCATTGCCATGACTTTTTCTTTTTGTTGGTTTCTCCCCCTTTACATTTAATTTCTTGTCATGCCAGATGGATTCATTCTGCTTTGCTTCCTGGGGTTGTGATCCTCAATGTCTGTTCCTAGGCTATTGTGTAAAATTCTTTGGAGTGCTGGTTTGGTATTCACGAAGTTCCTAAGGTGCTCTTTATCATGAAAGTATCTTATTTCTCCATCCATTTTGAAAGATAGTTTTGCAGGGTACATCAATCTGGGTTGGAGGCTGTTTTGTTTTAGGGCTTGGAATATGTCACTCCAAGCTCTTCTTGCCTTGAGGGTTTGTGTTGAGAAGTCTGCTGTGATTCTGATGGGTTTTCCTTTGTATGTGATTTGTTTCTTTTCTCTAACTGCTTGTAGAACTTTGTTCTTCTGTTGTGTTTCTGGAATCTTAACAATTCTATGCCTATGTGTAGATTTTTTTTGATCGAGGCTATTTGGAGTTCTATATGCCTCACTTATCTGTATGTCAAGCTCTTTCCCCCTTCTTGGGAAGTTTTCTACCATTATTTCTGTGAAGAAATTTTTATGTCATCTCCACTCTCTCCTGTTTCTTCATTCAGCCCAATCAGTCTTATGTTATTCTTCTTTGCATCATCTAGCAACTGCTGGATTGATTTCTCATGTTCCCTTATAATTGTGAAGCAATTTTTCTTTTCCTGGTCACTAATTGCAATCTTATCTTCTATATCTGAAATTCTGTCCTCACATTGGCTCATTCTGCTGTGTAAACTTTCAATGGAGTTTTTCATGTCCTGGAAATCTATTTGCATCTGTTTTATGGATTCCGTTTGTTTCTTATGTTGGGATTCCATCATGTTCCTGAGCTCCTCTCTAGATTTATTAATCATGTCTTGCACTAGGGGCACAATTTCTCCTGTTATCTGAGAAATTATTTCTGATTTCATTTTTTCCAGATCCCCTTTTGTTGCCAGTTCAGTGGGTCCAGGTGGTTGAGTATCAGAGTGTTCCATCTCATTTCCCTTTGGGGTTGCTGTAGGTGATCTGGAAGTCTGGTTTTGGGACTTATTTACATGTTTTCTCATTTCAACTGGGGCGGAGGGCTGTTAACGCCTGCTCTGATTACCTCCTCTGAGCTGGGAGAGGTGGGACAGGGGCTGGGAGCAGCGGTAGGAATGGTGGCCCACAAGCTCTTTCCTATGGCCTGGAGGGATGGTGGCTGGGAAGCCCCTTCCTCTGGACCAGGAGCAGTGGGACAGCAGCTCAGAAGCCCCTACCTTCTGGCTGGGTGCAGGGGGACTCAGTACCATGGTCTGGTGGTCTGGTGTCCTCTGCATCTTTGTAGTGTGGAACCAGGTGGCTGCCTGTCTGCAGCCAGATGATTTGGCATCTTCCACACAACTCGGGACCTTGGTAGGGCATGCACAGACCTGCCTGTCTGCAGTGGGCTGATTCGGCATGACTCTGGACCTCCCACAATTGTTCTTATAACAAATATATTTGGAAATCTATACCACATTTACATTGATACAGTGAGAATATAAAACATGGTTATCACAAGGGTCCCTTGTGCTACTCTTTTGTACCCACACCTAATTCCCTCTAAACACAAAGCCACGTACTGCATGGTTCCATTTCACCAAGTGTCCAGTAGACACATCTACAAGGAAACAAAGCAGAGTGGAGATGGCCAGGTTTGGAAAAGAGAGAAATAGAAATTGACAGTGGGCTTAAGTGTTCTTTCTGAGAGACTGAAAGGCTGCAAAATCAGATTTTAGTGAAAGTTATATGTGTGTGAATTCACTAAATACCACTAAATTTTATAGTTCAACTGGATATATATTATGGCATGTATCCAATCTTAATAACGTTAAAAACCAAGACATATTTGTGTGCTCATATTTTTAGACTCTTTTGTTCTTTCTCTTAATGTGTATATTTTCCTTCACAATTTACCCAGTTTTAATTAATGTGGCTTTTTAATTTAAAAAAAAATTTTTTTAGACAGACCTCCTAAGTTGTTAAGTCCCAGCTGTGATTGCACTCGCAATAGTCCTGCTTGTGCAGAGAGCTGGAATTACAGGTGTGCACCCTCATGGCTGCTTGCTGTGGTTTTCAGGGTCTACAAGTCAAGTAGAATGAGTCCTCTAACATTATTTTTTAAATTGCCTTGGCCATTCTATTCTCCATACCTTTTATATAAATTTTAAACTGTATCTCTAAAATTCCTGCTCGATATTTGATTGTAATTACCCTAAATATATAAACTTGTGGGAGGTATCTTTACTCCTTTGAGATTCTAATCCATGAATATGGTATCTGTCCATTTCTTTAATTCACCTTTGAATATTTTAACAGCATTTTGTAGTTTTTAGTCATAAAAATCATGTTAACGTTTGTTGCAAATATGTGTGTGTAGATTGAGAAAAGCTTTGTTCTAAATAACACTTTTAATTTTTTCATTGTTCAGTAGTTTATATAAAAATAATGGATTTGGTGTGTTGACCTTGTATTCTGTAACCTTGAAACTCATTCTTTATTTCTCAAAGGAAGTTCTTTTAAAGATTTCTTGGAATCCTCTCTATCAACAATCATGTCATCTATAAGAACAGTTTTTATTTCTTCCTCTTTATTCTGTATATGTTTAGTTCATGTTTCTGCCTTTTTTGTGTTGGGTAGAATTTCTAATACAATGTTGAATAGAAGTAGTAAATATTGATATCATTACCTTTTCTCAAGCTTGGAAAGAAAACATGTAATCTTTCACTTATTTAATGTTAGCTAGAATGTTTTTGTCAATATTTCTCATCAATGTGAAGCTGTTCCCTTGTGTTACCAGTTTACTAAGAACTGTTTCTCACAAACGGATGTTGAATTCTGTCAAATGTATTTTCTTCATCAATTGCTATCATCATATTTTTTTCTTCTGTAAATCATTAAATGATGAATTACATGGATTGATTTTTCCATGTTAAATCAACCTTGTATTCTGACAATAAGCCCCCATTTGGTTGTCCTGTGTTCAACTTCTTATTTGTTTTAGTTTTGTTTTGATTTTTGAGATAGGATCCCTCTATGTAGCTCAAGCTGACCTTGAACTCACTGTGTAGCCCAGGCTGGACTTTAACTCATAGTGAGCCTCCTGCCTCAGCCTCCCGAGTGCTGGGATTATCAGCTTCTGATTTGTTAAGGAAGTTTGTTTCTTTATTCATAAAAACTAGGGTTTTTTTCCTTATGCTTTCTATATCTAGTTTTATTTTCATGGTAATGTTGACTTCATACAATAAGTTATTATTCAGAAAAAAGTTTGTAAAATTGGTGTTATTTCTTATTTAAATGTTTGCTAAAATTTGCCAGTAACACCATCTGGGCCTAGAGAGTCCTCTTTCATGGGAGTTTAATAATGAATTCAGTTTTCAAAATTTATGTGATTACTCAAGTCATTTCATCTTGAGTAAATTTTAATATCCAAATCCTTTCTAATCATAGAAGAGATGTTTTTCAAGCAAGTGTCTCATTTAATCTATATTACTGACTTATGTATGTAAAGCTGTTCTGTAGCATTTCTGCATTCTTGTCATGGAATTATAGAATTATTATTAATACAGGTTAATGAATACATCTTTCCTTTCTAATAATCATAACATGTTATTGGTCTATTTTAGGTTCTGCTAATATCATTGATCCTTTAAAGAATGAGCATCAGTGTTCTTATTTCTCTTTATTTTCAGTTTTATCTACTCATGTTTTAATTTTTATCACTAGCCCTTTCTTACTTTAAAAATCTGTCAATCTTTGCTTTTTAGAATTTTTGGGGGGGGGGCGGGTATTACCGGGGATTGAACTCGGGACCTTGCGCTTGCGAGGCAGGCAGCAGAACCACTGAGCTAAATCCCCCGGCCCATTCTTTGCTTTTTAATTGATATATATGAACCATTAACATTGATAGTGATCATGAGTGTAGGTTTAAATTTACATTTAGCACTTAATTTTTTCTTTGTGTCTCTTCTAATTTTTTATATTTCCCTTTTCCCTTTCCTATTTCTTCTCTTTCTCTAGCTCTCTCTCTCCATCTCTCTTTCAGGCTTTGTTTATCCTTGTCTCTGTGTGTGTCTCTATTGTATTCCATTTTAACATACCTATTGTTTTGGGACTAGATAATAGTCTTACAGGCTTCCTAAGATAATTGCCTGAAGTGCTGCACTATGCATACATAAGTGATACCATTTTAAACAATCTATTTGAGTTAACTTTCACCAGGACAAATGGAATGTAAGAAAACTGCCCTCTCTCTTCCTTTCCCCATGGATTACACTGGTATACATTGAAAACTACAGAAATTGTTACAATATTTTTTCCAACTGTGAAACTATTTTTTAAAACTGAGTGAGGCATATAGTCTATTATATTTATCCACATATTTAACATTTCTGTTGCTTTACTTTTTTCCCAAAATCTAACAAAATTTCTCTCCTCTGTGGAGAAGTTCTTTTAACAATTACTTAAGAGCAGATCTTCAGATAATGAATTAGTTTTCTATAACTTTAGGGCATCACTTTCATATTCTTTCTTGAAGTATATTTTTACTGGATGTAGAATTATAGGTAGATATTTCTTTTCTTTTGGGCACATTAAAAGAGTTATTATTCTTCCCCTGGTTTCAGATGAGATTTCCCCGGTCACTCAAAACACAATTCTCCTGTAAGTAATTCATCATTTTTCTCTGATTTCGTAAATGATTTTTACTTTTCAGTCTGTTTGGTGTTGATACGGGGCCACCAAACTCTGGGCCACTTCCAATAAGCTATACGCTTAGCACTTTCTATTTCTTCATTTGTTTGTTTATTTCTTTATTTTATTTTTTGGAAATAGGGTTTCCAACAAAAATAACAAAATTCTAGACTGGGCTCAAACTTATGATTCTCTGGCCTTAACCTTTCAGAATGCTGGGGCTATGGGCATGTGCCTAACCATCCAGCTTCAGTATTATGTTTATTACGTGTCTGTACCTAAATTTCTTCATATTTACCTTTTGTGGAGTTTATTGCCTTTATTAAAGCCACAGGTTTCTAATGTTGACCAAATAAGCTATTCATTTAAAAAATACTTTTCCTTGCCATATATTTTTTCTCCTTCTAAGACTCCAATAATATGAATGTTCGAAGTTTTGGTATTGTTCCATAGTTTCCTAGCATTAGATTCACTTATATTCCAGTCTGTTTTCTCTATTGTTTTCAGTGGATAATTCCTAATGATTTATCTTTAAGTTTAGTGATCCTTTTCTTTTTCATCCTTATTCTGCTATTCAATTCAACTAATAATAGAGTTTTCTATTCTCATTATTTTAATTCTTGGCTCTAAAATGTATTTAGTTCTTCTTTTAATATTCTATTACTTTGCTGAGGATTTCTCTCTTTTCATCTTAAAATGAGTGTTTGCCTTTACTTCTCATACCATTTTCATTATAGCTGCATTAATGTCCTTGTCAGGTGATTCTGACTTTTATGTCATCTAGGTACTGTTACTTGCTGATTTTCTCCTCCCATGACACTAGATATTTTTCTGGTTCTTATTCTGATAAATTTCAAATTGTGTTCTGAACACTCTAAATATTATGTTATGATGTTTGAATCTTGGTTAAACCCTGAGGAGATTGTTGCTGTTTTGTTCAGCAGGCAATCAACTCAGTTGGATTCAGGCCACAAGTTCTGACTAGCCTTTTGAGGGTTGTGGTTTTAGTGTTATTTCCATTTTCAAAGCCTTTGAAATGCTATTTATATCTGTCCTATGTTTGCTACACCCAGTGGCCAGTCTGAGATTTTGGTGGTGGTCTAGGTCTTATTTCAGATTTCAGGGTTCTCAGTATAATACTCAGGCTTAGATCAACGTATACAAAGCTCAGGAGTAAAGCCAAGAGTTTATAAACAGCTAAGCTGTTGCCCCAAACTTCTCCTTTTCCATTGGTATTCCCAATAATATCTTCCAGAAATCTAAGGATTCTGTTATCCTATCCTGCTGTGTACACTACACAACTGTATCTTCATCTAGGACCTAGCAAAAAGAGCAGATACAGAAAAATGGAAGAGGGGTTTCATAAGATACAGCTTTTATGATAGGGGAGGAAGGAGCTTCAGTTGGATGCGGTTGCTGTGCAGAACTGAAGGAACCCTTGGGAGGTGGAATCTAGTGGAAGGATTTAGGTTTTGGGCCCTTAGAAGTAACGTTTTGGGAGAGGAAGCTCTCAAAGCCTGCATGTAGCCCCACCCTCTCTCTGCTTCTGCTTCAAGGTGTAATCACTTGCTTATTCCTGAGACCTTCTTGCATCATTGCCATCTGTCACTACCATGAGGTGATAAAGTCAAGGAGCAGCTGTCAACTAGAGGTTCCATTGGACCCAGTTATTCCCCTTCTTGGTATTTTCTAAAGGAAATAAAAGCATCATACCACATTGATATACACACAACCATGTTTATACCAGTACAATTTGTAATAGCTAAATCTTGGAAACAACCCAAATGCCCATTAACAGACGAATGAATAAAGAATATGTGGGGGTTTTTATACGATGGAGTACTACTCTGCCATAGAGAAGGATAAGCTTGAGACATTTATAGCTAAATGGATCCATCTTGAGATTGCAGTCTTAAGTGAAAAAAATGGGACACACATGTTTAAATACCACATTGTTTCTCTGGTGTGAGAAACCAAAAGTGGAAACAAGGACCAAAATGTATAATAGATATTGGGAAATGGAAAGAAAATGTTCAAATGAGAAGGAGAACAAGGGAGGGGGGAGGAAAGAAGGGAAGAAAAGAGAAAATAGAGGGAAAAAATGGAAACAAAGCTTTTGTATATAAGGAGGGGAAGAGGGGTCAAAGGAGGGGGGAATAGGAAAAAAGAAGCAAGATATATCATGTACAGGTACAAATTCCCTATCATGAATGTTATAATTTTGCATATCTAAAATTTACCAATAAATATTTTGCTTAAAAAAAAAAAACTGCTGTCATAGAGCCTGACCTACATCATTTGGACTTTGATCTCTAAAACTGTAAACTAATTGAACCTCTTTTTCATTATAAATAGCTTGTCTCAGATATTTTGTTGTAGTAACTGAATACTAACTAGTACAAATAGTATTATCCCTTAGAGCTGTGGCATAGTGGAGATTTTGCTAACAAGATGCACCTTTTCTGCCCCTCAAATCTGAACTAGAGTGTTTCCTTTGGAGCTTTTTCTATCCATGTTGATGCCCACTTTCAAGTTTCAGAATGGGTTGAATCTAGGCCCTGGGTCACAAGAGGAAAAATAAACCAAAAACCCCATGTTAAACTCATTGTCATTTTGGTTGTTCTTCAAATTTTCATCTTTTCTGATTGGTTGGCATGCACTCTTCAGAGTCCTCAGATAGCTACACAATGCATTCTTTCCACAGTTTTATCTGCATCCTATGACAGAAAAAGGATGAAGTAGCTTTTTGTTTCATACTCAGAGTCAAAAACTGTGGTTAAATTTTGAAACAAACATTATGATCTGTTATATGTGGAAATAGGCAATAATAAAATATGCTGTATTAGAATTTTATTCAAGCTTTAGTAGTTTGATCTTCATTTAAATATGATATCTTTAATATATTTCTTTTTCATAAATGAAAAACAATCATAAAAAATTTAGTTTACACTCCTTAAGTCCCAATTCAATCATACAATCCAAGATATATTTATGAATTGTTACTACAAGAAAAGCAAATTTCTAGGCACTATATGGTATCGTATATATCATACTATTTCACATGGTACCAAGGGCAAAATCAGTATGTGGTAGCATAGAAGCCAGTTTACAATGGAATCCACATTGTTTGGAAGGCAATTGTTCTACTTTGAAAGTTCCAACCATTTTAGCTATCTTGAATTTATAATACTAAGGGAAAACTATTTTAATAGAATGATAATTTATTACTTTGTGTTGGGCCTCTTTTTTACCAAATTGTTGAAAATTATTCATAGTGTTCCTCTCTCATGAACAATTCTATTTTCAGTTATACAATTCAGCTTCCTTTTTCCTGAGGAGTAGATAGCTGAGTCATCTTTTGCCATATCACTAAACCATATCATAGTTTCTGAACTATTATGAATATTATTAATTGGCTTGTTTACTATTTTTGTGGGAAAGATTAGCAAATTCAATATGTGAGCATTTTTAAAGCAAGCCTGCAAAAACCAGACAAAATAAAATCCTTAAGAAGGGTTCTTGATGAAAAGAGCATAGATTTGCCTTCTTATGAGCATGTTTAAAATTAGTGTTACTTGTTGGCCTACTGAATGAAAAGCGTTTGTATTATCAGTAAATCACTAAATGGAAAATAGCTGAAGAATTTGAGAACATTGTAAAATTCAGTAAACTAGTGCTATTGCTGAGTCTGGCATCATTAAAGCAAGGTTTGCCCAGAGGAAGTGTAACCATGTATGTTAAAACAAAAGTTTCTGCACATTTTTGAGATGAAATGAAAGTATCTGTAACTGAGAAGTTTGTTATAGAAACAAATGTCTTTCACTGTAAAAATCAAGTTATTTACTTAGTTCAGCTCCTTAGGACTGAAAAGACTATAACATCAGATGGCTCAGAATAAAATTCTGTCTCTAATTAATTCTGTGTTTGAAAATTAGGACAAGTTTCTTAGCTTCTCTAAGTCTTCTGGTAGTCATCTATAAAGTGGGGATAATCTAATTTACTTCATAGAATTATAATGAGGGTAAAATAAGCAGAAAATTTTGGACCCATAAGTCTTAGTAGGTAGTCATTAATGTCACTAACCAAGCTATCCAACAGTGCTCAGTTTTTCATCAAAAATAGTAATAAATGGGCCAGGAATTTAGCTCAGTGGTTTTACCACCTGCTGCTCAAGTGCAGGGACCCAGGTTTGATCCCTGGTACCAAAAAAAAAAAAAAAAATAGTAATAAATCATTAAACGTTATAAACATTTCTCAAAGAATATGTGCATTATTTACCTATTTGGCAGTGGAAAACTTTTCTTTCTTTAAAAAAAAATTATCTTCATCCTTATGAAGTAAGGTGTTATAACATGCCTAGATATCTCCCAAAGCCTCATGAGGTCATAGTTGGGGCTTTTCAGAGGTGGCTGGATCTAGAGTGTGTGATGCTGGGATTAAAGTTGTGTGACTACTAAATTAGTCCACTGACTGGTTTCGCATAGTTCTGGGCATGGATAATGGGAAGGCCCTCCCTGGTTGTGAGTGCTACCCACCTTATGGGCCCATAGCCAGGATAGAATATAAGGGACAGAAAGAAGGCTGCTCTTGTTACTTGCCACTTCCTGATTGCTGCTTGCTGCTTTCCTGCCTTCTGCCTGCCATAAAATGTCTCTTCTCTGTGATGCCCCTCTGCCATGCCACCTGACTTTAGACCCAGTGAACTATGAATTGAAACCTCTACAGACTGTGAGCTGAATAAACCTTTTGTCATTTAACTTTGTCTCAGCAACAAGTAACTAAGATATAGTGAATGAAATTAATGAAACTAAGACATGAATGAGATTTAAATTTCTAGAAAACTCTTAATTCAAGGGGACACTGGTGTAGTCAAGTTACTTTCTATCCATTTATACTACTCACTACAAACCTGTTTATTGCTTTTTCCTAATTCATTAAATCAATTGATATTAATCAACCTTATGAAATAACCACCACCAAGTTAGACACTTTATGATTAGGGAATAGTCTCTTTTTAAAATTACTTATTTTTATATTTATTCATTTATTTACTTATTTTGAGACAGATCTTGTGTGGTAAGGCTGGTCTTAAACTTGTGATTCTCCCATCACTGCCACACAAAAAGCTGGGATTATATAAGCATGAATTATAGCACCAACCTAACGCCCCTGTCTTGGAAGAGCATTCAATCTTTGACAGAAAGATACACACTAATATAAAAATTTCAGCCATAAACTGGAGTTATATTTTATCTGCTCACAAGAACCAACCACTAAAATTCCAAGAGTCTCACAATCACAATTTTCAAAACATCCTTTTTAGTTCTTAGAATAATCAGTAGTTACTTTAATAATTAATAATAATTAAAATAATAACTAAAAATTAAAATAATAATTAAATAATTAAAATAATAATAATTGGTAGAATAATTTAGTTCCTAGAATAATTGGTAAAGTTATGTGTTTTCTCAATTCAAATATTTCCTTTGCTACAAAGTCATCCAACTTTATTCAGTCAGAATTCCACTGACTACTTCATTTGTATCCCCACAATATTTTCTACGTATATCTCTGATAACAGATGTTGCCCTGTGGTATTATTAGATATATTATGCTGGTAACTGTATAACATATGCAACTCAAAGAGAAAAAAAAAATCCTGATCTACCATGTTTTACCATTTCCATGGTGTAAATACTTTATTATGGCTGAGGGTAGTGAGAAAAGATTTGCAGTAGGATAATATTGTTTAGAATTTCCAGTGTATAGATCTACTACAAATAGAAAGAGGTCCAAGAGACCATGTGTGAATGGAGGGAGGAAGAGAAAGTGAACATGAAAAGATTTAAGATGTGTCATGTACATGCACCAAATGCACACAATGAATGTAATCGTTATATGTCACAAACATGAACGAAAATAAAATAATAACATGAATAAAACAACAACAAAAACCAAGAAAGGGATCTAGACACAGAGGGAGGTGGGTGGGGAGGGAAATGGGAATAAAAAGAAGCAAGATATTTTAATTGCATGTACTTACTCCCTAAAATAAATGTAATTTTTATCTCATGCAAACATGTACTAATTAAATTTTTAAAAAGAAATAATATGTACATAAACTCAAAAGCATAGATAACAGTAAAATATACTAAAATAATGATAAAGTGATGGATTTAGAATATTTATTGGATATATTTTAATGTATTTCATTAAATATAATTTTAGAATATAATTTATTTAATATAATTAAATTACAAGTTTATGTATTTTAATTGCATCATTATTTAATAATCAGCTTGGATTTTTAGTGGTTGGTTCTCATGAGCAGATAAAATGCGACTTCAGTTTATGACTTGACTCAAAACTACTGAAAAGATATAACATTATTATTTGGGGGGGGCATTGATTATTTTGTTTTATTGCTATGACCTAAAATGTTCTCTTCAAGAATGTTGGAAATTAAAGAGTAATTATTTCCTGAAAATCCATATTATATTTATAATATAATATTTTTAAAAATAAGGGCCAGTATTTTGAAATAGAAATACCATCTTCAAGTCCATTTCAGCAAATAAATCTGAAAATGTGTTAAACAGATACAAAGGTTTTTGTATTGTATTGATTGACTTAACCAAAATTTATTTCCTTAAATATTCAAGATTTGTAAAAATTGTAAAAATTTGTACAATAACTTTTGATATTAACTAAATATAGGAGCCCACTCATTCTACAAAATGAACTGAGACCATTTTGACATTGGAAAACATTTATGAAATTAGCTCAGTGCTTAAACTTTTCTTTCTCTCCTAGAAGAAGCTTCCTAAGAGCAGAAGGAAAATATGGCTTATTCCTTTGGGTATTTTTATTACTTCTATTTTCCAAATCACTTTGAGTAGGAAGGTATAGAACTTCACAACTCAGAAGTTCATCCTTACACTTACTGAATTGCCGGGTAGAATTGCCCTCTGTCATTCCATTCCCCAGACCTGTATTCCTTTTCCAGCTTTGAGACCAAATTACTAATACTACTGGATAAAACAGGCCATACTCAACAGCAGGTACTGCTTGCCAGAAGTGCACCCTAAGCTTTCCATCTACTTCAAAGTGTTTTCATGTATATTAACTATTTTATGGTGAAAATACAGATGTATCTCCAGACAAGAAGAGACTCAATTATTGTCTTTAAATTTACCTTCAAAATCACAGAAATACAGATAAGTTAGGAGGATTGCTCCAGAACATACAGAAATTGTATGACTAATAGATAAATTAGAATCTGATGTGCTTTCCTATCAAGAGAATATACCCTAACATTAACCATTCTCTTCATTTCTGTGTGGCTTTTCTCAGCATCTCTTTTCTTCTTTCATCCTTCAAGCATTCTTATTCCACACATCACCTATATTTATATAAGGTAAAATCTCATAATTAATTATAGTGAGGAGAAAAATAAATAAAAGCAGACTTTTCATTGAATTTTCCAAAACTGGTTTCTTTTTAAATCCCTTTTTATATAGGGGTAGTTTCAACTTTGAGACTTACCACTTGACAATGAATAGAAGTTGAGAATTTAATTAGTAGTACTAGGTTTTACTCTTTGAGCTTTTTTTTTTTCTTAATTTGCAAAGGCACAGGATTAGGAATTCTGCGGAAGAAAAATACTAGAAATGATGGAACAACTGCACCAATGACTAGATTTAGCCCCAGGTCTTTAATTTTGAAGGCTGCTTTTAATATACCTATTTAGAGATTGGACTACTAGAAAATGCTAGCTTCTTTTATTTCTTTATAAGCCCACATCTTTCTCAACAATAATATGCATATATATACATATATATTTATATATATGAAAGTGCACTTTATTTTTTATTCAATTGTTACTTTAGCAGTGTCTGCAATTAAGAACCAGCTCACTAAATGAACTGTAATTATTGCAAATTGTGGTAAGCACCAGTAATTAAAATGTTGCAGTAATGCTAGCCAGCTTTGCTAGTTGCCCTTTGAGAGTACCATAAAATGATATTGTGTCTTTAACTGGTGTTTTTATTACAGATGAGAAAACCTGGAAATTCAGGCCTTCAAAATCCTTTGGCTGAGTCTGTAAGCACAATGTGAAGTGGGGATTAATAGTTATCCGGTGAATTCAAACTGGGAAGATAGTCAATTTGGTTAATTCCTGGTAAAATGGCTTTTTCTTTCAAATGTGCAATCTTTAGGGCATAAACATACATGGCTTCCCCATGGGGGGAAAATGAACAATAAACTCTAATCTCTTTTTTGTGATTGCAGGATGCTAATAGTGAGCCTTCTGAGTACAAAAGCACTAGGAACTCCTTCAATGCCACCCATCTTTTGAGGCTCCTCACCCAGCTGCTACCCTCAGTGAACTCTCCAGCTGTGCAGTCATTTGGCAGAGTGCACTGTTATGCATAACTTAAGCTATGTGTGTGTGACTTCAAAACAACTGCCAATACAGATTGTCCACATGAAAATCCCCAAACTATCTGCAAGTGAAAAACAATGGAATCAGTGGAGGAAAAGGTCCAAAGGGGTAAGGGTAGTGGGCGGGGCAGGGGAAAGGAAAGAAGGGAAAGGAAAAATGATGAGAAATGGAAAAAATGGAATTAAAGTCTTTGTAAATAGGGAAGGGTGGAGGGGGTGAAGGGAGGGCTAGGAATGGGGAAAAACTAAGAAGCAAGATGCATCATGTAAAGGTACAATTCCCAATGAGAAATGTAATTGTGTGGTATACCTACAATGTACCAATAAAAGAATTTAAGAAAAAAAAAAAAAAAAAAGGCCCGTGTTTCAGATTTAGCATTGACTGACTCCATCTATCATCAACTTATTTGTTTGTTTCTTATCTACCTTGGCTCTAGGTAATTTAAAAATGCCATCTTTTTAAGCAAAACTTGTGACTTGGAAAAATTTGTGGTAATAGGGGTTACTATGTATAACTAATTCAGAGGATATTCATAGCTTTATAAAGACAGATTTTTGTGTATGCTCTTATATTTTTCTGGGAAGTCCATGGGATTGTACCTAAGGCCTTTCAATTGAGGTATATCCCCAACCTCTCCTCCCCACTTTTATTAGCTTAGTTTACTTTAGTTTTGATTTGTTTTAATTTTGAATAGGGGTTTTGTTAGGTTGCCCAGCCCGGGCTTGAATTTGTAATGCTGCTACCTCTGACTATGAGAGTGACATTACAGGTGTGTGCTACCAGGCCAGCCTAAAAACAGTTCTAATGAACAAGTTCTGCATTCTATATGATTTAAATAGTAAAACCTCCATAAAGTCTACAGAGATTCTACTGTCTTTGTCTGAAGGAAAATGTAGCCATGGAGGACAGTGACAAACAGTTATCTACCATTCTGTTGCTGAAACTATTCTGGTCTCTTGAACATCTCAAAGGACTTGAATTTCTTGCCCTGGTTATGACAGATTATTAGGTGTTGGAATAATCCACCATAAACAATTGAGAATCTAGGCGAAAAGTAAATATCAGCTGATTTGAGACACTGGAGGAGAGACAATACAGAAGATTAGATTCTTGAGAAAAGGGAATTGCAGTGTTCGCTCTATATCCACTCCAGAATTGTACCTGGGAATATTTTCCAGATTGCAATATGCAGAGAGTCTAAGCAGAGAGGACTGGTTTCTCCAGGTAGAAAAAAGAGAAATGGGAGCTTGGGGTTACTGAGGTGGTCAGAACGTGTGCAGTAGATTTCCAGATACCAAGGAGCACCAGAGAGGAGTTCTGGACATGAGGCATCTTTTAATCATTAGCTAAAGAGCTGTGTATACTATATGGAGAATAAAACTACATGAGGCCTGGAAATCCATAGCTACTGAGGGTCTATGATGTGACCAGAGACTGCAGAGGATATTCAGCACTGAAAGACACCAGAGTTCCAAACAAGAGTGGAGATGGCTCACTAAAAATCCCAGTCCATGAGACCATGAGAAGAAGGTCACACAACTTTGAGGATAAGAAAAGACTATTAGCAAAGTAGGGTTATTCTGGAGTGATTTTACCAAAGCTTAAAATTAAGCCTCATCTGTATGAAGTTAAGCTGTCAGCACATTAACTGCCTTCTAGAAAAAAACCCCAACTATTTAAGAGGTACCATTAATCAGACTTTAAACAATGTAGTATCTATACTATGCTAATTTCAATAAAAATTTTCTAGATGATCAAAGAATAATTTTCAATGTGACTCATAATCTTTAGAATGAGAGGGAAGCAAAATAAACTCAGATGTGATAGAGATATTGTAATTACCACACAGATTTTAAAACAGTTGTAAATTTATTGAAAGACTTAAAGTAAAAAGTAATATGTGAAAAGATAGGGATTCTCAAGAGAGAAATATACATACTAGGAAATGAAAAAATATATGGTTTTTAAAGTAAAAGTACTATAGTAGTACTATAAAAGTCAAGTTCATGGACTTAGATTGGACATTCTTTAAGATTAGTTAATAAAATCATCCAACTCAAAGTTGCAAGTTGAAAATCAGTGAACTGTGGAACAATAGCAAGGGGTTCAATATTCAGATGGGACAGGAAACACAAAATGGCAAACGTAGATAGGAAAAATCTGAACAATAGCACCTCTCGTGGAAGAACAGACTACAAAAAGAACATAAGAAAACTTTTGGAAAAGAGACATATTCATATTTTAATGTGTGTGTCACATAGCTACATGTATGTATTTGTCAAATCTCACTGAAGTATATACTCTTATGGGCTTTGCTTTACATTGCTTACAGGTTATATCTCCATGAAGGAGGAAAAAATAAATGGATAATGACTACTTCACTTCATTATGTGCTCTCAGCATCAAAATAATGACAGTCACCTTATAATCCATGAAATCTTACCTGCCTCTAGCTGTCACTGTAACAAATTGGTGGTTTCATTGCCTCCTTTTCTGCTTTTCTATAATCTCTTTAAATGATCCTTTTCTTAACTCCACTGTTAAATATTTGTGTTTCTGATTTTCTGTCCTTGGTTGCTTCATTCCCACTTCCTATTTTCTTTTAAGGCCATATAAGCCAGTGATGGTGAACCTTTTAGAGCTTTGGATGATAACAAACAGCCCACGTGGCATGCATACCATAGGTTCACATCACTGATTATAAACTATGATGAGTCCAGTTCAGATACTCAGTTTCCATGGATAGATGAATAGCTAAGTAATGACTACCCTTCTGCCAATCCAGTCTTTTGGTTTATGCGTTAAGCACTCTCCCAGATGTTAAAGATCCATTTGTTATCAAAGTAGAAAAGTTCATCTTTCTAATGTTCACATTTTGATATGTCCATGATGTCGTGGTCCAATAGGCAATTGCGGACTCAATTACCTCTTAAGTAGAGGAAGCACACTTACCTCCAATTTGTACTCTTGTTCACTGGCAGAGTAAATTGCCAAAATCTCAATCTGATTTGTTACTCCTAAATATAATATTTTTAGCATCCATGTATTTATGTACACTTTTGGCATGTTTAACCAGCTCCTACTTTAACATCCTATATAAAAACTGTTGCTGTTCACTACTCTTATTGTGCATCTTTGTGCAAGAAATTCCTTCAAAGTAGAATTTCCTTCTTCCTCCTAACCTCTGCCCTCAATGTGTCCTTGCAGAACTTTCTAAGGCTTAGACATTCTTCAAGGCTGCTTAAGGATCATAACACATTTTTTTGTCATAAAGGCACAGAAATATGGATGTGTCAAACCCACAATTATTTTTTAGACTATTTCTATTGATTAATTATTAATTTTAATTTTATAAATTTTATTATATTAAACAATGAGTGCTTTGCAGGAAAAACAATCACAAAAATAAAAGTATTGCATTTTAATATTCATTGAGTGTTTATTAAAAAAGCATCAAAATTTTCAACATCAACTGTTTTTTGGTCTACAAAGTCTAAAAAAGAGTAACAGAAATAAATTACTAAATGAGCTACAATGAAAATACTAATAGATTCTACAAAAAAATAGATCTTTATTTCAGTTATCACACCTAAGGCAGTCTCTGCACATGACAACAGAACATTCCATACACACATATTGATTACTCCGACTGCACATGTGTTTTGTTTCCCTGGTCTTTTTGTAGGACATGCTCGACATCTTGCTGGCCTTACTGCTCTGTCAGGAGGTTCTTATTATATTATACATATGCAGTTAACAAGAACATAAAATTCAATAAAATAAAGTATTAAGTGATTAATATGTACTGCACATATAGGATAAACATCAACCTTTTCACATCACCTGTGTGCTTGCTTATAAAATCTAAAAGATAACATCAGAAATAAAAGTCCATGGGAATTACAATGTAAACACAAACAAACTTCTACCACAGAACCTTTGCTTCAACAGTCACACCCAAGGCAGTCTTCACAGACGACAACTGCATGATCCATGCCCACGTCTGACCTACAGTGACAGCACATGTGTTTAGCTTTCCTTTCCTCTGTGGCAGGCCATTCTTGTCACCTCTTTTCTTGTTTCGCCAGGAGCTTCCTACTATATTGTACAAGGTCCACTTAGCAGGGAAATAAGATATCAATAAAATAAAATATCAAATATATAACAAATGCTTAGAATAGACATTAACATTTTCACATCAGCTGTTTACTTGCTTATGAAACCTAAAAGATAACATCATATATAAAAACCTATGTGAACTGCAATGAAAATACCAATCGAACTCTACAACAAAAATAATCCGCTTCAACTGTCAAACCTATGGCAGTCTTCACCCATGAAAATGGCATGTTCTATACACAAGTATCACTTACACTGATAACACCTATGTTTTGTTTTCCTGTTTTCTCTTGTAGGGCAAAGTTGACATCTTTTTAGTTTACCTGTTGTCATAGTAGGTCTTTGGGATGCTGTGCTTGCCTGTTCATCTGTCAACTCACCAGGATTCTCCACAATTTTTTTTGTGTGTAGTTGCCTGAGCCAAAACATTTTATTTTTCCTCAGCTATAAATGATCTCTTATGAGTTTCAACTGATTACGTTAATATCATATGAGTTTCAGTCCCAGTACTCTAAGAAAATTTCTCTATGGTATTTTGCACTTGTTATTTTCTTTGTAAATATTAAACCATTTATGCCACACATGTTTAGGATGAAGTAAGACACAATCACTGGCCAATGCTTTGTGTTTTAAGTGACATCATAGTTGCTGCATAACTCAACAACAACATCTACCTCACTTTAGTTTTGTAGAAAGTTTCCATCTTGGGATTCCATTCTGTCAGTTTCCCTATCAATATTTCTATCATGGTGCAATGTTGACATCAGCAGTACCAGTTTGTTTTTCTTTGCCATATATGAGGTCAATATAAATCTTTCTGACTTCCAAAGATTGTAATACACAATTCTCTGTTTGGAAATTGCAACATTTCATTTGAAATTTCTGCTTTGTTTTTGCATACAGTTCCTGTGCTGGTTAACTGCGTACTGTTAGTAAATGTAACATCAAGTGGAAACTGGTAAATCAGTTGGAATATCACATTCTGATTAGTTTGGGAGATGGGAGCAACAAGTCTGTTCACAACTTAGGCTTACTAATATATGAATAAGTAATTGATGGTTGAATTCCAGGATAAATTTCTAGATTGAAAGCATAATAACTGTTCACATCTACAAGGGCAAAAATTTTTATGCCATATTTTGACCCACTTTTTCATGTCTTTTACATTCCTGCAATTACCATGAGAAATCCTGGTAAGTACAGCAGATGTACTAATGCTTTCAGTTCAGCTAGTGAGGTGTCATAATAAATACATTTTTGAATGTGACTATAGGTACATACAGAATGTTTTACTTGTATTTCAACCTTTGTGTATTTCACTGCACCTTGTAGCATTTCATCTGTTACAATTTCCAACATTAAATGGCAGTGCTGGCATTCTATCCAATACATTTCACTCCTACCAAGACCCTGACTATATTTTCAGACCTACTTCTAATATTGGATCATTCCATTTGGTTGTGTGACAGTTTCATAACATTTCAACTGGTCAAATATGTACTCACATTGTTTGTTCTTTGTCCTCTGAATCAAGGAGGTCTGCATTCCTTGCATCTGTATCAATTGATTCTCACCCCAATTCACAGTCACGGGCACTTTGGCACACGTGGCCAACATCATCATCATCATCGTCATCATCGTCATCCACCCACATTGCTCTTCTGTTCCATTACCATAATGATCATCTTCATCATCCATGCATGAGTAATCTGATGATGTTGACCTCCTCCAAAACTTGCAAATCTGGTTTTTCTTGTGCCATTGTATTGAATAGTGCTACTTCTACCAGAAAAATCAGAAGAAAACTTTTTAAATAACAAATCTACAGTGATGTGGGTGTATTATACCCTCTCTGGTATTCAGGTAAACATATGTAAAATCTGTTAGATGGAGCATCATGTGGGTGTAAATCCAAGTTTGACACTTTTGCACATATGCACACAGCTTGCCTTTCATCATACCAAGTGGGTAAACACAAAGATTGCTTCCTGTATCTATCAAGCAAAGATACTGAGACACACAGCCAGCTACTATTATGTTAAAGTAAAAACGTGTAGTAGAAACGTAAGGGATGTGTTAGTGGAAACCAGTGTTATGTTCTACAGGAGAAATCTCAGTGACATTTTCCTGACTTAGGTAGAGTTAAAATTTTCTTCTTAAGGTTCTTTCTGAACTTCCTGTGATATTTTTGTATCTGTAAGCTGAATATGGGTACAGATTTCCCTATGGACAAATAGATCTTGCTTAACTAGCAAAGAGCATATTTCTTCTGCTAAGTTCTTTTCTAAATCTACTTTCATTTGTGTCCTCCCTTATGCACTAAGAATAGTCTGTTAATGTTAGATTTACAATTTTCAATGAGTAGGGAAGTTTTCACACAAAGCTTCCTTAGTCCATAAGCATTCATTTTCATTTGGGATTGTGATGTGTTTTGTTGCCACAAGAACACTTTGCCAACTAAAATTTTGTGAAGAAAATAATCTAAAGATGTCACATTCAAGTATCCAGCTCATGAGTCAGCTCAAAATCAATTAATAAGCTTTATATTGCATAGACAATCTTTTTGTATTCTATTTTTTCATTCCATAACTGATTATTTTAATATCATTTATAATTACTATTCAAATTTATGAAGCTATTATCTACTCTTAATTAATGGAATGAACTTTTTAGATATTTCTAAGCACGTGCCTATGCTGTTCAGAAAATGAGATTTAAGGAGGTATTAGCAGATGAACCATATGAACATACAGACGGGATAAATTCAGTCATCTCTATCTTGATCTAGATGACTCACAGTGCACCATTATATATATATATATATATTTTTTTTTACGTACTGGAGATCAAACTTGGTACTTTGTGTTTGTGAGGCAGGTGGCAGAACCACTGAGCTAAATCCCTGGCCCACCATAATATAATGAAGGATCCAAGAAGTCCTGTGTGAAGTGAGGATGATTTTTAACTCATAGATGTCCAAACATCTATCACAAAATACTTTCCTTATGACGAGTTATCAACTCATGGAGCCGTGTTTTCTGAGGATATCAGGTGAAGAGGTTGCTTCTATAACGTTATACCTGTCTTCCTCTAGGAAAACATAGAATCATACAGAAATTATGATAGAATTTGGAGTTAGAAGCCATAGGTTGAAATCATCAAAATCAGTTATCTCTGTTATTCTGAAAAAAAATTCTTTAACCCATCCAAAGATTATAAAGACTATTTTGCAGATATAAGATGCTCGTGGACATCAGTTTTATTTTTCTTACTGTGTAATGTTTTCCCATAGTCTGACAATGACCAAGTACTGGACTATGGGCCCAGCTGGGGTAGTGAGGCTTGCTGGTAACACCTGTTTACTCGTGAGCCAGGTGGGGCATAGTGATATTGAGACTAGGCAGAAGATAAGTGGGGAAGTGGTTATTCCTCCCACACTTTCTCACATGTCACAAAATGCAGCTGGTGATTTCTCTCTCAAGAGAAGGCTACCAGCATGCATGCAATGAGAATGAGTCCCCAGGCTTTGTGTGGCACGTGTGTGCCTTCATTGCTGACCCCTAGTCTAGGGAGGTCATAAAGGGGAAGTTCTCTTCTTTTCTGTGAAACTGTGAGAGAATGAAGCAATCATAAAATCTGCCAAAAAACTTAAGGCCCAAACTTTTATAACACCTGAGGTTTCTTTATGCTATGGCCACTATATTATCTATAAGGGTTGTTTTAGATTACATGTTTCAGTATTATGATAAATCAGAATTGTTGGTGTATACTAAAACTATTGAATTTTATAAATGCAAAAGTAGATGTATCTTCCCACCCATTGTAAATACATAGGGGTTTTGCCTAAGAGTATTTTTGTATTTGTTTTTCCATTTGGTTTATTCTAAGAAATGACTGACTAGAATTTATATTGAAGTACAGGCAAGCATTTTGGTTAAAAGGTTATCCCTGACTAAAATGAAGCTTAGTCAGGGTCTACAGACAAACTGTCTACCCTTTCCCTACCCTAACCCCACACTCTCATGTCCCTTATCCTATCCCTGCCAATGACCAAATATAGTCCAAAGCACATGCCAAATAAGTTATTTCAGCTTCAGAAAAAAAAAATTATTTGGTCAAATATCATGACAAATTGCTTTTTATAAGAACTTTTTTACAAGAACTTTTTATAAGAATTCTAGCAAGTTGAAGGATATAGAGTGAAAAGTAATTAATATAGACTGAAAAATGACTTTAGTTAGATGTTTTAAAAATAAACTGCTTTTTTCTCTCTTAAAAACCTAGAATAATGACATGAACTCCAGGCCTTACATATTTCTAGGGAGTATCTGTATCAGGGAGCCCAGTGTTAGAGAAATGAGACCTGGTGGGGTGCCCAGGTGAAGGAGACACAAGTTTTACAAACGAAGGGCCACACAGCAGCACGGCTCCTGCTTCTTTGTTTGTTTCATTCCTTCTTTCTTCCTGTCTTCCTTTTTTTTTGTTTCTTATTTTTTTTGGTAATGAGAACATGACGCAGTTCCAGATGGTGAGCAAGTGGCCAGACTCAAACAAGTCACTTAGCTTGTTGGCATAAGAGAACCTGCTTCGTGGTGACACAGAAGTACAGAATCCCCACAGTCCTGCTTCCTGGTGAAACCCGAGAGAACAAACCAACAATAGGGGAATGAGTACTGTGATTTATCTTGTAGGCCATTTAGATTGTTTATCCCAAATTACATTTTGATTCCAGTTACAGTTTAATTATGAGTATTTGTTCTCTAACAGAGACTAAACAAAGGGTAACTATTTTCTTTTATCTTTTTCTCTGTTATGAAAATTTCAGTTTCATGTTTGCCTCTTCTCTCTTTAAATAGTGTCTTATGCTATGTGAACATTCAGCTCCATTTCTTTCCATACGGATGAAGTCCCTAAAATAAACAAACATGAAGGAAAAGCAGAAGCTTGTATATGTACGAGATGTATGACTTCATAATGCCTCATATATTTCTTTTGCTTTCTTTGCACATGTCTAACAAGCCCCTTGGATTATAAAGGAGACGCTACCAACGATCTGTCAGCATCAAGCTTTTCACACATTTTCAGAGTTGGGGAAACCTACAAAGCTGAGTTACCTTCTTCCAGCAGTTACTGTCAAGGTGTTTTTTACATTGGTCATGAAATGTGAAATAATAAAGGTGCAGGAGCCATGTGGTTATGCTCATTTTCTCTGGGTACCTCACTTGACTCCTGTACCAGTGCAGCAATGACTAGGTTTTGTCTTCTTGGTCTCAGAGACCAAATTCTCTTTACTGAGCATGATCAGAATCTGTTTCTTGTAACGTGTTCAATGGTTATTTTAAGAACATACTTTTTATCAACTGTATTTGTGACTATTAACTATTATATGTCAGCTTCATTGGACTGGAAGCTCCTAGCAGAGAAATAAGGCACACTCCTTGGCATGAGCAGCTTTGCTCCTCTGTGCCCTTCCATTATGACTTTTCTGTTGTGGAGTCAGCCTACCATGGACTGAACCCCTTGAAACCATGAATCAAATTAAAACTCTCCTCCTTTAAATAGCAGGTATTGGGTATTAGGTCTCAGGGATGGGAAAGCTGACTAATGCAGTATTGTTAAGAAGAGTTTTTCTTCCACCTAAAACACCCTGCATTATGCTTGCTACAGCTTTCTACGGCAGGAAACCATGTTTTCCCTTTGTAGCTGTAGCTAGATTTCCTGAGGCTACCTCCACATCTGTGGGCTCTGCCTAAATCGTGGTGGTGGATATTGTTAACTTCACCTTCAGCCGAAAATGAAACTTCCAGACTGGATTGGAGCAAAAATTAAATCTTACATTGCAAAAATTAATAAGCCAAGCCCAACACTGCTAAAGCAATAATTAATTAATTAATTTTTAAATACATGAACCATTGCATTTAATAATTTTATAAAACTCCTTTTATACCATTTTCCTATAATTTAATTTAATTATTGTTTAACTAATTAGAACTGTTATGAAAATTACACATTTTAATCATCAATCGATTGTATTATTCATCATTTTAATAATATTTTCTTTATCTATTTTGAGAGACTATTCATTGTTTTTTGACCATTCTCCTAAAAGAGCTTATTTCTATTGTAACCTGTGCTTTCTACTGTCTAATTTTTAATTTTATCATGAAAGTTTTATATTTCAGTGGAGATCACCTAAGTTTGCTACACATTTTCAACAAAGCTTATCATGAACAATTGAGGAAAATGTATTGAACCAAGGAATAATGAGTGCAATATTACTTTATCATTGATAATCTGCATTCTATTCTATATATAACAGTAAATGTAGATTGTACTAAGCTGAGTTTATTTTCAAAAGTTTATTTTGAGTCTTGAAACTATTAAAAGTACTTGAAAACTCATACACTGTCAATGTACATTTCTTACCCAAATGAAAGCTCCTCTGTCCATAGTTCCTATATTTCACACTACATTATACACTATTAAGCAAAAGATGGAGATCATTCACTATGGATTTCCAAAATATATTTAAATATCAGTTTAGTCCTTTACTACCTGAAAAGATGTCCATGTCACTTAAAGATCAGAGTCTACATTTTGCAAGCCTAAAACAGGCGTAATAATATTTACCAAACAATTGCCATGAGAATTACAATATATAAATTCATAAATATATATTATTTATAAATTAGATGTACACAGAAAACATAGGGAACATGAAAATTATGGTTATTATTAAGATTATTTCCATGCAATAATTTGTAGCAAAACATTTACTAAATTTGAATTTTTGAAAAAGCATATTCTTTACCGAAAGTGATTTGTAACTTATCAAAAGGTGTTATTCTTACAAAAAAATGAACATCACACTTTGGCACTGACTTCTTGAAAAATATTATTTAAAGAGTTCTTTTGTTCCATGGTGACAGCTATAAGATTTTAATATAATCCTTAATAGGAGGAATTTTCTCATGATTTTTCTACTTGAGACATTTAAAGTACCATAGGACAGAATTTTGGAAGGAAGTTCCCCAACATGATATGTGGGTGCATATCTATCATCCCAGCACTCTAGGAGGCTGAGGCTGAAGGATTGCAAATTTAAGCCCAGCCTGATCCTTTTAGCAATTTAGCAAGATCCTGCCTCAAAATTTAAAAATGAATGAAAAGGCCTGAGGATGCAGCTCAGTAAGAAGACTCTGTGTTCAATTCCAAGTACCACAAAAGAACAACAGGACAGAAGGAAGGGATAGAGGGAAGGAGGAAAGAAAGAAGGAAAGAAAGAAAGACAGTGAAAGAAAAAAGGAAAAGCAAAGAAGAAAAGGAGTAATTTTCCAAATATCTTTAACTCCTGTTTCCTCATTTTGCACTTTTCACATACTGACTACATGAAATTAAAAATTCCTCCAATAAGAAAATGCAAACTTTAATTTGAAAGAAGTAAAAAGCAGATATTGAACAACTGTTTCTCAATGCTTTTTATTTATTTCTTTATTATTAATTATAATCAATTTGTTTATGCATCCATTTATTGTAATTTTAAGACATGATCTTGCTACATAGTCCAGGCTAGCCTGGAACAACCTATGTGGCCCAGGTTGGCCTCAGTCATGATCCTCCTGCCTCAGCCTCCCAAGTGTAGAGATTACAGCCATGCGCCCTCCATGCCTGCTCCAAGGCTTATTTTCAAATGGATAATCCTATGTTTCCCCCAGTGTAGGCATCTGCCACTCACTTGTTAGTGAGCTCACAGATGGAACTCTGCCATTTGAACTTCTGCGAGGTTCACACAGATGAACCTTCTCTAATATACCAGCAAGGATCCCCCTCTTCTTCTTTTTTTTTTTTTTTTTGGTACTGGGGATTGAACTCGGGTCCTTGTGCTTGTGCGGCAGGGGGCAAAAGATCCCCCTCTTCTAATCAGTGTGTCAGTTTATATAGCTCAGATGGAGACCTAGCTTTGGAAAGCAAGTCTCAAAACATAATTATAATACACTGCACTTAATAGACTATTTCTTTAATGGAAATAAATTTTCTGGAAATAGCTGAAAATCTGGACTAACTTGTTCAAAAGTGCTTTGGTTCATGTCAAGTTATCTCCCAAAGTCTCATGCACTCTATGATGGGGTGTTTGAAAGGTGATTGGACTATGGAGGCTTAGAGCTGACCTGCTATTAGGAGGTGGGACCTGTTTGGAAGAGGTGGTCACTGGGATGGTGGCCTGGAAGGGTTTATCTCCTCTCCAACTCTTCCCTTCACTCTCTGCTTCCTGTCTGCCATGATGTCAGAAGTTCTATGCCCCTCTGCCATGCTATTTTGCCTTAAAGTCAGAGTACGATGGACAGGAAATATCTACCAACTGGAGGTCAAAATAACCTCTGCTCCTTTAAGTTGTGGGTGTCAAGTATTGACTAAGATAAAAGTTTTGTATTTCATGACTCTAATTGTAATAAACATTTATCAAGTGACAACCAGGAGCTCAAACCATTGGGGATGCAAGGATGAATAGACTACACAAGTGTCTGTCTTTAAGATATCAATGTTTCTGATGACAAATGCATAACAAATATTAATAACACACTGATATAGAAAATATGCATAGTACATAGATAGTGAAGAATATCTCAGAATCTCCTAAAAGACTCTATGTGAAAGTTCACCAAGGAGATGACAAGATCAGGACAGACACATGGACATTGAAATGTCAAGGCCACTGCTTTATAAGGGAGGGATGCTTCTTGCTTTGTTAAAACTTTGACTTGGTTACTGGGACCAACAGGGAGCAGTATCTAGGCAGAGGCCACTTGAACGAGGCAAGCAGTAGACACAGTCTATTTAGACTTGCTCAAATTGGAAAGGAAATTTTCAGGTGTAAACAAGCTTGCCTTTTGTTTTCCAGACAGAGGTTTTGTATCTACCACCATTCCACCCTGCCCTAGCCTAGTCTCATCAGATGCTGGTTTTGCTGCTTCTCTACAGTGGATGTGAAAACAGATTTTGGAAGCACCATGTCTGTTCAACATCTTTTTTTTTATCTTTCACTTTGAACTAAAAGTTATTGTGAACATTTTGTGTCTCTGCTGTTTCTAATCCCATCCCTGTTTATTATGTGTAGATTCTCTGTTCTTTCTGTTTAAATGCAATGAATGAATTATATTTAACATTGATGAATAAAACTATTCCTGATGGGCTTTATGTATTTTAAAATATATCTTAATGGATGAAGCATTCAAAATATGTTCTTACACACAAAGAACTATAATTGTGGTTATTTGTCTACATCCAGAGCTCATTTTATGTTGCCAAACCTTTGTAGCTTCTTCAAATTGTCAACAGGAAGTGGGAGTTCCTAAGCCACAAAGGCTTTGGAAGTGATAGTATTTGGAGAGGACAGTGAATGGGATTCCCTTATGTCTCTTCTCAGAATTTGGCAACCAGGGTGGTGGCCAGAGAATTCTTTATGCTGAGCCCTCAGGTCTGAAACATGTTTCTGGTTCTTTATCCTGCAGTCTGCAGTTAGTAGTTTTGAAGTTACAATACAAAGAACATCTGTTTTAAACTTTTTTAAGCAACTGAAAGGAATTTCTCACTGACTGTTGGGGTAGGCTCTATTGCTGAGATAAAGTTAATTTTTGTTTCTATGGGTCATGCTTCTTTGTTCTTAATATTTGCTTTTGCTTTTGAATGAATGTCCAATAATAAATGCAATGCCTAAATTAATACTGACTGTACAACTCAACAAATTGACTACCATAATTGTGGATGACCATGTAGGTCTAAAGCACCTGCATTCATTTGGGTCCTCTAGAAGCAGATATCCAGACAAAATTAGAGTAATTGATTTATTAGGCAAATGCCTACGATGATAAAAGCAGAGAGTGAACAGGAAGACAGGAGAGACTTTTTGATCAGAATGCAGGCTTGACACCATGAGTGAAGGAACGGAAGAAAGAAAAAACATGAGTAAATAAGAGCATCTAACTGCTATACAGCTTTAAGGAAATCTTGCCCAGGCCCATGGGGAATCCCAGAGCTATGGGATATTAGTAGGTGTACATTGTGGGAAAGCTAGACTCCAGCTTCCTTCTAGCACTGTGTCATTGAATGCTAGTAGTTTACCTGGGACACAACTCCCATGCATGTGGCAGAAGGCTTGTGCAGTGTGGCAACTGGAGATTACCAGGTAACTCCTCAGAGCAGCTTTCCTATTTACAGGAACTGGGAGCCACACACACCCAGGATGACAAAACTGGTCTTTCACCTATTTTGCTTCTTATTATGAAAATCTTACTGCCAATATAAACAAACAAAAGATTTCAAAACCATTGCACTGTAATTAATTGCAGCAATACTTTAGAAATTTTCACCAAATAATTATTTAATACTTAATGAAAGAAAAACTTCCAAGTCTCAAGAGCTAACTATTTAACACTAATCTTTTTACCTTAAAATTCATTGAGGGTCTTAATTTCTTTCAATAGGAACGTGAAATGTACAAAGATAATTAAAGACATTTTATTTGAATAAAATTTAAGATTTTATTTTATCATTGTGTTAGAAAGGATATAAGGAAAAGTATAATCACGAACATCTATTTTGCATAATACAGAATAATTTCTACTAGGCACTGTAGGAGTTAGAGGATGTAAGCAAGACATGGATGATCCAACCTAGCTGGGTTCTTCACTCATACCCAGTGGAACAAAAAAAAATTTTTTTCCCAGTGCAACAAATTTTTTTGAGGTAGGGGGATATGACCCATCATATAAAATATATAAAGTAGAGAGAACCTCAGCCGGTCCCAGCACCCAGAAGGAAGCTCCCACCTCCATCCCAAGCTCCTAGGGCAGAGAAGCTCAGCCAGTCCCAGCACCCAGAAGGAAGCTCCCACCTCCATCCCAGGCTCCTAGGGCAGAGAAGCTGAGCTAGTCCCAGAACCAGGAAGGAAGCTCCCCAGCTGCCATCCCAAGCTCCTAGGGCAGAGAAAGTGAGCCGCATGGGTGCCAGAAGCACACCCTCCCATGGAAATGAGAAGACACATAAACAAGTCTCAAAAACAGACTTCTGGATCACCTACAGCAACCCCAAAGGGAAACGAGATGGAACACTCTGATACTCAACCACCTGGACTCTCTGAACTGACAACAAAAGAGGATCTGGGAAAAATGAAATGAGAAATAATTACTCAGATAACACCAAAGATTGTGCTTATGGTGAAAGACATGATTAATAAATCTAGAGAGGACACAGATAAAAAAATAGAGGATCTGAGGAACATGATGGAATCCCAACATAGGAAACAAATGGAATCTATAAAACAGATACAAACAGATTTCCAAGAGATTAAAAACTCCATCGAAAGTCTGCACAGCAGAATGAACCAATGTGAAGATAGAATTTCACATATAGAAGATAAGGTTGCAATTAGTGACCAGGAAAAGGAAAATTGCTTTAAAATTGTAAGGGAACTTGAGAAATCAATCCAGCAGCTGCTAGACGGTGCAAAGAAGAATAACATAAGACTGATTGGAGTCAATAAAGAAACAGGAGAGAGTGCAGATGACATAAAAAAAACTGTTCACAGAAGGGATGGTAGAAAACTTCCCAAGGAGGGGAAAAGAACTTGACATACAGATAAGTGAGGCATATAGGACTCCAGCTAGCCTTAATCAAAAAAAAAAATCTACACATAGGCATGTAATAGTTAGGATTCCAGAAATCCAACAGAAGAACAAAATTCTACAAGCAGTGAGAGAAAAGAAACAAATCACATACAAAGGAAAGCCCATCAGAATCACAGCAGACTTCTCAGTGCAAACCCTCAAGGCAAGAAGAGCTTGGAGTGATGTATTGCAAGCCCTGAAAGAAAACAGCCTCCAACCCAGATTGATGTACCCTGCAAAACTATCTTGCAAAATGGATGGAGAAATAAGATACTTTCATGACAAAGAGCACCTCAGGAACTTCATGAATACCAAACCGGCACTCCAAAAAATTTTCGACGATACCTTAGGAAAAGACAATGAGGATCATAACCCCAGGAAACCTAGCAGAATGAATCCATTGGGCATGACAAATTAAATGCAAGGGGGGAGAATCCAACAAAAAGAAAAAGTCATGACAAGGCTTTTAAAACTTTTAACTTCATCTCCCTAATGAGTGTATAATTCAATCTTGTTATTGTACTGATTAGTATTTTTCTGATTCTAGAGTTGCACACCATTCCTTGTGCTATAATGGCTATTTATCATCTTCTTATGTCTACATTTTAATTGGGTTGTCTATTAATAAGCTCTAAGAATTCTTTATTTATTCTGGTTATAGGTTGTATGCATTGTAAATATGGTCTGTTTAAGGACTACTTTTCATTTTAATGATGTCATTTAAAGTTCTAAATTTTGATGGAATCTCATTTATCAATTTTTTTCTTTTATACATCATGTTTTTTGTATCCTAGGTAGTTCTTGCCTACCCTGAATTCATAAATATTTTACCTTATAATTTCTTCTTAAAGTTTTATACTTTTAGGCTTTCTTATTTAGGTTCTTGAATGCCTTCAAGTTATTTTCATATATGGAAAAAAAGGGTTGAGGTTAATTTTTTATATACGGATACCAGGTGTTCTAGTGCCATTTGCTGAAAACACTATCTCTTCCTCGGCTCTTGAATTGAGTTTACATTCCATAAAATGCTAATGTTAAATAATCTTTCAAAACTCAGTGGACCATATATGTGTGGTTCTATTTCTAGATTCTCTGTTTTATTCAAATGATCTATATGTCTTTCCTTACATCAACGCTGCCTTGATTACTGTAGTTTTAGAAGAAGTCTTAAAATTAGGTACTAAATGTCTTCCAACACTGTTTTTGTTTTTGTTTTTTTAACTTTTCTAGGTCCTTTGTACTCCTACATAACTTTTAAATTTCAATATCCAATTCTTCATTTATAGCAAGTATACACAAACCTGAATTTTTATATATACCTTGTGTTTTCTAATCCTGCTAAATTCAAGTACAAGTTCTAGGGGCTCCTAGAGATTTCTTACTATTTTATCTGTAGATGATCATTTCATTTACATATAAAGATTTTGCTTCTGCCATGCCAATCCTATACTAATTGTGTCATTTTATTGCCAGACTATTTTGGTGGGGACTAGGTTTCAAAGTTTAATGGACAGATAAAGAATAAGCATATCTGCCCTTGTTCCCCACCTTAAGGAGAAAGCATTGTAACTTCTCCATTCATACAAGGCATTCTCGCTGGAAGTATAGAATACATGTCTTTAATCTGTTGAGAAGTTTCTGTTCTACTTCTAGTCTCCTGATAGCTTTTACCATGGACAGCTGTGGAATTTAGTCCAATATTTTTCTCCAACTAGTGACAGGATCATATGGCTTTTTCCTTTCCTCTGTTAAAATGATGACTTTTGGGGGTGGATCTTCCAATGCTGAACCAACACTGCCATCCCTATAACAAAAACACTTTCTACATCCTGCCAGATCTGACTTCCAATAGTTTGTTTTGTTAAACAAATTTCTATCTATGTTCATACGCTTTTCTTCAATTATCTTTATCCAGTTTTAGGATTAGCACAATGTTGAGTTCCGAAAATGAGGGGAGAAGTGTTCTTTCTTTTTTCTGCTTTAATTGTTTGATATGATTTATCAGTTAAAATGTTTATGAGCCTGCTGTTGTCATATAGGTAGGTTTTCAAGCTAGGAATATACTTTTTTTAATAGGTTCTATTCAAATTTTATATTTCCTCCAGAGTTAGTTTCATTAATTTATCTTCCAAGGTACTTCTTAGAAGTTGTCAAATTTATTTCAATAAAGATTTTTGTAATATGCTTTCTATATCCTTTTAATTTCTGTAAAATCGGTGGTAATGTCTCCTAGATCTTAATATTGTAATTTAAAAAATGTGTAACTGATATTATATAACAGGAAGAAAAGGCCTAAAAGACCAGGGGAATTAGGAGGGCTAGGGGAAGGGAAAAAAGGGAAAGGAAAAAATATGAGAAGAGGAAAAAAAACGGAAACAAGGTCTTTGCAAATAGGGAAGGGTGGAGGGGGTGAAGGGAGGGCAAGAGAAGGGGAAAAAAAATAAGAACCAAGAGACTCATGTAAAGGTACAAGATCCCAATGATGAATGTAACTGTATTTTATACCAAAAATGTACCAATAAATTTAATGGGAAAACAAAAAAATAAATAAAATATGCAAAGTATATAATAGAACAGTACAGAAAAAAAGTTTGGCTAGAAAAGTGTTCAAAACTATTACTAAAGGAGTAAAATAGTGAAAAAAAGTGAAAATTTCCTTCCTTTTGGAAAGTTCATATATCAATATTTTAAAAACTTTACTCTCGAATATTAGGATTACATCTGTTTCTTTAGATTTTATATTGCAAATGTTATATAGCAAAGATGGGTCATTCTTGTGCATCTGAGTAACAAGACAATATTTGTAAAGTTTTAGTGTTTAGGGCAATTACTAGGAGGCAAGTATATGTATACTCACATGTAGAAACACACATAGACAGTCACTAATGCTTACAACATCACATCAGAACACATCAAGAGGAGACAGAGCTTTCTTGTATTCACTAATTTGTATTGTATAGCTCAAATTGACAGGTGGAAATGTATGTTATGTATCCAGTTTTACATTGATGAAGCTTCCCTTTGAAATGGTAAATAACCTCAAACTTCTTAACTATGATTTGGAACCAAAGTACTTTACTCAACTATAACAAATTCCACCGCGTTTTATGTGTGGCCATGCACTCTGCAATAAGAGGTAATATTTTCCCACATTTTTGAGGACATAAACTTCTTTAGAGCCAGAAGCATAAGAAAGTGTACAAATGTGCCAATATTAATAAATTCTATTTGCCTTGTTCATCTCCTGGAAAACACAAATCCCTATCATTAATATAAATGTACACAGAGTAAAATATAAAAATAACAATTAGATTAGAATATTGCGAATGCATAACTGTATCAAAGCAGATCATAAAGTGATGGACTAACATAAACAGTAACATTAAAAATGTAAATTTTATAAAAATACAAGAATGCTAATTTTCTGACTTGTTAAATATTCCCAAATTTTTATTCCAATATAATCTTTCTAGTTAAAAATACTGCTGTAGTCTTAATCAATTGTAAAGTGAAGAACCTGACATATATCAGGAATAGTTAGTAGGTAGGTGCCCGAAGTTGTCCTGGGTGAAGCTTTCATTACGTGAAATCAAAAAATGTTCTGTGCTGGATTTAAAAATCTCAATAAGAAGTGTCTTATCTGAGAAATGCTCTCCACACAATTCCTAGGTCAGGGAGTGAGTCACACTCTCCAACCTACTCCTTGTTGCCTGAGGCTATTACTTTTCCTGTACAGCAGAAAAATCTGCTCCTGGGAAGCTCACATCAAAGATGATATTACCTTTGTCTCTGATTTTACCAACTTCCTAAACTTTTCTCCTCATGCATTGAATATTTCAACGTATCTCTGCATTGATCTCTGCCACCCTGCTGCCCTCCCCCGAGGAATCCCTGAGCTAGCTGGACAGTGCAGCCAACAGCTGATTCCCTTTTATTGCAAACCTCCTCATGATCAAATTCCTGAATCCTCTACAGCTCAGCCATTACCAGACTCATGTTTTTGACATGATTATCTTCGACATGATTATCTTCAGAACTGCTCTTCTGAAATCTTCAATTTTTTTCTGTTACTTCCTTAGGACAGTCTCTAAGATTCAGAAATAAAGAAAGCTTACAGAAAAATGTGAACCACATATGTCTTAACAATCTTAAAAGCTATGAGAAAGAATAGATAAATTACTTACAAAGAAATGACAATTAAACTGACAGCTTCAATAGACACCAGAAACAAATGGAACACTGTTTTCAAAGTGCTAGGGGAAAATGCTTGTCAAATTCAACTTCCATGCCCAGAATTAGTGAGTGAAGATGAAATAATGATACTTTTATACAAAGTCTGAGAGTTTCTCTGATCCTAGTCCCTTACTAAGTGAGCTACCATATTTCATTGGATATGCAATGTTACCAAATGTATGATGTACCAATAAAAGAAAAATACCATTAATTAAATTTGGATATGCTGTCATATGTAACATTCATCCTAAATTTAAGAGATATTAAAATAGGAAAACCTGTACCTTTGAATGACTTTCTTTAAAAATGAGTAGAAGAAACAGTGTAAAAAGGAGTGCATCCAGAAGGTAAGAATAAAATGTAAGAAACAATATTGAGCGAACTAAGTAATAAGTATACCTGTATGCACAAATAACATCTGAGAATAGCTAACGATAATTATAACTAACTGGGTAGTTTTAAAAAGAAGGTGGAGGTAAAAGGGTTGTCAGCAGTAACATGGAAGAGAGAGGAAATATCACATTAATGACAGCCTGGTCCTTGTATTTGAAGGAATAGATACCAAAACCCTATGGCATTGTTAAATATGTTAAATATTTTAAGGGCAAAGTGTATTCAAAAGAATTGAAAAGTTGCACCATATTTAAATAGGTAAAGTAAAACTATAAAATCTTTACTCATAGAGCACAAAGCAGTATAACACTTACAGTGAATTAGTTCTTTATCCACAACTGTACATACAAGTACAACCAAACATAAATCTCAAAAAACAATGAATGGAAAAAATAAGCTGTAGTATAATGCTGATTGTATAAAGATATCTTTTAAAAGTAATACACTAGTGTTATAGATTTGTTAGATGAGTGTGTGGGGGTAAACTCATAAAAATGTTTCTGAATGGAAAGATATTTTTCAAATGTATGACCATGATGGTCTTTGAAGACAAAAGGGTAGAAAAAATCCAGCCTGGATACAGAGGAGACACAACGTTACCTGTAATATCACAGTTTATTCTAAATTATTCCATATTTGAAATTTTAACCATAACTAAACTATTTTTTAAAATTCATTATCTACTTTTTTAGATCTGATCCTCTGATTTCCTGGTGCAATCAAAACAACAAAACAACAACAACAAAACCTGTTCTTTCTGTCTGTGATCAATCATCTTTCCCCTCCATTGTAACTTTTGCTTGAGGATTTCTTTCCTGTTTTCAATCTCACTCCTCGTCCTATTTCCAAAACTGTTTTCCAAATTGCAGTATAAGCTTTTCCTTCTTCTTTTTTGGTGATGGAACTTGTGATGGAACCCAGGGCTTCATGAACGCAAGGCAAGCATTCTTCAACTGAGCTACAATGGAACTACTTAGCCCAGAGGAAAATTAAAGGAAAATATATCTTCTATGCAATTCCTTTACCTAAACTTGTATGTTTCTCAAGTTTTTCAGGAAAACCCATAAGGCCTTGAGCAATTTGTCCTGACACCTATTCAGATGAGCTCTCCTTCCTCCGGCAAAATAAGATGATTTGTACACTTTTATAAGGCTGTGGCGGCTTCCTATCAGCCTTGATTCCTACTTTGGTCCTTCCTGCGGCCACTCCAGACTGGTAGACCCCAGCTAATCAGTTTGGACTCCATTCAGATGTTGCATCTCCAGGAGAGCTGCTCCCTGCCATGGTGTCCTAGTCATACTTTATATGTATTGTTCTTTACTTCTACTGCAGGAGTTCAGCCCCAAATAACTGAATTATATTACTTTCTAACTTCTCACAACTGTAACTCTTGAGTTAAGGGACTCCATATAATGACAGCTAACAAAACAGTGACCATTCATGGGTTGTCTGTTATCTCTCAGGCCCCATGCAAAGTGATTTGCTGATTGTCTTTCTCTAATATACCCTAAACCTTCAGAGGAAACCTCACTCTCCATGTGAGTACCTAAATGCTAGGAGGTTACATGCAGTATGACTGTTACTCCACTCTCTTTGAGTAACACAGTTGCTAAGTGATGGAAATTGGCTTCAGATGTGTACATATCCCTCACCACTACTGGGTATCATTAGTTCCCAAATCCTTTGCAATAGTACCTTGTAACTTACAGGCATACAATGAGCATATTTAAAGAAGAAAATGAGAAAGTAGAGAAATAAAAGGTGAGGGGCAAGGAGGGATGCAAGGAGACAGACAGGGGGAAAACCAGAAATTGAATTATGTCACCAACTCAAGCTGTGTTGTATTTTAAATGATGTAATTATTTTTATAATAATGAAAGCCAATCTGTATGTGTGTCATCCTTGTACTCTTTGAAAAACAACATACGTAGAGCCAGCTAAGACATTTGCCATCTCTACTCAATCAGTTTTGTGAATGTAATTTGCATATTCCGGTATGGAGATATTTGGATGTCAGATCCCAGGAATTTCAACTTTTCCTAAAAGGCTTTATTTAGTCTTTTAAAAATGAGCAAGGTGGATGAGTAAGAGGGAAATAGAGTAGGTTGCTCACTTATGTAAGATTATGAAAATCCAAATATAAATTTTTTTTGGTTTCCCATTATGGAAATAGAAGTCCCATTGAAATATGAGTCAATGACTTAGACTAGAACATTATATATAACTTACTTGACTATGATTCTTCTTACCTATGGATTCCAACTATTTGCCAAATCAGAGGAGAAAACTACTTTCTTTTAAGATTACATAATCAGTGACAAACTCAAAATATAGAGTGACCTTTAGCTCTAGGGGATATTTGATGTTAGTATTTGACTTTTAAATAGTAAAATTTGTTATTATAATAATCTTTTAAAATAATTTAACAGTGGGATCACTTTGCCATGGAAAAACTGGCTCTCATTCTTTCCCCACTTTCAAATCTTCAACATATTAAGGATTTCCCCTTTCTTCATCTGGGCTTTTACTTATAAATGATATGACAACCAGACAAAGAGTAAGTGAGGAAATCCCTGGAAGGAAACAGGAAATAATGAATTTTGTGATTTTTTTCTTACTTCCATTAACTATGTGTGAGCCATGATATTTTTAGATAGTGATGAAAATTCCACATTTTAATGTTTTTTATTTATATCCCAGTATGTATTTATGGATTTGTTTTATGGGGTAGTGAGGTAATTTGATGCAGAGAAATACTTGTTGTTTTTTTTCCTGAAAGCTAGGTGTTTACTATAGGTGATCCTAGGGGTAATCTGTGATGATAAAGAGTTGTGAAAACTTGAATCATTTTATTAAAATATCAACCTTTTCAGATTGACTTTTAATCTCTTCTTCCCTCTTCAATAAGAAATAGAGAATGTCTGAGGGCTAGAAACTTTGGTAGACAATAGTTCCTTGTTAGAATTAGATTATTTTTCTTCAATAGCATTTACCTTTAGTTTTTCTTCTATTTATTTCAGTGATTCCCATTTTTTCATTTAGAATACTTACATATATTTTCGTACAAACAAACTGCTTACATAAAAACAGCAAGTTAATGTAAAGAAAAGTACTTGGCAATGTGTAAGTTCTTTTTTTTTGATAAAGTAAAAGTCACAGGTTTATAGAAGAAAGTCTGAAATCTGGTGCAGTCTTATGGAGAATGCCAAGTAAATGGTAGGCACTGATTGAAGTCAGTATATGTAGTAAATTCCTTCCATATCAGCATCTGAAAATTTGACATTTGTGGGCCAAACAATTCCTTAGATACCCAAGTCTCAATAGCTCACATGATTTTCTGCAGAGGTGTGCGTGTGAGTGTGTGTGAGTGTGTGCGAGTGTGTGTGTGTGAGTGTGAGTGTGCATGTGAGTGAGTGTGTGTGTGTATTGCCTCTGGGCTTGCGTCATTGCCACAGATTTCCAGGTTCATTGGACCTGCAGTGCCCCTGTCTTATAATCACCAAGCAGGAGGAAGTGGGAGCTAACACCGCCTCTGCGAAGATGATCATAAACATCCTCCCAGCACACTTACAAAACCCATAGGCAGAGTCAGAACCAGTGTGAAAAAGTCCAGGAAGAAACAAGCTACAGTGGAAGTAAGAATCCCTTCGTTTTCTGTTTGGAATTGGATTCTGGTGGGGAGTTTACACTTTCATTGCTTGCTGCTTCCATTTGCAGTGCCCATATGATTTTGGAATCTGAAACTCAGAGTAAGGTCAAATGGCGTGTTGTAATTAGGGTGTTCATCTTTAGGAATGGAGAAGGATTTGTGTAAGTTTTGAAAAGCATTATGAATGATGAAGTAACCACAAGCCCATTAAGTTGGTTGTTACTATAACCTTTGGACTGAACACTTCATAACAGTCCTACTTCAGAACCGTAGAAAAATTCAGAATTATTCAAGCTTTCTAGATAACAGGAACTTAGCTTGCTCCCATGATGAACAGACACACATGAAGGAAAAGTCCACTGACTCTGCGTTCACCTCCACCTCAGAGGGCTAATTGCTTAAGAAGTAGTGTCAAAACACAGCAGTTACTTCAGTCTCTGCAGTTGGAAGAGCAGGGAGGTGAAAATTTTGATTTAAGTAAACAAGAATATGCTTAAATTGCAAAATGATGAGAGAAATATTGTAATAGTTTGCAAAGATGAATTAGCATCCTTCTATAAGCAGGAAAATTAAATATAAGTCTTAGTGGGCAACAAATACTCTTGCTTTTATTCTTTTTTTTTTTTTTTTTTTGTACCAGGGATCGAACTCAGGTCCTCACACTTGCGCAGCAGGTGGTGAAACCCCTGAGCTGAATCCCCGGCCACTTTTATTCATTTTAAACAGTGGCAAGTATAGCTAGCTAGCTAGCTAGATAGATATAGATATTAGATGATAGGTACAAATTGATGGAGATAGAAAACATAATTACAAAGATAGAAAGAGATAGAGAGATAGAGTTTAAATTGGTAGGAGTGTAAAGCATAAACTATTATTGAATTTGTTTAGAAAATGTAGCAATATGTATCAGAACTTAAACTTCAACTATCTTCTACTTCATTTAGAAGTTGAAGAATAAGTTACATGAATAAGTTACATGTACAAACTTTTTCATATTTAATAGAGTGTAGCACAGTAGTAATCATTTTAGCATTGTTTTATAATAAACCAAATGAACAAAATCCTGGTGATAACTATGTATATCTCCACGGCTGACTGGCTAAAGAAGCTAATGCAGAGCTGTTCTTGAATACTATGCAATTATAAAAACAAAGAAACAAAAACTGGTAAATATCTATCTAAACATGTGGAAAAAGCCATAGTGTATTCTATATTGGGAAACAAGTTACAAATGTATTTAACAAATAAGCAAACAAAATATGTATATATACATATGTATGTATATATACCTGTATTTATTTCTATGGCTTGTTTATATTTTCTAAATAATAAATCATCTGGAATGCTGTTCAGCAAATGATCGCTGTCCACTGACCTCATGGGAATCAGTGTCCACATGACAGTGATGGCAGAGGAATGTGCTGGAACTGTTTGTAGCTCTTAGGAGGTTGTCCATTTGAATTCCCAGACAGGACCCAGGGGCTGGGTACCCTCCATTAGCACAAAAGGCAGCATTTATCCATAATTGAGAATTGCTTGACTGTGACTACATACATTATATAAATCATAAGAAATATGAGATTTCCTTTCATTGGTTTCAAATTTTCATTTAGCTGTTTGATACCAGATAACAGTCAGGAGTTCTCTGAAAGGAACTGTACAGAAGGGAAATTCAAAGTGGCACATTCAGGAGTAGTATATTCAAGTGTTTAGACTACGGCACTTGTATCAAGCTTGATCATGCATAGGATATGTTTATGGAATATCTGTCCCATAGTCAACTGTTTTGAAATTAAGTAGTGTATCCACTTTGTAAATTTTATATCATGTTAGATGCATCAATTATGAGTGCAAAATACATGGAAAAGAGAAATATATATTTACTAATTTCAACTTTATAGGAAATCCCAGTAAGTTAAACTGCAGTGTGGTGATATCGTGAAGAAATGATTTCGTCATACATTAAGATTTTTAAAAAGAAATTAATGGATCTGTGAGAGATTTCTGCCATAAATACGTTTTGGAAAACAGCAGGTCATGGTGACACAAAAGTTTTCTAATACAAATTAAAATAGATGTTTTTCTTTCAAAAGTTCCTAAATCTAAATCAATGCTGTCTTCTTAAGAATAACAACATATGCCATTCCTATTTGACCAGGATTTTTTTTGGGGGGGTGCATAAATGAGGTTAATGGTACCTTATATTACCTAAAATTTATCATTTTCTTCCCTTCATGTGAAGAAAATGATAAATGAAGATTCAGTGAGGTTTTCAAATTCATGTTTCATGTTGAAATCAGATATCTGAAAACAGATGACCCGACAAAGGAGGAAGTAGAGGAAAGAGGAAGAGGAAAATAGGTGGGAGGTTGTTTTCAAGAATATCAAAGAACCATTTCAATATCTGTCATGTTTATGTCACATTGAAAATGGCATAGAGAGGATTTTTATAAAAATTTAGGGAGAAAAACTAATGCAACCCATGAATTTCCTCTCCCCCCGCCTTCCCTTTTTACATACAATATTACTTTCGGAATTCTTTTCTTAAAAATGAAAACCCAGAAATTAAAAGCAATACAACTTAGAAATTACTGACTTCTTTGTCCATAGAAATTTCTCTTCAGGTAAAAGACATCTATAATTGGTATCTGTTCAAAATTTGTAACTTCAGGGAAAGATCCGTAACAGCAATGAAGGGAAATCTGTCAGTTATAGCCCACTGCTTTCAGCAAAATGAGCTCAGTGCCATGAGCTCAGTACAGTAGGCAGTACCAAAAGAGCTGGTAATCAATTATATTCTACAAGCAAAACCAAGTATACGCTCTATCTAATAATCAGTACTGAAGAAAGGACGGGATGAATTTAGTAGAAATTTTTCTCAAGCCAATTGACTAAGTTTTGGTTAGATGACTTGGTAATTTTATCATAGTCAATGTGGGTGTATAATCACTTCATACCATAGTGGAGAAACAAGGTATTAATTATTATTCTAAGTAGGCCTCTGGTGCCCACTGCCTTGTGAAAGAATTGATCTAGATTTCTGATATTTATGATTTCCTAACATGTTTGTAATATGAATTTTTCCCCAAATACAAACCCAGATTGAGGACTCTTCTGGTTACTTGCACTGACACTGCAGGGATTCATTGCTTGCTGCATGGTCCAAAACTCAGTTAAGATACTTCCTAGGAATTGGTACCAGGGGAAGCATTTTTGTTTCAGTCTCACTCAACATCTTCCACTTAAGTTGTATAGTTAAATGACAATATTTTCATTTAAACAACAATATAATATTTTTCTTCTCTTTTTTGTTGGGGGAGAGATGGGTAGGATGTCTCATTCAATAGAGAATTATTCACACTGGTAAATGCACTGATTGGTTTGTAAAGTGAATACACAGCTTATCTCCCACTCCAGGACTTGAAACCCTCCAATATTTCTCTTCAGTGCCACAAATTAATGAAGTGTTTAATAGATTTGTCTAATAAAAATGCTTGCGAGGGTATAATATGTATCTCATTTTTCTTCGTATTTTATCAAGTAAATTACCTTGAACAAATCCTGACAGAATATCTATTATATTTTATAAGCATAGTTGATAATATATTATAGTAGAGCATGTTTTATAAGCATATTTGATATTACAGTATACTATAGCATATTTTATAAGCATAGTTGATATTATCTTTTTGTTTAATTTTTATTTTTTATGTGCACGTTTGGAATACATAATGATTCTATGCATTGTGGGGACTTGATACATGTACACATCTTAATTCTTTCTACTTCCCCTTCCCCTCCTTTTGAGGAATTAGAGCAAGGAACACACAGACCAGAGTTAACCGGTATTCATCCGCAGCACACAGAACAATGTGGTGTGATTCAATCAGGTCTAGCATACTAAGGTGTATAGCAGAGACACACACACACCATAATCAGTGTCCAGAGGAGAAGCTCTTAAGCCTGGTTTGCAAGTCAAAAAGGGCCCAAGAAAGTTGGGGTTTTCCTTTTCAATGAAATCTAAGCTGAATCTTGAAGACAGAGTTGAAGAAAGCCAGGTAGACAAAGTAGAGATGGTTTTTAAGGCCTACAAGTATGAAAATACAAGATACATCTGGGGAAGTTTATGAGTCATTTTATTTTTGAAAGCTGCAGCAGGTAAAACTAAGCAGAGAACAAAAGTCAGATTATAAAGGGCAACCTCTGCTGAGGAAAGAACATTATTTTATCCTGAAAATCATGGAAAACCATCAGAAAGATCTTGCTGGTGACATGAAGGGATGCACATTTTGGGGAGTGCAGTAAGGCCGGAGGGTGATATGCTGAACTATGGTCAGCAGCAGAAAGTTATGTAGGGGGCTCAGTGCAGTATAGGTAGACTACACACCAGGATGGAATAATGAACATCGGGCAGAAAGAGAAGGGTTACACCCAGGTGTCTCTACTGGAGGACGGGATGAGACTGCTACCCCCTCCCCGTGATTGAAATCAGACTGTGAGGCCATCCTTTACTCTGCTTATTCCTTTAATATCACACATTCCCCTTGCCTTCAAAAATGAAAGACAAGCAAGGCATAGTTTCATGAAGTATTTTGCTCCAACCCAACTAAATACACACTTTCAACACTTTGCCGGTTCTTCCTTGGAGGGACTCTCTATTTACCTGTCATTCTTATATAAGAGGTTTCTGGGAAATGAAATCTGCATGTGGAAAAAATATCTGCACTCCCATGTTTACAGCAATGCTGTTTCACAATAGCCATGGCAGAGTATCGTCCAAGATGTCCACTGACAGGTGAATGGATAAAGAAATATGCACACACATGTGTGCACACACACACTCATAAAAAGAATGAAAGAGTATCATTTACACCAACACGATGGAACTGGAGTACATTATTTTATGTGAAATCAGTCAAGCAGAGAATGACAAATACTGTACGTTCGCACTTGTTAGTGTCGCAGAAGGAAAGAGTAGAATGTTTTTCAGAGACTGTGGAGAATTTTGGGGAGTAGCAATGGAGAGAAGGTGGTTAACAGGTACAGGGCTACAGTTGCATAGGAGAAATGGTTGACAATGATCAATTATATATTTCAAAATAGCTAGTAGAGAGGATTTTGAACTACCCTAGCACAAAGAAATGATAACTGTTGAAGGTGATGGATTTGCCAATTACCCTGATCTGATACCCTGATCATTAAATACTGTATACATGTACTGAAATGCCACATTGTACCTCATAAATACATGCAATTATTGTGTTAATTAAATATCAAACTGCATTTTTAAAAAATTTTAAAACCAATGAATGACAAATTATGTTATACAAACCCATCACAGTAGACTAAGGCACAATAATTGATATAGTAGAGTACTGAGATATTAAGTTATCTGGTGCAATTTTGTTAGAAATTCCAAATAGCCATATATCCAGATAACTGACTAAACTTTTCATAATTCATCCAGAAAACTGGAAATTTAGAACACCTGATCAGTATGGATCAGTCATGCATTCCTGACATATTTTATAAATGTTGATTATTTTACATGCAAATTAAACTCCCTAAAACTAACCATGAAGAAAAATTATGGTTGGTACAAATGTAATTTTCTCCATAGAACTTCACTTGACTTTGGTAAATTATTTTACCTAACATCTACTAAAGTGTATGCTATATTTTGCAATTATATTATATTATATTTATTATATTTGCAAGGATATCAGTTAAATTCCATTCACTAGGATATGGTTATGGAGTAGAGATCGCTAATTTCCCACATTTTAAATTCTCTGTTATTCTCTTTTGTAAAATATACTGCTCACACATTCACTCAGCTATATTTCCTCTTTCTTAGCATCTAGCTATCTTACTCTTATAACTAAGTTGATGCTAGCAGTGTGCATATAAGTGACAATATGTACAACTTTCAGGTCTTATCCTTAAAGATTATTTGGTTTGATCGCCTCTCTTTTTTCTTTTGCTTTTCTTACTGATCAGGAAAAGGCAAGAATGGGAAAGTTCTGGATGCAGATTAAGGAGCCACATGTCAAAGGTGGTAGTGTTGACCCACGAATTTAGACCTGGATTACCTTATCCCAGCTTCCCGCATTGATCTTTTCCTTCTGAAGATTTATATAAGAGTCGGAAATACCCATCTACCTTCCTGGGGGCTCTATATTTTTTTCTCCATCATAGAATCTTATTCTGTATTCAGAACATTAAGAGTGATGAAAACAAGTGTTCACCCCTTGTGTATCCAGCGTCTTCACACACGTAAGCAACTGTCTCAAGCACATGTCATAAAAGCAAAACTTTTCAAAGGAAACAGGCAGAGTTGGTTGGCAGGGGGATGAGAGAACATACCGGTCAACCAGCAAAATTATCACCAGGACCAAGAAAATGATTATAAATAGTGTGAACTGTTCTTCCTTTTCTCCTACCCTGTTCTTCAACTTTTCAGTGACTTCCAAGATCAACGATTGGGAATTGGCTTTCTGGAAATAGCTCATCAAACAATATCCTAGCTGAAAATCAGGCTCACTCTGAAAAACACTGCTAATGGTCCATAGGGCTGACCACCAAGGGGAACCACCATGTCCTCATCTGATTAATGGACAACTAAGTGAGCTTCTATCCCAAAACAGCAAATTGGCATGGGTATCTCACAATGTGAGTGCAGAGCACACAGCTTAATGCTTTGGTCATTCACAATTTCTACACTAAAAAATAAAGGAAAGAAACAGAAGAAATCTGTATTCATGTCTACTTCTTGCCTCAAAAAAAAAAACCTACATTTGGATTTTATACCTTAGATAATGACATTGTTCTTCTAAAATTTAAAAATGTAAAAGATTTGGTGGTATTATTTATCAACTTGTTTTAAAAATGCATTTGAACTTATATTTTGAGCATCATACAAATATAAATACCATGAACCAAGAATAAATAGTGGGCCTTACAGTATCTGTATTTCATTCCAAGAGTCTGTAGAAATAGTCAGAAGAGAGCAATAGAAATATCACACACCTAACTCAGTTTATGATTTACCACTTGAAGAGTGAGCAGGCCAGGAAATTTGTACATTTCTTCAGAAGTCAGCCGCCTCTGGGAACAGGACGCAGGGTGAAACTGAGAGCTAAGACTCAGAGTAATGTGGTTGATGATGGAATGTGAATTAATGTAATTTAGGTTATTTTTCACCAGGTTCACAGAGTCTTCAGAACTTCCTAAAATCTCAAAATAGAGTTGCCACCAAAAATAAAGTTGACCTTCAGTCCACAGCACTCAGATTTAACTACCCTGGTTCTAAAATGCTATATGGACAGCAAATGAGCACAGTAGCCTTTCCGGAATCAACTATGGACCCAGGAGAAGTTGAAATAAGCACCTAGCAATTAAGACTCAGCATTTATGTTAAACTTACATGGAAATATATGCCTTCAGAGATTAATTCGACTTAAAGACACTGTATTTCAATAAAATTGAATACAGTTGAGGAAAAGCATGCAAAGTACAGCATTTGAAAAGCTGAATGAGTTAATATTTCTGAGTTATTTGTCACTGGATTTTGTGAGTCTAAAGTAATACGTCAAATAATATTTTCATAACAGAACAAAAAAGCAGTGGGTAACTTTTTAAAGAGACTCATCTATTGAAGTTTCACCTAGAAATTTGCAAATGAACATACGAATAAACCCCACAATATTCTTACACTATTTAGTCAGATTTATTTGAAATTAATCTCTTCAATTACCCCATCATTCTGTCCTGGAATAGGTTTTTTCTTTCTTTTTTTTTTTTCAAAATCACTTTTCTGTTAGATGAGTGGCTTAATTTTAAGAATTTTATGAAAGTTAAATTTTTAAAATTAAGCTTTTCATCTTTTGCAATAACCTTGGGGCCATGGAATAAAAATAGGATTGTGGAGGACTATTATAGTTGCTAAACTTCTTTTCCAGAACAAACATTACTATTTAAGGGTCAACACATGAAATTGTAGGGGAGGAATCACAGGGATAAACATAGAAATTGGTAGTAGGCACAGTGATATTGGCCCAAAATGGCTTCCTAGTTTTGAGAAACAATTATTTCCATTTAGTTTGAGCAAGGTATCAGGGATGAGAAACAAATCTACTTGGCTAGGAGAAAGATAGTAGCATAAATTAATATACCAAGAAACTGAATAATGAAACAATATTTCCAATGATGACTTTTTCCTCCAAAGAATATGAGAATTCATAATGAACTTTGAAATTTTTTTATCTAGCACTCTGAGAGGCTAAGGCGGGAGGACTGAAAGTTCAAGCCCAAACTGGGGAACTTAGTAACTTAGTAATTTTTATTCTGAGAACCTGTCTCATAATAAAAAATTTTAAAAAGCTGCAGATATAGCTCCATGGGAAAGCCCTGGTTTCAATCCCCAACAACACCTAACAGTAAAAATACCAAAAAAGAGAGAATGACATTCTTCTACCTACATGGAAGTAACTAAGCTCAAATTAAGTATATCATCATGTATGTGTCTTAATTTCTATCAACATATGAATATTTGTATGCAGACTCATTCTTTGTGTTCAACAAAAAACAGGAAAAAATTAAAATGTTTATCAGATACTCTGAAATAGGCCAATTTACTTTTTTGAAACTTCCGTATTTGTCAGTATCAAATTCATCACTATCAAATTCAAGAATAAAATAGTATTAGAACTTACCAAAGGCCACACAAGCCATTGGGTCTAGCTCAACAAGCAGAAAAAAAAGAAAGCAGAGGGGTGGGTAGAAATCTCCACCTTTCCCTTTAAATAAATATTTTAACATCGCTCTAGAATGAGTCTAATGTAATATGGAAAAGAACTGAGCTCCGGGTATTTCAATAACTTTACAAATATCATGAGACTGGAGACTTATGTACCATTACATATTTTATCCAGATTCTCACATATTCCAGTTCCAAAATCAACAAGTGACAATGAACTCTTCAGTCCATATATTTGTTTATCTTTGCCTACCTGTGAGTGAGTTCTTCCAGATAAAAACATCTGCCTCTCCTGTCCTTATTCTATTACTGTTACCAACTTTCTAATGCTTTTCCAGGCTAAAATTACCCAACTATCTTTAACTCCAAATTCACTTTTATTCATCTAATTCACGCAATAATTTCCAAAGTCCATAAATTTTACTTTGCACACTCTGTTTCCTCCTTTCCATTCCAATTTTTACTGCTTTAGGTGAGGATCCTAAAAATCCCACCTCCAGACTCACTGATGCTTTTCCAACTTGTGTCTCTTTCTTCAGGATCTTCATTTTTAAAGATATTCTGTACCTTTCTGCCTAATTAACTTTCCTTAAGTGTAATTTTCAGCACATCACTTGTGTGTTTGGTAACTTGGAGCTATTCTCAACCTTGCATCTGGGACTTCTGACCTGCGTGACACTGGATGTGTCTCATTCTCTGCTATCAGTTTCAGGCATGAAAATGTGGTCCTTTCACTGTATCATAATCATCTCAGAGTACATTCCCCTAAGTAATTCCTGGTCCTCCTATTATCCACTGCAGTAGTTCTGAACCAGGGCCATGTGTTGCTTCTTCTGCTATAGCACCATCTGCATTCACCTCCTCCCATGCATGCATCCTCTCTACCCTTCCTGTGCCCTTAGAGGATGACATTACACAGAGTGCCACCTGGGCTCCCTCGTCCTCTGGCCTCTCCTAGGCTTAGCAAGTGAAAGCCACTGGCAAAAGATAGGCGGGCAGGATGAGAGGAGTCTGGATATTTTATTCGCCTGACTCTTTCCCTACTTAAGAGTCATATATCTGACAGTAGTTTTTCCCTCTGTGACCTAAGCCTCTTTCAGGAGTCCTAATTGATTCCAGATGTTACTAAATTCTGTCCACTTTCTCCTTAAAAGTAGGCTTCTTGGATTATTTTCTTCACACTTTTGTATTTAGTCCCATCATTAAAGTCTCTTCTTTTGGATTTCTTGCTGGAGCCCTAACTGATGGATCTGAAGAAAGTTGTTTGTTTATTTGTTTTATGTTTTACAAAATACCCATCTCAGAACTCACCCCAGGACAATAAAACTAAAATCACAAGTGTGGGGCTTAGGTAGAAGTACCTTATAAAAGTTCCTGGTAAAATATGAAGTTTAAACACCATTCAAGGATACATGTAAACGGATATGAACCTAATTGACCAGTCAAGCAATGCTACAGGAAAAAAATCACCTAATAACAATAGGCTCCAATAGGCTAACCTAGAATATAATCAAATCTTAGCCAGAGTAGACTTTGCCTCCATTCTGAAAAAAATCCCTCCTAAAAGTAGTCTTAACCCAAGTTAAAAGGAATTGTCTGGAAAGAGATGTTTTAAGAGTTGATGAAATATGTGTAAAAGAGAAGAGATTTCAAGATATCACATACCTCTCAGGCAACTCTTATACCCTAGAATTGCAAATAATCTCAAAGCACAATGTATACAATTTTCCATTGATTATTAATCTCTTACCACTTAACTAGTTACTGTGAATTTTTCACATGCACTCATTACCACTGGTATAAGTGCTAACAATCAGGGAAATGGGCTAATAAGTCAATAACCAAAGGAAATGGAAGAGATACCCATATTGTTTAAGTACACAGGTACTGGTGACATTTGGGGTGAATGCATGGTGGTTAATGCCTTTCACTGTTTATAGAGCTAGGCATTTGGAATGCTTAATTGCCTGGCAGATAACTTCTTCCCTTATAACTGGTTCAATTCCTCTGATCTCAGCTAGAAGGCTGCTCTTTACTGCTGTTGAGAAGCAGTTCCAAATCAGCAAGTCAACCAGTTCTTTTGAAGTTAAAGCCATTTATTCAGTAGTTAGAATACCAACTACAAGCACACAGGGCAGAGTAAATTTGATGTCTAGAACTGATCATTAAAATGTTTTTACTGGATGTGTTCTTCAGTGAATTTGGAAGCATCACTGGTAAAATGAAATGATATATGTGAAGTTGTGGCATCTGCATCATTTATTTACACCAGACCTATATATTGAATAGATGTCTGAAGATTGGATGTTTGATTGCAATTTGTTCTGTCATCATCATCTCTCTCTGTGTTTGGCTTAGGATGGGGACAAGAGAACATGAGAGTGATGAAAGTTCTGAGTAACTTTCCAGAAGTTCACCAACAAATATCACCTTGTTTTTTACTGTTCACAAACAGAACATTATTTGGCTAAAGAGCTGTGTTACTTTAATTTGAAAGCCTAAAAGAGGAGGTGAATATATGTCAGTTTTAGTTATAGTATTCTCCTAGAGTCGAATTAATTTAGTTATGGGATATTTTCTAGGAAAATCAAATCTTGCATAGAGAAAAGCAAGATGATAATGTTTGATTATTTAAGCCTGAAATCTTTAACCTTAGGCAATCTGGTCAAATGTAACAATGCAAAACGCTTCTAAGGAAAAGAGTTATTTTGAATCAAAAAGAATCTTTCCTTGAATATGAAATTTGTAGCTTTATATTTTTAGGACATATGACTTCTTATCAATGTAGCACCTAATGGTGATTTAGCCAGTGGCTCTGAACTGAGTAAAACATTGCTCTATGACGACTTCGGTTCTTCTACTTTTAGCCAGATGTGGAGAGAACGGTGTTCTCTGGCCAATTAGTTTCAAGGTCCAAACTATTAATGTTTAAGGAAGGTTATGTGTCCTGTGGAAATATACTCCTTCATGCTAGACTTGCTGTTTAATACACATGAAGATTGCAAAATCATGTAAAGGAGAGGAGAAAGAAAAGCCCTGCTCAGTCCGGCAGAATGTGTTTATACTACAATCAAGAAATAAGAGCGGCCTCAGAATGAAACAGAATCTCCACAGGTACTGTGGGTCTTGGAAGGGATTGCGTGACTATGTCATTAGAAAACCGTATAATTTTTTTCACTCTTTGAATCCTTTAATGAAAAACTGACTTTTGGCAGAGAGAAGAGTAGGTCTTCTAAACACTAAAAATTCTCTCAGAGGCCTTTCCAAGATGTTTTCAATGGCTCTCTGCCTCTCTCTGGCAGCCCACTCCTCTGTCAGTGTTTGCAGAAGGTCAATAAACCCTGCACAGGCGGGTGCTGGGAGTGCCTGTGTGAGAAAACCTGCCGTTGTTGCGGTAAATGCAGTGTCCACAAATTCATTAGGAATGCATTTGTTCCTGGAAATGCTAGCTATTCCAGTAACCGGCTGCCGCCAATGTTTTTAACCATGTTCCCCACTTTTGTACAGACGTTTACAGGGCAGAAAACCAGCTCTCTGTTCTCACCGCCTGCATCAATTTGTAGTTTGTTACTTGATCAGCTCGTTTTACCTTTTGTCTACTATAAAGGGCAGCCTGGGACACTGTAGTTAAGTCTGGGGCCTTCTTATTATACTTTATGATGAAAAGGGGCTCATTGGGTGAAGAAAAACTCTGAATCTATTTATTCAGCTATAAAGAAAATAATGGGGACCAGGAAGACCTCAAAAATTATAGGTAGTGTGAAAATTAGAGGAAAATAACTTCTGCCTTCCAGATTTTCTCATACACAAGAGTATTGTAGAAAAATTTCATTTTGTGATCCCACTAAAACCTTGAGAATTATTTCACTGGGCATTTCTTCTTTCTTTTTTTCTATTTGAGAAAATAAGAAAATATTTCCATTCTTTTGGACCAACACTTCTGTAAGCTAACCCTTCTGAATGTCAATAATACTAATACTGCTTGGAACTTATAAGAAGAAATTGTAAAAGACAAAATAAAGCAGTGTGCTAAAATGGCCAAGCGTTTACAAGCATGCACACAAATCCAAACACTGCCACCATTCTCCTGATCTGACCACCGAGCTGAGTGGAGAAAACACCAAACAAAAATGGAATCGCTGCTTTTTTTTTCAAAGAAAATTCTGGTCTGGTTTTCTTGAAGCAATGTCATTTTAAGAGGGTGATAGCGGTGAACTTCCTGTGATAACACAAGCTGACACACATGGCCTCTGCTTACTTGTAACGGCATGTTAAAGCTCGTGCGAAGTACGAGACCCCCTCCTATCACGAATGGAACACATCTGTCCAGGAAATACACTTCTCGGTGCCAAAATGCTTTTAGTGTATCTGCCCCCTGAGTGCCCTATCAAGCTACAATTCCCTGTCAGCAAGTTCCTTGTAATTCCTTTCCTTTTATGTTGATGAAAGTCTTGATCTATTATGCCAATATCGCATACTTTCCACAGCGTCCCAGAATCTATTCCTCGGTAATGTGCATAGGAGATCTAGCTCTGTGACTTAGACAACCAACCTCAGTAAGAGCATCGCCCCTTGCAGGAAAGCAGTGGCGACATGCTCAGTCTTCACCGTGTGGCTTAAGTTTTCCTTTGTCGGGGGAAAAACATCAAAAGACCAGTGGTGATAGCAGACAGGAGAGGAGCTAGTACACGGTTTTTAGAGTGAGCCTAGAGCAGTGAAGCAAGCAGGGATGGGCCTCACTCCCTTCCCTTCCTGACCTGGTGGGCTCTAACCATATCCACTGAGCAGGCCTGGAAGTCCCCTGGGTTTCTACTCAGAGTAGAAGCAGCAACAGAGTCTCTCAGTGAAGGAAGGGAAGATTCTACCCTCATTCTTGAGAAAAATCACAGGCCCCCAGGTGGCCTCTTCGCTTGAAGTTACTCTAACTTCTCGAGGCGTGCCATTCATGGTCTCTGCAAGGCAAGCTGAAGTTTTCTCTCACTTGCTCGCTCTCACTCATGCTCTCCCTCTCTTTCTCTGGCACTAGTATCTGAACCCAGGGCCTTCACAGTGAGCTACATCCCCAGCCCCTTTTTATTTTTTGTATTTTGGGTGGGATCTCTCCGAGTCACTGAGGCGCCCCCAGGCTGGGCTCTGACTTGCAATCCTTCTGCCTTAGCCTCCTAGACTTCTGCAGTGATAGGCACGCTCCACCATCCCACCTGGGCAAACTGAATGCTTTTTTAAAAATTATTATTCATTAAGTTTATTGGTACATTTTAGGTTTACAATATGATCACATTCATCATTGGGAATTTGTACCTGTACATGATATATCTTGGTTCTTTTTTTTTTTCCCATTCCTAACCCTCCCTTCAACCCCTCCACCCCTCCCTATTTACAAAGTCTTTGTTTCCGTTGTCTTTCCCTTTTCTCCTATTTTTTGTTTCCCTTCTTTCCTGTCCCCTACCTCTTCCACTTCCCCTTCCCCTTCCCCCTTTGACCTTTTCTTCCTATTTCACATTATCTATTATATATTTTGATCCTTATTTACACTTTCAGTTTCTTATACCAGAAAAACGATTCAGTATTTACACATGTGTGTTCTATTTATTTCACATAAGAGTATGGCTTCAATGTGCATCCATTTAGCTATAAATGTCTCTAGTTTATCATTTTTTATAGCTCAGTAGTACTCTATTTTATATAGGAGTCTTTGGTTTAGGACAATCAAGAGTCATGGGAAGGGACCAATAGTAGAGAAATTATAAACCACACTGATACTCACCCAGAACACAGAATCAGACAGAATGAATCTGATTCAGCAACACACTTAGCTGGAAATCATTTGACTCACTATAGCTGATTTTTGGATATTCCCTAGAGGAATCAACATGTTGTTGGACATTCATACAGAATTTTTTGCATCCTTAGCCTCTGTGATAGGGGTTAAGGTTACAACTAATAACTAATGCATTTCGTACTGCTTTATTTGTGCTAGGCAACATTCTAAGCGCTTTAAACATATTCACCCATTCAGTCTTCACAACAACTTAAACAGGAAGATATCCTCATACTACCAATTTTATATATCAATTAACTGATTCAGAGAAGTTGAATAACTCACTCTAAATTATAGACCTTCTAGGTGGCAGAGTAGTTTCAAACCAGGCAGCCTGGCTCTGAGTCCAGTTGTAATCTCACCTTCCAAGATCATCAAGCACAAATAGAAACACAGTTGGCTAAATGATTACTGAGATCCCGGAAAGGCTGCTGGGTGACAAAACCAAGAGCACAGCCCCTCCACTTCTGCACCCCTGCCCTCTTGTGATTGGGCTCTGCAACACTCCCATGTTCCCCAGCTCTTCCACAACATGGGCTTTGCTGCACACAATCCACCCCTTTGAGCGTGGCCTCTGTTAACTTGCTCATCTTTTGTTCTTGAACTATTTGGTAAAATTAAAGCAAAGCCTCACATTTCCAATTCCCCCGATCGATCCTGTATTTTACATCAAAAACCTACCCTCAAAAAGGTGATACCTTTAAAAGCGGCATTATCATTCAGTCTGCATTATGTTTTCCTCCTCGGATAAGATGGCCCAGTGAAGAACGCTGCTTTCCTGTAAAAGTCCTCAACAGTTCCAAAAGTTTCAAGTCTCATGCCTCTGTGGCTTTCTCAATGAATAATACAGGATTTGCAAGAGACCTTTTGGCCTCCGTATCCCAGGCATCTCCAGAAGAGAATAATAAATCCCACAACACAGATATAATTCAAAGTTTCAACTCCATATTCATATGATGGTTTAATATTTATTGACAAACACTATTTGTTGCAGGCCCAAGTTGGCCAAACATTTGAAGGAATTTCCCCCAGCAGAAATGCTGGTTTATAAAAATAACTTGGCAAATAATTTGTAAGTGATGTTCTTAAGTAATCAGCATGCCATCTAAGGAAATGTTGAAGTTGGTATGCTATTTTAGAGAAGGAGCACACAAGTTTCCAATACAATTTATTATGAGACAAAGGAGTAGGTGGAAAAATCCTTAGTATTATTCTTCGGGTAGATATAACAGATAGAAAAGCACTCCATTTAAAACATGTCATTGCAGGAGTGACTTAATTACTCATTTTGGCTTCTGAATCGTGTGCTCAAGTTCTCTAACCTTTTAGTTAAAAAAACTTTTCAATAGGTACAAAAAGAAAGCCAAGTGAAGAATTAAGTTGACCCCTCTCTCATAAAGGAAGACATAGTTCATTTTCTTTTTGATATGACTCTCATTCTTTCACCTAATTTATTAAATATAAACATATTTATTTAGAAATACACTTTTGTAACTCTGTATATATATATATATATATATATATATGTCTGTATATATATAGATCCATGACTATATCCTGACTACCAGTCCAACCATTGCAATGCAAATAAGCTTTAGTCCCAGACATTAAGAACTTTGTGGTTTAGCTGGAAAAATTAGACATGTCAGAGTACCTCTTACAAAGCAAGTATGGCCTAATTGACAGATGATAATGTCAACTATGTATTTGAAGAAGGAATCATCACGTCTATTTTGAGACACAGAAATGGCTCGTGGAGAGAATGTATTTGAGAAAGGCTCAGATGACGGATAGCAGGAGACCAGGAAAGAGGTCCCTGGGAGGAGAAGAAGAGAACAAGGCAAATACAAGAGGAGAAATGGCTTCCCAACCAATAAGAAAACACAGATTTATAGAAAAAAAAACACCAAAGAGACCAAGTCAGCAGCAGAGAAGAGTGTCCGGAAGGTTAGACTGAGAAAAATGAGTTGAAAATCAAAATGAGGACCCAACTTGTACTTCCTCTCATAAGATAAAGACTGAAGAAGGTAACTGTGTAAACAGAGTTGCCATTCTTGCAAGTATGTCAGGTAGATGGGTGAACCAGAGGAAACACTAGAAGTAACAAAGACCGAGGAAGGGTGGGTGTGTGTGTGTGTGTGAACCTGGGAAAGGAGGTACTAGAAGGAAAAGAGAGAAGTGTGATAGGAGGGAGAGGATTTGAGATTCAGTCCTGATGATGATTTTCCATAATTTCCCATCTGATTAGATTTGTAAACGTGGATTGAGAACATGGAGTTTTTAAAACTTAAGTGTTCGGCCTTGATGAGTAGGAGGAGCATCCTGAGGAGAATCGGGGCCTCAGAAAGAAGAGCCTGATGCTAAGTATCAGGCAGGTTAGCATGTGTGAGGCTGTTGAGCATTCCCTCCACCACCCACAGCATCCTCACCGAAGTAGATTTGCGGCTTGAAATCAAGAGGGCAGACGCATTTTCTATGACCAGGACTCTTACTAAAAATATTCGTTAGGGTTTTTTGTCCCAGATGAAAGTGCTGTTGGGCAAATAGGAGCTTTCAAGTTGAAGGTGCTACTGTTCTTACTTACATGGGTTCTTCTTATTTGAGAGTGATACTTCCTGCGGTGTGAGTGCTCCTCTGATAACGGCAGCACATTCTGATGACCCCTGGACAGACTGAATGGGGAAGCCTCCCAGTCCGGCCTGACAGGCCTCGTGGCTTTCCAAATGAAAGGCAGGGAGAGTGCGGCGTGGTGTGGAGACCCTTTGTCCAGCAGTCTCCACTCCACGTCCAGAGGCAGCTTCATGGCCTCTTGCTGTCCCTGCTGAGGGCTTGAGGGAGGTCACACGGACGCATTCTGTGGCCCATCCCAGACTCGTGTGGCAGAAAGTGCAGGGAAGTTTTTAATCCTACAGGTGTGGTCTGTAACTTCACTGCAGTCCTGCCGCTCACAAATTCATTGCCCCTAAGGTAAGATCACTATTACTTTAAGAATCTAGACTTTGGCAATTAAACCACAGGCAGGAATTAAACTGCAACCTCAACTGATTTTTCGTTTGGTTTCAATTTTTACTTGGCAAAAATTGTATATATTTATGAATCACACCCCGGAATAGCTAAATGAAGCTATTTAGCATATACATTTTTTCTCACATATTTATTTTTTGTGTGATGTGAACACCCAACATCTACTCTGAGCTGGTTTTAAATATACAAATACTTGTATTAACACTATAGTCACAGAAAATCTTTTGAACTTATTCCTCGGGCCCAAAGGAAGTTTTGAGTCCTTTGACCAAAATCTCCCTGATCTCTCGTCCTTCCAGTCTCTGGTGACCAACGTTTTACTCCCCATAGATGAATCTAGTCATCTGCACCAACATGGAAGTGCTACCGGAAATTGTCAGGTAAAATAAGCCACCCACTGGATGACAAATATAGCATACTTCCGATGTGAAATGCAAAAAAGCTAAAATGAATTTTGGGAACCACCAAAATGGATATTCAGGCAGTTGTTTGGAGTCAGGCACCGAGCTACATTCTAATTTTCCTTCCCTCTTGCTATACATCTTAGTTCTTACAAACAAATAAATTTCTAAACATCTCATTTTGGTAATAGATCTAGTGATTCCATTGGTTGATTGGTTGAAAAGTCTAATCAGATGGCTTTTGCTGAGGCACCTGGAGAAACACAGGCACAACCCTGTCCATGGTGTGCTATGTGTAGAGCAAGATTAGGATAAGAAACATGTGTTTTCGTGAGAATATGTTTTTGTCGGCCACCTTGAGCTAGTATTTTCTTAATTGCCCAGGGAATTTTTAAGGCGATGTAGGTTAGCTTATATTTTCTAAATATTATTTTTGTTTCCTTGTTTTATTACTTCCCCTTCTCCTCCCATTCCCAGAACCCCTTCCCATTCCCACAAGTCTACCTCCCTCTTTCCTATCATCTACCTTTTATTTTACTCTTTAAATCATTTATGTTTTTGGTTTCTCCTGTAAGAAAAAGCAAGCGGGTATTTAACCTTCTGTGTCTACTATATTTCCCTTGGCGTTATGGTCACAAGCTGCATTATTTTCCTACACATGATTCTATTAGGACACAGAGATCAGCCCCCTTCTTCAGGAGTAAATATTCCCATTCAGAACTGAAATATTTAAAACAAAGATTCAACCCAGCCCCTGCAGAAGAATGGCCATTATTCCCTCTATGACATCAAAAATAAAACACACCAGGATCTCTGCCCTGCCGATCCACACCCTCTGAATCTTGTTCCTCTGATGCTTTTTTCACACTTAGATACCACGATCAGACCACACCCAAGACCATATCGCTATCTTTAATTATGTCATTGATTATCTTCTAATTAATAGCCTTTTAATTTATTGAGGTTGCACTCAAGCTATTAGCAATTTAATTCAAGTATAAAAACAAAAGCCACTGAATATTCAAGGTGAAAGTCTGGAGTATGTTTTAGGGCTTTTTTAAACATCAATTAAATTTCTAAATGCATTAATTCTCCATTTCACTTAGCATTTACTAACCTAGAGGAGAGAAGGAAACCCCAAGAGGTTTTAATGGGACCAAGAATACACTTAATAAGGCCAGGTTTTGCACAACTAAATCTGCTACCCTCATTGTATACAGTGACAACGTCATAAGTTTAAGAAATCATGAACATTTAAAAAACTAGAGCAATATCCTTTGGTCAGTACCCACAAGTGATTTAAACTGTGTTTTGAGGAAGGCATTTGAGGTTGTTTCTAAGGCTTTCCCAGTTAGATCCAAGTATTTCGCCAGGGAATACACCCCTCCACAGTGTCTGTAGCTCACCAAGCACATTAAACTGACTTTCGCAGTGTGAGCAGGATTTCCCTCACCATGACAAGTATGTTTAGAAACCAAGAAACTTTAGTTTGGCCTTTGAGAAAAATTATTTATAGGAGATGGTTGTAGGGGGTGGAGAAAGCAGCCCTACTTTGCCCAGGAAGGAGGCAAACCTTGCCCAAGGTAGCCTTGTGACATTGCCAGCATAAAAGCATTGTGAAATTCCAAGCGTGTGTTTCTGCAGTGCTATCGGAAAGTACTGGTTACTGCACGAATGCATCACTAGCATGCCTGTCAACTTCCGGATCCATTCCTTCTAACTGCCAGTGCAAGCCAGGCAGGGAGGAGAGGAGAAGAGGTCTACCAATTGATTCTTCTAGTGTTTTCCCTAATGCATAGCTTCTTCCTCTTCAGTTTTTAAGAAATAAAATATAATTTTGCCTTTTCCTAATTAAATAAAGGCACTATAATTTTAAGTATTATTTCAATTTTTGTCCTGTGGGCTGTCAATTGCTTCTGTTCTCTAGCCTTAAGTTTAGAATCACTGATGATTAATGTACATTTTCAAATAATCAACTGACTAACTCACAGTAGCTGAGGGAAATAGGACAAGACTAATAGTAGCCAAGCTCTAAATAAGTCTTTCAAGTAAAAATAGAAAATATGACTCAGAATACAGTACTAGTTCTTCATCTTACAGATGTTCTCAGGCATCCAAGTCAGCTTAGGCTATGATACTGGTAAGTGGGCTACAGGAGTAAAAATTAGGAGAGAATGATAGGATTTCATTTTTTTCAGACTCTCTGTTGGTCTTTTGCTTCACATTAGCTCCTATTTTACAGAATGTATGGAAAGCTCTGCCCACTCATTTCTTAGTTACCTTAATAGTAAGTTTTCAATGAGCTTTAAGTTAGTAATAGAATTGCCTCCTTTTCTTCAAGGCATCCCAGCTTTACAAAACACAGCTCAGGAAACAAGTGCTTCAGTTATTAGCTGAGTGATCAATCACCTCATCAAAAAAACCTTACCCATGACTTCTGTCCCGACACTCCATTCTTAGGGCCAACCAGACAGAAAATATATCCTGCATCTCTGACCATAGGAGGGACAAGACAGAAATGCTGTCATGATATTCATATGCCACCTACTCGGAAGACCAATTGAGAAACTCCATATGGACTCCGGTTTGCCACTAGCCCACAGGATTGAAGTTTCTTCGCTGGTTTAAATTGAGAATTTGGGGTGAGTATAAAACTTTGCAGACATTTATTTTCATCATTCAAGGCAGGTCATTTTCACACTCTTTTTCAACCTACCCAATTCTCTTTTAGTTAACACCTTAGGCAAAGAAAATGCATTCTTTGAAAGCTTAAAAGAAATGAAGACCAGGTATGATAGGAGAAAAAGTACAGCATTGTTAAATATCTCTAAAGTGTTAAATATCTCTAACAAGGGAAAAGAATCTCGTACCTAGTACAAGTCAACAAGAAAGAACCCCTCGCTTACATAGGGGTAGGTTGGCTGAGTTGAATTATCTTAGAGGTCTGAAACCCCTTGCTCTCGCTTCTCAGCACTAGGCAAAACGGCAGGTGGTGCGAGTCCAGCTCCCCAGCAAGTTCCTGTAAACAAAACTACTTATTTATAGAAAGCTTCTCAGTACTGTTTTCAGGAGCTCTGGCAGAATGCAACTTAGAACCACCTATCAACTACAAAGAAAGGCATAAATCGCATCTTTGTAATTTTAATTTTCAATTGGAACCAGGTCATCTGATCCTCTGGATTTGGAGGGCACTCAAAATTATGATTGGCCATGGGTTTAAACAAGCATGGAGATAAGCCCATGAGCTCCTACTTTGGAACAACAACAACAACAAAAATTGGGCTGACATCATGGAACTCTGCCAGCAGACCTAAGCAGAATGTGATTATCTACTTCTCCTTTCTGTTCTTTCTTCTTTCTGGAGGACATCCATGGGAAGCAGCATTGATGGAAGTATATTTGAACCTCTGAATAGAGACACAATACAGAGAACTGGTTTTTTTGAAATACTGAAAGTTCCTCCAAAATATTTGCCTATTTAAAATGTAAGACAAAGTAAAATAGCAATAATCCCAATAGTAACATCTTCCTTTAAAAACATATTTCAGCATACTTTCATTTGTTCTCATAATTCTCCTTATGTGCTGCTGTACACATTAAATTGGCATATATCAGACAGTAACTCCCTTAACTGTTTTAATGTAAGCTTAAATTACATATAGAAAATTGAAGGATAAAATATAGATGCTTAAAAGATGAACATGGCAGTTTTTAATGTAATCACTTCATACAATAAAAATCATTACATAGCTTTAACGCTAAACAAAACCACTTCAGACATTCACCAATTTTTATTCAGCAGCTGTCAAACTCAAGCATGTTAGTTCACCTGAAATAAATACAATTGCAAAGGTACGTAGACATTATCTTACTTTTGGAAACTAAATTTCACCAAAGAGATATGGTGAAGACATCATTAAAGCAGACAAATTTTTCCCATTGCTGGCACAACAGGTACCTGTTGTGTATTTATTGAGTGAATGTATCCCAATATAATAGAAGATATAAGTACTAAACGTAAGTAAACACAATGGAATTTTAGAAAAAGGAGGAATCCTTCTAGCGGATTTATCAGTGAAGAGCTCCTGGAGTTATATGAACTGAGAAGGACGTCAATTAGGTGAAAATTCACAATAGGGCACTGTTTGTTAGGCAGAAATAAGAGAGGAAGCCACTAGAAGAGAGCACAAAAGCAGGACCAGATAGATGAAATAAAATATAGGGTGCAAGTTAAGTGGCAGCCGGGAGACCTATTCAACTTGAGTAGGCAGGGAAGTAATGGGGAAAAGGACTGGAGTCAGATTACAAAAACCTTGGTTTGTGATGTACAGGACCTTAGACCTCACTGTGTGAAACGTTGTCTCCTAGCCTCCCAAGTGTTCTTCCACTAATAGATATTTTGAGCATTCAGCGCAATATATGTATATTTATGTCCAAAAATCTTATGAGACATAGACTAATACAGATATGTATATAGAGATATTACACATAGATATTCGTGTCACACAGCTACAGCAAATTATAAATGCAGTTCATTATTATTATTTTGTGCATATTTGCTTAATATGTGTTATTGGTAGCTCCTGCTGAAGTTTTAATCTCCATGAGAACAGGAAACTTATTCTTTTTCTCTCTATATTGCAAGTGTCTAGTTCAGTACTTGGCACAGAGTAGCCAATTATTAAGCATTTGTTTGATAAAAGAATAAAATAAAAAGTTGGAAGATGGTGGTCAAATGTATGAGGAGGTGAGAATACATCAATTTGGAATTATCAAATCAAACATTCTTTACATTTCTCTCCGGAGACTGGACATCTATCTGCCGCTTTCTTATAAACACCAAACTTCAGTATTGGAATTATCAAAGACAGAATCTATATCAAAGAAAGGATGGAAGAAACAAGACTGCACCATCTTGAAGTGTAATGCTGAAACTTTTTTCAATAGCTTTATTATGGTAGGTACAGTACACTGTATTTAGTATATATAATTGGATCAGTTTGAGAATATGCGTATAGCCACAAAACCAGATCAAGGTAATGGACATATTCATTACTTCCAAAGGTTTCCTTATGCCCCTGTACTTGTATTTGTTTTGTTTTGTTTATGTTTTAATAAAACCACCCAAACTTTCTTAATCTATTCTTTATTTCTGCAAACTAAAGAAATAGCTGATATATTTTAGGCATTTTTTTCCACTGAAGATTGACTAATAAAAGAATGAAGAGTTCTATTTTTAATTTCTTCACATAAAACAAGGTTTCCCAAAGTAAGTTCATTGGAGCTTAGGGGTTCCAAGTAGAATCTTTAGTAACTTGATAAAGTGAGAGCTAAAGAAAAGAATTTGAATGAACTCTTATCTCAACTAGCCATCTCAAATTTTTCTCTTAATATTGATATCTTTTTGTAAGAAACTGTTTGGATAAAAGGGAGAATTTGGATAACTGAAACAATATGTATTTCTTCAACACTGGGAATGGAGTCCAGACCCTTCACTGAGCTACTACTCCAAATCCTTTATTTTTAATTCTTTTATTTTGAGACAGGGTCTAAGTGACTCAGTCCAAGCTCAGGCTGGGCTGGAACTGGTGATGCTCCTCTTTCAGCATCCCAGAGGGCTGGGACTAAAGGCATGTGGCACCATGCTCAGCTAAAACAATATTTTAAAAAAGAAACAGGGATTTAAAGTTGCTTCACACTGTGGCGATCTAATAGAGCTAATTAATAATCCACAAAACCCCGAGTTTTAGTAATTTTGTCCCATTATTTTGCATGCCTATTTTTTAATCTATAGCAGTGCTGATGAATCCAGAGTTAAAAAAAATAAAACTAACATCCTAAACAAAGGCTAGCTTTATCCTGAAATAGTTTGGTGGTTATCCCTTGTTTGCCTTCACAGACCCACCTCTCCCTTTCTCTTCTCTAGTGACAGGGAGACAGGCAGACAGTGACTCTTTGCTAGGGGGACTCTTTGGGGTCAGCCATGAGAGGTCGGATCGTGGAAAGAGAAAGAAGCCCTGGGGTTTCTCTCTAACACCCACCAGCTTTCGCAGGACATCTCAGGCACTTTCTGTCTCTCCTCGGACCGCACTCGCAGGCCCTTCTCCATAGTTGCTGTCCTCGCAAGGCCCTAGTCACTTCCTTTCCTCCCATTCAGGCCTAGGGTACCAACTTTGCACTAGTCCTAGTCTTTGGGCCCTTATTACTTCTTTGTTTGCTCCCTTGGTCCTCTCATATTTCTGTAACCAACCCTTTATCTCCTTATTTGAGCTATCCGGTGAATTACGTTCCTACCATGGCCCTGACTGATATCAAGTCTAAGCCTCTTAAAACAGCAAAACCTAAACTACAGAAAATAAAAATGCTGGTCCTTAAAATGTTTTAGTATTGACTCTGCCTTGTTTACCATGTTTCCAAAACATGATCCCCTAACAACTCTTTTGCCCACAAGTAGTAATGATCTTGTGTGTAGAGACTGTGAGCAAATAAAGACTACAGGAAGAGTTCATTTAATGTCATGCTTATGGATGCCCAGAAAAATCTTATTTCTTTGTAAACAAAAGTTCCAAACTCTCCACTGCACACCTGCTTTCAAGCTAGAGATGACAAGATCACTCAACCCATTTTGCAATGCCAGAGTAGATCCATAAAATGGCCTTGAAAAACTTCAAAGCGTAACATTTATAAGTATAGGTATGTGTTTATTCTTGGTACAAAAGTAAAATATGTTACTGTCAGAGGACTAAGACACAAGTCAATGACATGTAATGAAATATTTTCTCCCAGGTGTGTCAGTTGCCACTTGTATTTCTGTGAAAAGTATAGTTACAAGCACCTTGGTAACCCTAACTAGCATTTACTCTAAAAGTGTTGTCTAGAGAAACCGTAAGGGAAGAAAATTATAAATTTATGACATGAACACGAAGATATTTTAACAAGACCAAATAAATAAAGACTATCCCTGTATGTTTTGAACATATTCTTGAAAAGAGATCATAGAGAGAAAGTTTCCATAGAGCTTTTTTGAAAACATTGACTGGTTATTTTTATACAGCTGTAAATTTTTTTCATATGCTTCTTTATAAAAGAGTAAAAAGAATTTCTTGTAATGAGTTTTTTAAGAAAACCTTGTTTTGAGAGAAATGTTCAACGATCCAGTCTATTACTTTAGGCATCTTAGAGGAATAATCACAGAGACAAATAGACATTAAAAGCCAATCCTTGACTATGGAGGGAGAGTTAAATAACTGTAGCACGACTATCTCTGAAAATAATAAAGAGGTATTATGTGTATTCACCATTTGAATATGCAGGACACATCCTCAGATCGAAGAGTTGAAGAAAACTAGATTCATGGCTTTTATCTATCTGCCTTGAATTTACAGAGTGTATAGCAGAAAACCAGCCCTGCTCCCCGCAAAAAATCCCAACAAACACGAGGAACTTCTGAATTTAAGGCAATTCTTGTCTTTGTCAAGAAGAATCACAGTACTGAAATAACAGAAAGTCCTTGTGGTTTCTCCAATAATGCACCTGAGAGGTGGCTGCGATTACCGCACATGGTTGAGAAGTGGCAGCGTCCCACAGCCTCCCCACACCAAAGAGAAACGGTAGGGGACAGAGGTGAACTTGCTTTTTCTGTCTTCATGGGGCCAGATGGCCAAGGCTACCATGACACTCTGAATACATGACACAGAAGACCACCTAACCCGTCAGTATCCCCAAATGCAAGTCACATTTGCTATCTGCAACACCCAGAAGTTCGATCAATAGGAGAAAAAGTTCTAACAGGAAGAAGAAAATGTGTGTCAAAAGTGCATTCTAAACAGAAACAAACCTCATGAAATACTGAATTCAAACCATTTGTCATTTTGCTGTTATGTGCAGCCATCTTCTAATCCTGCAGTAAACATTTTTTCATCATATCTATGATAAATTCATCAAGGTCATTGCTTATACTACTCCTAATCATAGTGCTTACAATTTCTCTTCCACTCTTGCAAGTCGATAGAAAATACTCAGAAAACTTTCCAAATTCTCTCTACAATATTCATCATGATTTACCACCATCTGCAAAGTTCCTCCTTTGAGATTAATGACCAAGGTATAACCTTGCTTTTCCTCCTTTCTTTCCAATCATGCTTTCTCTGGCAACTTTCCTCTACTCATCCTGTAAATGTCAGATGCTCACAGTAAAAATAAAGATGCCAACAGAAAGTTCTAGGTATTGAGACATGAGCAGAAGCAATTTGCTTTACATCCTAGGAACCATGTCACTGGCCCATTTCTCAACTTATCCTTTAGATCATTCTCTTGTTTTGTAAGATAAGGGAAAATAAAACTTTGTTCATAACATTTTTACTGTAGAGGAGTCTTTGGTTTGGTTTTGGGGTGTGTGTGTGTGTGTGTGTGTAAAAAGAGTCATAAACAGACTATTAGGGACGTTAGAGTTTTCAATCTCAGGATATTTCTATGACACATACATTTAATGGTGGAATATATAGTAAGTGCCAGCAAAAGAATTTGTCAACCACGACAAGAATATTTATTCTCTAAAAGGTTTCAATTTCTTTCCTAAGAAATAGTTAAGTAACACTGCAAAGTTAGCAAAAGATTATCAGAAATGTAAATTAGCAATAGCAAAAACTTACCATTAATAAGAAACGACAGCACATAGACTTGCCTTGGTAGTTTGGGTACATTTCATGGGAGACTTACCTGTTAGTTCATGGAGGGTTTTTTTCCTACACTTAGAACAAAACATTACCCTCAAGTACTTTTTATTTCAATTACTTTTTATTTAATGGTCTCAGCTGCAAACTTGTTTATAATCTTTGAAAGGTAGCAAGAATACCAAGGCTGATTCCCCTACTCTTCACCCTGAGTTCCTTGGGATATTCCTATTTCCTTGATGTCCTGAGTTCTAATTCTTGAGTGGCCGATGGAATATATACTATTATGTGAAATGGTCTATTATTAGTAGACGGAACCAATTGATCAGGAAGACATGAGTCTCTGAGAGGCTTGGCGATTTTGCTGAGCTCAGGCAGGGAATGAGACAATGAACTGAAGCATTGTTTCTTGACACATCGTATGTGGAGCCATCACACTGTGTAAAATTAAAGATGTCTAAAACTAGTGATTATGCTAGATTAGATTTCATGTATATTGTATTTGTATATGAACAAGTCATAACAGCTACCAATCGTTTAAGAAAAAAATTATCAAATAAAGTATTGAATTTGGAGAAATTAATGTCTTTTTCTTCTAATGAATTGCAAAAATGTTAACTTTAGCAGGGGAATAAATTAATACATTACAAGTTAAACTTTCTGGAAAGGAGCATACATACTTCTATACTATTGGAGAGTAAGAAAACCATAGGATATAAGAGATGGAACAGGCTTTGTGTATTATCAATTCTAACCTTTTAATTTTAAAAATACAAAAAATGAAGCTCAGATAATTTAGGTGAACTTCTAGGTTATATAAGCAAATGGAGCAGAGTGAGAGCTCCCGGATGTAGGTGCTCACCATGGCTTCTCCGACTCACCAGCCCCTTCTGCCTCTTCTTTCATGGGAATTTTTTTCTTTCTGAAAACATCCAAAAAGTGTGGAAGAATTTTTCTGGTTTCATAATTAAAAGGTTGGTGTTCTAAATTGTCCCTAATAGATACTTCACTCACTACCTTTTCTATTGCCCTTAAATAGCAATTCTAATTAATTCTGTTCAAAGGAAAAAAATCAATACCTTTTGCTCAATAATAATCTTTAAAATTCAGTGGCTTGAAATGTGTTAGGAGTTCACTGAAAATTACTTACACAGAAATCTTTTAACAGCTTTTGAAATCAACATTTGAACAAATAATTCATTGAACTATTACAGACCTACATGCTGACAAGTAAATATTTGGTATTTAAGAGGCAACAATTTAAGTTGAAATTATAAATATATTTTAGAAAATCTGATTTCTTGAAATTTTGGTATACATTAATTTTCACCATTTTTGTGTATTTCAAATGCCCCAGAGTTTAATAGTGATATTCACAACCTTATTTACTTGCAGTTCTGCCTTTCCTTGAGGCATTTCTAAGTGCCTGAAACTATTAATAAGGATGAATAAATAGACATAAATGAGCTTCTTTTCAGTCATTTACAATTTAGTCTACTATGCTCTAATCCTGTGCCCTCTGTTAATCACTCCCAAACACAAATCTTCCATTATGCTGTGTAGAGATGAGGCAGAGGTGGTGGAATTCAGGGAAAATATTAATTTAGACATTTGGGAGCCATCACCTTCTTGAGAAAACAATCAGGTAGAATACATTTATTTTCAGCCAAGTTAAATTCCCATGTTCATGGATTGCATAATCCTGTTAAAGTCAGTAAGTGTCAAACTCTTGAGCTATGGACTAGACAACATTGCCCAATAACCACAATTAGGGCCTCCAGAATCTGCTGTTCCTCTTCTGCGAATCTGAATTCTCCTTCCTATGCGATCTCTAATATGCATTATTCATGCTGGTGTTGAAACAGTGACAATTTGTAAGGAAAGTTCAGAAGCTTCACATAGCACAGGAAATCACTGCCCAAATAACAGAAGGAAAACTTAAATTATCTCAAACATTCTTAAAACTTCACTTTGTTAGGGTGTGTTCTAAATGTATATATTTAAAACTTTTGTATGTCCTCAACACGAACACTGAGACTTTAACCTTCAGTTTCAAGCTCCTTCACTCACCAGCTCTGATTTAGTTCTTCTTTTCCCTCGACTCCCATATTTATCCTGTTACCAGTCAAGTCTACCGATTTTGCAGGCATCTCTATTACTCCAGGCCTGCATTCCCACAATTAAAATATTTTACCAGAATCCAGAATCACCTTTTCCCATTACTTCAGAGTTGTCAAGACAGTACAGTTTACTATAATGACATGTAAATGCATCGATCATTTCCACTAATCTACTCTATGTTCTTTAGGAAATTTAATTTATTTTCCCCATTAGTTTTTATAACACCAGAGGTGGGGGGGGAGAAAGATCTCACAACATACACCATGTAAATCAGCCATGAAAATAGGTAGCAGTCTGAAAGGAAAAAAACAGAAACTTAATAAGGATTAAAATGTGAAATTGAAATAAAATTTTAATATATTTCTCTTGAATAAAAATGTTTGTTGAGTTTTTATGAACCTGTAAATATTACTGTTTTATGCAAAACTATCTTCTTTGATTCAAAAATCAATCAAATTTGTGGATCACTGAACAGAGATTTAAATATGAGATTTTGCAGTGAAAATTGAAGTTTAGAGAAAATAGTTTTTTTAAATAGAACATGATATAATTATTTGCTTTATTATTCATTCAGTTAATATTTCTAAATATGCAGAAAGATTTAGGGCAGATGAAGTCTAGGTACAGATTGTAACTTTTACATTAACTACTGTGTAGACATCTCCCATCATTCGCAATGAATCACAGATTTCCCTATGGGTATCTCAAGAGCTTTGGTTAAACCAAAAGAATCTCCATGAAATATTTTCCTGAGGTTTGTAAAAAATGAACTTTTGACTTGAGAGGGCAATTGACTGGTTGACGCAATGATTTATTATAAGCTGAACTCCCAGGAAATCTAAAAAATATTTTGTAACATAAAGTTAGCAAAGTTTCGAAGGCATTCAAACATTTTCATTCACTCCTTCTATGCAGACCACACTTGTTTTCTGTGTAATCCTTTTTACCTCCTAGAAACAGCTGTAGCACTACTTAGCGCCCATTAGTCTAATGCTATTCTTAACTAAGACTTCTGAATTGCCTCGAAGAGAAGCACTAGAGGGGGCCAAAGAGCAACTCAATCTGGGCTGTCCCATTGGCCTACCCAATGCCTTTGCTCTTCTTCACTTATTAAATTACATACTTCATCAATCAGATCATTGACCAACCTAAAAGCTCAACAACCTACTACCTGCAAGTCATTGTAGTGGGTGATTTTTGAGAATACAAAGAAATATGTTACTGACAGAGATTTTAACATTGCTACTTTGACTACCCTCAAGCAAGAGTCAAGGGTTCATGACATGTAGCAATTTGTAATTTTGCTGAGGCATGAAATTGAATTACATGTGGCACGCTGCTGGTGTCTTGCAGGAATCCCTTAGCTGGAGAGAGCCTAGCTGACTGGCCCACATATCTGCTCACAGTGGTTTAGATATTCTCTGCTTGTGGTCAAGTTACTATGCAGCAATTCTCTTGACATGATTAAAAAAAAAATAAAACCTCTCTTCTTTGTGAATACTTTTTCTGCAAACATAGTCAGCTGTTGATTCTGGTGATGAAATAGAGTGGAAGCAAAGTTATCCAATAAGTAATGGTTCTAATCCAGAAATAGAAGCTTTATGGAGACAATTACATGCTAAACTGACAGTCATGAATTTGGGACTGTAGTATCTCTCATGAATATTAAGGGTCTGTCATAAATTAAGGCCTCCTCTTTGAGAAACATTTAGAAAACACAAAATTGCTTTGTCATAGTTGCCTTTTAACAACTTACATATCTCTAGATCACTGCAGATGTGAATCTCATTTTCACTGCATTTTGAGAACAGAAAATTTGTGTTGTTTATATTGTGCTAAATATTTGCACAAAATCCCAACAGTACCTTTGCTCTAAACAAGATTTGAGATTTTGCCCAAAACTGCATATCTTTTACTTATGCATGTATTTCACAGTAGTAGCTAACATAACTTCGGCTAGAATGATTTAAGAAGGATAAAAACATCTCCATTAATTGTGGTAATATAAAGACCTAGGCCAAAACAACTCCATAGAGAAGTGGAGCTCAATATATTTTCTCAAGTTGGCTTAACATTTTTTCTAGGCAGAATAAGATTGGAAACAGTTTTTGAAATCCAGAACACTGACAATACACACGATGTCGCACACTGGGCAGTCCATGGCATATCTTGGCCACCTGTCCCCTGTTAAGATCAAGGCCCATGGTTTTAGCTTATGGCAGCTGTTGTTTTCCGTCCTCTTCCCTTCCTGCTGATGGTTGTATGTTCAGACACCCAGGCTCTTCCCAACCTTACGCCGCTACTGCTCATGGCACTTACCCGTGCTATTTTCACTTTGTGTAGGCTGTTTGTTCATTCTCAAACTTATAAAAATATTGTTTCTAATAAAGCTTGAAAATAAAATGCTTGACTTCTTGAATAGAAACCTATTTTTTCTGTACAAGCACATAAGAGTATCCTGGGAGAAGCTGGTTAAAGGATAAGAAAGAAATGCGTCACTTATCTCTTGAAGTTTGCAAAGTACAGTGCTTTTTGAAAATGAGAATTCCTTATATTTTTAAAGTCCTCCCCACCCATTAGCCTCAACACTACATTGCTGCTATACTTACACCTCGCTCCTTATGTATTTACTTTTTATATAACTAAGCAGCACCCTGTCATAAATGAAATATTCATGCAAAAAAACCCTGCTCAAAATGCATTTATAAAAAGAACATATAAAAACTACCATCTGCTCCCGCTCCTAGCAAGCCCTTAGATACCCAAGTGTAAGCCCTCTGATTCCACGGAGAGGTAAAGCAACACTGTGTCCATGTTGTATTCCTGAAAGCCAAAACTTCAGACTTTGTATTAAGATGGATATATGCTCGCCAGCCATCAAAACGCTTAGATAAACATTGATGAGCTTAGATATTGCACATAATGAATTCACGTGCTAGCATATTGTAATGGGTAGTCAGACCCGGTCGTATTTTGCTGAAGTGAGCTGGACCTCTTCTGGGAAGTTGTGAAAGCCTTTTGTACTCAATTGATATCAGACTACTTTATAATGTGCCTTTCCCTAAAGAGACTTGTTTGGACTTTCCAGATCCCAAGCTGAAGGGCAGGCATTTGGATATTTTATTGTTATGGATTCAGCTAAGAAAGCTAGGAAGACTTTTTACATAGTGCATTTTACTGTTCACACTTGAAGTGTCACCCTTGCTATACATAATAAGATACATCTGATATTCTCAGTAATGGAATTTCTCCCAGTGCCAATTTGTGCCTTTAAAAGTCTTGTGATCACTATGAGAAAAGTCTCCCCTTTCTGTACCCTTCCCTTCCTAAGCAGCACCTGCCCATCCTCCTCAGCATTTAGTGCCATCGACTCTGAATTTTGTATAGTCAGAGCTTAACATCCAAGGATTCAACTGACCATGGATCAAAAATATTCTAAAAGCACTTCAAATGTACTCAGTTTGTACAGAATTTTTCTTGTCGTTATTCCCCAAACTATATGGTAGTGCATCTATCTACATATCATTTATATGGTCTTAGATGCTATAAGCAGTCTAGAGATTATTGAAAGTACATAGGAGGATGCACCTAGATAATTTGGATATATTATGCCATTTTCCACAATGCATTTGACCATTTGAAATTTGGTATTGAAGTGAGTTCTGAAATCAAGCCTTCTGGCTACCAAGAAGAGAATGTACATGGAATTTTCATGTATTTTTCCAGAATTGACTAGAAACCAATGTGCCTATAAGTGGCCAAAAAGCAAAATAACATTGGTGCAAACAAGAAAAGAAAAAAAGCGTTTAGTTTCTCACCTAGTAAGAAAATCCAGAAATAGGTGCCCTGGAACTAAGTAGTAGTTCTGGGATGATGAAGAACCCAGGATCCTACTGTCCTACAGGCAATGACTGAAGGGTGATGGTACCTTCTACAGTTTTACTGTGTCTTTTACATGCTGCAGAGCAAGAAGAACATTCTGCTCCTCGTGTTTGGAGAAGGCTTCCAGGGAATACCACACACTTCTGAACCCATGTTTTTCTTTCGCCAGAACTTAAATGTGTTGCAAATCTTGCTGCAAATTACTCTGAGAAATTTCATCTTTATCTTGACATGCTGCCACCCTAAGTAAATTCATAGTTCTTATATCAAGAAAGAGGAAGAGACTGGATCTTGAGATAGACACCTTGCAGTTTCTTCTTTGCTTAACTGCATCATATGATGACTTGTTTTTTCATATCTTTTGTTCAAATTTATATTTCTAATTACCTTAATTATTTAAACAATCCAGATGTTCCTCACTCAGTAGGCAAACTCTTGATAAGAGTGAAGGTGAAGGGTAAAAAAAAATTCTGAGGCATTGTGCTGAAGCCCTTTGCTTTTCTTACATAGTCCATGTGTAAAGGAAGCTCTTACCATCAAATAACTGACCACATTTAATCACCTGAGCAGCCAGAGATCAAAGGCTCTGGATTTCTGACCTACGACTCTTAATGTTTACTCCAACCATAGAGCGATCTTATAATTTATGATCACTTCTTAGAGTAGGATGAGTGGCTATGATTGTTAGTCATGACACGCTCACTAGTCTGGTTTAGGAAACACCTAGAAGATCACCAAGTCCCCTTTTAGGTGTGACTTCGGGTTCTTCCTCTAGTCCCTGGCCCCCTTCTCACCTGCACTGTTACCCTGCTCTGCTCTCTGGCCACCATGACATAAGCATGATTGCTCTGCCACACTTTCCCGCCATGACATTCCTACTTTGGTCCATTGAATTATGGACTGATTACTCTGAAATGATGAGCTAAATAAACGATTTCCTGCTTTAAGTTCTGGGTGTCAGGTTTTGGTCCAAACAGAAAACAGGTTGTTGATCAGCAGCAGAAAAGCTGACTGATGTGGTACAGGGTTATTAATAATAACATCAGACATTGGCCTTAAATCACCAGTGCCTAGAAACTGGAGCGAATGCTCATCAAATTAGTCCTTCACATGCCTGACCACATTTGGGTGTCAGTTTGCTACCATTTCCACTTAGTGAATGAAGAAACCACGGAAGAACTGAACTATAGCTATACATAACTTGATTTAGTCCATTCAGAATAGTATAACAAAATATTTTAACCTGGATAATTTATAAACAACAGATTTATTTCTCACAGTTCAAAAGGCAGGACTGCGACAGCAGATTGATTCTTAACAAAGGCCCATTCCTCATGGGTGGTGCCATCTGTGTCTTCTTGCATGTCAGAGGACAAACAGGCAAATGAGCTGCCTCAAGCCCTCTTTATAGGAGCAAGAACCCCACACCCTTGGCTCTGCCATTACAACCCGGTCACCCCCAAAGGTGCCACTTCTTAAAACCAATTCACAGGGCCTGGATTTCCACATATGAGCATGGTAGGGACACCAACGTTCAAGCCACAGAAGCACTGTTTCGGAGCTGGGTGAACAGGGGCAGAGACTCCAGCCCGAAGGTCCAGATGCATGGAAAAGTAACACTCAGGAGCTGCTTCCAGATGTTTAGTTGCCTTGAAAGCAAAACTGTTCCAAGACATGGGTATAGCAAATGGAAATCTACTCTTAGTGCTCAGAGTCTAGATGTAAAGGATTCTGCTTAGGCTCTGAGTCTGTGGTATTTGTATCCACCGTTGTCAGTAGTTTATCCTTTAATCTGTAACCTGTGACCATTCACAGCTGTCAGTTGGAGGATTTACTCTGGCTAAAGGCCAGCCTTAAAGAACAAGGCTGGGTGTGAGAACCCAGGTGGACAAACTATTTTGGCCTCCTTCATGAGGCGCTAACATGTTATTGTGCTTGAAAATCTCCTCTCTCTGTGACAGAACCCAACACCAGAACCTACCTTTTTCCTCATTCCTATATAATTTTTCTGAATCATGTTCCTGTATGAAAAATTACTATCTGAGCACATTTTCTGTTGCTATACCAGGAGACCACAGATGGGGTAATTTACAAAGAAAAGAAAATATTGTTTTTATAGCTGTGCAAGCAAGGAAGTTCAGTACCATGAGGGCTCTCCTGATCCTTCCTATCATGGTGGAGGGGAGTCCCTGGTGAGAAAGGACAGGAGACAGAGCTCACTTATAAGACAAAGCCACTCCTAAGACAACCAACTCATTCTCATGACATGCGCTATCCCATGCATGAGGCCAGAAGTCTGGTGACTTAATTGCCTCCTAAAGGTACCCCCTGTTAATACTATTGCAGTGGCTATTAAATGTCAACATCAGTCTTGGAATGTGACGTTGAAACTACAATGAAATCACTAACTACTAAATAGTTCCTTCTTGGACAGGAAGCTTCTAAAGTTGCAGAGGAGTCAGCTGAGCAGACACTGAAGTGCTAGAAGCATTTGGACTCCAAGTAATTATTAGAAATGTTCCTAAAGATCCACAATTTACCTTGTGCCCTCTTTGTAAGTTTCTTCAAATTCCTTTCCCTTAAATGAGTTTACAAGAAGCAAGATACCATGCAAGTTCAAAACATGGATTTTTGTGTCAGACTTCTTCAGTTAAAATTCTGGTTCTGCCACTTCCTAGCTGTATAACTTTTAACACATCGACTCTTTGTAAAACAAAGATAACATTAGAATTACCTCATGGTTTCGAATATTTTTTGAGCTAATATATTTAAAGTACTTAGAGTAGTGCCTGACATATGGTAAGAACTTTTTAGATAGATTCTGTAGAGTAACTCTAACTGCTGATCACAACTACGACCTGATAGGTCTCCCACTACCTCAGCAGCTATTATGTATAGTAGCTGCCCTCTTCCTATCATGCCTTGCCCCTCCCCTGTGTGACATCATGCCAAGATGGTTGCTCCCACCAAAGAATAAACACTTCTTCCCAGCATGCCCCTGTTCCCACCTAGAAAGTAACCTAATACTCGCTCACCTCCTACCACCTAGTGACATCACCGGCTCCTCCACTCCCTAGTCACTACCTCACTCAACCCCACCTCAGCCCCTACAAACCCCACCCCAGTCTCTATAAAAGACTCTCCCTGCCCCGACCATATTGCTTTTGTCTCTCCTTTGTTCAGAGACAGCCCGGCAGATCTATTCCCCTAATAAAGGCTTGTTGTGGCCTGGTCTGGTCTTGGTTTTCGGCCCCTTTACCTGACACGACCCTCTTCGGCTGGAAGTAGTCAGAACTGTCTTCGCCCTTAGCCCCCTTACAGCAGTTAGGGGCACTTCTTCAGAGGGGGGAATATTATAGATAGGTAAATTAATTAGATATCTTGTTGGCAGGTAGACAGGGCCTCCCTTAAGGCTCCAGCCCTCCAGGAGCCAACACAGCAAGTAACCAACAGGGAGAACAATTGAGGCACATTTACTGGTTAGCATTATAAAAAGAAAAAGAAGTACTACTTCCCCTAGAGATAGATAGCAGTGATTGATATTCTAAATGGGAAATTCCTTGTATGTGACTTGTCTTCCCATTTGATCCTCATTTAATCAATATTACCTGGGTGACTGTACTTGTAATCTTATTGTTTGGTCATGGTTTTGTCCCACCTCACGCCCACCTTGTAAATTTCCATTGGGTCTTATAGTTTTGTCCCACTTTGTACCCGCCTCACCACATGGCTTTGCTGTATAAAACATCTTTGTAGAGTGGGGTGGGCGGGTAACCCACTTTCCGGTCCCCCTTCTGTCTCGCTTAGGCAGAAGCTTTCTTTCTCTCAATAAATTTTTCCTACTCTTAAAAAAAAAGAACTTTTTAAGTGTTTTCTATTTACAACCCAAAGATGGACATAGCATATACAACTTGTGTCTGGATATAGATCCCATCAGACTAAAGGAATTTAAAATGAACTCATCTTCTATAAAGACTTATGCCTTTTCATGCAGACGGATCTTTAAGTATATCACATTCATCTAAGCACTCAGACTAAATTTTAGTCATCATTCTTTGTTCTCTTTCTCCTCTCCCACATTTAAAGCATTCATCTTGTTTCACAATCTATTACTTCTTTTCTCTTCTCATTGTGATTAACCTAACTTACTCTTTATTCCTTGCCCAAATAATTGCAACTTTCTCGATTTTCTTTTGTGTCTACAGGGTGTTCCATTTAAGGGAATTTTGATACCGTTTGTAGAATCTGAGTGTCAAAACTCTCCTGTAGACCCTCCTTGTCCAAAATAATATAGGACCACCCATTTGGGCTTTTGAGAATTCTATGATAAGGTTCCAATCTACCTCCCTAGTCTCATATCACAGGTAAGCTAGATAATTAGCACTGCATGTTGGCACCTTATTTTTTGTCCACACTTCCATCTAAATAGATTGTTCTTAAGCTCTCATTTTTCTGACTACCAAAGCCTACCTAGCTCATCCTCTAACCTGGCTAAAGCTGGCTGTGTCACCATGGAGGTGGAGCTTTGTCCTTATTCATGCACCCAGGGTCTACCTTTACAGGATGTCTTGTTCTTTCCCATCCCCCAATAGGAAAAAGCACTTACTTGTAAGTCACACAAACTTACAGTTGGGTTAGCACTGAGTGACCCTGGACACTCCTATAGATTCCTATTTTTAATTAAGCTAATCAGTATGGCTTATGACAGGGAGATATAAATTTGTCTACAGTTGAAAATTAAAACCTCACTGGTCCTGGCTCCTCTTCCCGGATAGGGGTCAGCACTGAGTAGGTCACTTGGGGACAGTGGTAATGAACAAGAATTTGATGCAATCATGCAAACAACTGCATCTCAGGGTTATAAAATGCCTAAATTAGTTAGAACATGAAGGGCTACTGCAGCAGTCAGATTCAAGACTATAACAGCTTAAAAATAATGCTTACCTCTTGTGTGCATAAGATCCCAAGGAAGCTGTTCTTGTTTGGCAGACAGCTCATTCACACTGTAATTCAGGGACCTGGGATTCTTTGATCTCATTACTCCCTCAAGTCCCATAATCACCTGTATATGGAGTGGAAATAAGGTAGGAAAAGACTCGAAAAAGTAGATTTAGCTTCTAAAAAGCCTTGGCCTTGAATTGATGCATGTCGCTTCTATTCATAATCTACTAGTGATACTATTCAGATGACTCTACTTCATTGAATGGAACACAAGGAATATAGTCTAGCTACATAAAGAAGGAAAAAATGGATGAACATGTAAAAATCATACTACCACACAATATAGATGCTGCCTATATAGATGTTATCTTTACCTGCCAGCTAAAGATAATGCTCTCTTTTAATTTTAGATTATGATGAAACTGAGACTCAGAGATTGTAAATGATTACTGAGAATAACAGAGATAGTTTTTAAAGAAGAGCAATGAACCTAAATCCCTAATTTCAACTTCTGATTTCTAACTGTCCCCATGAAAACAACTTAGAAGAAGACAATTTAAGCAGAATCCTCAAAGAATTGCGGAAGAAAGAATTAAGAAAAAGCAGAAACCTTTTCAGTGACTTGACAGCTACATAAATTTCAGAACTAAGGTCCTCATAACGAAATTGAATTTTAATACTTGGCTATAAATGGCCACGTATTGTTGTTTTGCAATAAAATTAGGGGTGACTTTGGTCCAGAAAAGGACTGCATAACTCATGGTAGTTTTCAAACTTTCTTTGGAAGCAGAATCTTCTTGACATAAAGTTTTATGTCGACCCCTAAAATATCTGGCGAATGACAGAGAGAATCTCTGAGCAAGGCAGGCTTGGAAACAGAAACTTTTCTCTCTGAGTCTCCTATCTCATCTTTCAAACCCAAGAACATCCTAAATAACTTTCCTAGAAAACAAAGTTCTTTAAGAAATAATTATCTGGTACCCTAAAAATGTCCATTTACCGGTAATAACTGGAAAGTGAATGCAGTAGGAATGGATGTCCCTGTTTTCATTAGTTTCACAAGTGCTTGAGGGGAATGCCAGGTACTATGTCCACTGCTGTTGATATAAAGAGAACTAAGTCTGGGGCTGAGGTCTTACACATACTGTGATGTAGAAAGGGCTACTGTGTTCATAAACCCATGACACCCTGATATAAGAGGGAAAAGTACTCTATCCTTTGAACACCCAGGGCAGACATGTCTAAACTTATCAGAAGCATAAAAGCTTCCAAAGAAAAGGTTTATAGAAATGTGAATTTTGAGCAAAACATTGGAAGGTTTATAGAAATGTGAATTTTGAGCAAAACATTGGAAGGTAGATTAGGGAGGACATTTTTATATAAAGACACAGAGACAGAGTAGTAGGTTGAGAGAACTGCAAATGTTTTTGCTTTGTTTTTCTGGCTGGTGTCCTGGAAAGACTGGGAAGGTGGAAGAACATGAGGCTGGTGTGATATGTAGCACTACCAGGGTAACTGCACTTCAAAGTCCTGTAAAGAATTGAACTTTATCCACTAAATGATAGGTAGCCACTTATTCTTGTTCCTGTCATTATTGTTTGCTGTGTGTATATGTATGTTTAAATCGAGTGGTTAATGCCACCTACAAGAAGGATTAGGAAATACTGCTTCCAGCAGTAGAAAAGCTGGTTTGGATTGTTGTGAATAGAGAGAAGGCAAATATGGTATCCCAGAAAAGATGAGTGGAGCTTAAAATAAAGAAATGCCTGTAGGATGGAGAGGAGAGGAGAGGAGAGGGAAAAGAGCAGTTTAGGAAGCAGAGTAGAGGAGGCTTAGTGATTATTTAAATTCAGAGGATTAGAAAGAAGTTGAGCATGCCCCAGCTTTCTGGTTGAACTGAATCCTGCATCTCTGCCAAACAAAAATCAAAAGTTTTTCACTTCTATTTTATCACAGAATTTAGTGGTGCTTCCCAAGAAAATTGTTTATTCTGGTCAGTAGCGAACAAATTGAGCGAGGCTGAAAGAATCTTCTACTGTGAATCCCACAGAGGCCATGTGGACAAGACCATCAAGGTAGAGAATCCATGATGTTGCCAGAGCAGTGACTTGGGATCCTGTTGGTGGAGTAGGCGAGCCAGCCAATGGCATCCTTGCAATGGTGGCTGCCTGTCCCAAACTGTACCAGAGAAAAACAAAACAAAAGAAACACCGACAATACAACCAGCTCTGGATATGGTGAAGTTGCTATTCGTTACTGGCTGTCTTTCTCTGTTTTAAAAGGAAGTGGCCTCTGAAAAACTGGAACCTCAATAAAAATCAGCATACACTAGGTGACTTTCTCTGAGCACTATAAAGTTAGAAGCAGTCCTGGAGACTTGTTCTGGCTGCACTGTTTTCCCAGAAGTATGAAAAATGCAAACTGGCCTCTTAAATCCATCTCCAAGGGATTACAGAAAACTGGAAGTGGTTTTGACTCTTCACTGACTTGCCATATGAGGCTGGCTGAAGATGGCACTCTGAATGAATTGGCACGGTCCTGAAGCTTTGGAATGGTATTTCTTGACAGGGTTGGATGGCATATGTAGTTTTGTGTATTGTTCTGGTGCTTCTTAAATCAAGTTGCCCAATTGAAGCCAAGCAAATGTTCTATTCTCTACTCGCTCTTCACATCACATCAGTCCTTTTTGTGGTCAAGTCATGGACCCCAAATGCACTTTGCAAAGTTCCCTTCATCCCTAGAAAATGTTCCCTTTATACTTATCATTAATAAAAAGGTAACTGGAGTAGGTTCTAAATGATTCATATTTAGAATTTTAACTAAGCCCTTCCTATAGAACTGTTTAAATTGTTTAGGGAGTAAATGAGTAAAAGTGTGAATCTGTACAAAATAAGAGACTATAATTGACAACAAAAGTTAGTTCCCAGATCTTAGTCGGTGATTAGATTGCTCTGTATCTTGAAGACAAGTTCCCTGCATTAAGTTGTGTCCAACATTCAATTAAAGAATGCTAATTCACCACTCTGACTTTATGCAAAGAGAAGGAGACCAAATTAAGAGGAATATAAGGTGTTTGTCATTTCCTCCAACATAATGTACAGTTAAGCCCTCCAACTGCCACTGGTTTATTCATTATGGAAGTCGGATTCGACAGTTTTAAAGATGGTGATGAACATGTTCAGCTTATAATTTTTCATTGTAATTCATTATGTTCTTCCCAAACTATCAGTGCCATTCTTGCTAATTTCTAATCTTTTATCACTCATCCCTCATATGCATGTCCACAGTCTCCTTGTACCCCTGCTGTGTTCCTACATCTCAGCCCCAATCCCTCCTAGGAAGACTATCTATCGGCACAACTGAGCTTCTAAGTGGGGATCCTCAGTGAGTGACAGCACAAAGAAAGCATCTGCACTTGAATAATGATGCGGAGGAGCTTAAATGCGGTGACATTTTGAAAACCATACCAGCTGTGTACCTGAAGCCAGGCAGAAAAGCAAGGTGTGAACAATGGGAAGAATATCTGGGACTTCGACATATGCTGACTAGAAATGGCCATGTCTGTAGATTTTCAAAGTGGGGAAGACTACAGAGCTGGTCGATGAATTAAAATTGGATGAAATGGCTAAATCGCTGTTAAAACAGAGTGACCGGAGGGACTACCTCGCCTGCATGTTGATAGCCGTTTACCTTCCCTTGAGGCTTCTATCACAAAGTCCACACCCTGGACTGGAAAGTCTTTCCCATCCTCATGTTTCCTAGAGGGACCCATCCAGGCTGCACTGCTACTGAGCCTTCAGAATCTTCCCCACCTTCAGCCGATAGGAGAAATGACGTCCCCACAGGCTATTTACATTCACCTAAGGGCTACCTTCTCTCATCTTACTGTGGCCAGTGCTTTTTAGGGTCCAGCACTTTGCTGCAGGTGATTCTTGGTGTCACTTTCCTCTTCCAGGACTCTCTTGAAGCTCTGACCTGGGATTGTTTGGAGAATATTAGACCCCTTCCACCTGCTTTACTAGGAGCACTCTTTCTAGCCTCTTAGGTCACCAAGACAAGTAGAAGAGGACAGGAAATAGCTTGTTTTTCCTCCTAGACCCCTTCGGAAGCAAATATATAGTTTTCAACACTGGATGAGCCAGTTTTGCCTCAGATAACCTTCTCATATCTGAGAAATGTGCCTTTGATTCCTTTTTTAAAGTTTAGGTTTCTCTTTTGTGGTCAGTGTTGTTTAGTTCCATTTTCTGCTCCTTATTTCTATCTTTGCTTTTATTTCTTCTCTGTAGTGAGCCTGTCAGCCCCTGCCAAGTTTCTTTTGTCATCTGTCTCTATAGCCAGCTTAACTTTCTGAGCCAATAGCCTCAAAGCAGAATGCATACAGGCACCGTCGACCTCATATGGTACAATTTGGAATTAGTTTCCTATGATACTGAACTCATGAGCTGAGCAAAACTTGTGTGGCCCTACAGTTTCTTAATTAAAGTGCTCCTCTTTTAATTCTCTATTCCTTCTCCTCCCATTTCAGCTCAAACAGAAAGCCTTTGGCTGTGTCTTGAAGTAGGGCCTGTTTATGCATTTCCTGGGACTCGACACTAGCTTTCTCCTGGGGTGTGGGCTTATTCTTCCTTTCAGCCTCACTTGTTCATGGTCCTGTCCAGCTCTTCCTAATCCTCTGCTTCCCATCCCCTCAGCCACTGTCTGTTCCAGTTCTGCCCTAAATGAGAGGGTACCCTCACTCCCAAAGGCAAAGAAAAGGCTCTCACACACCCTGCATGCACACTGAGCCTCGTCACCACCGGCCCTTGTATGTGCTGGGCCCCAACATGAACTTGGATAATTTCCTCTGGACACTTGGCCTTCACCCTAGCCAGACGCTTGAGCAATCTGTTCCTCTCGAATGAGACAGTATGACTCAAGTTCATTCTTCCTCTTAAATGACTCTGTCTTAACGTCTCAAGCCAAAGCCCATGTCAAATCAGAGCCTTCATTTTGGAACCTTTGCATTCTCTTTATTAAATTTATTTTCCTCTAGATAATAGCTAGCGATCTGCATATTTCTTTGTTACTCTTAATCTCCCTTTTAAGTAAATACACACTGCCAAGCTCCCCTTTCCATACAGTAAATGCAGCTCAATTGAGAACTTATGGAAGAAATCTGTTTTATTTTTGTTGACTGGTAGCTAGAACTCTAAGAATATACCTGCATCCAGTATGACTTTGAGCAAGTCCCCCTCCTTTTATTTTGTGTCCTCTGAGGTCAAACTTGCCTTCTATATAGTTAATATTTGTTGACTAGTCACAATTTCCTACTCACTGTGCTACTAGTACAGCTCTGTTTTTTAAATCTCACAGTGTCCATACGAGGAACATATAACTTTAACCCCACTTTCTTTGCAAGAGGGTTAAACTCCGAGAGATTAAGTAATTGGTTTATGGTCAGCTAGATAGTAAGTGAACCATTAAAGATCTGAATATGGAGTTCTTGTTTTTATTAGACAGTTATGCCCAGTATTGCAGGCTCTGAAAGGAGTTCTCTTCTTCCTTTACGGTATTTTAAGATACACGTAAGTATGTTTCTCTGGAGATAATTTCCTTACACATACACCAAAGATTTCCTGAGCACTTACTAAGTGCCAATAGGGACAGGGCATTAACTAAAGAAGTAGGCAGCACTGTAAACAAGCAATGCCCATGGATAGACTTACTTGCTCTGAATAAGGAGAAAGACCCTTCCCAGGAGGAGGTGTCTGGTACCTGAGGGAGTTCAGGGTGGTCCACACTGTGGCTCCACAGCACAGATCCACATGTTGTTAACCTCCTTGGCTGGCTAGTCACCAAGATTTCTACTCAGGCCATGAATGGGGAATTATAAATTAGTCTCCTGAGAATGTAGACTGTCAGAAGCAGAAAGAACAACTGAGACCTTCTGGTGTAATCATCACACTTGAGAAATAAAATCATCATAATCACCTGCTAAAAATTTAACTTTTCCAAGTTCACACAGATCTGTAGTGAAAGACTCACTTCCTGAATACAGTTATTCAGCACCTCATCCCGCACGTTCCCTCACGAGTCACTCTGTCTTCTTGCAGAAGACACAGTTTGTGTGCATGGCTTTCATGGCCTTGGATCTCTTGCTCACAGCAGAGGTTCATTTAGTAGTTCCTGTCTCTGTGCCAGACCCTGTTATTCACACCCCACTTCGTAACATCCCGGGGTTTTTTCCCTTTGTTTTGTTTTGTGTTTTGGCTACTAGGTTAGCATGGCTAAATTTCATATATTCAGTGCTTTGCTTCTCACCCATGTACCATTTTTGCCGTTTATCCTGGTGCTCAAGGCTATAATCATCTCTTTGCCTTCCCCACCCCACCCCTTGCAGTGTGGAGCTAGTTGCTTTGTTTTTTCCTTCTAACACACTTGCTCTGTGCTATATTTAACTGCTGTACATTAGCATTAATATCCAGCCACACAAGGGAAGTCACTGCTGTGCATTACTTCCACCAGGTACAGTGGGGTTTGCTCTGCTAATGTCTTTGGGGGATGGGGAAACAGATGTACACACAATAAGAGAGGAGCTGGGCCTTCTCTCCATGGTACACTGAATACAATTCCTAGTAAGGTCTTTATGTGTGTGATTTTTTTCCCATTAGTTTTGTGTAGCACCCAGAAACTTATAAAAAGGAAGCACGACACAATACAAGAATGCTCCCTTCAAAAGGAGGCACTTTACATGTGGAAATAAATGCAGCTGAGCACCAGCATGAGTTATTCTTGAAGGATTCCCAAGGGCCTAGAATAAGACTAAGTATGTACTAGGTTCTCAGAAAAATACCATTGTTGAAGGAAGAAAAGGTGATATCTGTTTGTTATTTTTTACTGAACTGTAATTCCACCTAAGTGTAGAAGGAAAGGACCATGAAGCAGAGTGTGCAATTATAACTGATATTTTAAATTTATTTATGCAGGTTTGCTTTTTAAATTTTTCTTTTTTCTTTTTGACTTTTGATCTATGAAATCATGTCCTCCTGCTCCTGTTCCTCTTCCTCCCGTTCTTTTTTTTAATACCAGATTGTCCTTTCTAAGCCTTCTACCACAGTAACATTTTATATTTAAAGTACCACGCTACTACAATGGGACATCTATTAAATGCATCTATTTAAGCATTTTTATCCAAGGAAGAAGTGACTTTTTTATCTTTTTAAATTCCTTTTTGTGAAAAAAGCAATCCCAAAGCAATATTAATATGATTCTTTGGTGCTGACATTTATTTAATGAATATGCTAAATATCTAAGACAGGTTATAATTTTATTCACCTCTGGAAATGGAGATGGCTTATGAAGGAAGAGAAAGAGAGAGGAAGAAAGGTAAAAAGCATCGGGAAAAATAGAAACTCTCATAAGGAAAAGGAAAGGGTGGAAGGATGAGAGAGAAGTAGAATGAGTGGAAAGTAATCTCAGAACTAAAAGTTCTGTTGGAAAGCTGAGAACTCTGTACACATACCTGCCAGAGTCTTTCTATAGGATCTTTTGGGGAATAGCAGGACAAGTTTTGAGGGTGGCATTCTTTTCTAAGTCATGGCCACCAGAAATGCAGGTCCCTCTTCTAAAAGCCCTAGGTCTAGTTTAAGAAACTTGCTTCTATCCTCCTGAACCTTTAGTTGCCTCAGGAAAGAAACCCATTTGAGCTAAAGGGAGGGCTTCTAAGATGCCACCCAGTGTCAGAGAATTCCACGCAGAAGCATCTCAGCCTGAACACATAAGAGTGCTTCCAACTCTGGGGGCTTTCAGCTAAGCCAAAGCCTACCCATTGAAGACACGTCCAGCCAGGATCAGTAGTGGGCATGAGAAATGACTCATCGCCCTTGCCAATTCTGACTGTTCACTGCAGACGCCTCGTCTATTTATAAAAAAATTTGAATATCACCAGCTATGTTGAAACAGTGAGCTGGAAAACAGGTATTTTAGTTTACATATACCCTTGTTTCTTTGAAATAGATTGGTTGAAGCCAGTTGATTTAATTCATTCATTTTCCAGAAAATGTTTAGCGAGTGCTTACTTTCACAAGTGGTGGGATCACCAATGGATAATTAGTTTTGAGATGTATCTGTTACCCAGTTAGAGGTGCTTATAAAATTTTTTGGCAAATTTGGTTTTGTTCTATTTTTCAAAGGGAGCCAATGAAGTTTTCAACAGGGCAGTGCCATAGTCAGACTTCTGCTCAAAGACTTCAATCAGACAGCCAGATTTGTCAAATTACTGTTAAAATAGTGTAAGAAAGAGGGATGATGGCTTTACCCAGACCTGCAATAGCCAGATTTGGTAAGAGGTACTTAAAAATGGATATGTGGGGACATTCTCACCACTGGGGAATCAGAGGAGTAAAGGGGCTAGGATGGTTCCAGAAGGGGACCCGTGGCATGGCTGGGATTCCTTCCAAAGGAGTGATCTTGTTAGGTGAGAGATGGGTGTGACAGAAATGAGAAGAGTGGAATGCTGAGAAGTTTGAGAAGCAGCAGCAGGGGAAAGGAAGGGCATCTGCAGCAAAGGGCTGAGCCAGGATGGCCACAGGATTGGAAACAGAATCTGGGGAGTGGATTGAAGGTTTGAGTGAAGATGGAGTGTAGACTTTTTTAAGACCCTGAAAGAAGAGACTGCATGATGTGCTAGAGAGTGGGTAGGACTGGAGTCCAACTGATGCAAAATTAAAACAGCTGTCACTAACTTCCTGTAAGATCTGGACCAAGTTATTAAAAAAAAATGCTCAGTTTTGTTTTCTCTATTAATGGAGGTAATGGCTTATGTGCAGGATTATTCAGAATGTTAAAAGTGATGAGGTTTAGAGCCTGTCATTATGTCCAAAGGCTTCCTCACTGCTTCTCTTCTTCGTTTTACCCTCCTCTAGGCTCATCAGTTTGTGGGCTAATTTTTAAAAGCAGAGATCAGATTGGCTCATAGCACTTTGTACCACCCCATGTGGATCCCTGTACCTACTGAACAGAGGCCTCAGGTGTGGTTTCTCATCTTCCACCATTTAAAATCTCCAGCTACACCATATTTACATATTTATCATGCTCTTTGAGGTGTTCAAATACTTGAACAAACGCTTTCCTTGTCCTAGATTTACCTTACTGGGATCTCTGCTGAACTTTTCATCAAGTTTTCAAGACTTAAGATCAAGAATATAGCTTTTCATACATACGTCTTCAGCCCAACTCATGCTCTGTACTAACCAACACTATTCACGTGCCCAAATCCTACTTCCTTGCAGCCATACTTTTTTAGGTTCCACCAGTCATGGTTAATTTTAACTACTTATGTGTTCGCGTTCTCCACCCAATAAACTAATTTATCTACAAAACCAAATGATTTGTATCCTCAGCAACTTTACATGAATGCATATTTTCAGTGTAAGGCCATTGGACTTACAGGATACTTAAGCACTGCGTTAAAAATTGTAAAGTTATGCAAACCACAAATAAGTTAGGACAGTCTGTTCTTGGAGTCTTATGGTCAGTTGCCTTCCCTGAGACTAGGTTAGATTTGAGGTTGGACCGATCACTATTTATACAGGCCATCAAATTTTTACCCTTCAGGTTTATTCCCAGCCCTAATTTCGGACCTAGTATGGGATTCATCAGTAGTTTCAAAAGGAGGCAACAATGTGGTAGTTAAAAATAGCTGCTGGAGTAGGACTGCCCAGGCTTCAATCTCTTTCATTACCAACTACAGGACCATGAGCTAATTACTTCATGTTTCCATCATTCACTTTCATTTGTAGAATGGTGTTCATAATAATGGAACTTGTCTTCTACAGGTATTATGAGAGTTGAGTGAATTCAGACATTTAAAGGGATTTGAGCAGTGTCTGGCACATAATAAGTGTTCACTTTTATGACTTGTGATTATTTTTAAGGATGTTAATAGTTGCAGCTACATACACCCACATAGTATTTTGTGCACGTAAGGATCAACAAAACCAGTACTGTATATTAGCAAGAAACACAATTTTATAAAAGGCCCAAATGAGGGGAAAGTCCTATATTGGCCCTGAAATCTGTGTCCTCCGTGTTGTTCTTTCTGCTCTGGCTCATTCTGCACCCTGCAGTCTTTTTTCAGCCCAGAGCCCTCCTGAGAAGAATGAAGACAGAGTAGAGCACTCTGCAATGAGACTCTGCTTTTCAACAGGGAATTTGACAAGAACAAGATAGAAATGAAACAAAATAAAATGTTTTCTTCAATATCTGTTATACTTGAGATGCCTTTCTGGGTGCAAAGGGGCCAAGCCCTCTTAGTGATTTTTGACCTTAGAGAAATCTTAGACTAGAAAAAAAGAATAATATTTTTCCCTGCCTGTGCTTCTTTTTTCTTCTAAAATAGCACTCTATCGTCGTGTGTAGGTACTATGGTGATAGCTGCTATATAAATACAAGGAGAGAGAACAAGAGAGGAGGGGGAGGTAATTAACTCAATTGTATAAGGCTTTCTTTAAGAAGCAGAAGAACGCGTCTCCCTAATTTCATTCCTATCTCTAAAAAGGCAGAAAAAGGTGTTACAAGAAAGAGACATCTTCAAAGTCAGCCCGCGTGCACAGTGCTGACTCCAAGAGAGTCCACTTGCTTTTTCCACCTGAATGAGCAAAAGCAATCCACTTTTCCTATGGTTTCCCCTCCCTCTATGTAAATAACCTCTTTATAAATGGGAAAATGGAGAGAGAGCCTTTCAAGAGTTGTCATAAATTAGAATAAATTGCATTAATTCAAAATCTAAAACTAGAAGAGCCAGGAGAACATGCAACATATTTTCCTCAAATAACACTGTGAACAAGCACAAGTGTATACTTTGGGCATATGTATATCTTTTCTCTGACTGACAGGCTGAAGGAGAATCCATGTGATTTTTGTGAGGTGAAAACAGTCTTTATTTGGATAGAATAGCAGAGTAAACAGGAATGAATAAGAGACACCAAAGTGTACAGTACAGATCGTTTTCCAGTTCTTTTCAAAAATTTTCTGCCTTATCAATTAAAGGTGAATTTGTCATTTGTTTTAGAGAACTGTGATAGTTTTATACCAGAAAAACTATAGATCATTAGTAAATTAGGTCCTGAGTTTCATGATACCACACAGGTTAAATGTAGCAATGGAAGTTTATCTTCCCTACTTTTTAACTGTAAAAAGGAAGATTTCTCTTGCAGTGTGGCTATGAAAATCATTAAGGAAACTAAAACCCTTAGTGATAATAAACCAAGCTAAAGAAATAAAAGAGAAAGCAGTGTGTGTGTGTGTGTACAGTGTGTGTGCAAATACTCATGCTAATGGGGGGAACTGGTAGAAGATTTTGATGATTCAAGAAAAATATTAAAAGATGTGCAAAAAGTGCTCTCCAGAGACACACAAGGATTTGATTAAACTATAATTATGTCTCCCCATAGCAGCATACACCTGTGCACCTCACAGCCCCTCCTAGAACTGGAAGAATTCTTTCCTTCCCACGGAGTCATCTGGCCTTGTCATCTGAACGAACTGCCTCGGGTAACACAAGGAAGGGATAACATAACCATCCATCTCCTGCCAACAAGGCCCCTTACTCACTTGGGGAGAGAAAAGGCTATTCTGATCAAATTATCCACCATTGTACTACAGCGATGTCACAATGTTACAGCACTGCTAAATATTTACCTACAATTTTTATTTCATATGATTATGACATGGACCCAAGATGCATCTTTTAATCTGTCAAATGGTACCTTTATACGTAACATCTTTTTTTAACCACAGAATCTGTGGCAGTTAAAAGATCTAATTTAGGGACACTCGGGGACCAGTGACCAAACATGCAGGTCTGAATTCGAGTCTTGTCCTTGATCAGGCAGGCTCTTCTGCCTGCCTTGGAAAGACCGGTTACAGCTCTCCAGGGAGCTCCTATCTGGAACAATTCCCACGAAACAATCAATGGCATATGATCATTTCTTTCCTTTTCCAAAGGAACAGGATGCACAGTAAATAATGCACATGCAGTAAAGGGCTGAAAGCCTGATGCGCGTAAGAAGTGGGCCCCTCCGAGGCAGGACATCAGGCCACCAGATATCAGTCTCGGGCAGGAGTTAGTCATCATTTTCTCACATGAGCCATGCTTTTCTCCTAGGATTTATGCATTTTATTTCCCTCTACATAAAGAATTAGCTGAATATAGTAAAAATAAGAGGGCTCTGGGGCTGCAGATGGCTGACCAGCTGTTTCTGGGTGACACCCCATGAATCAGTGCCTCATAGAGCTTTAGTGCTTCCATGTTTTGGGAACAAAATATTCTGCATTTTGGAAAACTAGTTCATGGAAAATAATACAGCAAACTAACATTTATAGAAAACCACAGTAATCTCGTAACAAATGTCCTAAATTATGTACTCAAAAGCAGATCCAATTTTACCCAAGGTTCTCAAATACAGAGTTTGTAGGACCATTTCTTGTTGTTCATAACGCATTCCCTCCCAACCCCAGTGGCTCTTTTTTTGTGTGATATGCTACTTTATAAAATATACCACACAGAAGACAAAATTTCAGCCCTGAGAAGATGTTTTGGGAGGCAGGTTATTTAAAGAATTTCATTTTTGGGTGCCTTTTGCAGAATCCCCTTATATTGTTATTTTAGTTTGATGTTATGATTAATGCTGCTTTTTAAAGCCTCCTGGTTTCCATTTGAACAATAGTTTTTCTTTAGTGTTTAAGTGCGATGCAGGGGGTATGGGCAAAATAAAAGTAGAATGGTTATATTCTAACCTCTCCCACTCTCCTTCAAGGAGGAAGTTTCTGGCCAGGCAAGAATTTCACTGAAGCCATTTCCTAGCTCTTCTATTCAATTTTAGATGATTGCACAATGTGAATATCTCTAAGAGGGTATATTTTAATATGCAGAAAATTAGAGCTAGCTCTAAATGCCTATGATCAAGAAAAAGGCATTTGTGTGATAGGAGAATAAGAAACTCTGTGATCATTTTCATTCAATGAAAGCCATTCCTTTGGGTGGGAGAGTCAAATGTTAGTACCCACACATGCTGCCTGCATGCCACACAAGCCGGAGGAATGCAGATTTCTGTATCTGAGAGCAGCTGCTAAGTGAAATGGAACGTCCAACAGATGGCTGCATTGTCATTGTTGGGGGAGGAGGACAGGGGAGCTATTTTGGTTTTTCTGGAGAGAGAGAGAGAGAGAGAGAGAGTGTGTGTGTGTGTGTGTGTATGTGTGTACATGTGTATGTTTAATAAGACACTGTTCTCCAGTACCTGTCTGTCTTCACTACTTGCATCTGTGGTGTTATCAAAGACTAGCACACTCTTTGAACCTTAGAATTAGAACAGGCCTTAGAGGCGACTCCATAACTTAACATTTAATGGAGCAGAACCCCCAAGGACACATAGTTTATGAGAACTAAGATCAGCATTCCTAGGCCATCAGGTATGGAAATCCCATATCCTATTTACATGTATATTAATATAGGGCACCAAGAAAAGGAAACAGTAGAGCAGTTGCAGTTTCATAGTCTGAAAAGCATTTGTGGGTTTTTCTTTTAAGGCCCTAGGGTGGAATTGCTTCTCAATTCTCATGTTGACAGAAAGAACTAAAATACTTTATAAACTGACTTCTATCAAGATTCTCTTGTATATTTTATTATATGTACAGAACAATTGGACCTGTAGCACTCTCAAATTTAAATAATATGTATGGAATATTGAGTATTCTGGATTTCATATTCCAGGACACAAAGAGTAAAACTTCAAAGTCAAAGCTGTCCAAGGCCATGCTTAAGAGGCCAATACAAAAGTGCTGAGATCCCATATCGTGACCTGTCTGTCCCTCTTCTGATGGTCGCTTTGGGTCAGTTGTGCAGTCACGTGGCTTACCCATTGGTTCATGCTTTTTTTCCCTCCAGAAATAGAATCAATAGAGAACAGACAAACCCACAGTTGCCAGTTTGTACAGTCTTGTGGTTTCTGTCAGGGGCTGCAGACTCGAGCAGGTCTACCAGATAATGAAGGCAAACTATTTCAGTTCCTGTGGGTCCAGAACGCCTCAGCAGAGTTCTGGTTTCAAACAAATGAATAACAAATTAAAAGGCACAGTAAAATAAGGGGGTGGTTAAAATGTATTAACTAAAATCAATGTAGGAGAAACATAGTTTAAAAACCCTGCATTCTCAGCAATAGCCTGTGATGTATTCAGTTTATCTCCTAAACTTTATGTTAAAAGCCTTTTAACAGACAGTCAATATATTTAGGTGGTAGAGCAAGTATATCATCCTGCACTGGTGGTTGCATTAAATACTAAGCACAAGCTCTGCTATCCATAGGAAATAAGCAGGGGTACATCCAACGGAAGTCCTGTCTCAAAGAGACCAGACACTTTCCCCAAAGCAGACTGTGGAGCCACTCTGAGTGTTAATGCCCTCTTCTGCCTAGGTTCCCTGCTGACGTCAAGGCAAGTCCTGGAAACGAAGCAGGATCACAATACTAGAAGCATAGCCTAATAATAGAGCAAAAATGGAGAGCAGATGGAAAATAAATCTTTGTGGATAAAGTGTGACCTAATGTTATAAATTTGTTGGAGGAAAGAAAACAACAACAAAGCATAAAAGGCCTGAAGGCAGACTTACTGGAGTTAAGATTCTGGAATACGGCTGACTAAGAAACACCTAGATACTTTGAAAACTTTCAGGGAAGGAGGGAAAAAACAGACAAATAAGCAAAATCAATTTTAGGATGAGTTTTGAAATACTGCTCCTAAATGCATCTGGGGGAAAACAATACAAAAGTAGAAATCAAAAACTCTGGAAACAGATTACTAACAGCATCCTTTCTCCAGGACTTATGCACACTTTCACCCAACGCATCTTGATCTCTTCATCTCACCTGAACCCTTTTGCTGTCTCTAAGGGGACACAGGTACAAACTTGCAGCCTAATGAACGGTAAGTGTGAACTGGAATACTGGCCGGGCCAGGCAACTGAAATACTGACACAGGCAAAGTTGTTTCAGAGAGGGCTCGCCACGCTCTTAGCTCCTAGAAATCCTCTCACCATGTGTCCATGAATCTTCTGTGCATGTGTGTGTGTGTGTGTGTGTATTAGTGTAGTCAAAAGCACCAATGCACCAATGCTACTTTGCTCTTTTGCCATGATTACAACATATTGAAGTACTCTTATTTTCCTAAGCTAAGCAGCAAAGTCTTGGCATGAAACTCCTGTGAATCTTTTTTTTTTTTTTTTTTTGATACAGGGTATCAAACTCAGGACCTTGCACTTGTGAGGCAGGCAGCGGAACCACTTAGCTAAATCCCCAGCCCACTCCTATGAATCTTTATGAATTGCATATACATTTTGAAAGAAAGTCTAGATCAACTTACTCACTGGACTTACAAACCTGTATTTATTTTTGATATGGGCAAAGAAAGCCATGGATACTTTGTTTTGTTTTAAAAGTAGGCTGTGGTTTGGGAACACTATTGAGGCAACATTTAGGAAAGAGTTGCATTTTCTGTATATATTCATTGTGTGATATAATTTACAAAAAAGAAGCCAGTGTTTTTAAATGATTTTCTTCTTTGGGCTCAACTACTCTTCCAGTTCTCAGGGTCTGCCACAACTATCCCATGAAAAGAAACCTGGTTTCTGTAGGGCAGACTTCTAGGTCCTGCTTCTTTACTTCTTTTCTCCATCTAAACCAGAGTTTATTTTGAGTGTCATTTTTTCTCTACTTGCTCCTCTGAACTTGATATTTCAGACACTCCATCACTGCCAAGAAAACTCCTCCACCAGATTTCAACCTGCTTCCCTTTGCTCCTCAGCCAAAGCATGGCCAGTGTGGCCCTTGCAGGCATCTGGATGCCACCACCTGCCACCCTCGGGAGAAGATGCTGAGATCATAGCCCTGCCAGGAGGGTCCTCAGCCAGAGAGATGGCAGGGGACTACTCTGTAGTGATGAAGCCAGGGTTCTGTGCAAATGTGTGGAATCAGGGACATAAAGACCACAGAAGTTTTCGGTCCAGAAGATTCCTCATGATCCATTCATGCTCAGTAGGGAAAATTAGCACTCAATCCTGGTTGATAACCTAAGCTGGCTGTGAGAAGAGAGATTCAATGTATATAGTGTTTCATAAACTTCGAAGCACTATACTGTATGCCTAAAAAATCAGTGTTTGTCTTCTGGGTAGCGTGTTTGAGAGTTATTCTAGAGATGCTGCCATTACTCAAAATGTTTTAAATCTCTTCTTTAAAATTGTCATTTGAGGCAGTTAAGACTGTCACTGTATAGTCACATCTTGTTCTTATCAGTAAAGGCATTATCCAGAGCTCAGACATTCATCTCAGATTTGATCTTAAATGTCTTTGAAGCCAAAAACCATGTCTGCCTTGCTCCTTGCTCCTGGTATACTGCCTGCAACTTATTATGCACCTAATAATTATTTGTTCAGTGAGTTGTTTAAAAAAGCTTAAACCCACCCCCCAAAGAATGGTGATTTGCTGTGATTGATAGGGAAAGGTTCTAAAGACATTTTCCAAAAAGAATTCCCCAAATAAAATCATTTTAAGGTCTCACACTGTTTTTGGAATAAGTTCAAGGTCATTTATTAGGAGAGGACAATGTTCATTGTAGTCACACATCTGTGTTCTGGCTGGCCTGTTTATGTTATTTAATTTATTTCTATCTCACCTTTCAAAAGAGGAGGCAGATTGGAACAACACCTACAACAAAAAGGAAATCCGTAGTAACAATAATGTTAATAAAAAGCACATTACTATAATCATATGTCAGATATGCACGGGAAAAAGCAGCCCACGGGTGCGCTCCTTCTATGTGGTTAGCAAAGGAGTGAGTGACAGTAAGTAATAAGAACTAGAAAACAAATGAGACACACCCAGGCCCAGACACATGTCTGCATGTCATCTGGCCCTCGTTCCCTGTTAAGGGAAGACTTACCTACAGCGAATAAGAAAAGCTGTCATAAGGAAACATTCCGGGCAGCTGGGGTGACAAGATCCCCAGATTGATAATAAGTGCACAGGAGGAAAGGGCTTTGCAGGGGTTGCGATAACTACGTCATTGCTGTTGTTAACACCAACAAGCAAAGTCAGTCCCGAGGATTCTAAATCCCAAATAAAAATGGGATCAGTACTTCTCTAGTGGACTGATACTTTAATTTGTTTGAAGAAAACAGTAGGAGCAGATGACTTTAGGGGAAGCCATATTAATCACAAGACACCTTTTCCACAAGTGAATTACTCTCAGGAGAATCTAAGCGTAATAATCATATAATAGTTTTAAGATGCATCATGCACACACACACACACACACACGTCCAATTTACAATACAAAAAATAGGGCCTTCCTCTCATATTTCAACTACGTACAGACTAAGGTATTATGACCATGCAAGGGTGAGTTTATACGTTTTACAAATCCTGCTGGGCTCAGGGTATGCTTTAGTAATTATTCAAGGAAAAGGTTTACTTGTTCTTATTACTACTTCCTGAAACATCAGATTAAGAAATTCAAGTAGGTTCAGCTAAAAACAGCAAAATGTTGTACCTTATTTTAAAAAATGAAAAAGAAACTGAAGAGTGTCTGTATAAAGAGATAATGAATTATGGACTTCCCACCAGGCAACCAGCTCACTTACTTGGAGCTACTTGGTTTTTGATGAGGTCCAGTGCATGGAAGCCATGTGTGAAGTGTGGCATACACAAGAGCAAATATCACTTTTTTCTAGAATTAAGAACTACTTGAATGTCATAATTGAAAGAAAGGATTATTGGAACTCTAAAGTGGTTGAAATTTTGAGCTGAGTCCTTTACCTCAGAAGGTAATGTCAAAGGCAGTAATCATGACAGCTTTTCTGCAAATATTCATAGGCAATTTATGATCAAGCATCACTCCCTGAAATTCCACCCCAGCCCCTATGACTAAGGCCGGGTTCTTTTATGATCTCCAGAGATTATCTAGAGTAAATTTCTAAACTGCAAATCTGATTTGAAAACTATACCGGTTAAAATTCTTGTACATCATCCACGTTACTTAGAGTAAACTCCAGTTCCTAGGCTTAACATACAAAGATTTTTAAACAACTAGGTCTTACTTTTCCAGGCATATCTTTTCCAAGTCCTCTAGGCACATAAGACCCAGCTGTTCCTAATTAGTTAATGTCCCCAGAAACCAGGATGCTAACATGTGAGCACCCAACACTGTTTTCTTCAAAGAACACGCACATTTTTCCACCTTGTTCTTTTGAAAACTACTATTCATTCCTCAAGATGGAGGCCCATCAGTTTCACACCTTTTTCCCATTATTCTCCCTTCTACCTCATAGCTATGCAGACGTGAGTATTGCTGTCTGCAAACCTGTGAAGGATAGAATGCTTGGACCATTTTGACTTTGCTGTCTTGGCTTTAAAAGTATTGGACCCCGTGATGCAATAAATTTGGGATTTACTAAAAAATGGACAATGCACATTAGCCTAATTACTCCTTTGGAAATTTCACCTCCAGATAAGATCACACTGGGGTTAAGAGTTCAAATTTGAACTTTGAAGAAACATAAACCTTCAGTCCACAATAATTACCTTGTCCTCCCAATATCTAGTATAAGCCCCTGATAATGTATGCAATGACTACATATAGTTATGATATGATTAAATGCCACATTATAAAAAGGAAGAATGAAGAAAACATCCGCCCGTTAGTCAGTCACTTGTGTGGTATGTACCACGTATAGATCCGTGTTGTAAAACATGTCACTTTTACTGAGAAATTCCTAGACAAATACTCTATTTAAGAATTTGAACACATTAAGTGCCAAACAAGTGTTCTAATAATAAAAATCACACAATAGAGCAAAGAACATTAGATTTGGAGTCAGAACATTGGATCAAAATCCAGCTCAGTTCCTTAGCATCTATGTGACCTAAAGCAAATCTGTAACCTCTAAGCTTCCGAACCCTCTCCTCAGAGGTGGACATGGTGGCATAATACCTAGCAGAGGTAGAGTGAGACAGAGAGTGGAAATACACTTTGGAAATGTTTCTATCGAGGACACAAAGAAAGGGGATGAGCAACTCGTCACAGGGGGTTTCTCCCATCTGACCCGTAACCCTTCCCTCTTCTCAAGATGGACAGGCAGCTTTTCTGCAGGGCATCCCCTCCTTGTAAGGCAGGCCTCAACGCTCAGCCACATTTGTGCATGCCTTCTTATCATCACTCTCAGAACTCAGTGTTTTATGCTGGTGCCCCACCAAGAAAAGAAGAGTTCTTGCTTATTTCTTTCTTGCATGGAAGAGAACCAGCATAGTTCCGTTCTGAATCATAGAGACATTGCGGTAAAAGCAGAATGAGAAATTCTGTACCAGCAAATGCCACATGGGTTCCTTTAAGTCTTCAGGCACTCATGCTGAAGCACTCGAGCATTAAAAATGTTAAGGCTCGGGCTGAAGTGGCCGAGAGTGATTTGAGCGTGCAGACGACTGTACGCGGAAGCCCTTTACAGACCCATGAAATAGCTCATCCTGTGCTATCAGCAAATGGAGAGCTGTCTGCCAACAGCAAAGCCTTCACTTTGTAGTCAGCGCCGGGAGGGAAATTGACCTTGACCAACTGCTAATTATTGTTTCACCTTCTAATCAGCAACTATCAGATCCCATTCCTAAATCTGAAAGAAGTGTGTGATATTTGCAGGGTTTGTGGCAGCAAATGGAGTCCAGGTGGAGCTGCATAGGAAAAACAAGAAAAATGGCTCCTCACCAGAAACGAGAGAGGAGAAGAGAAGGACAGATTCAGGCGCCCCAGGCTCCCAAACCCCCCGTTGTGAAGGAGACTGTGCGTTTGTGTGTGCATCCGTGTGTGTGCATGTGTGTGCGCGCGCGCGTGCATAACACACGTGCACACATTATTTATTTTTCAACTGCCTCTCTTCATAATGAACTGACAGTGTTCTTCATTTTCATTCTATGCTGTAGAAAAGAATAAAAGGGTGGAAAGAAAAGAATTGTGAGATGGCTCTGATTCATTGAAAGCAAGGCTCCAAAACTGGCTCCACATTTATTCTTTAACATGTCAAAATACAACAAGACACCACAGCTAAGAAACAAATACTGGGAATTTAAACTGAAACATAATTCAGAAGCACACAGGACAGATACATATAGCATTTAGTATCTTATTTATTTTCCTTCTCCTCCTTCCAGAATCAAAGGTGGCAATATGTGTAAAAATACTCTCTTGAGTTACTAGCAAAATATGGTCATGGAAGCATGCAGGGGCCTTCCCAGCTGCAAGAAAAGCACCTTGTCCTGCCACAGAGCAGTCAGGACAGGCTTTGCAGAGCTCCTAAATGTCTGGTTGGATGCTTTTCACACAGGAGTTCACACAGGCAGAGATATGTGGGGTTTTTTCTTTCTCCTTAATCATGTACCTTTTAAGATTCATAATTTGGGATGAGCAAAAGGCTCGGCAGGAGGTGGGGATGAATTAAAAACCATAAAATTGATGCTATCACTCTGATTGACACACCAGTAGTGCGGCATACATTTCCTGTTTGTCAGGAATGAAAGGTGTTCACATTCTGTAATAATACCTAATAATGTTTGGGAAAGACAAACTGCTGTCTGACTACATTTTAGCAGGATGGATTTTTTTTTCCCCTTTCTGTCAGCACCAAAATCAGAAGCTAGATATTCCAACCCTACATAAAGGATGACCTAGATATTTAATAGCTGCAGCTATTCCAGTCCACTACCTGAACCTCCCCAGGTCTCTGATGCTATATTCTAGCATGCTCAAAATCACCATTACAACTTAAGACTAATTCAAGAAAATGTCCAGAGAACTAGATGTCTAGGAATGCTGTAATAAACTTCAGAGAATGAGCATCCTTTGCTCCTTCTTGCTCTCTCATCACAGAGTTGGCCAACCCTCCACGTACAGGTTTGTCTAATCTGACAATGAACATTCTGTTCAGGTTAGCAGAGAGAATCATGCACATTGGTATCAGGAGAGCTGAACCCTGTGGCTGCTGTGCCACTGACCTCGTAACCATGGGCAAACTGTTTAACCTACTCACATCTCAATGCCATCACATTGAAAATATGGATACTTTTACTTGCCTTGAGTACTTGAGGGATAGTGGAAAACTAAAATGCTAGTTTTATAACTGCAGTGTATATCTGTCACATACATCCTAAATATGATTATATGTTAGTTAAACAAAGGACTCAGGGAATATTTAAAACTATCTATTCTGGGGCAATAATTTGACAAAAAGGTTGGAGAAGAGTCAATGAGAGACTAGATCTCATGTAATAAATAGGGTAACATCAGAGGGAAAAAAATAAATCTAATTATTGCCATTCAAGAATTACTCTGACAGTAAATTTCAGTCAAAGACTTATTCCTCAACTTCAGTGCCCTGTGATTCCCATTTATATTTCTATTGCCTGTCAATTGTAGGAACTGATTACCTAGAGTTTGAAATTGTTAAATTGTTATTTGAGGGAAAGGAAAACAAAGGGAAACATTAAATAAATCTGGAAATTTCAGAAGGAAGATAGAATAGGAATGTTGATGTTAAACATTTTAAAGATATGCTTTGCATTTTACTTTCTTGGATTCTATGATTTTGACGGGATTTTTAAAAAAACAGTAATGTAGATCAGTGCTACAGCCATTGCCTAATAATGCCAGTGTCAGGCACTACAGCTTGAACCTTCCTTTGTCCCTGGGGCTCCAAACACACTTGGGCCATGTGGGAAGCCTATAGAAAAATGATCCAAATGCAAATGCAGGGATATTATGTCGTCTCTGCTCTTGCAATAGCACTGTTGCAAAGGGATCAAAAGTGCTTTTGAATACAGTTTATTGCTGTTGTTTTTGCTAAATCAAATAAAGGCTTTAAGCAAAAACAGGTTTCAAGCCTTCTGCTTATGATTGCACTTCATGTGACTTGACAGTGCTGATTTCTGTGTAATTTTTTAAATCCATGTTTGGTAAAAAGAGAATGCTTCTCCATCAATTCTTCAAAGTTACTTCTAATAAAATCTGCTTGCTGGTGCACATGCTTACTGACATAGCACAAATGAAGTTGTAGACGAGCATGGCAAAGCTGCTCCATTACACCCAGTCTATCTTTGAGAAAAATCTGCATGGGTTTTGAAGTAACACTTCCAGGACTGGAGCACATTTAAATCATGGCCTGACTTAGTGTTATATTCAGTAGAAATGAAGTTAAAAACAGAACACACAGATCTTGTCCTTATAAACTTCAAGTGGCAGCCCATAGACTGCTGTCTGTTTCTTGAGTTAGATTGACGAGAACTGCACAAAAGCACTAGCAAAAGGGATCTTGACTCTTATCAGCTGAAATCTATCTAAATCTGCCAGCAAAATATAATCTCAAAGAAATAACCGGTTCACTTCTAGGTTCTCATCAATGAAAACTTGAAGGATAGGCCAAGCAATAGCCATCCCTCTACTTGCTAAATTGTCCAAAGGGGTTATACAAAATAATGCTAACTATTCAGGCCAGAAGTATTTGTCAGAAGATAATTTACGTGGCTGTGTACCTCATGGTGAGCCTCATGGGAAAAGATAGGTACAAATATGCATACATCAAATTTATATACTTTCTATAAAATTAGACTGACATTAATTAAATGGCAGAAAAGCCAATGAGAGCATTGTTTGGAGGGAGCTTGTTCCAAGTTCTGATTATAACTTGCTTTCCAAAGAAGGAGCCACCCACAGCTTAGGAGGCAGATGAGAAGATCATCATCACAGATTTGCTGTGAACAGTTCTGCTCAGCTCTGTCCCTGCCAGACTCAGGGCCAAGCACACCCTTCCAAGATGGCGAAGAGAATTCACAAAGACAGAACCCCCTTCCTGCTCAGATTTGCCAGGCCACAGCATGGCTCTGTCTCTGAACTCCTTAAAACCCACCTGTCCAGCTGAGAACTGCTCTCGGGGGCACAATTATCACCCCCAGCCTCGCATTTTCTAAACACTGACCATGTGCTGCGCATCCAATGATCCCATGACGCCAATACTGTAAGCACCCACATTTCATGGAAAATGAAGCTAATGCCAAACTTAACCAGGGTTACTCAAGATGGTAAATGGCAAAGCTGAATTCTCATACCCACATTCTTCTGGACTCTTCAGTTCTCATAACCATCAGAGGAGCTTGGACAGCTGCAAACATCCCATAAGTTAGGCTTTTAAAAATCTCACTTTCACTTATAAAGCTCTTCTCATATATGCAGTGTGTACTTGTGTGTATACGAGTGTGTGTATGTGTATTTACCTCTTAACGGACTGTCAGGAACTGTTTCAAGCACTGTGAATTTGGCAGTGAATAAGACAAATTCACTACCCATGTGGATCTTACATTCTACATTTCATACTCATACATTTCATACTCATACCCTCATTTATGCCTTAAAATAACCCTAGAAACCTGGAACTCTTAGTGTCACCTAAATTTAAATTTAGGTAGCCTGGGCTCAGAGTGCAGACACTTACACAAGGCCACAAAACTGGCAGGGGGAAACCTCTGGGCTCATTAATCCTATGATTTTCTAAGACCCTGAGATCCAGGAGCTGTGGGTACAGGATGGCTTTTACCAGCTGGGCTGAATGCTAGCACTTCTAAGACTTCGTACAAAGTTGGGCAATAAGAAAAGAGTTTAACCTCCTATCTTCTAACTTCTGCATTTCTTCTTCATTTCCTAGTCTTCATCTTTTTCAGGTGCTACTGATTTCTGGTCACTCATAATCCCCCCCTTCCACCCTCCATTCTCCCACTCAGGCCAGGCCTTCTGTTTCCCCAACACTACTGCCACTGCCTTAGACGCCGAACCATTTTGTCCTTCAGTCCTCTTGCCACTGAGTCTTAATCTTAGCTCTCACTCTTTGCTTTAGAGAACAGACATTATATATTGTAGGAGATGACCAAAATAGAATCTTTTATTTCACAATACCATAAAAGACCTCTTTCTAGTAAGTTACAAATTTTATTTTCTCAGAATGGCTTGAGTGTAGGTTTCCCATAGAAACTTTTCTTGTGTGGTGATTATATTCTGTAGCATTTATTGCAGGTATATATGGACTATATATTCCAAGAAGCTGGCTTGCAAAGTTTAGCAGTGAGTAACATGTTTTGAATTCCAACCAACCAAACTACAACTGACCTTTTGGCAAAGATGTCCTCAGTAACACATTCCTGTCTTCACTATTACTAAAAATAAAAAGGGAAAAGAGTAGAAAAGAAGTTTAAAGCTTATAATACTCTTTAGCAATAAAGAGATAGGGCCAAATAATAATAAATGAATGTAGGAAAAGAAATGATTTAACCTTAGAGGTGACGGTAATGAAAGTTGGGGGAGAAAAAGGACAGATGTTTCTGACTTGAAAGATTTTCAGGTTGGCAGAAAAATTCTGAATGTAAATTACCTTCAAGAAGCTCCTCAACCTGACCCTAAATTTTCCATTAGCATCTAAGTTCACTGAAGGTAAAGAAAGCACCTGATTTTGTGCAACACCATAGCAGCAGCACTTCTTATCACAGGGCCCGAGAACCAGTTAACACTTAAAAATAATTCCTAAACAGAAGGATGTCACCTTAGGCTCACCTCCAGCTATCCAACACCTTGTGCTTCCCAGTAATCCTTAGATTTTCACATTTGTGATTTTCCCTTGGAATATAACCTCTGCCTTTATTGCCATTTCCCCAATTCTGGCACTGTTGAAATGAGATTCTTTAAGACTAAGGCTAAAAAATTGTGCCTGGTATGATTCCCTGGAGTGGGGCTCGAATGTGAGCCCTGATGCCCAGCTCAGCAGCATCTCAGGGAGGAACAGGCAGGTGGGTAGATGTCTCTTTCCCAAGCTTGCAGAGCCCTGGGCATTGGGCAGGGATTGCAAAACCTGTGTCCAGGTTACGAGCTTGTCTGTCCCAGCACAGGAGCTCTGGACCCTAAGAAGCTGCCCTTTCAGCATGAAGTGGGCAGCAGCTAGTGAGAAGAGGAAATTGAATTTCTCATCATTCAGATTTCAGATTATCATCATCTTGCACTGGAGTTTTATACATCCTGTGTTTAGTCTTGGGCTTGAGTAGAGAATCACCGTGTTTGTCTTTGGGCTTGTACTGCAGCACCACTTAGAGCTATGGTAGAACCCTCTCAGCAAAGAGGCCAGCGCAAAGCCTCTTAGCTTCTGGCTCCACACCATGCTCTCCTCTCAGGAGATGCTGCCCAGGGCTTGTTGAACTGACTTCAGAAAAGGAACATGCTATTTAATCTCACAGAATTTTAGAAAATCTCATATTCAAATGCTCTCGGACAGACCTGAAAACGGGCTAAGTAATACCGATTCAATTCTCTTTCTGAGTTTATCATTCATTATATTCAAGAGAAAATTTTTATCAATTGACCATGCTACTCATAAATGCTTTTCTTCTGAGGGAACCATTCAGATCTGACTTCAAAACTCCTTTGAACTACGGTTTTCTGCAAAGGATCAAGTATTGTTCAGACACAGCTATGATTTTGTAGATAACTACTTACTATGTGCAAATGTGTGAAAAGCCCTTGATGTAGTCCTCAAGTCTCCTTGCCCAAGATCACTGCAGAGAGCTCCCCACATGAAGAGGTAAATACGAGTGGAAACCCAGACTTCCCTTTGCTTTTCCTGCCAAGGATTGGCCAAACAGAGTCTTTCTTTCACTCCTCCTTCCACACCAAACCATCTAGGCTGAGCTTGGCCCATCTGTGACCCCCCTTTCCCTATCCGAGTCATAGCTGCTCAGGAGAGCATTCTTTCTGTTGTAGAGGGAAAGGGACATGCAGTGTGATTTCCCGAGGACCAACATTTCCCAGGGATGGTTCTGACTGAGGAGACACAAAAACAGTCTAACATCAACACATAGCCTGTTGAAATTGTCTTTTTATAGCACAAGATTGTATTAAATACACCAAGAAAGAATTGAATGTGTATGATGGGGCAAAATTTTGATATGATACATGAGCTAAACAAGAAAACAATTGGAATTCCTATTCATATTTTATTGGGAATAGTCTTCCCAAACAGGGAAACTCCTGGAGAAGTTGCACCTCTGAAATTAACTCTCACTTGCAGAAAATCTGACTGCCCACCCACAGTCCTTAGTCAACTAATAGTCATCATTTTAATACTATAAGCCATGTATGTTAATTTTTTAAAAGATGCCATTAATCATGATTACATTGTATAGGCTGAAAAAAACCTATTACCTGCAAGATAAACAAAATCCAACACAGCTGCAAAAAGTTTTTGAGCCTATAAAATCTGGATTCCAGAAAACTAGAAATTGAAAATTGTACTATTTATATCTTTATTCTTATAAGAATCTTCATGGGTTTACCTAAAAGGTTGAAACAAGGACATTTAGTTTACTATTTCAAATAGATAATGCCTTGTGGGTATACGAATCATACTGGAATTGTACATCTGAGTTTTTTAATTGTGATAACTCTGAGAAGTTATCTGGTACAGCTAACCATGCTGTTTCCATTACCTCTGGAATCTGTCCTCCGGTGGAATCATACTCTTGCTTCCTGGGCAAAGAAAACAAATGCTAAAGTGGGTAAGCTTGAGCTTCTATCCACCCTGTATGGATTGAATTGTGCCTCCCTCTCAAGTTAGATGTGGAAACCCTGTCTTTCCATGGGACTGTATTTGGAGGTAGGGCCTTTAAAGAGGTGACTAAGGTTAAATAAGAAGATAAAGTTAGAGTGTTGCTCTGATAGAACTGAAATTCTTATAAGAAGACACCAGAAACCTCTGGCTGCCTACCACTTGAGAATACAGGGAGAAGTAGCCATCTGTGACTCAGGAAAGGAGCCCTTACCAGGACCTGACCATGCTGGCACGCTGATGTCAGACTTCTACCCTCCACGACTGAAAAAAGTAAATTCCTGGTGTTCAGACCACCTAGCTGATGGCATTCTGTTATGGCAACCCAAGCTGACTAACATAGCCCCTCTAGCAACATAATTAAAATTAATAGTGATTATTGCCATTCAGTGGATAAGTGAAAAGAAGCAATGTTTCATACAAAATTTTTACATTTTATAAGTGTAAAAATATGTGTTTAAAAGTGGAGTTCTTTCTATTCATTTGTACTAACCATTTTAAGAAAACTGGTGTCCATGTGTTGCAAGCATAGCTTCAAAAGAAGTACCTTTGCCTCCTGCCAATCAGATTGTTATTCTGAGATTCTTACACAGAAAATCTCAAAGTCCAACACAAATGCTGCTGATTCTTTTAAACATTTCACAATCCCTCCTCTAATCTCACTATTTTGCACTATCACAGTACTTAATTTAAATACTTGTATGTCTAGTATCAGGTTTACCTTGTATCCTCTGTAGCTTTTGTATGTGGTTGTCTCCTTCACCAGAGGAATTAGATCCAGAGAGCAGAAGTCATGTTATCCATTTTGGATTCTTCCAATGTCCACTATGATGTTTTGCCAGTACTGAGTATATATTCAGTAAACATATGAAAGAATGAGTAAATGTATGAACAAACAAGTGAAGGCATAGAGTAATAATTTATTGATAAGTTAATTTATTTGCCACTTTGTTTCATCAATCTTCTGTAAGAGTATTGATTTTAAAGAATGGAATAGCCTTTAAATATGGTGCCTCCTATTAGTCGGGCATAGTAGCAGTACAAAGACTTTCATCCTTTGTGAATTAAATTTCACTATTTCCATTTTACTGACAAGAAAACCAAAGCTCTGCAAGGTTAAGAATGAATCCAAACTTACACAGCTGCCAAGAGAGCAAAGCTGCTGTTCGAAGTGCAATGTTAAAGTGCAGGTTCAATCCTTTCTTTTCTTCTCAATGACCTCTCCTTAACTTCATTTTTAGACTTCTAGTCAAAAACAAGGCAAAGATATTTTCCAAGGGCATTTGGTCCAACTATCTTCCTGTGTCATATTTGGAGAAAAGGACATTCACTACTTATCAATATTTTTTCACTTCCCTCCTATTGTGAAACAGTATTAACCATGGAGTTTCTCTATAATGTCAGAAGCAGTGTTCTGACCTACCCTTAACCACAGAATCAACTGAACTAAAAAATCTCTAGTGCCAATGAAGTTCTGATATCTCAGAATGGCCCCAGGTGAAGTCAAAGGAGTGAGTTTTCTTCCAAGCTGATCTCATTCCTGGTGTCACTTCCAAAGTTTAAACTTGAGTTACAGATACAGCTGAGCAACGTTCCAATTCTGTCACTTATTAGCTATGAATGCTATTTAAATAATCGATCTCAGTTCCCAGGTTAAATAATGTTCATACACTCAGGCATATCTGCACATATGGAAAGGGCAGGGAAGAAAGACCTATTGAGGGTTAATTTGCATTAGGGATGAAAAAACCCCTTAGTGAATGTGGCAGTGACTCATTAAATACTCACCAATTACAATTTTTCCTCCTGGGAACTCAGGAAAAGTACATTTCCCAGCATCCTCAGATTTATGGTTGGAGCCATGTTATGAGAGCCATGTTAAGACAGTCATGTTAGGTGACTTATGTTCATCACTTCCAGTCATGGACATAAAACACATCATGTGATCTTCATCACGCTTTCCTAAACAGCCATCTAAACATGGATGATACAATAAAGGACTCTGAAGAGTCCCTAGGAGAAGATTTCACCACAAGACTGAAGAATTATGATTCTAGGAAATTGTACAGAAAGCTGCCTGCCACACTGACTGTGATATTAAACAGAAAAAATATCTTTGGTGAGAGAAATCACTGAGATTCTAGTGTTGTTTTGTTACAGCACCTGGCATGAATTTCCCTGACCAATAGAATTCCTCAAAGTCAGAGAATCTAAATCTAGAGCAAAAATAATGGTCATCCAGGGGGAAAAGTTATGCTTTATGCTCATAAAAGGATGAGAATTGTTCACAGGATTCTTTGGACCACTTTCTTCCCTTTCTCCATCACCACTGTCCCACACCCAGCTGGTACAAAGCCCTCAACTATCTGAGTGAGGCTGTGATAAAGATCTTTCTCATTAGAATCTCCACAGGATAGTGGGCAATGCAAAGCAGTGTTGCTTTGAAGTCTGCATAATGGAAGGGAAGGTGAAGACGGGAGAGGAGAACAGAGGAGTAATGGCACGTTAAAAGTGGAGAATGTCACACCAGTTACCCAGGATTCAAGCAGGGAATGTTACCCAGGAAGGGATGGAGCAAACTGGATCCTCCAGAGAGTCCAGCCCCCCGACACCCCTGCAGTTAGTAGGGCAGAATTAAGCTAAAAGAGCCAGGGTTTTTAGTACTCATTTTCTTCCTTTCTTTATTTCCTTTTTGTGCTGAACTTTCCTCATTAAAAGCATCCCAACTTTCCAACTAATGCCTTTGAATGGCACAATGATTTTACACTGCCCTGTAAAGGAAAATATTGGAATCGCACACTGAGAGGGAGACATGCTGAGAATTGCTGTCCATCCTCCAGTGAACTGCACGATAATCCTGTTAACCTTCCTATCAGGAGGTCATTAAACAATTTCGAAAGCTATGTCCTCACATCAGAACTGCATGCGAAATCTGATCGAGCGTCTTTAATATAAGCTGTTCTGTTGCACACTTGTATAACAGCCCCTTGTATGTCTTACATCGTCTCTTCTCCTGTTTCCCCTGGGTACTGAGTGCCTTTGTAGCTTTGCTCTCAGGTGTTGTACTGCATTATGCCTTTTTTCTCAATTTCATCACCTAACACACTTTCTTTGAACCCTACAGCTTTCCTTCTCTAGATCCTTTGGACCCCTGGTTTATCACTTATGCCAACTCGGTTTTCATTCACTGCAATGTGTCAGCTTCCCCCGCGTTAGTCTTCTTAAATTTGTTGTACTTTGTCCTGGCTAGTATTTAGCTATTGTCATGAATCCACCCATCTCTGTTAAACTAATTTGTTCCACATTTCACTCACAATCTCTTTTCAGCTTCAAAGCCATTTTGCAACTCAGTTTTCTTCCTTTTCTCATTCTTTCTTCCTTTTCTTTTCTTTTCTTTCTTCCTTCTTTGTCTTTTTGAATTGAAGTATGCTGACAACCACGTGATGTCAGAACTTCTGCCTGAATACATTTACACCAAACAAGGTTTTCAGCTTTACCCTCTAATGATTTAGTTCTTTCATTCAGCTTGAAAACTCCATTTCCGTTTGGCTTCCTAGAAGCATTAATTATTACCTTCAAGACAGAGAAAACTTACATTTTCAACCAGACTTGAAAAATTGGGTAAAATTGAAATGTGGCTTAACATGAAATGGGTTCTTCATCTTTTGGGGAGACCTCATGGTAGGGCCCTATCACTGAATTACCAACCCAAGCACCAAGAAAGTCAGTTTCCAGGAGTGTCAGGTTTGAACTTGACACTTTTAAGAAACGCCTTTACAAAACAGGGGCCCGCTTATCATTGAATGAAGGACACTCGTTTAATCTCCAGGGGTGGGTGAACCCAATGTCTGGGGTTCTTCCAAACATTTAAAGTCATTTTCCAAATGTTTTTGATGCAGCACAACCCAAAAAGGATTTTGGCAAGTGTGTTTTCCCTTCATTTTAAAACCCATGCGTATTTCAAGGGAAATGCAATCCATATGTCTTTGATTCATTTACACTTAAATCATCTAAATGCCATTGTGTAAGAGCTATTTGATGTACAAGAAGCCTGCGAGTCTGTTTTATAAGCCTTTTTAAGCCTATTTCTTTGAATCAGAAAGTCATGTTTTGCCGGCCCTAAACAGAACTTGAACTGGGAAAGGCTCAAGTTCACTTTTAAACTGAAAACCCGCAAAGTTTTGCGTGGCTTCTGTACTTAGCAATATGTTTCCCCTTGCCTAAAGCTCACAAACACCCAGCTTTCTCTTCTGTGTCTCGCATGTAGTGAGAACAGGGTAAATCAATTTTTGAATCACATTTTACTTGTAAAATTCACATTCTGAACCTCAGTTATCTCCCGGGCACTGCCAGAAGTTAAAATAGCAACACTTGAAAATTAGGCTTTTGCTCTAAAAGGGCAAAACAGTCTATAGAGTACATAAATTACTGCTTCTGTACATTTATTTGTTTGACAGGTTTAAGATATAAGTGTGGCTTACATATGGATTTTCAGGATGCCAGATTGGATGCTCCACGAGCTACACTCACAAATGTAACCTCTTTTTTTAAGACTTATGTTTGGGAGAATAGAATTGGAACAATCTTGCTGTTCTGCACAAATCTAATTGCTGTGTCAAAACAGCAATGGGATATGATGAACATTTGCATTTTTCTCATTTACTGGCCTTTTCTGTGGCTTTAGCCACACTTGCATTAGTGGTCAAGACAAAAGTATGTTGAGTTATTTGCTCTCTTGCACCCTGAAACTTTCTAAAAAATATAATGAATTATAAATTAATACTTTTTGTCAGCAAAATGTGCACCTCTGATCAAGTATTTGGAGATACCCAAGTGATTAGCCCTGATTGCTGTGGACATGAGAACACGTCTTGGGAGTGGATAAATCTTTCTAAAGCAAAAGCATTAATTATCTTCAAATGTGCGATTTCTTTGTTTTTATTTAGACACATCTTAGAGGTTGCATTTTAGTGGGAAGGAAGAAATAATGACGGTGTGATTGTCTGCAGAGAAGCAATATTTTAAATTTGCATTTGAAGCTTAGGGGTGGAGATGAGGTGAAAAAGAAAGAAGGAAATGCAGGTGAAACTAATTATTTCTTATGTGTTCTCTGTAGTTCATATATATGATAAAACATCATGTTTGTGTAATCAAAAGGATGATGGAATTTAATTTTTTTTAAAATGAGATTTGGGCATTAAATCTAGAAAACGTCAATTATGCTGGGATAATTAGAGAGCAGAAAGTGTTGGATTCAGTTCTTTTCCATAGTTAGTTTTTGTTAACTACCAAGTTTTCATGATTCTCTGCAGGCAGAAATTATTAGTATTCTTTTATTAGGAAAAACTGTGCCTGACTTTTTGAATTACTTTCAGAAAGTATGACAGAAGCCCTTACATTGACCCAACCACATGTTTTCTTGAAAACTGGTATTTTTCCATCAAAAAGCTTGATCAACAATTTTAAAATCTAAATTAAGTTCAGAAAATACATCAGTTTAGGAAATTTCAGCAGACAGCCACAACATAGCCATATTTTCTATTATCTATTTAAAATATGAAGCAACGGATCTGACTTCTGATTTTGCTGCTATTTCTCCAAAATGAACCAGAGAGTACTGATTAGAATCATGCAATATGTTAATGACTGATTTTGGTCACAGCAAATAGTATTGTAATGTGGAATCCCATGCTACTTATGAGTTTTCCTTTGTGTTCAAGTGTTCATTGAAAAATTTGAAGAAATGAAGCTTCCCTGTCCTTCCTGCCGCAGAAGTGCTGCTCTCCGCCATCCCCACTTCCTGCCCGGAGGAACTTACCTGCACCTCCACCTAGAAAGCACAGAAGCCTTGGCAGCCCTCATGTGTCGCTCAGGATGACTTGCTGACCTGCTTGAGATTCCACCTGACTCCAGGTCACGCTGACCGCAGCTACTGGATCAGATTGGCTCACTCTCTGCTAATGCCATACATGTTTCAATCCCGAAGGAAACACAGCCAGCAAAGACTGGAATAGAACCGAAATGCTTGCAGTGTAAGAGAACATTCATCAGGCTGCATCTAAACCCCAGGCCTGGTAATTCTAGTTTCTCATGTTTTAAATGGACCAGAAAAATACCTTTGTAATGCCCCCTTGACACAAATATTACCATAAACATGCTTTTACATATTTACATAAATATGATACACACCCACTTACAGGTACACTCACAAATTTAACCCATATTTCTTAGTAAGCATGATTTTATAGATTCTATTTCTAAATTAATTGAATTCCAAATATACTCAGCTCTACGTGTTGGAAAGAACTCTTTCAAAGAGAATAATAATGAACATCGCCTACAAATGATCAAATTTGTTATTTTAACTAAATCTATTTATGATTGTACTTTTACTATTTCTGTACTAATATTGGGTTTCCACTTTAAAAGAAAAAAAACCTTCCCTATGTGCCTTGCTTTAAACAAATAAAATACACCCTTTTCAGTTTACAAAATGATATCCTATAAAATTATAAAAACTATAGTTTCCCCCAGTGCATATAAATGTCTGCATAAATTGATTGTTCATAAAATATAATATATCACAATTAATACATCTACACCAAAACTTTAGGGATATTAATTTTGTTAAAAGATAAAATGTTAATTACAATCTTTTCCTGCATGATTTTCTTTCATTTCTCAACAGAGTAAAGACATTATTATTTCGCAATTTCCATTATATTTTCCTTGGTTTAGTTGTTTTGATGTTCATATTTTATATCACCTAGTACTAAAAAATGCTCATGTAGATTTCTGTTCACATTTTAGGCCCCAGCTGATTCTACCATCAGAAAAATGGTTGTTAAGTTTGAAAACTTGGGATTAGTAAATTACATCCATTTGACTCAATCCTGTACTTGACTACCATCACTCAGGTGAAAATTATTCACGTTCTTTGCTGTCACCTCTATGCGGTGGTAATTCAAAGCTTTGGAGGGTGATCAAGGAAGAGGTAGAACCGCAAGAGGCAAAAAACACATAATGAGCTCTATGGGTGATGCTTGGACAAGATGGCATGAAAGAAGTCCCTCCCATCAGATAGCTTCTGTCTGGAGTTAACAACACAAGTCCACAACCCAGCAAGGCAATGGGACAAAGGATCTCTTGAAGGACAAAGAGAATTCAGAGAGGACACTTGTATGTCATGCTGATATCAGTAAACACGAAGATAAGGAGTTGATACCTATATCAATTAGGTATGGAAGAATCCGAGTAGGTGTTGCTGATCTTCCGTCCTAACCTACTTTAATGAAGGAAGGAGCACTGGATAGACAGAAGCCATATGTGGCCATTCATACAACATCTGCTCTGTTCTTTTATCTCCTCCCTCATTCCTCTCCTTTTTGAATTAACCTCAGGACATAAAAACAACATCCTCATACTTCTTTTATAGAACACAAAATGTCTCCTCCAGCTGCTTGCTCCAATTCAAATTTGGCTTCCCCTGAAAGGCAGTATTTGCCTTGCAATATTTGTCTTGCAAGATTCTTAACCTACTCTTCAAAGAATTACAGATTTATCCTTTTAAAAAACCCTTTATACTTACACTCTAGTATAAAGAGATTCTTCCTCCTATACTGGCATGGCGATATTCAAGGTTTCTGTGTTGAAAGTGTGCTTCCCGGCAGAACACACTGTTGGGAGTTAATCAAACCTTTAGGAAGTGAAGTCCAGTGGAGAAGGGTTAGGGAATGCCCTCATGAAACCGGGGCCTCTTCCTGTCCAATTCCTAGCTGCCAGGAGGCGAACAGCATTCTTCCACCACACCTTCTCACCGTGATGTTCTGTCACACCATAGGCCCAACAACAATGAAGCCATGTAACCATTAACTAAAACCTCTGAAACGGTAAGCCAAAATAAAATCTTCATCTTTTTAAGTTGATTTTTATCAGGTATCTTGAAATAACTACAGAAAATTAACTCATATACCCAAGAGAAGTTTACTCGGCTCCAACACATTCCTTCCTTCTACATGTCATCCACTGGCCAACAGGTGACAGCCACCTTAGTCAGTGAGTAGGACCTGCCTCCCGGCTTCCTGGTGCTTGAATGCCCATTATTTATTGTGAGCCATTCCCATGTTCATTGGGAAAAACTCTGCAGCATGCTTTCATATCCACAACAATCCCTTCGATTTCGGAGGACTTGACTCTGCTCTTTTGTCTATTTTTCCTGTCTCCCCCTGGACATTCTAAAGAGCCAAAACTCCCTACTTCAGAAATCAAAAATTCTACTATCCTGCTCTCTGTGGATACCTTACCTTTCTACCTTCTAGAACCACTGTCCTCCCAACTGTTCTGTCACGCTGAAGAGTCCTTAAAATGACTCAAAAATCCATGCTCTTCCTTAATTGACTCATCTACTTCTCTACACAGGCTCACACAAGGCCTCAAATGTATCCTTTTCTCACATTTCTTTAAGAGTAATCAGTCATACAAGTTGTCCTACTCTCACTCTGGCTCTGATTTTGGCTAAAGGAAATAATACGACTCTCTGTATGGACTGGTGTCACTAAATGATTACACCCCTGAAGTTCAGCCTGCCTTTCTCCACTGCTCATAAATGTAGTATGTGTTCTGTCGATTTCCATCCTATTTTCCTCAGCAGAAACTCAAAGTGGGTCACCCTACTGGAAACACCTATCCAACTCCTATTCTCTTATCCTCCACAGTAAATGTCAATTCTTTCTCACAAGTTAAATTGAGAGTCTCAATTTATCTCACTCAATCTCAAAACGTTCTTTCTTATACTTTTCTCTGTGTGATCTCTAGCCATTCAGTTATATCAGTCAAAAACAAAACAGAATTCTTCAATTCCATCTTCTTCTTTCCCACTACAAACAGGCTATCTATATACTTTTCTACTTTTTCTTCTGAATGTTTATTTTCTTCTCCTATAGCTTCTCTATACTTTTGTCTTAAAAATCTACCTCTTTCTGAAGATTTGGGGATTTTTTTATTCATATGTTTGTAGTACATAGTGATTGCATTCATTGTGAGAATTTGTACATAACACACCTTAATTCTTGTTTATTTACCCTTCCCTTCTTTTTGAAGATTTGAAAATGCTTTTTATATTCATCTTCCTTTTATATTATTTGTCTTATGTCAATTCTCCATAGTTTAGAAAGAGAATAAAAAGTAGATCTGATTCTGTTACATCGCTTTTGGAAATTCTTTAAAAATTCTCCATAGTGAGGCACACTACCATTTAGAATTGGGCTCTTGCACTCCTGCAAATTTCTTTCACACAACATTTTTTACAATCCAAGCTTCCAGTAATAATAATCTACTCCAAGATTTCCATGCTGAGCATATAATTTTTCACCTTTCAATGAGAAAAATTTCTTCTTTCTTGCTTTTCTTGATGAACTCCATTCTTTAAACTTAAAAATCATCTTCTGTATTAATTGACTTTCCTGTCACTGGGACAAAATACCTGACACCCACAACTTAAAGGAGGAGATATTTATTTGGCTCATAGTTTCACAGTATTCAGTCCATGGTCTGCTGGCCTTAACGCAGAAATATCATGGCAGAAGGGCACTGTGGAGCAAAGATGTAGCTAGAAAAGAGAGCAGAGGAACAGTGCCAGTCAGAAAGGGGCCAAAGATCTGCTATAGATCACAAGGTTACATCTCCATGATACACAAAGTCACACCCCAGATGAGTGCTTTACTAATCCTCCAATTGGACCTCAAATCAAGCAATTAAGTTTAGTAACTCTCTGCAAAATGACACAAAACAAAAAACTTTCCTGAGCTCTTTTCTCAAAAATAATTACTCTCCCCAAAATAGTGTTAAAGCACTAGACTAAAGATGAGAAATTAAGGAAGGCTTTGTAGAGGATATAACATCTAAGTTGAAATTTAAAACTTAAATGAACATGGGCCAAGGGTGTGTCTGGGGAAATAATAATTTCAAAGTTAGTTACTGTAGGAAGGTTGCATATGTCAATTAATTTGGCATTTGAAAACAAGTTTGCAGAATGAATATAACTCCTTTTGGACTGGCAGGCCCCCCACAGTAGGGTATGGCCTAACTCAGCACTGCATCTTTAAATAATAATATGTAAAGAGCAAGTGTCCAATAAATCCTAGATAAGGGAAAGAAAGAAGGAAGGAAAGGAGGAAGGGGGTAGAGTAGGGTTTTTATTTATCCTATTAGTTTACTTTTCTATTATAGATAGTTTTAAAAATATTTTCCTCATAAAAGGTCCCTGGACCATCTACCTTACTGATATTCAAGGGCAATGGTCAAAGAAACCATTTATCAAGAAAGATGAATGAAGAGAGTTATAATAACAGTGCCAGCGATTTCCAAGTAAGAAGAGCAAGAATAAGGCAGATTCATAACTAATTTACTCTATATTTATATCATAGTAGCTAGGGCCACTAACTATATGTATATATACATACGCAATATAAATATACATCTACCATACATGTGGATTTACATTGTGTGCATATGTATTTATAGTATCCAAAATTATACATAATGAAGAATAAAAATATCTCCCTCATAAACAGGTAATACAAGCAGTCAACATTCCCCCCCCAGACTCCTGCAAAAAGATCTCCAATTAATCAGAATACAATAATTTGTTGGATTTATGTATTCTTTATGAAAAATCATATCTCCAAAGGTGCATAAAATATATGTCCTGCTCTTTAGGATCCAAATACCCAGTCATTGATAATTATCTCTGGAATAAAGGAATTAGAAAATTAGAGCAGAGGGAGTAAGTATCTGTCTGGAAAGATTAGGAACAATTCATTGACAAGGAGATAACTACGTGTGGAATTAAGGTAATGCAGGATTGGAATGAGGAAAGAACAAAATCAGAACTATTTAGTTTTATGGATGATGGTCTACAGTAGAAAATGGTGGGAATGAGGACTGCGATGGCCAGTAACATTATTCAGTATTTGGTTTTCTTCTCCACAGGATGGGTTTGCATTTCCCCATTTCTCTAATGATTAGTTAGAGCCATTGAATATTTCTGGCTAGGGAGCCATGAATTGAAGTGACATTTCACTTCCATGTCACAACATTTAATTACTGGTATAAAGTCCTCTGAAGCTCTTACCCACGGGTTGGCAAACAGCAACACTGATGACCATGGCTGAGCTCTTTGCCTGGTTTTTTTGAATGGATGTAACAAACAGGGAATATCCTTGCTGACTTGGAATAGCTACATATATTTTGTGAGAAATCAACTTTTGTTATTTTAAGACACAGATTTTGGAGTAGTTTGCTACCACAATTTAACCTAGCCTATAATAATAGGTACAAAAACAGCAAGATGTTCCATATGATGGACATATGTGACATACTCAATAGAGAAGTACTAAATAAATTTAGAGAGGTAAACAAGTCAATTTGCAGAGAAACATGAATTCCAGCTTAAAGAGTTTGGACTTTATTTTATAAGCAACGAGGAGCAGTTAAAAAGCTTTCAAACAGGGAAATATTATGAACAGAATTGTGCTTTAGGAAAGTTAATCAAGCAGGATAGAGAATGCCTAGGAAGCAGAAAGACACTTGGAAGCAGGAAAACAAGTCAGGCTATTGTGGGAAGCCTAGAAGTCATGGTGTTAAAACTAGGGTAGTAGCAGTGGGAACCAATTTGGCAGAATGAATGGAACAGTAATTTACAGGTCTTGGCAACTGATGAGGCCCAAGGGACTTATAAATCATTCCAAGCTTTTGAGCCTGAATAGTCGTTAAGATGGTGCCACTGCCACCTACTTAAATAAGAAGGAGAGACAGAGAAATGAATTTGAGAGGCAGAAGTGCAAGTTCAGGTCACGTGTGACAGCCCAGCAGGCAACTGGAAACAAACCAAATGTAGATTAGAGAATCATTTGGGATATGAAACCATGATATGAAGAAGACTCCAGGGAGGTGGGGGGGGGGACATTTAGGTAAGAAAAAGAGAAGAAACAAAGATATCAAAAAAGGCATACATCAACAAAGTCAATAGAAGGAGACTCAAGCAAGTAAAATGGGTGGTAAAGAGTACCAAATAGAAGGATAGAATTAAAATGATAGATATTTTAAAATCCATTAGATTTAGCAACTTTTAATGGCATAGTTTCAAGTAATAACTTCAGGAGGAATCCAACATTCAAAAAATTAGAAGTAAGAACTGCAAAACAGAGATTGTGATTTCTTCATACAATGGGAAGATGGTTAAAATGAATGAAGTAAATTATTGCATAAGAAGATATGGTGCCCCTCAAAAATATTTTGAGTAATAAAAGCAAATTACAATATTATATGTAAAGTATGATTCCACTTATTAAGCAAACAATGCCATATTATTTATAAAAGCATATGGCATATACATATACATCAATACAAATGCATGTACTGAGAGGAAAAGTATGAGATGAAAGACAATGTCTGTATCTGGGAAAGTTCCAAAGTATCTATACTCTATTTCTTGCTGGTGACCCAGAAAGAGCAAGATTGTGCTCGAGTGCCAGGAATAATGATCCAGATTTTCAGGATTCAAGTGATGAGTGTGTCACAAGTCAGCGAATTATCTAGGTGACTTTGGGAAGCTTCCTTAGCTTTACCCTACCTCTGGGTCTTCATCCACAACATGAAAATGGTGAAGATTATGCTGTTGAAGGTGATGATGGTGATGGTATGTACAATTATGATGGGATATTCCTCAGAAGTGTTGTGAAGATTGACTTAATAAACACAAATCACTTTCACCAAATTGATGCCCATTAAAGAATTTATAACAGTTTCAGAATATGCAAGTATATCATTAGCTATTGCAATTAGTATACGGATTGTCTTTCTTGTGGAATTATTTTCGTTTTCCCTGGACTCTTTACTCAGTCCTTCTCATGACCAGCCAGGAATTTACCACTTGACTGCCTACACTGGAGGACAGACTGACATCGTGACAAGGCTCAAATTATACTTGCCCAAATCATTTTACAGTGATTAAGCCACACAGAATATTTATATTCCTTATTCACTACTCTGGGGATTAAATTGCTTAGTACTAACTAGATGTGCCAGAAGCTACTCAAGTTCTTTGGGATATGGCAGTGTTCACAACTGACAGCATACTTACTTCCCCACATGGGCCTTGCCTTTTAGATGCACCATTACATATTTTATATTCTAAAATTTGTCTGAAGAAAACCCTTTGGACTGTGCTCATGAAAAATGTGACCTAGACATAAATACTACAATAAAATAAAACAAAACATCTCCATAGTTTTGGAATTGAGCACACTTTTTCAGCTAACTTGTTTCTAAACTTTTTCAATTCTGAGATTCAATGATCCAAGCTCACCATTAGGAGCAGCAAAATGATTCCCCAATGATTAGAAACATTCTCGTCGTGCTTTTTATTATTTTCTGGGCGCTTGGCATGGTAATAACTGTTTTGCATACATGTGTGCATTTCTTGTAAGGCTAAAAGCTAACTTTTCTTATCATGCCCAGTCTACACAGGAGGAAACAGAGGCTAATACCATCCAGAGTAAGTGATCAAGTCTGGACGTGAGTAAAGAAGTGCTTCCTATCACCATGGCATAGACGCACCCCCAAGCTCTGTGTGCTTTCACACCCAAAATACCACCCAGCAGCATCTCAGAATTTATATCTGGGCTATCCTAAATTTAAGTGAGACCTCCAGGGCTCATATGTCTTAGTTAAATTAAGCATTCCTTTGATTCTTACTTGATCCTCAGATAAAATTTTGAGAGGTCCATAGACTGGTGTTCTCCCAATATCAAGTTCTTTACATACACCAGAACCATCAGCTCCCTGTCCCACCACCACAGCTACCATCAAATCACTACCTGCCTGCCTAGAACAAACACTCAACAAAAATCCCCCAGAGAAATCTGGTGTTAAAAGAGACACTCAGCTTCCCCCTTAGTGAACATCTGGGTGAATTCCATCATGGCTTACATTTCCATTTTCCTCAATCATCAACAAAATCTCTGTCCTCCTGACCATCCATAAACATCCGGAGTGTAGTTCACCTGTCTCCGAATCTCACTCAATACTCCACTCTGCCACAGTTCCAAAGTCCTTTAGGGTTCCAATCAGCAAAACCTCCTATAATCTGAAAGTGGATTTTTCTTTTTTTGGTACCGGGGATCGAACTCAGGTCCTTGCGCTTGCTCAGCAGGCGGCAAAGCCACTAAGCTAAATCCCCAGCCCTGAACATGGATTTTTTAACAATCCATTCATCACCTTGCTCTAACAAAACTCTTGCTTTTCTGTGAAGGCTCTGCTTCTCCTGTGTCTCAACCCTGACTGTTCTCATGCCCATACATCACAATCCTCTCAGCCTGGAGGTGAACTGCTCCCTTTGCTTTCCTCAGTTCATCCAGAAAATTTTTTCCCTTCAAACTCCAACACTTTCAAGTTCAGGCTATCAGATTATAACATATTTTGGTAGTTACATATTAATATTTTGTTTATTCCTTCTAATTCCTTGATGTAAAAGCAGATATAATATAGTATTGTGTGTCAGTTTTCTGTTACTATAAGAAATATGCAAGGTATGTCAACTGAAAAAGAGGAAGGGTTTATTTTGATGCTCCTTCAATGGCAGCTAGGAAGCAAAGCGGAGGGAAAAGGAAGGGCCAGAGTTCCTATGTCCCCTTCAAAGGCAGATGCAAAAGACATAACACCTCCCACTAGTCACATTGCTTAAATGTTTCTACCACTTCCCAGTACCAAGCTTGGGACTGATCCATTTACACATGGGCTTCAGGGGATATTCAAGAGCCAAACTACAGATATTCCTCATTAACAACCTGCCTGTTTAACAACAGTTCAGACTTATGACCTGCTGCTCAGGCTTACGACCTGTCTTTTTTTTGGGGGGGGTAAAGTCCTGTACCTCTTGTTTATAGAACATCAGTGTCTTTTTGTGTGTGTGTGCAGTATACCTTGTTTATACAGTAGTGTAGTTTTTGCTAATTTTATTGTACAGTACTATAGTTTTATGTTATGTTATACAATACAGTACTGCATGTGTTATGCAAATAAAAGCAAAGTCATCAAGCTGGAGTTTCCTTTGACCATTTCTTTGTTCTGAATATTGTAATGTAGATGCTATATACAATTCCTCATTTAGCAATCAATTCAGTCAATGACCATGTTGCAGGAATGGACCTCAGTAGTTAAATAAGGAATGTCTGTATAACAATGCTCCAACGCTCCAGAGAGAAATGGAAGAGACAAATTAAAAATGGAATACAGACATATATTTTGAAGGATTTTGCCCCAAAGAAGATTAGAAGAATTAGGAGGTACCTAGAAAGGGCTGAGAACCCAAAAGATTTTCTTTGTTATTGCATCATTTTCTTGATTTTTCATGATCAAAAAATGACTAGTATGTTTGTGCACTGATATGAAATTATTCTGTAAACAGCGGGCAGATGAGAGAGAAAAGGAAAATTTCTAGACCTTATCCTTAAGTTGATGAATGAGGAATCTAATACATAAGCAGGGCAGTTGCCTTTAGCAGCTGGCTCATCTCTTCTTTAATTGTGATGGATTTTAGTAATTTCAGGATGGATATAAATGCCTATTCACAACCTTTGCCATCATTCTAACTGATTATCTTGTCTTCCCCACTGTAGCCATCAACTCTCATAACCTGATCCTACACATTGTAATAAAATCACAATTTCCCAGTCTAAACTTTACGTGTCCACACTCCAAAAATTCTTTGAACTTAGTGAGACCCATAATCCCTGTGACATTTCCATATTCTTTCCTGAATTAGATTTGATTCCCTCACTTTACTGGGTCTCCTCTGTCTTCTGTGTGCACTCTCACAAATCTCCATAACTGAGTAAATCTACACAAATGCACTTTGTGTAAAGATATTACAAACTTAGAACTACAGTGAATATTTCATGTGCATGTATAATTACAAATATTAAGTAGACTCACAGCAAGGCAGGGATTCTGGCTAGTTCACTCACTTTCCCATTCTCTTGGACTATTCTACTCAACTTCAAAACCTCCTCCACCTTCTCACTGTTAGATGACTCTGTCTTTAACTTTCATACAAATATTTCAGTATACCTTTGACTTATCTCCTAATAAAATGAGTGAAATGTCCCAAGGTCTGGCTGCGACCAACCTTTCCATACTGTGCTCAATTCATATCCTCACTCATGTCTCCTTGAGGCATCGTCTATTTATCCCTCTCTGCTGGGTCATTGCCATCCACATGCAGGCATGCTGTTCTATCTCTCCATACGTGTTCATGAATATTTGTATATGTGTAGGCTATGTGTAAAATTCATTAAAAATCTTAGTAAACCCCAACTGAAACAACGTTTTTAGTGACCAACACTCTCCATGTTGCTAAGTCAATCATAGATGAATAATTATCTTTCATTCCTTCTGTGCAGAACACAGCATAGGTTATCACGTTTACCTTCTTGGCATCATTTTGTTTCACTTTGTTTTTCTTTTCATTACTGCTCCTGATAGTCTAAGCCAGAGATGGCAAACCCTTTCAGAGACCGAGTACCACACTGCAACCTCAAACCCACTTATTTATTGCAAAGTGCCAACACTGCAATTGAACCAGAAAACTTGTAGTTTTTAAAAAACCTCATACATTAATATATTTTATTTTAAAAGAAAAGCACAATAACAGATCTTTCAATGATGCAAACAGCTTTTTATTGAAAGGCAAACGTTTGCATTTGATGTGGTTTTGCAGTTAATATGATCTTTGCTGCTGTACACATGCTGATAACTTATCAGACCTTGGCTGGAGCGACTTGGCTTGCATGCCAACACAAGGCTCTGCATGCCCACTGCAGCATGCGTGCCATAGGTTCGCCACCACTGGTCTCAATACTTCCTGGTTTATACTCTTTCAATTTCTAAATGTTAAGATATCCCAAGGCCTCACCCTTCTCTTTTTATTGATTTCCAACCACTCTTTGATTTTACTCATTCAGCCCCATGAGTCTCAAACTTGTACCTTCAGTTTTAATGTCTTTCCTGAAATGCAATCTTTTTCATCAACTGCCTCCTCAGTACTGCCACTGGATACACCATGGCTTCTTAAACATACCCTAACTAAAGCATTTCTCTTGCTCTCTCCTTCATTTGTTCTTATCAGTTTTTCTCATCTCAATATTCTAATGACATCATCATTTAGCTAGTTGCATAAAAGAAAAACTTGTATGTTTTCCTTGAATTATTGATTTTTCTGTCTTCTTTATCCTAACTTTGTAATATAATTTGAACTTAGTTACATCTTATCCACCTCCACTGGTACCACTGGGTTACAAGTCTCCCTTCTAAACTACAGTATCTTCATAACTTATTTTAGGGTTCTACTGCCCCCTCCCACAGTAGCCAGTGGGAAATTTCCTCTATTATATCACATTTTATTATTAAACTACATAAACTCTTCCCAAAATATTCAGAATTATATTAAAACTCCCAATCCTTGTTCTCATCATCAAGTTTCCATCTATAGTTCCAATCTCATTTCCTCATCATTCTTCTGTCTGCACTACATTTTATCCACAGTGTCCTTCTTCCAATCCTGGAATACATCAAGGCTGATTCCTTCCTCGGTAACCTGCGCTTGCTGTTCTTTTTGTCTGGAATGAATCTTTGATCTTCTTATAACTTACCCCTTTACTTTATTCATGTCTATGTTCAAAGATGACGAACGTAGAAAGGCTTTTCCCGACCAACTTATTTTTGGCATTTCTCTTTTCATGTTTAATTCCTTTATAGTAATCTATTTTGTAATTTGTAACTATTATAAATTACATTCAATCATTTGTCAGTTTGCTATTTCCTCTCTCTGTCACTGCAATATAACCTCTTTTAAGGCAAGAACTCATTGCCTAGAACAGTTTCTAACACATAGTAGGCAGTCAGGCATGTGAAGGATCTCAATTTTTTTAAAATGATACTTTTTAGTGTGGATATCTTAGAATCAAAATTTGATTTGCCCTTTGGCACTAAGTTTAATCTGAACAATATCTTCAATTTTAGCTTTTATATGGCATAAGTGGGCATAATTGCAAAGTGTTTTGTACATTATTCCAATAATATCTGCTGCAGAAAGTTAAATGTTACACCATGAAAGATCAAAGGCATAGTAGTTTGGTACGTAAATTGAAGCATCTAGGTAAATGTTTTCACTTTAACACTATCCTTGCAAAAATTGCTTCTCAGCTTTTTGGGTAGGATCAAGTGTAATGCTATCCTCGCAAAGCAGAAAATTAGCCCCACTGTTCAATCTCACAGAGTTCTACTTAACCTTGCTGCTAAGGGTTAAACATAATCTCACTGAATTCAGCAAAAGAGGAGAAGCGTGAATAGTCATGTATGTCACACAGTCGGACTTTCTAGAATACCTGTGTGTGATAAGAGCATGTGCTGGGCATTCTCTGCTAAAGCTGGAGTCTATACAGGTTGAAATAAAGTCCCTCACAAGTACAATTTTACATTAATTCAGTTGCTGCTACAAAATACATGCACGTGAACAAATTTTTAGAACATTGAAACCATATACAAATCACAACACACTCATAAAATCTAGCAGCAGGAGAAAAAAAGATACAGCAAAAGATTTAAAGGAGGAGTCAACTAAATCAGAGAAATAAAGGTCTTGATTTTTTAAAGTTTTCAAACAAACACATGCAGCAAAGAAAGTGAAGGTAAGTGTGACTTTTTATTTTTCAGAAGGAAATGGCAACGTCTTGAGGAAAGAACAAATCTGATCATCTAATTTAAGAACAATTAGGAAATTTGGCTAGTTAAATGGAAAACTAAAAGTCCTAGCAAGCCCTTAATACAGGAAAGAAAAAAAAAGAACTCAGACTTAAGCCAATTTCCACTCAGTTTCTAAAATCAAAAGTTAGACGTACAAGATCAAGTTTGATTATCTACCAGGGCCTCAGGGTTTCCATGATTCTTGGTCAGTAGTCCATAATGCCAAATGAAATAACTCCCAGGATCTTGCCGATAACAACCAAAATATCTGAACTTTTTTTTAAATTTGAGAAATGGTATGTATTTGAATGCCAGAAATGTAACTTAACAGTGGAAATTTCCAGGGCCAGGATCCTGGGGAAGACAAGGCCCTGAGGAGAGTCTGGAATGCAGCACTAATTTGTCACTGATGAGAGGTGCTATTCCTGGAATGGGCCAAGAAGAGACCAAGGGACAATTACACGGCGTGTAAGCACACAGTAAAGTGTGTAAAGTGCATCCATCCTAAATTCAGCGATGTTCATATATGTATGTATGTATGTATGTAACTTCTACACCATCATCACCTTTGCTTATTCTAAAACTTCATGAAAATGGAGTTTGTAGGGCTAGGCATCTAGCTCATTAGTAGAACACTTGCCTGGCATGCATGGGGCCCTGGGTTTAGTCCCCAGCACCACAAAAAGAAAAACTAAGTAGAATCTTTTTAGAGGTAATCAGGCTAAAATGAGGTCATTAGGATGGCCCCAGTGGAATATAACTGGTGTTTTTACAAAAAGAAAAATAAAATGAAAATAGAGAAAGGCACACAGATAGGGAGAAAGATGTAAAGAGGTACAGAGAAGACAGCCACGTGCCTGGCATGAGGCGATGCACGTTCAGGGTGATGAGTGAACAGCGTGGGGCAAGGAGGCCTCTGCCAGGCAGTCCTTGGAGAGAGGATAGCTGGAGATGCCTAGATTGCAGGCTTCCAGCTCCTAAAACAGGAGATGATGGGATTTTATTGTTCATGGCTTTTATGCTATGTTATGGTGGCTTTAGGAAACTAATCAAATATAAAGCAAAAATTACTGGAAGGAATTGAAAAGTACCCCAAGCAAACATAAATGTAGGGCTTACTATACTTTAAAGGATAGTTCCACCTCTACCTGGCTCTTCTGACAGCACTTTCCAGTTTGATCCCATTGTCTATGTAACAGAGCTCAAACAGAAATGAGAATTATCAGAAAATTGATGAGACAAACAAGAGCTTCAATTAGGGCTGAAATTGAGGGAAAATCCTAAGAAGATGCAACTATACAAGAGGAAGCCCCAAAATATGCACATAAATTCCCCTCAAGTGGCTTTAAAATTACAATTAACGCCAGAAGAAAGCAGCATTGGGAAAGCTAAAGAGCTTAGCAGAACTGTGATAGCTGTCTGATGCTAAGATAATGATGAAAATTTAAGTCTCACAATTTAGAGGAGCTTGTTCAACATTTCAGATTTTCATAAAACTCTCCAGAAAAACCAGCTCCTAAAATTGGGGTCCATATTAAATGATGATGATCTTACAAAGTCAAGGTCAATCCTCTATTGATCAAGCTAAACCTCTGTAGATCAAATCCTGAGTGAAGTTTATCAGTCACAATATCTAGCATCCAATCAAAACTTATGAGACATATTTAGAAAATATAATTTATTTGATTGGAAATAATTGAAATGATAGAGAAACAGACTTACAGGTCATTCACACACTTAAATCAGTACAAAATGCCTTACTATGCCACTTATAAATTTTTTAAAGAAAATACAGGGGAAAATGGTTACAATGGAAGAAATAATGGAGAATTTCAGGAAAGGATTGAGAACTTTTTAAAAAATCTAAAAGCTGGAAGTATAGCTCAGGGGTAGGACATAAGCTTAGCATGCATAAGGCCCTAGTGCAATCCTTAAAATGCACACACACACACACACACACACACACACACACACACACACTCCAACTAGACCTGGAAATAGATTACTTGAATTTAAAATTCATTTGGTAAGTATAACAGTATGTTGGACAGAAATTTTAAAAACCTTAAATGAAGTCAATAGAAAATACCCAGACTATTACACAGAGAGAAAGAAAAAATAATAATAGGTCATGATCAAATATTCTAACTTGTATGTTATTGAAATCACAAGAGTAAGAAGATAATGGAGCACAAGAAATATTTAAACCAAAATAACCAGGAATTTCCCAAACTGGTTAAAGTGTTATTTAGGAAATTTTATGACACTCAAACATGGTTTAGTAGGAAAAAAGCTGTCTGCCAACCATGTTGATTTAATTATTTAAAAGCCATGTTGAGTGCTTACTATGCAACAAAGTATACGTCGCTGAATAGACAATACCTTTATCCTGACAGGGATTTCAGTCTAACAGGAAAGACAAAAGTTGTAGACCCATTTACAATAAAGAGTGCTTTAAAGTGAATGATTAGAATTGTATTAAAATGTGCGTGACTGGGATATAATTCATTTATGTGTATCCATCACTGCGTATAAGATTTTTTGCTTCAGATTGTGGGGTTTCTTGTACAATATTTTAAAGAATTTTATACTTTACTAAAAGAATTAAGTTGCAACATAGGAAAGCAAGATTTTCAAACCCTGAAGTCTAATTTCAAACAAGGATAACTAGTGAGGATTCAGTTACATCCAATAATCTAAGCAAAAGTTGATAGTGGAACCATCAGGGGTGTTAAAAAGATATAATTTGCTGGAAGGAAATGAGAGCATAGAATGTAAAATAAATTATAATTCTTATTGATTAGGTTAGTGAAGATCGGGGAATTAGGGGTAACTTTGTTTTGAAGTTAAATATATAAGTCTACTACAAAAGTGAAGACATGAATTATCCAAGTACAAAGGGTTGGACTTGAGAACCACTAAGATGGATTAGAAATCACTGTTGAACAATATTTATTAAAGGCTTCTATAGATCTAGATAAGCATTTCTTTTTTCATTCTGCCACTAAGCTGTTTTACTTTATTGCTTTTTAAAAAAAAATTTGGATAACTAACCCTCAAACCTATTAGGTCCTATTATCCAAATTAACCAATTTCAGCTTTTAATAATGCAAAATGTTTTATATCCTGGAATACTTAAAACATCTTTGAATTTTTAATATTAATATAATCAAACTAAATTTTATTATACTTCTTAAAGTACATTATAAAATGTCACTAAAGCATATTATTGTGGAATAATAACTAAATATTTTATCTATGACATTACTGACAAGCCACATATTTGTCTACTAAGCTACTGAGTTAACCATTTAGAATTAAATTGTTTGACCTAGGAAAGAAAAGAAGGAAAAGGAGGGGGAGAATAAGTCACCTTTCATGCCAAGAATGAATAATATTCCACTTCTAACTAACAAAGGCACTGAGTTATTTTTGCCAATTACCATCTCCTCAAAAGATTTCAATCACTTTGTAAAATGAAGTTTATTTTTCCATCTCTTCCAGTAATATGAAATTAGTAATGAAATTTCAGAAAATAAAAAATAGTTTAATTAAGAAAAAACACCCATAATTCCATATCCAAAGATGATTATTAGCCTGTTCATGTATTTCCTGCTACTCCTTTACAAACATTCTAATAATAATTATTTATTTCAAATCCTGACCTATTTTTTTTTCTTTGCATGAATTACATACTTTAAAAAATATCTTCCAATCGTGTAAATCTCATTTTAATGAATTGCTTTGAATTATGTAGACATATCTTAATTTATTTGCAATTTTTCTAGTTGTGTTCCCAATTTTTCACTTCACTACTTGGAAGTGGAATTTGGTAAAATTATCCCTTTGGGATTCATAAATTTAATCGTTTGTATTTTTCTTTCTACTGCCCTTAAAGATAAATTAAATGATTGAGTCATTTCTGCCATAACCTTTGAGTTGACACAATCATTTTTTTAAAAGTAGATTTGTATTTCAAAAGCCTTTATTTCCTTTTTTAAAATCACAAAAGTTAGCATTTAGATGCCCTTTTCCAAACATTTTTCTTAACAATATATGCCTCTTGGACTATTATATCCATTCTGACATCTCAGATCATAGAACACTGACCCTCACTTTTGTTTTTCATGTATGCAAAACATTGCATTTATGGATGCACCATAATTTATTTAACCTGTGCCTATTCATGAAACTTGCATTTTCCCCCCTTCTGCTACAGCGATCCACACTGCAGTAAATAGCTTTGTAAATCTTCACGTAACGTGCTTGAGTAAATTTGAAGGAAAAAATCCAACAATGTGATTACTCGGCAAAATTATAATTACACTGTAGCATGCATATACATTTTCTTCCTTGGGATTTGGGGGGGGGGGCGTCTATTTCTCCTTGGAGCCAAGCTCTCACTAAGTTGCGCAGGCGGGACTAGAACTTGGCATTGTCCTAACCCGGGCCACCCTCGACCTAAGTGCTGCCATCCTAGGCATGCACCACCACACCAAACTACTTCTTGAGTTTGTGTAGATCCACCCTCCTATACACCTCGGAGTGCAAGAAACAAAAACTGATGCATGTGAGTAACTTGCGTGGAGAAAATACCTAGGCTAGGGGGGTGGGAAATAATATGAGACGAATTTTTCACATTTTATATGATCTCTAAAGGTATAATTTGCATTTTAACTGTGATCCTTGCCTTTCACTTAGTGGAAAGGTAAATTCTAAATGCTTACCCGTCAATATCACCTAATCTTTCCAACCCTTTGTGATTGCTAAGCTGAAGTCTAGAGATGTCACAAAACCAAAACTCATATCAGTGTGTGGGTCCTGGGCTGCAGTGAATGTATACATGAGCACAGGCCTCCCCAGTTCAGACAGGGTGTGGAAATGCGTACACTGAGTCAGGGACTGGTTGGGAACACTTATTCCTAGGCATACTGCATACACAGTGAGCTAGATACTCACAAATCCCCAAAAGTTACAAAGAAATCACCACTGACAGCGTTTTCTCAATGGTGATCACTCTGAGAGTGAGAACTGGCCTCTCCCCCAAGGCCAGAATATAACACTTAAAAATAGCTCTCCAATGCACAGTTTAGGACATTCTAGGCAGTATACCAATTGTTTCCCACAAGGGAGACATCTATCTTTCTAGGAAGAAGGTTCTCTGCACAGCAATCTCTCTCCATTAATATTTTTGAACTAATTTTACAAGATAGATGCAGGAACAGAAAGAGGAAAAGTAATTTTTAAGTCCCAGAAAGGGCCTTGTCTCTCCACCTTTGCAGTCCTGCAGTGTCAGCTCAGAGGTTAAAAGAATGAACCAGCAGAAATGCATAAGAAAACCATCATTTAACTCTGTAGAAGCATACTGTTTTTCTTTTCTTTTTTGTTTTGATCCATGTAGTCCAATACTAAGTAAGGCATGCTTGAAAGAAAACTAAATTTTGACTTAAGAAAATTAATTTGATGGGGGTTCTTTTGTTCTGGAAGGTGATACAAAATATGTATTTTTGTTTGTTGTAGTTTGACATCAAATTTTGGCCATATACAAAGTGTGATCAAAAAATGTGGTTTGCAATTACATTTTTAAAAATTGATTACAGTAAAAGAGTTCGACTTTGCCTTTAATTCCTCTCTGGATACTCCCCTCACTTCGTTTTGTTTTTTTTTTTTTTGGTACTGAGGATCGAACTCAGGTCCTTGCGCTTGCGCAGCAGGAGGCGAGACCACTGAGCTAAATCCCCAGCCCCTCCCCTCACTTCTAATACATAGCCTATCACCCTTACTAGTCTCTGAAGCAGATCTGGAGGTCCTCTCTTGTGAAACTCTTTAGCTGGGCTGTTCTGGCCACCTCATTGTTGTGCATCAGTTGAAAACATTGACCTTTCATGGTCATTTTGACTTAGGAGAAGAGACAGCAGTCACACAGTGAAAGATGTGGTAAATAAAGAGTCGGAGAACACACCACGAAGTTTTTGTGAGCCTGCAACAGCATTCACCATACATTTTATCACAATCATGCCTCATAAAGATACTCATGAAAGAGGACTTCCAGAACTGCTTCCAAAAGAAGTAAGAATGATGGGATAAGTGTGTTTGAAATCAGGGGGAGTATTTTGAAGGGGGTTAATGCTACTTTGTCTTTTACCCTAATTAATTTCCTTTTAATTAAAACACTCCCTTTTTAAATCACTTTTGTATACCACATGTAAATTCAAACAAATCAATGATGTCCACGAAGACATGGGTTTTGAATGATGGCTCAAAAGGCTAGCAGAAATCTACGAAATAAAAGATCACTGTTCCAAGGTATTCCCTCACCAAAACAGAAGTCATGGAGCAATCCTGAAAGATAAAACCACTGTCCTGTTTCTACGTCAACATTTAAGAGCACAGAGACAAACATAACAAAACATAAGTTAATGCTACTTTAGCAAAAGTAGACAGCAATTTTGCAGCTCAGTAGAATTTTTGATTTCACAGAGTCAATGAGTTCTGTATCATGGGAAATTATTTCCCCACTATGTATGAATACAATTGCCCAGTACTGCCAGAGTCAGTCATATGTAGGGTACCCCACAACCTCCGTATACTCATAATGGCGTGCTGCTAAGTGTATAACCACTGCTTCTCTGACAAAGAAAAAGGCATGTCTCATTATTTAGACAAGTTAATTACACATTTTACCAATATAAAGAGAGTCATACACTATTTACAAATAATATTGAATAAGTGATACAGGTACAATTAAGACCTATCTGTGCACTCATTTTTCAGACATATAAGCAACCTCTTCACCGAATCATTGTAGTTCTCTAACACTGGAAGAATATTTCAATTCTGTGCCATTTACAATGCATAGGTCACAAATAAAGCATGTAAATTTAGTCTTTATAGTTGGCATTTTCTCCATGATTTTTAAAATTTTGTACAATCAAAAAATAAACTATCAGTCACTGATTATTAGTAATTAATGAGTTTTATGACCTAGGTATTTCCACAATGGCCAATTCAAGCTACCAGTATGAACAGGAAATTGGAAAAGATGACCAGTAACTCGCTAAGCTATACGGTATTTCGACTGTTTGGTATATCAGATGTAAACAACTTCCAAAGCACAGGTACCAGCATTCTATTACAGCACATTAATAAGAAAGCAATGCCTTTTCACTTATCCTATATTTTAATATAATTTATTTAATAGAAGCTTACATTTAAAAATTCATAATAACAGCTTTTAACAACTGGCTTGCAAAATTACTGAAATTTTAACAATTGTAAAAACCTGGCTCCAGAACACCTTTCATTATACTTGTAGGCTACTTCAAACAGAAAGGTTTGTTTTCAAAAAATATTCATTCTGATTCAGGTGCTTGTACCTCTTTATCTCCTTTACCTATAAAAATAATATTTCTTATTATGGTTAGTCAGAAATAGGCCCTAAATAACAATCTGGTTTAATATTAACTAAAATCAACTGAAAAGAATAATAGTGAAGGAGAGGATTCATAAGAACCAGCTAAATCAACTTCCGAAGCTGTGGAATATGCCCAGAAGTCACATTTGGAATCTCACAAACCATCCATTTTAGTAAGGAAGACATTTAAAGTTGAAGACCATTTAAGTAGAAAGGCGTAACAGCACAGGTGTTTATGGTGATTCCAGAGGTGACTTCCGAGCACATGCTACAGCGTTTGAAGCCATGTCACTGCTCCCAATTAAATCTAATTACACAGAAGGAGTGGATAGAAGTAGGCAAGGGGGGATGCTGAGTACTGAAAGATAAGCAATCACCTTCTCAACTGGGAAAAGTGCCTTAATACTTGTTAAGCCACTGTTACTCCCTCAAAACTGTCCACAGCCAGGGCTCCTCCTTCACTGTTCTGCTCCCTTAATGCAGAAATCCTCCCAGGTTAATAGATTACATGCATAGAAACAAGGGTTTTTTCCATATCCCTTCTTTATTAACCACACTAGAGTAAACAGGACATTTTTTGTACAGAAGTAAGGATTTTAAAATTCCTTGCTAGATTTTTTAAAAATATCGATGCTTTGCCAAATCAGAAGACAAATAATGTGAAATAGCCTTTAATGCTTATCTAAGTTGAGTCCTTAATCATAAAGCTTTAGCTCAGCATGAGCTTTTAGTTTGCACTGAAGGAGGAAGGAAGGCCTCAGTTTTTGCAGCATATACATTTCTAGTGCTCCTTTCTGATTTTATGGGCAATTCTGTCTTCATGCTTCCTTAATCTTGAAGCTCTTTCAAAGGCAACATACTGTGCCAAATGTACAGTGATTATGTAATGTGGACAAAAATCCAGTGGGAAATGTGTGGAACAGATCAAAATCATTCCACTTAAGACCTTTTACAGTCATTTGATCTAATGATGTTCACTAAGGTTTGATGTACTAAAAGGCAGCCACTGTGGGAACATAAGGTTCGCGTCAACAGGGGCCTTCTCTGTGAGATGGAGAACACAGTGGTCTTTTGACGGCTGTTTTACATACAAAATAATAATATCTATACAAATAATCACATGACACACTCTGAATCACTGCATTTTATGCTATTTCCTATGAAAAATCTCTTTCTCCTGTCACATGGATGTCAAGTAAGTGTCTTAGACACATAGGAAGTAAAATACCAATCCCGTTAATTGCTCAAATCAGAATGGCTCATCTGAATTTATGGAGAAAAAGTATATTTTCATCTAACTTGCTACTGTAATTACACTTAAAGCCATAGATCAAATTATTACCTCAAGCTTTCATATTTAAGCTAGAAAATATGTTCTCATTGTTTTTGTGGTCTGTACTGTACTTCATTTACTTTCCTTAAGACTCACCACTAGCATGTATTTCAGGAATCACATGAGTGATTTCCAGTTTCAGTTCAGAAGTGTAAAGAACTTGAAAGGCACCAAGCATGGCCTTCCAATTAAAAAGAAATGCTGAGGAAATGGAAAAGCGATGACTTTTCTTGAACCATTAGCAACAAAAACTGCAGGGGAAATCACCATTCAGAAATGTGTAGAGATGGGCAGTCCTAGAGATTCACAGTAATCCAGGTAAGAATAACCATTTGCCTACATGGTAACCCTCACTACCTGGTCGACCTCACTGTACTAAAGCACCCGGCTGATCCCTGCAACCCCAGGCTAAGGCCACCTGCCACAGTGCCAGGCTCCACGCCAACATCACCTGATCCAGGTTTCAGGCAAGACCTAGGCCTTCTCCTACAGATTCAAGCTCGATGTCCACTCAGCACCGATCTAGCTCCCATAGAACCATTATCTAGCCCTGCCCTATAGTATCAGGCACCAGACCATTCTCAGGTGACCCCTTTACCTGGCCATCACAAGCCCCAGCCCCCAGGCCAGCCTTAGGCTCCGAGCTAGTGACTGTAGACCCAGACATCAAGCTCACTTGAATAAAGGGACAACCTTAGTGTCCAATTTCCAGGTCCATCCTTGAAGACCGAGGATCCAAGCCTGACCCTGGTGACTCAAGTTCCAAGCCCAACCTAATAGAATTTAGCACTAGTTTCCCACACATGGACCAAGGTTTCAATCCCATCCACATGAAATCAGGCTCCACACTGCTTCCACAGTGCCAGTCACCAGGCCCAGCCTAACAGGCTTCGGCTTCAGACTTGCAAATGCAGACCCAGGCTCCAGTCCAGCCCATTTTGACTCACGGTCCGGACAACACCAAGTAGACCCATTCTCCAGGCTTATTCCAAAGACAAGTCTAGGCCTTCTAGACTGAGCAGCAAGATCTCCTGGTCCACTGACCCGGGTAACAAGCTAGCTCTCCAAGTAATCCTAAAGGACACAGGCTCCACATAGAATCTCTGAAAGGGCTGAATGGTGAAGAGTTTTCCTTGTCAAAGCCATTCTCTAAAGACTGAGAGAGGCTCTAGTTATTCAAATGTGCAAATGCAAAGCCACAAAGATCAAGAATAGATTCAATGCAATCTCATTGAAAATATCAACAGCATTCTTCACAGAAATAGAGAAAATAATCTTAAAATTCACATGGAACCAGAAGAGACCTCAAATAGGAAAAATAATCCTAGGCAATAAGAGCAAAGCAAGAGGCATCACAATACCTAACTTCAAGTTATCCTACAAACCAACAGTGATAAAAATGGCATGGTGTTGGCACAAAAGCAGAAATGTGGGCCAGTGGAACAGGTTAGAAAATGGAGAAATACCCCTGGACACATTCAGCTATTTGATCTTTGACAAAGGGGACAAAAACATATGTTGGAGGAAAGAGAGACTATTCAACAAATGATGTTGGGAAAATCAGTGTCTATTTGCTGCAGACTGTAGTTGAACCCATATCTCTCACCATGCACTAAACTAAAATCAGGATGGATCAAAGATCTAAATAAAATAAAACGAATAAATAGAAAGAATGAACCTACTGGGAGATAAAATAGATACAACACATGAAGTCATAAGTATAGGCAGGGTCTTTCTAAACAGAACTCCAATTGCACAGGAATCACAGCAAGAATCAGCAAATGGGATTATATCATATTAAAATCTTCTGCCCAGCAAAGGAAACAATCTGTAAAGAGACAGTCTACAAAATGGAAAATAAAAGGGTTCTTTTTGTCAGCAATTCCTCAGACAGAGGACTAATATCTAGAGTATGTAAAGAACTCAAAATATCAGACCATTTTATTCAAAATAAAAGATCCAATCAAAAAGTGGGCAAGAGAAATGAATAGAAACTTCTCAGAAGAAGTACAAATGACTAACAAACATATGAAAAAACTGTTCAAAATCTCTTGGCATTAGAAAAAGTGCAAATTAAAACAATGCTAAGATTTCATCCTACACAAGAAAAAATGGCAATATTCAAGAAATCAAATAATAGCAAATGCTGGTATGACTGCAATGAAAAAGGAACTTTCCTATTTTGTTAGTAGAAATGTAGACTAGTACAACCATTGGAGAGATCAGTAGGGTGATTTCTCAAAGGATCAAAATTAGAACTTCCATTTGACCCAGCTATTCCTATATCTATATATCTTCCCGAAAGAACCAAAGACATCATATTACAGTGAAACATACGTAACCATGTTTATAGCAGCACAACTCATAATAACTAAATCTTAGAAGCAGGCTGTATGCCCATCAACAGACAAATGGATAAAGAAAATATAGTTAACTATATATAACAGAATACTACTCAGCTATAAAGAAGGAGAAATTTGAGAAATTTGTAGGAAAATGGATGCACCAGAAAAACATAATGTTAAGTGAAATATATCAGACACACAAGCTTAAACAATGTATGCTATTTCTCAATTGAGTAAGGCAAAGTACAAATAAAGAACAAAATGAAGGATTAATAGAGGGAAACATGGAGCTACAACTTTTGCAAAAGGGAAGGCATCCAAGAGGCAAAGTATGAGGACAAAGAGGTAGAGGAAAATGAAACAATTTAAGATGTGTCATGTATGTGTACCAAAAACCCACAAGGGATATAAATATTGCATGTCATAAACATGAACTAAAAATAATAATAATAAAAATGAAAATGGGAAAAGGAAATGTAAACATGAAGGGAGGGAAGGAAGCAGGGAGGAGAAGGGTATTAAAAAGAAACAAGAAGTGTTACCTACTCACGTGCGTGTAGCTGCTCATTAAGATGAATGTAAACTTCGTGCACTGCTAACATGTACTGATAAATTAAAATTTTAAAAAGAATACAAATGAAAACACAACAGCATGAAAAGAACAAAAGAAACCACCATTATGATCACTAAATATAAAAACAAAAAAAATGCATGGCAAAGAATTAAAAATAATCATCTTTGTAGTTCCATAAGCTATAAGAAAATACAGAAACAACTAAATAAAATTAGAATAATTGGAATAAAATAAAATAATCAGCAAGGAAATAGAAGCCATAAGAAAAGGGCCAGATTTTGATGCTAAAGAACATGGTGATTGAATTGCAAATTCCCATACAGAACTTCAGCAATAGACTCAAGCAGAGGAAAGAATCAACAATGAATATAGGTCATTGGAAATTATATAGATAGAAAAACAAAAAGGAGAAAGAATGAAAAAAGATGGAATGCATCGCACGGGACATATGGGACACCATCAAATCAACCAAAATATAGATTACAATGGACTCGGACAAAAGAAATAGAAAGGTATAAAAAGTTCACTTAAAGAAGTAATGACAAAAAAAAAAAAAAGAAGAAGAAGTAACGACAGAAAATGCTCCAAATCTGAGAAGGGAGATGATCATTCAGACCCATAAAACATAAAGAATCCAAACTAGATTAGATATAAAGAGATCTTCATTGAGGCACACTGTAATCAAATTCTCAAGAGTCTTAATTCTGGGCCGGGGATTTAGCTCAGTGGTTCTGGAGCCTGCCTTGCAAGTGCAAGGTCCCAAGTTCAATGCCTGGTACCAAAAAAACAAAACAAAACAAAACGAAAACCCCAAAAGAGTCTTAATTCTAAGAGAGAATTTTGGAAATAGGAACAGAAAAGTAAGTCGTCACATTAAAGAAAACCTCTATAAGAATGTCAGCATATTTTTTCCTGGCAGACACCTTTCAGGCTAGGAGAGACTGTAATATATTCAAAACATTAAAGGAAAAACAAAAGCTGCCAACTAAAAATACCCTACAGGACAAATCTGTCCTTCATAAATGAAGGAGAAATAAAGGTTTTCCCAGAAAAACAAAAACTATGGGATTTTATTACCCCTAGACTTGCCTTACAAGAAATGCTAAAGGGAGTTCTCAAGTTGAAAAGAAACTTATCTGCAATGTGAACTCTTGAAGGTTTAAAACTCAGTGCAAAAGTAATAATATATTCAGAGTCGTGTAATCCAATACTGTAATAGTATTCAGTCGGTCACTTTTAACTCTAAATAGTTAAAGGACAAAAACTATATCAAAAAATATATCTACATTAATTTATTAATTGCTTTTTATAATATAAAAGATTTGAATTTTGACAGCAATAAAAATGATGAAATAAAAGTATAGTTTTGCATGCAATTGGAATTAATTTCTTGTCAGCTTGAAATAAATTGTAATAAAGTATTTTATTTATTTCTCAATGTCATAAAAAATTCATATTAGGTACGCAAAAGTTAAAACAAAGAAGTCAAAATGCAGCATTACAAAAATCATCAAAACACAAAAGAAAACAGTAAGAGAGAAATGAACACAGGAAATACAAAATAGAAAACAATTAGCAAAATTGTAATAGTAAGTCCTTGTCTGCTGATAACTACTTAGATGTAAACAGATAAAATTTTCCAATCAAAAAAGTTAAGTAAATAGAATTATATCTTGTTTATAGATCGAAGGCTTGATATTGTCACAGACTGAGGTTAATGCTCTCTAAGGTGATGTACAGACTCGACACACTTCCTGAAACATTTTAATTGCTTTTTTTTTTAAGATGAACAAGCTGACTCCAATTCATATAGAGTGGTAAAGGACTCATGATAACCAAAACTTCTCTTAAAGAGTAAAGTTTAAGAAATCATGATTCTTAATTTCAAAACCTGCCATAAAACTTGTATAATCAGGACAGTGTGTCATTGCCATAAGGATAGGCATACAGCTCAATAGAATAGACTGGAGAATTTAAAAAAAAAAAACCCACACAATTATGGTCATTTGATTTTCAGCAACATTAACAAGACCATTCAGGGAGAGGAATTAGTCATTTTAACAAAATCTTTTCTGAAACAATTGGATATCTGCATACCAAATAAGGAACTTTACTATATACCATAGGAAAATTAGCTTAAAATGAATGAAAGAAGGGAGAGAGATAAAACAATAAACTCTTAGAAAATATCTAGTTGGAAATCTTCATAACCTAGACTTGGACGATTTCTTAAATATGACACCAAAAGCACAAGTAACAAAAAAAAATGGCAATACCCAGGACTTGTTCAAAGAGGAAAGCTAACTCTTTGTGTATGGAAAAATTTTGTCAGTTCCTCAATAAGTTAAACATGGAGTTATTATATCTTCCAGCAATTCTCTGTCTAGATATATAATCAAGAGAATAAAAAACATATGTTGAAAAATGTCTTGTACATGAATGTGTATACCAGAATTATTTGTAATAACCCAAAGGTACAAATAACATAAATGTTCACCACCTGATGAACAGATAAACAAATTGTGATGAATCCATTCAAGGGACTCTCATTAGACAATAAAAAGGAACAAAGAAGGGACGCAGAACACAATATGGGTGAGTCTTGATAGATGCTGAAGAGCAAAAACTTTAAATGGAAAGTCACATAGTGTAAGATCCCATTGGTATGAAAGATCTGAAATAGTGTTCACTATACAGTGACAACGGAAGAATGAAGAATGCCTGCTGATAGAGGACAAGGTGGAAACAGATGGTGATGGGCACAATCTTATCATATACCTAAGCCACTGGCTAGTATATTTCAAAATGGTAAATTTCGTGGTACTTGAATTATTTTTCTGTACTATTTAAAGACTTCATAGAAAGTAGATGACTCATTCAAGACAGTTTAATTTAAAAGCATTTAATAAAGGCATTTACAAATAGAACAATAGATTTGCAGAAGAAAAATAGAGGAGTTGGAGATGTACTGTCCTTAGCAACAGTGAGGAAGTACTACCACCCATAGGCCTGAAGGAACAAAGAAAGTGGGTATTTCCAGAAGTTGGAAGAAGCTGAATCTCTAGCTGAAAGAGAGGAAAATGCACTTTGAACTGGGCCTTCAGTAGAACTACGTGTCCCTGTCAAATGCTGCACTGGAGAGGCAGGATCTTGAATGTTAAATATCTGAACTTCTCTCTCCTCCCTCCTACTGGTCTACCCATGTCTCCCCAGATGATCAAATTCAGTAACAGTCAGAAGGGAAGGCAGCCCATCTCCGGACTAGTGCAATCTGGAGAAGCCATCTTTCGGGGACAAAGAAGTGTAGGGAGAAAGCTCTCAGAATCCCTCAGAGGGGGCAAAGCTAGCAGAATCACCCTCCTCACTTTCTGGAGAACGAATTAAAGAGAACATGGGGCAAGAGTAGAGGAGAGAGACCAGTAGGAACCAATGCCAGAAGCCCAGGACAATAATAATGGTGGCTTTAAATTAGGCCACAGAAATAGAAATGGAAAAGGAAAGGAAGGCTCAGGGTATCTTCCTTGTTCTTGGAAACAATGCCTAGGAAAAAAACACCGCAGTGAATGAGCCCCAGAAATGTCAAATAACCTAAGTTTTCCAACTTTTGGAGCAACATCTAACCAAGTTCACTTGATGCCCTAATTCGTGAAGGTAAAGACAACTTGTGGGGTCATGAGGCCCCTAGAATGGTTTTGACCAATCACTACCTGACCCGTGAACACTGTGACTGCAGCCCTGAGCTCAGCCTGTGCTGTCTGAGAAGCTCAGTCAGCTGTCTGTAGGATATTTTCTCTGAGATTTTGAAACAGAAAGGACCCCTCCAACAATTTAGCCCAGTCTCAATTTATAAAAGGAAGCAACTGAGGTCTAGTAAATTGGCTTGCTTTGCCCTCCCAAGTTATTCATAGAACAAATGGCATAGACTGCTTGAGAACTTGAAGGCCTATTGCTAGGCTAGTGTGTTTTCGGTGATAATTCCTAAATTATAAGGCTTCCAACAAGAACGACTTGGCTTTCAGCAACCTCCATATCTTATAGGTGATCCCAGTCATGCAGTCCTCTTCTGCTCCTCAGTCCCTATAGGCTAGAAGAGGAAAAGAAAGTACACTACTTCAAGTTAGATTAATAGTGAAAAGATTTCTCCGATAATATTAGTAACATAACTTGTTTGAGAACGATGTTCTTTTAGGTGTCGTTTTCAGGAGCAGTGTATTTGTTTTTCAGCCAAATATGATTCAGAATGTCAGACTGTATTACTCATGTATTTTTACCTTCTGATATCACAGTTACTGTTCAGACTCCAGAAGTGCAGACTTCTGGAGGGGAAAGGCAGCTTTTGATTTAACGTTGCTTTCACATATGGAGCACACATTGTCGTATCAATGCAACTGAGAAAGTTAAGAAAATGCTGAAATCTCCAGAGAAATGTGAGGCTGGGCTTTATTGAAGTCAGAATAGAAAGAGCTACCTGAACATCATAGCACTGTGGTTTGTTCCATGGTGTCACTATCTCACTTGCTGGCCAGGAGCTCCTCAAGAGCTGAAGATTATGTCTAGCAATGCCGAAAAGAGCCTCACCTCTTGCTCCCATTCCATATGGTTTTAATGTTTAGATCTCTTTGCAATGTAAACTTCATTAATTATTCATCTCATTTTTTGAGTAAAATACAATACATAGCAATGACCAGGATGGACAGGAGCACTCTCAGCTTGTTCAGGACCCCAGTAAAATTTTTGGCTACCTGGGCCTGGTGGCAAGGAGAATTACACGTTTGAGCCCAGTGTTGGCAACTTAGCAATTTCATGGGATGCTATCTCAAAAAATAAATTATGGGCTGGGGAATGTATCTCAACATGAAGGCCCTGGGTTTAGTCCCTAGTATTGACCAAACAGACAAACAAATAAAACCCTGTGAGACCCTTATCTATGTAAATTTGAATCACCCCAAATTACCAAATTAGTCATTAGTATCATTCTGCTATTGAATGATATTATTGAATGGTTCTGCTATTGAAGTCAAAGAATTCAAAGAAATTTCACTCTGGCCACTAGGAAACCCCAGGATGAAACTATAGGGGCAAATTCCAAAGTTCTCCCAGCCTCTGGTTGGCTTATTTATGAAGTGACTGTTACTGGGTTGGAAAACACCCAGTAAGGTGAAACAAAGCCAGCACCCAAGCACATTTTTGTCAGGGCTTGAGTCTGTCCAGGCGTCAGATATTAAAGGGAGATTTAATACCTTTTAAATCAGGCATTCCCAAGGCAGAGTCTTTTGAGGTCACAAGAATGGTGGGTCCTTCTCCAGAGGGCGTAGAGCAAGCTCTGAGGACAGGCATAAACCCGGTGTCCTAGACCTTTTCAGGTCACGCGCTTAACCATCTAGTGGGGAAAACAGACATTGCCTATGCATATACAAGCGAGTGATTATTGTTAACAGTGATAATGATGTTTATGGTAGCCCCAGTCCCAACTTGAAGGGAATGGAGATCCAAACATGGTTATGAGCTAGGTGACAAGTGGGAACATAGTGGTTTTTGGCAGACTCCAAGTATGAAGGCCCTGAGTGGGGGCTTCAGGATATTTGTCAAGAACTGAATGTACTAATCAGGTAATCAGGAAGATGGTCACTCAAGTGCAAGAGTCAAATTAAAGCAATACTTCTGCTTGCTGTCAGTTTCCATGACTTCACTACTCAAAGTACAAACAAAACATAGCATCACTGAGATTGCTGGAAGCCTGCTCAGCATTGTGGACTCCTTCTCAGACACATTGAATCAGAATTCACATTTTGGCCAGTATGCGTATTGATCCATATGGACATATCCAATTTCCTGAGGTGCTATAGCATCGTTAGAAAGTAGAGACCTCAACCATCTTTGCTATACAAAGAAAGAGTCCATCATGGTTTTAGGATTATATAAAATCTCTTTGGAAGATCTCATTTTCAGAAGCAGTATATGAGTCCACACTCATATATACAAGTCAGAATGAATATTTATAATTTCCCAGAAAGAAAAAATGCTTCTTTGGTTTGGATGGGGGTAGTGGAAGAAGAGACAAGAACCGACCTTTTTTGCCCTCTCCAGTAGTTCTTGGAAGCTTGAAATACAGCACTGAGTTTGCCTGAATATCTCATTCCCCATTTCACATGTATTTAAAGCAAAGTGTTACTTTCTTAAGGTTAATACATCATTTCAACATTATTTAAAGGCCAATTCTTCCAGGAAACTATTTTTTGAAAATATCTGAATTAAAACTAAGCAAGTTTATATAGTTTTGTGAAACAGAAAAAAGAATGTATCTATGAATATAAAGATGCCACAGAAGTATAGCTTTTCCTAATTCCAGAAGAAAAATCTGTATAAAATGCAGCACAAAAAATAAGAGAAGCTGCAATTCTTAAAAATGAGAGTATCTAAAAAGACTATGAACACATAGTATAGTGAACCTCCCAATGTTTTAGTTTTTCCACATGAGACAAAGGTTACCTTCAGAAGTCTATTTAGTAAAGCCTGCATGCACATTCTTTCTGCAAAGACATCTAAGAAATATCAGAATCAACCTAGTTTTAGTGTTTGTTTTCAAATAATGAGAATCTGTACAGAATCAAGAAATATCCTTAATTCTTACTGATGATTTCTTTTGATAATGAAATGGTAATATATTACTTTAATTAAGATAAGTTTTCTTTTCTTAATTTTAGTATATGTTCGCCATTCATAATGATTGTAATCACCTCAGTGAATCAGTACATAGACCTATTGCATCTTGATCCTTTTCATGCCTCCTTCCTCCCTGCTGTCCCTTCTGCACCTTTTCAGATCCTCTTCCCCTTCCCTCCAAGTTTACCTTGCTGTTTTCTATCATCTCTCTTTCACTTTGCTCTTTAAATTATATATAATTTTTCATTGGACAGTTATTTCCTAGTGCCCATATTTAGTGCACACACACACACACACGCGAGCATGTGTGTACACACAAGCAAATCAGATGACAGAATAATGACATATACAGCAAAGTGATAGGAGTTCTGTGACTTCCATGGGCTACAGCAAATAATTTAGGATCGCTTAGGGCTCTGTGTAAGAAAGTTCCAATAGTATTCCAATAGTATTTAGTTCTATGCATAATACATACTGAGAATAAGTGTTCTTCAAACTATTCCCTTTTTTTTTGGTACTGGGGATCGAACTCGGGACCCTGTGCTTGCGAGGCAGGCGTGGTGCCACTCAGCTAAACTCCCAGCCCCAAACTATTTCCCTTTTAAAGTAGTCAATAATTTCTTTATGATAAATAGATTTTTGTCAGAAAGAGTCTGTAAAAATACATAAAGCATGTTTATTACAGTGCTTGACACATAATACACACTCAATAAATGTTAACAATTATTATCATCTCACTTTTTCATTACAATTTATCTAATAATAGCCAGCTATCACAAAATAGATGCTAGGGTTTTTCTCCCATCCAGGCTTTCAATACATCCATGTCATCCCACCCCATTCTAAACCTTTCTGATTTCTTGGCCCAATCAAAATTTAGGCAATAAGTATTTGAGTCCGAGCAACATACTTGCCATCATGTTTCTTGCTGGATAAAATCACTGGTTTCCTATCTTGTGCTTTCACCCTTTACCCATCTTGTAACCAGTTAGTTAATTTGTGAAAAATAAAGGTCTTCACAGTTGTAATTGACAATCATTGTGGCAGCTGATGTCTTTACCCCATGGCATTCGTGCTTTTACATATGGAACCAAGGTGGTCGCCTTATTAAAGTCTCACACAGGTCTGTGCATTTGGGAAAAAAATGGTCATTAATTGTGCTTCCCATCTTGCCATTATTACTGATTCTGAGGCACCCAATGTTATACAGAACTTGTGTTACAAAATGCTGATCACAGGCAAGTGCTTCATCTTCAATGTCTAATGGGAAACAGAAAACCACTGAAATCCTACACTAACTTACGAGGGTTGTGGCTCCACTCATAGAAATCAGTCCAGCTTCCAGCTGGCAATGATCCTACAGCTCAAATTAAGTTCCACATAGAGAAACCCCTGAGAGGCCCCCCAAAAATCTGACAAAGGGTTCAAATAGTTTTTCCTCAATCTACTGAACTATATATGAAGTATAGCATGCATATGGATTCTTTGAGGAAAACTTTCTATGTAAATGCAATCATTAAGTTATAGTGATGACAATCATCAAGAACTAAGTGAACCTAAAGCACAATATTGAAAGACAATGGCATAATAATGATACCAATTGCAAAGAAAATTGATGTAAAAAATGGCTTGATCATCAGACAGGAAATGAGAGCGGAATAATAATACATTTTCACTACTGTGGGTCTTAGGAAGTTCTAATGCAACTCTGTCACATATATCTAAGTGGTAGTTAAACTATTCCTCAGTCTCCCTTTTACAATCTTCAAAAGGTGAAAATTCCTGGGATTACATAATACACACAGATAGCAAAAAAGAGTATTAGTTCAATTAGCAACTCTAAGAAATTGATAGTTTCATGAGAATTCTGAAAGTCTGGTGTCTAGAAGAATTCTGAGACTATCTCAGCAGAGAAAGGAGGACCATGATTCTTAGTTTGTTCTTGTGTGGGAAGTTAGGACAGGAGTACAGAAGAATGCTTTCTAGTATCCAACCCTGAGAGGATGATGAAGTCATGCTGTGGCTGTTCACATATTAATCATTCAAACGTGGACCAAATAGAATTTTTATTTCAAAATTAAAAGACTTTCTTGCTTGTTGAAGGTCTTTTCCCTCTAACTCCGCATTTCCCACTTAACCCAATGCAATCTATTTTTTGTCCTGTATTGACTATAAACATTAGCATTTCGAGATTATCTCTCTACCATAAAAATCTCTGGGATTGTCTCAGAATTTAGCCCATTAGCATTGCTGGATTTTTGTTGTTGTTGCTGTTGTTTGACATCCATTAGGAGTGATTTTCTCTTCCTATGTCATTTGTGGCTCTGTCTTTTTGACTTCCTTTTGTCTGGGCTTCGAGAATATTTGTCGTTATCTGGTAATTTAGCTACAGTCTCTTCTCCTTCTGGCTGTCTTGATCCCTTCTGTCAGACTGGTTATACTCAAAGACTCATTCCACTGTAGTGGCTTTTTTTCTCAAAAGCTTTGTCACTTTTGAACACCTAAGTCTCCACCATTAATTTCTTATATTAAATAGTTCCTCTAATGATGCTTTCACTGTATTATCCCAGTAGAGACTGATTTCTCACTCATATAAATATCAGTTAAAAGTAGGGAAGGTCCTCTTCCCCATTTGGAAACATAGGCAGAGGTGTCACCATTTTCAAATTTAGATTAATAAATGAGAAAGAAACCTGAGGATTATACGGGATGTTTTAATGAACCAAGCTTTATACCCACATTCCATTGGCTAGAATCAGTCACATGACCAAGAAAACTACAGAGTTGGGAAATACAGATTACTAAGTTTAAAACAATCTTTTTGAATAGTTATGCAATCTTTGTCACAGTTTTGTACAATTTGTTACAAATCAACTTCTATATAATTTTCAGATTTCCTTAAAATACAGCCTACCATATCTATTCAGTTTTTTTCCCAGCTATCCCAAGCTTATTTATATTCCCTTTCAGCCAAAAAGACTTGTATTTGCCTTAACTGAAGTGCTTCTTTCTTGGCTTGGTTTAAGTTTCACATTAACCATGAAGTTTCCCTAAATTCATATTTACTTCCTCTAAATAGATAGCATTCATTTTTCTAAATTATTTATTGTCAGATGCTGCTTCCAATAAGAGTGAAGAGACCCTGTGTGCATAGCATAACCAAGTCATGGTACAACTGCTGGCCTAAGTGAACAAGAGTTAAGTCCATAATGTGTAGCCCCTGCCGTGGTCCCTTCAGGGCTGGACATAGCATGCGCTCTATACATGTAGAAAATATATTTTAAATACCATAAAAATATAAATAAAGCAATCTTAATTATAAAAGACATTCTTATTAAAATGACACTTTATAAAATGAGGAAAGATATGTGGCTTCATATGGATGGAATATGGTGCTATTCTTATTATTGAGCCTTGGTAAAATTTTATAGAGCTCTATAAGCTCTTTCACAGGTTGCTTCAACTAGAGTCCAGTGGTTCCCAGGTCAGAGTCCTAGAGCTCTCAACTGTTCTCACTTGTGAGGGATGTAGGGATTCAAACATCATTATTAACTTCTAGGTGAGTGTCTTATAGAAGAATCCTAAGTGCTAACTATAATTTGAGTTTTTGTCTTAAGAAAAGTACATGGCACTTCTCCACTTAACTTAAGCTTTCTCAGGTTGGGAAGGCAAGCAATAATTACTTCAGAATGAAAACTTTTTTACTTGGGTTTCCAATTTTGTGTGATAATTAATATGTGAAAGAGAAAAAAAGGACATCCCCATTTTCATATGTTAGTTAGAAGCAGCAATATTGACAAGATCAAGTAACTGTTTTGATAATTAAATAATTGCAGATGCTATAGAATTTTGCAATGGAATAAAATACATGCAAATGCCAAAATTCTGCGTTAATAAGTCACTGGCTTAAACATATGGAAATTTAATTTAAGACAAATGCATGAAAAGTATTGAATAAAAACAATAGTAGTATCTAGTGCACAAACAGTAGTAGGCAGACAAAGAACAAAAACATAATGTTAACTACGTATTAGATGAATAAAATTAGATTTTTTTAACTTTTAAAGAATTATTGTTTTGTCAAAGAAGAGTGTGCCAGTAGCTAGTTCTAAAGGGAAAACACTGATTTGTAAATCTATGGGAAATTTAAAGTCATAAGCACTTACATATTTTCTAAAAAGAAATGTAATCATTATGAACTGCAAATATGAATTAAAATTTTTTTAAAAAGTGAAATGCATGTATAATGCCATCATATTTATGTTAGTCACAAGTAACAGGCAAGGATGAACTTCAGTAGCCATGCATGACACAACAGTTAATCACTGCAGCATCCACTCACCATCTACTCTGCATGACCTTTTCTGGACCACATGTTTGATATAGGGAATTCTGAGGTGAATTAAAGCATCTCAGAAAGGAATGGGAAGTCCAATCTTATTTTACTAACTCTCTGCCCCAAAGAAGGAAAAATAGCAACACAATGAGTGAGACATGATCCCAGCAATTCCAACTTCAAATGGCTCCAAGGCCCAATACCTTGTAGGACACAATTTCTGTTCTTTGGGTGGCTACTGTGCAGTCAGAGAGAAAGGAAATCATATATTTAAAACTCACATGTGAAAAAGAGCTCTTTGATAAATCCATCTTTCCTTAAGTGCATGCCAGGTAATCATTTTCCTGTCTCTAGATCTACCTAAGAGTTCCATCTGGGAAATAATATAATTTAGCTCTGACTTGAAAATTCTTGTCTTGGGGAAATGTACAATCACAGCCAAACACAAGACATTCACCTGTGAATCAGGCAAAGATTTTTTTTTAAGACTAGAGTTTTATTTATGGTGAAACAAAACTAGCTTGGGATGTTTTTAATTTTTATTTTATAAGCACATATTTACATAACATAATGATTGCATTCATTCTAGGAAGTTGGCTTGTGCACCTAACATATCTAATTCTTTTCTTCATCTCTGTCCCCTCTTTTCCCTCTCCCCTCTCATCTCTTGGTCAAAGTCACAGGATTGAGCAAATAATAGAGACACAGTTATTTTTTAATAAATACATTAAAATAGTAATGTACTACCTTCCTATACAACTGGGGTCAATAAACTCAGACCTAAAAGCCAAGTTCCACTCTTTGCCTCTGGCAAGTTTCATCAATAAAGTTTTATTGGAACACAGATACATTTACTGGTTCATATAATCTATGGCTACCTTTGATCATCAATAGAGTTGAGTTGTGCAGTAGAAATTATACAATCAAAAAAGTCTAAAAGAGTTCTACTTCGACTTTTATTTTAAACATTTCTTAGCCCCTGAGACAGAGTTAGAAACTTTCTAATCCTTATGGCCAAACATACTAGTGTGTGTCTTTCCACCCCAGCCCATTTTCCTTCATTTTTTCGAGTTTACTTTACCTTATGTTATAGTTTCACAGATTTTAAACTAGTGGAAGGAAATCAACATGTATTTGTTAAGGGAAATATATTTGCAAAAGGATCACAAAAGCATGACTAAGAAGAAATGATGCTTACCTATTGGGGGCTACCAATTTAAGCCAGTAATTCCTTTTAACTATTAATTGTAAGAGTCCTTATTTTGCTGATACAAAATAGATTAAGCAAACAAGGAAAGAGATGCATGCATTGTAAACTATAAGCCACATTCATGAGAGTCTAACATTTAGTCAAAACAGAAGATTTCATTCATAATTCTAAGAGTTTTGGAATATACTAAAGATGCTAGAACTAACCCTGTCCTCTCACCGGGTTTTATAACAGAAATGGAAGTCTGTCAGTTATTGGTAGGAGCAGACAATATTCCTCTCAGAGTCTCAACCTTAAGCAATGGCATCCATGGGGCAAATATAATGATAAGTGATGCTTATCACCAGCCACTGTACTAAGTGCCTTATTAAGGTTAATGCCTTTAATCTTCTGCAGCACCCTACCAGGGAATTAGGATTATCATAGTTCATTACACCTAAGTCAATCAATACAGTTAAACATGATATCATGCAACGGGCCACCCAAAAAATGTTATCAACTAAATTATGATATTCCATCTACTGCAGCTCTTCATGATTTCATAAACTTCACTATGGAAATTCATACTTCTCAGACTCAGTTTTTCAAGTGAGAAAAGCAGAAGGTGCATAGGGAACTATACTGACCTAAGGTCACTAAGCTGGAAAGTGGAAAAGTAATGACTCTGACTTTGAAGTCCATGATCTTAAAAGGTGAGTTTTACTGCAACTGATAGAAAAGTGACCATAACTAATGAATTTCCCAGGAAACACAAAGGTGTTGTTGCCAGGCCCAAAGAGCCAGAAACAAAGTTACCGGAATTTAGTAGCTGCCCCAGTCTTTTTCTTCCTGTGCCCAATGAAGTCTACCAGCTCCTGCTATCTCAGTGGTATTTGGGTTTTTCACACCAGTGTTTATTGCAGTATAACCATGTCTCAAGAGAGATCAAGGGTGAGCAAGAGAGCAAGATCAGAGTATAAGTGCGTGTCCAATTTGAACACGTTGGGAAAATAGTAAAAAGTGCCATGCAGTCAGGATGTCTAGGAGGCAAAAGCCTCCAGGGGTGTATGGAACACTGACGTCTATAATATTTTAAATAGAAGGTATATATTTACTTACTTTTGTTCTACGATAAGGTACAGATTTTTAGATTACACATGTTAATGCACACAGGATTCTCTTCTTGAAGACCTTAGTGAGAACGTTAGCAGAGAGAGACCTGTCTACACCCCAGTGACTTAGGCCATTACCTACAGGGGAAAAAGGAGCTGAGGATGTTTGAACTGTCTAAGTGCCAGTACTGCATGTTGTCTAGCACACAATGTCTGGACTTCTGGCAACTACAGTGGTAATTTCCACAATAAGGTTTTCTGAAGCAAGTTCATAGCTTTTTGCACTTTCATGATAAAAGCATTCTTTGTTCACTGGGCAAATCCTTGTATTTTTGTAAAAAGTTGCTATAAATGTTACACATATTGAGTGCTACATGAGAAGCCTTCTTTAATTGAAATGCCCGATTTGAGGGTTCTCAGCTTAACTAAAGTTAAAGCAAGTTTTCAATTGTTTTTTACAATAGGACAAGAAAAGGGTGAACTTTGTACCGCAGAAAGCCTTGGCTGTTGAAGCGCAAGTAGGTTCACAATCTGTAAAGTTGTTCCTGAGACAGCACGCAAGAAATGGAGTTCCACACCTTGTGAGTATTTGTCACTGACCCTCACTCAGTTACTAGTAACCACATCTCACAGACTGAGATCTGAAATTATTTCATAAACTCGACTTCAGATGCGACGGCGGTCACCTGGGCGAGCGTGTGTTTCACCCTGTGCAGACCCACAGAATCCAAACCCAGCTGAAGCCTCTGGCCTTGCATCCCTTTCAAAGTGAATTTTCCTTTCCAAAGCCAGAATCTTATTTCATTCTAATTTCAGTTATTTTGTCCTATCTCCTCCTCTGTAATCAAAGCATCATTTTAAAATGTTAAGAAAGCATATATGTCAAGGCTCGTCGGAAATGAAACAAAATGTAACAATTTGATCTTCCGTGGGTTAGTCTTCATATCAAAATGGAAAGGGCTTTTGTATCTGGCATGCTCTAGATGTAATGCTAGCAAAGTCCTGGAATGAAAGTAGAGAAGTGGCAAAGGGCAGAGAAGAAAAATTAAAAGTCTGTTTAGAACAATGATTGTTTACTTTAAATGCAAGAGATACTCTTTTGAAGTGAATATTGTGCTAAGTGTTAAGCCAAAACCAAAATTGTATGAATGGAAAGAAAGTAAAGGCCCTGAGTCCCTGACGGATTTTTTAAATTCCTGTGGAAAGTTCGATGGGCTTTCTTCTTATAAATAAACTACTGTGGTTTTAGGACATGTGTTGTGTCTTGGTTTATTTAATTCTGAATAGCAGAAAAAAAAGTCTCTTGGTGGGTAATACACAATATATTGGCATTCAAAGTCAATACAAAAGATCAAGTTAAAATTAAAAAGGCTCTGCCTTAGAATGAAAGCCAAAAGGACCATAAAAAAAGACATTGTGGTTGTGAAGAAAATCTAGTCTCTATAAAAATGATTTAAACTAAATTATGGCCAGAGAAATGTTCACTGGGCAGATAAAATGAGCTTAGTTTGGTTTTAACATTATTACACATTTTCACTATTACTAGAGTGTATAGAATGTACAGTTCATAAATACTTAGAATAGAGATGGTTATTGGGTGTATATTGCTAGATCTCCTCTAACTTGTATTCCAAAATGTTCCACAAAACTATGGAATGGGAGTCATATTATTACTTTATTTTTATTTAGAAAAAATATTTTATACCAAGGGTCCTTGAAAATATAGAAATTGGAAATATTTTTTGGTAATTGTAGTTAGATCACCCAAGCATTTCAGTTCTGTATGTGTGTGTGTGTGTATGTGTGTGTGTGTGTGTAAGCTGTCCCTCAGTATGCATGTGGGAATAGTTCCAAGACTCATGCAGAAACCAAAATTGGCAGATGCTCAAGTCCTGTGTATAAAAAGGCATAGTATTACACGCATCCACAGATTACTTATAATACAATGTAGCTGCTATGCAAGTAGTTGTTGTATTATATCATTTAGGAAATAATGCATAGGAAAAATATCCATACCTGCTCAGTACAGATGCAATTTACATATTTTTCAAATATTTTTCTATCAGTGGTTGGCTCAATCCACAGATGCAGACTGCATGGATTCAAAGGACCAATTGTATATATATTCATGGCTTCTGTGTCAAACTAGAGATGTATAAAATAAATAAAAAAATCTTTGCACACAAGAGAGAGTTTCTTTCCAGAACAATGAAAGATTATATTTAACCCTAAGAAAATGTTCCCAACTTTACAACAATTTTGAAAGCCTAGGGGCCAGGGATTTAACTCAGTGGTTCTGCTGCCTGCCTCACAAGCTCAAGGTCCAGAGTTTGATCCCTGGTACCAAACCAAACAAAACAAAACAAAATTTTGAAAGCCTAATGGAATCAATAACTTGCATGACATAAAATTCACAATGGAACCCAACACAATGGAATATAGTGAGGTGTTCCTCATCTACATTTTTTTCCTTCATGGAGTTTCAACCCACTATTTCACCATTCATTTATTTCATATCAAGGTTGGGGAGGGGATAACTACTTCAAAATACACTACAAAGCTATATTAGTCAAAACATTATGGCATTGGCATTAAAAACACATAGACCAACAAGATAGAAAGAAAGTCCAGAAATAAAGTCCTGTATGATGGTCAGCTGATTATCAACACAAGTGCCAAGAACACAAATTGAGAACAGATAGTCTCTTCCATACAGGATGTCGGGACAACTTGACATCCATATTCCCTTATCTTACACTATATCCAACAATCAAGTCAAAATCTATTAAATGCAAGACCTGCAATTGTAAAACTACTAGAAGTAGGAGAAACATGCCATCACTGGGGTAAGAAATGATTTTTTTACATGTACCCAAAAATCACAGACAACAAAAGTAAAAATAGGCCAATGAAATTACTCAAACTAAAATATTTCTGCCTAGCCAAGGAAGCATTCAATAGGCAACTTGTGAAACAGGTGAAAATATTTGCAAACCACATATGTCTTAAGTAGCTAATATCATATATATGTATATGATATAATTTATATAAATATAGAAATCAACTCCATAGTAAGAAATTTTTAACCCAATTTAAAAATAGACAAAGTTTCTGGGTAGACATGTGTGAAAAGAAGATCTATAAATGGCCTACAGGTATTTGCAAAAATGTTCAACATCACTAATTATCAGAGAAATCCAAGTTAAAACCACAAGGAAACTTTACCTCATACTTTTTAGAATGGTTATTATCAAAAAGATGAAAGGTAGCAAGTGTTGATGGTGATGAGAAGAAAAGGGAATCCTTGCACACTATCAGTGAAAATATGACTGACACAACCATGATGGAACAGTGTGAGCTCCTAAAATATTAAAAGCAGGGTGGGGGATTTAGCTCAGTGGTTCCACCATTTGCCTTGCAAGTGCAAGGTTCCGAGTTCAATTCCTGGTGCCAAAACAAACAAAAAAACTAAACCTAAAATATTAAAAGCAGAATTATCATATCCAGCATTCCCACTACTGACCATTATACTTGCACTCACATTTGTTGACACTCCAATCACAATAGCCAAAATATAAAATTAACTTGCATTTCTATCAATGAAGGTGTGGGCTTTCAAAATATAGTATATATATATATATATATATATATATATATATATATATATGCATGCACTATTTGACTTTTTATGAAAGGAATTCCTGTCATTGAGGACAACACGGATGCTTTTGGAGGGACTTTGTTTTAAGTGAAATAAGCTAGACACATGAACACAAATACCACACGAGCTCATTTCATATGGAATGCAAAAGTTGTACCCATAGAAATATGGAGTATTACAATGGTTACCAGGGGTTTGGGGCAGAGGAGGTTGGGGAGATATTAATCAAAGTATACAGAATTTTATTTAGATAAAAGGAACAAGTTCAGGAGATATTTTGTACAACATGGTGACTGTAGATAAATAGCAATGTATGGTATTTTGATCTGCTTTGTGCTCTGATAACGAAATACCTGAGATTAGATAATTTGTGAATCACAAAAATTTGTTCTCATATTTATGGAGTCTGCAAAGTCCAGGATCAAGGTGGCAGCAGGATTTGGTTTCTGAGAAGGGCATGACCTTCACTTCTAAGGTGACACTGTGCTTGCTGCATCCTCCAGAGGGGAAGAATATTGTTCATCACATGACAGAAGAGTAGAAGAGAGGCAAACCATTCCCGTCAGGCCTTTTGATGACAGAAATAATCCTTTCCTGAGAGCTTAGCCTTCCAATAAGGCCCTTCCTCCCAACCAAATTGCACTGGGATTAAGCTCCCAACACGTGATTGGAAGGGACAAAAACACCCAAACCATGGCACATGATATACTTAAACATTACTAGAGAAATTTTAAGTGTTCTTACACCAAATTGTAAGTATGTGAAATAATACATATGTCAAGAAGCTCAATGTAGGCATTTCACAAGGTATACCATATTTCAAAACAACATGTTTTACAAAATAAATATATGTAATTTTTGTCATTAAGTAAAATAAACATTTTTCCCCAACGTCAATGATTTTTTTAAAAAATTACACGATGCTGCTTACACTGATGAAACATTTGAGGCAGGTAATAAATTTAAACAGTCTAGATTTAAGAAACTACATGCAGGTAAGGGATGAAGTTGAGCAGTCAAACATTCGAGGGGAAACCCGATGTGAAAATAGGGACCAATGAAGATGGTGAGATGGCTGGGAGATGACTGTGTGTTCTGACCAAACCAACCCTCTACTCCAAACTGCATTCTGACATGATTTCCCCATGGTGTCCATTTCCTAAAATGACTGCTGTCTGCAGCTTCTTAAATCCACACAGTAGCCATCCTGGAGAAGAATGCCTGAAATGAAACAGCTGGGAGGGTTCAGATGCCCCTGTCAATCTCATTTGTCATTTTCCATCAAAGCTGTCTCAGTCCGATGGGCAGTCCTGTGGTATTATTAGTTCAGAGCCACTTAGCTGACTGATTCACTATGACCTTTCTTTTTACGGCAACCGATTCAAACAGCTTCACTTGCCAGGGAACTTCCATTCATGTTGTTCCCCGCCCTCTGATTTCTGATATCCCCTTAAGAGATGTTTTCTGATTACCATGTCTTTTTCCCCTCTTATTCTTTAAATGTAAATTATACCAAGCATGTTCACCCAAAGGAGCTCCTGTTGGTAAGCGAGGCTCAAGGCTCATCTTGAGGGAAACATGAGCGGTTGGTTCCAGTACAAGTTATAATTATGTTGTGTTGTTTGTCAATACGTAGTCAATTCCAGCATAGGAGGCTTAGAAACTCACTTTTCTTGGTAAAGTGTGCTTCTACCATTTCTGATTTAGTTGTTTTTTTGGTTGTTGTTGATGTTTTTACTGCATACCATAGCAAGCCAAAATTGCAGCAATTTCCAGGGTCAGATGGGGAAAGGAGTTCGGGATGAAATTTAGACAGAACCACACACTTCCCTTCCTCGACCCTCCCAAGATGTGGCCCCTGGAAAAGGATTTTCAGAAAGAGAACCTATCAGTTAAACGCCTCCCTTGTGGGAAGACCTGGCTCTGGTTTAGCCTAAAGGTGTATAAAGAGATTAGAAGATTTTAGAGCTCCTGCCCAAAATTGTGTTTTAATTTCCAGATACACATTTGGAATCTTGTGTTATTTTTAGTTTTTGCCATCACTGTTCAAACAAAAGAGCAGGTTAGAACTTTCTCTCAAAGATCATACGAAAACCTCATGGAACAAAAGTCCCATGCTATTTTAGACCATGTAAATATAGGCAAGTAGACCTTAGATCTTCTCTAGCCTGTTGACACTGCCTCAATTTGAAATAAGAGAAGTCTGTCTGGGAAAAAAAAAACAGAAAGAAAATTATAATTCTTAAAATGAGTCTATATTTAGGGGACCTAACAAACAATATTCTTGCATACAGTTGTATTAAATTCTACGAGGAGCTCCTATAAAATATTGGACATTAGTTATGACATTCTTGTGAATTGTTTGCCTTTTAGGAAAGAATATGTGAATAGATATTCTGACAGCATCATTTGAAATACAACCATGGAGACTAATTCAGTCTTTTATTCACATAGTCAGTAAAATATAAAATGTGTACTAATATGTAGAGCCTTATCCTGAGCTAGGGAGAAATAATATCTTTGTCCAGACCTGGGTTCCAGAGAATCACAATCTAGAAAGGAGATCTAATGATAAACAAATCACTGCAACCCTGGGTGGGAAGTGTTAATGAATACGTGGGAGGTGGCAGGAGAACAGTAACCAGGAGTAACCAGCCCTGCACTGGGGTAAAGGAGTAACTACCAGTTAATGCTCTCTACCAGAGATAGTGTTTTAGCTCAGTTGTTTGTCAAATTGGGTCTAAGTATTTCAGAAAATAAACAGGAAAATAACAAAATAAATATGTGTGTGTGTGTGTGTGTGTCATATCATTCAGACACCCAGAAACAGTTTCTGTGAGATTTAAAAGTAGAAAAGAACCAATGTTTCCTGATGGCTTTTGAGGAATTCAAGCATTATCCTGAAAGCAAGGAAGAGACTTCGCAGAGCTTTAAGCCACTAAGCAACAACCGATAGCGAGAACCACTAAGTAAGAATCTTGCAAGCTGGTGAAGCACTTTAGACAGAAAAACAGAGAAGCAGTAAGAATGAGGAAAAGGGGCAAAATCAAGAATGCTCCATGAGAAAGGATCAGAAGGCTAGTGTGGGTAACGCAATAATCTCTTAGTTTTTAGCTGCAAGTAATGAAGTACCCGACTCAAAAGAACCAAAGTAAAAAGAGCACAGAGGATGGAAGAACCCCAGGCAGGGACTCTGCAGCGCATCTCTGCATCTCAGCAACATCCTTGACCTGCCGCTCCCACCGAGATGCTGACCCTGTTTGACCACAGAGGTCCTGGTTAGTGTGTGGCACAGAGGGAAACTTCATTTGGTCGTGATTGGACTGGCTTAGTACTTTGGCCCACCCAGTCAGTATCTGTGGCAGTGAGAATGTCGCCTATCAACTGGCTTAGGCCAAGGTTTCCAGATATAATCACTGGCAAGGGGCACAAATTTATCCTAAGCCATGTAGACTTGTCTGGTCACACTTCCGTGGCTAAAATCAGCTCAGTTCCATGGAAAAACGTGTCTGCCACACAAGTGAAGTAAGGGCAGAGTGTGTATGCGGGGCTGATGATTCAATGCCTCAGAATCTACCAACATGCTCTTCAAAACACTGTGTGTACATCCTACTTTGTAAGGAAGTCGTTAAGACTGACTGCTACTGACATATTTCCAGGCTGAAGAATGAACTGCTTTACCACTTCCTTCTTCTGCAAAATACCAATGTTTAGTAACTATAAAGCTCCTACCCAAAAAAGGCAAAAGGCAAAAACAGGTATTTAGATGTGTAATATTATCTTTCTTGAAAATATGAAAAATTAGAATATCAGCTAGTTTGAACCAACTCTATATTTTCAAATAATTTGTTAGCATTTAGGAATTGATAAGTTAACAACCTCCATTTTTAAAAAGGCCCTCATATATATTCCTGGTATAATAACCAATAAAATTTTTCCAACTGTTTTACACAATTTTTGTAAGTCTTCAACTAACTTGCAGCCCTCTATTGGAATTACACTTATCTAGGATACGTTTTCATAAATTTTCTATTACAGAAAATAGACTAACATGTTTAAAAATTCCTATTTAAAATTGGCATATATGTGGATATAGTATAAGTAAAAACATAGAAATGAGCTACTGTGTTCATTTTTAAAGATAGTTCAGTTTATCAGTAAGGTATCAGTAAACAAAATTTACTGACAAGATTCAAACTTATTTGTTAATCTACAGTTTTGTAAACTAGTGAAGTCATGTTTATAGGACTCTCTAGGGAAAGGGGATTGTCTAGATGAATCAAAGCCCAGTTACATCACTAACTAACTGTAGATCATGGAGGACACTGAGTTTATTTCTTATATCTCTGGATATCAATGTGGTCACCCATAAAATGGAGTCAATAACACACGACTTCCGAGACAAGATTAAAAATTAGACAGTGCAAAAAAAGAATTAGTGTGGAGAGGGGAAGGCCATCTGTAAAAGGAAGGAGGGTGAGTGTGGGGGAAGGGGAATACAAATCATCAAAATGCAACAGGCAAAGGGAGTAGTCCCAAAGAAGAATGTAATAATTGTGTATTGCAAAGAGATGCTAATACAGAAAGGTACAAATTAGACAAAATCGTACACGAAATAGGCCTAATCTGTAAAGCGGTTGTGTTCTTCATTCCCTGGTTGACTACACAACAAATTCAAGTAAATTTGAACTATGAAATACAAAGCCCAGGTTTAGTAAACACTTTTATACATTTTATAATGTATGAATGGTAGATTTATATGGCTTTTAAAGGTAAACAAAAAATTTTAAAGCTGGATAAATTATTGCTATACTTAAGATAGCTAATTATAAGAAAAGCACATTCATTGATTTGTTTATCAAAACAACATGTACTATCAGACATTAGCTACTGCATTAGGTGCAATATTGAATGTGATGAGTTCCTTGATTTCCCATCATATATTTTTTTGTCACAACTAACAACTAAACAAATCCTCAAGTGCATATCTTCAGATCATGTTAGGTATAATGAAGAACACGAGATGCTAAGGGCCAGGAAAGTAACCTGGCCGGGAGTGAAGTTAGCGGGATCTGTTTTACAGCAGCCACACAAGGCTCTCTGCTGACTGTTCATGTCTACCACAGCCACTTAGGTCAGGTTGTCTCCTATTTTTACTTCTAATAAACAGAAATAACAGATAAGCTCCCTTCCTCCCGATTCTTATGAAAAAAAGTCCTAGAAAATAGTCCTAGAAAATTCTGGTTTGCTTTTCAGAATCAGGTACCTTTCCTGTTCCTGAAATGAAGAAACAATGAATAGATCTGAAATTAAGGTAGATTGCCTTGGAAATTGTAAACATATGTCAAGTTTTCAGAACAGTAAGCCTTTAATGTTTCCTTTGCTAGCTGAGGAAGACTATGGATTTGGGATTGTATAAAGATTAAAATGTAGCTTTAAAATGTGATTTATTTTACCTTGAAATTTAATGGCACCTGGTTTGTTTTCATCGTATTTCTCTCAACTAGGTTCTCAATTAAGCAATACATTTTGTTACAAGGAGCTGAATGTCTATCAACTTAGTTAGATGTGATGATTAAAATGTGAAGACTATTTCATCATGCATCTGTATTGTATTGTGTTGTGTTTATATAAAAATCATCAAAAATGTTATCAATGTATAATGAATATTTTGAAAGACAATCAACCTGATTAATTATAACAGTATCTAAAGATAGGTGAAGAATGGAGTTTAATTATCATCATGCCATAAAGCCCACAAAATTGTCTCTAGTTAAGGATCCCTTAAAATAATTTTATTTTAAAATACTGATTTTCATCAAATTGAAGAGAAATATATGCAAGCATAAACACATAAATGCATATAGATTTCTAGAATGGAGTCACGTTTCAGTCCTGCTTTTCTCTAAAATCTTGCTGCACCAAAGCCACATAAATAGAGGCAAAAGCATCAGAGATCAGCTAGCTACCACAGAGGTGCTCAACTTTTCTCATCTTCCTAAGCATTATCAGTCCCATTCTACCTTGTTAAACTTATCTGCAGAGCATGCTGATTTACACTAAACCACAGGGGTTTCAATCTGAGGGGCATTTTCAGAATGCCCTCGAATGATACCACTGTCTAAATACCAACTTGCAGAGATGAAATGGCAGCTGGGACAGATGCCTGAGATTATGTGATCCGAGGGCTTCTGTGGCATTTGATATTCTTGGCCACACCTTTCTTCTTGATGTGCCCTTTTCCCTTGGTTTCTATGACAGCATTCCCGTGTGCTTTTTTGATTTGCTTCCCAATTTCCTGGATGCTTTTGTTCTGTCTCTTTAATCACTTCCCTTTCCTCACCACAGAACTTAAATGTTACTGTGGCACAAGGCCCTATACAATGCACTCTGCTTTTGTAAAAATTCCCAGCTATGGACAGTTACATGTTAAATCTCTTTCAGGCAAGGCAGTGGAGAGAATGGGAAGTTAGTTTATCTCTACACTGTGCTGTAGATTAATTCCTTATGTGGTCAGCCAAAGAGCTAATCTAGTTCACCCAAGGCTGTTATTTTATCAGAATCTTTACACACCAACAGTGATCTAAAGTGACCCCTCCTGAGAACAGGACCGCACAGTACAGCTCTGTTCTTAGGAAAAAACCCATAAAATCTAATTGTCCCTGTTCCCAGTATTCCACAGATTCACTTATGCACACACCCTGCGATATCCAGGGACTTTTACTCCATTGTAAAAACCTCTTGAGGTAGGTAGAAGGCAGTTATAAAGGAACAAGCTTGGAAGGTTGAACTGAGACACACTGAAGCTTTTTAAGTCCTACATTTTTTACTGACCAAGGAAGTGAGTGAATTGGACTGCATTATTTTTGCCTCCTTGAGGACTAACAGGTGCTTCAGTTTCCTATTACCACATCTGTTCTTCAGGGTGCAGCTTCCCGAGGACTTAGCATACTTGCACTGAGGACCCGGCATGGTGAGCACAAACACAGCATAAGCCACACACACAAACACACACAGGTACACACATACTAAGCATAAAGAATTATAGGTATCTGCCTGTTTTTGGATTTTAAAATGCATATCTGCACACCAAATGGTGATTTTCTTATTTACCTATGCAAACCCCACAACTCAGTGAATCAAAAAAAATTTTTTCAGATTCTTAAATTAGAAGAAAACTTCTGTGCTGTTGAATTATGAACTTATGATTTAAACTAAGATTATTTTTCTTTAGTGAAATTTTCATTTTATAATTATCAGGTAGAGATGAATGGTGGATGTCTGTTTAATTATTTGTGGCTGATAATATCTGAGTGCATATAACTATATTTCCATTTGCAGGCACAAATATGAAGGGTTTTTTTCATTAATATCCAGGGATTTTTGCAGTTAGTAAATTCTAGAAAGAATTCAGAAAGCCTGTGACTGTTATAATCCATGAGAATTTCAGGCACACAACAATGTCAGGTAATTATACCTACTCTATTTTTGTTCTTTATTAATTTTTGGATAAAAGAAGACATAGCAAAGGCTATTTTTCAAAATACAAGGAATGTCTCAGTAAAAGTTTTCTAATTAATTAAAAATATATAAAATATGATGCTATTTTTCATGCTTTCAGCTAAGTGAGGACAAAGGAGAGGAAAAAGCACTCAGAAATATTCCCAAGGAAATGTCCCAACAAACAAAAAATCTTCACAGACTTTCCATTCACACATGCAGCAAATATTATGAGCAGACAGCTATGTACTTGGTACTGTTCTAGGGACTAAGGAAAAGAAAGGAAGATGCACATGTTCTTGAGGGAATGCAGATAATAAATGATAGCAAGAGGTAAGTATATGAAAATAATGGAGGAGACCAAATGGAATCTGAAGAGCAAGAGTTGGTAGCAATTTAAAGAGTGATATCAGGCTAGGTATCACTGATAATGACCCTTCTTGCAGAAATTTGAAGTGAGAAAGGGGTGCATCATATCAATACCCACAGAAAGCACATTCCAAGCAGACAGAAGAGCCAGTGCAAAGGTCCTGCAGCAGAATATGCCTGAGGTGTGTTAGAAAAGTGGAAGACACAGAGGTGGGCATACAGTATGAGAAGGCAACATAGTTAGGGATAGGTCAGCAGGTCAGGAAGTGTCGGGGGCTCTGGGGAGATCACTGGGGCTTTGGTAGCCATGCATCCAGACTTGGGCCTGCTCTGTGAGTGAAATGGAGAAGCATCGTTGGTTTCTGAGCAAAGACCGTGAAAGCCATGGTCTGACTTGTGCTGTGAATGAGTTGCTTTTACTACCGTGAACAACACTCACTCATCCATGGTGAGCTTACAAAACATGCCTAAATGCCAACCCCGAAGACACGCAGGCATCCACAGAACCATCAGCCTCACACCCCAGAAAGCATCTGGCGTCCTCTCCCCCTTTTCCATTCTTTTAGTCTTTTAAGAAAAAATGTTCTGAGTCAAGGAAAACAGGTTCATGATGAAAAACTATCTGACTATGACTCCATTTCATTTTTCCTCTTATTTGATTGTAAAATTATTTTCTTGGCTTTAAAATTATGAAACAACATGTAATATTAAAATAGTTCACAAGGTAGAGACAAGCAGAACAACAAAGCACGGCACTACCATATCTTTCTTTCTACCCAAAAAAGTAACCACTGTTGCCACTTTCCTTTGTTGTACATGCTTCTAGACTTTTGAGTGTGTGTGTAGATCTTTATTTCCTCATTCTCTACCTTTATGTCCATCCTTGATATAGATATCTTTCCCAATGTTTTCATCCTACAGATAGCAAATTAGAAGGCCCAGGAACTCAAGGGACCTGCCAAAAAGCATGTGGATGGTCAGAGAACGAGTGAAATCTAGATCTAAGTTCTGGCCAGAGTTCCTGCAAGCCTCCCCTACACTACAAATTTTCTACCTCCTTTTCCAGGCAGCCAGATTTCACTGTCATTCTATCTGAAAGCACATTCATTTTTGGAGACATTATTATGACCTAGTCAGATGTACTATAGAAAGGGGAGTTTTGACTAGTGCTAAAAGAGAAAGATAAAAAATTGAGGGAGATCACACTAGAATAGGAAGGATGACACTCTGGCCCTTCCATTGTGGGATTAGAGAGACAAAGGCTAGGATCAGAGCAGCTGAGGACATATAGACATGAAATTCACCCACGTTGAAAGTTTACAAGAACCCCAGTGAGAAAGCTAGAGGAAGGAAGGTCTTTCTCGTCCTTCTACTGCCTCAAATGATTCTGTGCTTCTCAGATGCACAAATCCACCCAGTAGCACTAGAATTGTGGTATTGCAGGGGTCAGAGGTAGTTTTGTGTAGCCTGAAGATTGCAATGAGCTAGGTTCAAATACTGCTACAGTGTCATTACTATGCCTCTCTGAAAGGTGTGTTGCTTACTATGAAACATAAGTAACACTATCATATATATCCAGAAATTAAAGATGAAAATACCATCTTTTTAGGAACTATATTTTCAGTAGATAACTTTCTTTTCTGTCACTGTAATCTAAAAGAGGATTTAATTAACATTACATGTTAGTTGTCTTTGCTGTGATTGAACATACTTTTCACAGGTTGACATGGCATACTTTGTGTGTACATATGTATTATGTGCATATACATGTATATATGTAAATATACAAATGTTATTTGATCATGATGATGAATTCATGGCTTATAGCTTTAAATACCCCTTTGAATATGTTCTACTAAACATGTGCCCCGATACCCAGACTCTAGATCAGGGTTTCTTAAGGCACTGTTGACACTTTGGACAGGGTAGGTCTTGTGGAGGGCCATCCTATGGGTTGCAAGATATTTAGTAGCATGCCTGGCATTTCCCACTAGATGCCAGCAGCATACGTACACTTTCATCCCAGTCAGGACAATTTAAAAAATCTCTAGACATTGACAAATTTCTTTGAGGGGCAAAATCACCCCCTGGTTGAGAACCATTGTACTATACTTTAAGTAACACTGTAGAAAGTCTAAAGCCTAGGGATCACTTATGCAAAATTTGTACTGTGAAAACAACACAGACACTTACTCATAAAAGCCATTTCAACTGGAAAAAATAGTGTTAAAAAAATCCTTTCTTTATCCCCAATCCAGACGAAAACCCACACCAGAAGTTAAAGCAAAACATCCTGATTAGATTAGCACCAACTTCACTGGTGGTCAGAATCCACTCTGTACCCGGAGGAAGCAAGGAAAGAAAGTTCCATCTCTCCTTGGGGCTGATTGTATCCAACAGCCTTTATTTGGTCAGTAGCCTGAGGCAACCCATTCTTTCCTGGAAGCAGTATTGAAGCAAGTTTATTGTTTTCCTTTGTGGAACCCCAAAGGACAACATAAAAATTATTGTTCATTTCCTCCATACAGCGTCTGTCTATCCAGTGTAAGAACTGCAGGGTCCAATCATGGTTTTGGAAACCTCTAGCCTCCAGGCTAAATCCCATAGGGATAATATTGGGGAATTCCAGGCCTGGCTTAAAGTTGAAGAATTCCCTTGTCCAAGTCTCATAATGTACATGGTTTAACCAGATGTTGGAAGTTATTTCCAGAGACCCAGGCCTCCTCTTGACTGCAGAGAAAACACAGCCATGACGCCCTTCTCTTCCTGGTGTCTTTGAAGGTCACACCCTCAAACACGTTGGCACACTATCAAGAATTATTTTCCCTTATTTCCAGTACCAAGGAATGAACTCAGGACCTTGTGCATGCCAGGCAGGCATGGTGCCACTGAGCTACTGGGGATCTTTACAAGTTCTATACTCCCCAAGGGCAATGGCTTTGCATGGAGCAGGTGCTATGGAGGCATACGGTGACTTGATTTTGGTGTCATGTGGATACAATATATCAGTGAACAATCAGAACATGTCATGCCTACTTTTCAAGTCCTCTGATATATGTGAGCAAACTCCATGGCCATCCATATCACAGCTTTGGTATTATCTTTACATAATGAATAAATTAGCAAAAATCGTGTTCATTTCACATCATACATAAGGGTCATACAAATCCTCTACGTTTCCCCATGGACCCTAACTGCCAGTGGTAAAGGAATAAAGATGAGATCATCTAAACTTCACTGTCTCTGAAATTCTTGAGCTTTTCTTTTAAATTCTTTATCCCATTAAAATTTATTTTTTATTAAATTCTTTTATTGGTACATTTTAGGTACACAACACAATTACATTTCTCATTGGGAATTGTACCTTTACATAATGCATCTTGGTTCTTATTTTTACCCCATTCCTAGCCCTCCCTTCACCCCCTCCACCCTTCCCTATTTATAAAGACTTTGTTTCCATTTTTTCCATTTCTCATCATTTTTCCTTTCCCTTCTTTCCTTTCCCTTGCCCCTCCCACTACCCCTACCCTTTGGACCTTTTCTTCCTATTTTGCATTATTAATTATTCATTTTAATCACTGGTACATTTTAGGTATACAACATAATGACATTCATCATTGGAAATTTGCAACTTTACATAGTCTCTCTTTGGTTCTTATTTTTCGTCCTTCCCCTGCCCTCCTTCAACCCCTCCATCCCTCCCTATTTACAAAGACTTTGTTTCCATTTTTCCATTTTCTCATATTAATTCCAAAATTTCTTCCAGTGTTTGCCCAGTTCTGAATGCGGTCCACTCTGAAGGTGGAATGAGAAGGTCATGTCACAGTCATGCTGTGTGTTTATTCCAAGGGTGCAAAGCCAGTCCACCAACCAACCTGAGGAATGAGAATCCCTAGTACCGTCCCATGTGTCTGGCTCCAGGCTTCAAAATATCATCAGTAACAAGCATCCAGTTGGCAGCTACATCCTTCAGACACGCTCATAAACACACACCTATATATACCCACATATCACATTTCCCTGCCCAATGAGGTAAGGATGCCTTTTTTGCCCTGAGTCTCTAGTAATAACCTAAAGTATGGTGGGCTAAAATGTCACCCGGCTTCTGGTCATATCCACAAGTGCTTTCTTAAGACATTTCCTGACACCATGGCTTCCAATTTCAGTATTTTTAAATCTTCTTGCACACAAGTAACCCCCATATCTCTGATATTAAAAGCAAGTGTGAAGATAAAGTAGAAACACACTGTGCCCATGAACAAGGAGATTGTTAACCTTGCTTCAGTGTCAAAATGTCATCTTCGCCGGTATGTATTTTTTTTTAATTCTCTGAGAAAGGCATTTTTTCATCTGTTAAAAAATTTAAAGTGAATTGAAAACTCTTTCGGAATGCAACCCCTGTGTGATTGACAGTGACAAGCACACATACCTTGAAAGCTCCACTGTAATGTTTATACTTAATAAAAACAAATACTGTGGCATCTGAGAGTAGCCTAGTCAGCCATGCAGCTTTCTACCTGGCATCTTGCAAATTAATCTCGGTGTTTATGCTGTAGATCATTCATGATGAACATATTGCTATAGCAACATGCATTTCTTCCATTTTTCCACTGCTAATTACACTAGCATCACCAGCAGCTACTAGATCTTTGAATTACTAATGAATGTATGTGAAATGCAATGTCTTGATAACATTCTTTCAATATGTCCTCATTGGCAAAGTAAGGAAAGCAAAATGCGTGGAATTTGGTTATTTTCAATTTATTGTTAAAACTTGTCAATGAATGTTAATCCATACTCATATTTGAGCATGTCAAATGATTTGGAAGTGTCGTTTAATGGAGCATGCATCTCAAGGACAGAAAACATAGTGATTTGTATAAAATTATTTCCTTCAATGCCCATTATCACCCTATCTTCATTGTTTGTATCTACATTATATTAGTATTTGACAATGAGGAAATAATATTTAAACCATTGAACTGTTGATACTTTTAACTTTCTGTGACTCAACCAACCAACATTAAACATTGCAATCTATTTAAATTAAGCCTTTTGGTAAAGCATCTAATGAAAGAATACAGAGATTTTAGTTGATGTGGAATAGGTAAAACACTTGTAGAAAATTCATACTCATCGACACTGTAAATATGAAATCTCATCCCGTGTAATTCCCAAACCACTGCACCTTGAAAAGGTTCAGTGTAATTTGGACTCAGTTGCACATGAATGTGTCAAGAGAAATTTTTACTGATTCAGATAATCAGACTTCTGCTTAGATCACCAGAGGAGTTGCCTATACTTTCTAGCATCTACTAATGTAAATTATTAGTGCTTGTTCCAAAAATGTCTAAATACAGCAAAATTTCTTAGGCTCAAAAGCCTCACTGAAGTTATTAGTAAGGCTGGAAATATTTTAAATGATCTATGTAGGGTGAAAAGAGAGACTTCGACCTACTCAGCACATACTTGGAGGTCAAGGAAAGGCAAATAGGATCAAAAGTGGGAGAAAGGAAGCTAGATTCCCTTAGCTAAAAAAACCACTTCAGTAAAATGTGATCATCTAGTGCCGCCTTACACAATTTCCTTTTTTCCCCCCTGTTTTCCTGCCTATTCTAAGTTAACTAGATGAGAAATGATAGGATGAAGAAGAAATTGAGCCCTTGGTGCTTTCCTATGCTCCTCAGTATCTTAATTTCAACTTTCACTTTCCTACGCTTGAGAACTGTCGTGCATCTTTCTTTATGAGAATTAAGATAATGTGAAACTTTTCATGCTTTCTAATGTTCATGTGTAGAAATGAGAAGAAAAGATGAGGTTGGATTAGGGATGTACAATGATGATAATATAGCAATAGTTAGAATTTTAAAATCAAACTCTATGAGAAGGGCTCAATCCAAAATACACTATGTGTAAACTAATCTTGTGAGGTAGGCTTTATCTTCTCCTTTTGAGGAGGAAACAGAATCAGAGAGGTTATTTAATTTGAAAGTTGTCGCACAGCTCATGAATAGCCTAGGTGAGGTACAAATTCATGTCTTTCTTTTGCCAAAAATCTAAGCTCCTGAAAGGCCTTAGAAAAGGTAAGGGCAACTCTAAAGGAGTTTTCTTACCCTTTAGGTGATGGGGGAGGACTGTAAAATAACGCAGAAGCAAAGTCCACCCTAGCAAACATGAAATAAGAGACCAACTATTCCTTTGAGTGTGATTACTTAGGAGTTCATGTCTAGATACTGTGTCTTTTCTCTTTTTTTTTTAGCAGACTTTATTTTTAGAGCAGTCTTAGATGTTCTTTCACACAATTGCATTCTTGTCAACATAGCTGCCCTGTTATGCCTCAAAGAAATTCTAAATTGAAAAATGGTGTGTGTGTCCTCTCACCCAAGTCTACACCTTCCTTGATCCTTCTGTCTCATCCGGGCCTTTTCCCATTCAGTTGTGACTAATATATCCTCATACTAAGGTCCACCCAATAACACCTGCCTGATACTCCTAGGATGCTCTATGCGAGGAAAGCCTCTCTTCCCTTCCATCCACCACTTGGAGAGCTTTGTAGTGCGACTCCAGTGACCTGAAAAACCCCAGGCCTAGAAATCATATAATTTGCTGGTGTTTTATTTCAAATTTCATTATAACATATTTTACTTTCATATGGAAGAACATGTAAATATATCACACACCAACATATTCAAAGTACACATAATACAGCAAACGAGTGGACAGACCTTTCACCTTAAACATGGAACGATAGTTTCTAAAGCACTAACAGTTCCCATTCTCCACTCTCCAAGACTTTCTTACCTGATTTTGATTTGTGAATTATCTATTTGTTTACATTTCCCTTTTAAGTACTTTTGCATACCTAAATGATATACGGAGTCTGGCGTGGTTTTGAACTTTACTTAAAAACGTGCGCATTGAAAGCTTTGTCATGTAATTTACACTCCCCCCCCCACATGATATTCACAACGTTTGTTTGTGTTAGTGTAGGCCATTCAATCCCACTTCAGTATGAGACTCCACTGTCTGAATAGTTCATAATATATATCTTAATTTTCCTATTTAAGTGTTTCTAGTTTCTGCTACATGAAACAATAGTATGGAATTATAAACATTTCTGTGAAGAATTCCGCTACAGTATATACTTGTCTTGCAAATACTAAGTCAGAAGAGTTCATCTTGAATTTTACAGGATAACATATTTTTTCTGTCCAAACCTGTTGAGACAATTTAGATTCTGACTGGTAGAGTCTGAGAGTTTATATTTTGGGGATATTCTCATAAGTAAATCATCTTTACTTTTTAATAATAATTGTATATAGGCACATATATTATGTATGTGTGTATGTGTAACAAAGAGATTGGGATCAAGCAGTAAATACCAAAGAAATGAATAAAAGAGGTGATTTTCACCTTAAAAACTCATGAAAACATTCAATGGCACGTTGTGATGACTGAGGTCCCAGGAGATACACTAAAATCAGACAAGTAAAATTGCAGCAGATCATTTTTCTTTAGAAGGCAGTGACCTACAAGACTCACTTAAAAAACATTGAAAGTATTAAAATACATTTTTGTACCAGTGAATAAACTGTTAAAAGAGGAAATCATGTTGAAGTGATTTCCACAATAACAGCTAAATGATTCTATTTTCTTAATTTAACACAAAATTCCAATGACAAATAAACATGTGCATACGTAAATATGGCAGAACCATCCTAGATGATATCCAAGCTTTATGCGCTCGTAAAATTCCCTGCCCTTGAGTGTGACTGGAAACTGTAACTTGCTTCTAACCAATGGAAGACAGCAAGGTGATAGAACTATGTTCCCATGAGTTGTATAATCTTAGCACCTGAAAGGAAGACAGACATGCCATGTTGTCCGGGGCCCATGTGACCAAGCACTTCAAGGTAACCTCCAAAGGCTGAAAGCTTCCGCGTTACATCTTCACAGAATGAATGCTGCCAAGAATAGGCGACACTGGAGTTAGAAGCTGGCTGCCATCTCCACTGCAGCCTTTGAGTTGAGAGCAAAAGAACAAGGTTGTTCTCAGACTCCTGTACCAAAGGATCAGTGAGATAATAAATGTGTTTTGTTTTAAGACACTAAGTTTGTCATGCGTGTAGTAGAAAAGTGATAGAATAAATTAACTGTAGAAGGAATTAATTATAAAGATAATCAAGGCAATCACCATTCATTTTTGAGTTCTATATGATTATTTCTCTTACCACTTATTCCGAAATCACTAAAATAATTCCTGACAATTGTGAAATTCAGGCTCATCATGCTTGTGTCTTCTACAACAAGATTGTTCTCTGTTTGGGGTCAGTTGGGTACTTTGAAACCTCCTCCTTCTTCTTCTTACAAATGGCAAAGACAAAAATCAAGAAAGATCTCCAATGATCAGCAATCAAAGCCTTCAACACTCATTGCTTTGGGTGCATGGAGTTCAATAGAAACACCTGAAGTCTGAGGAGGTAGTGAGATGCAGCTAAAGAATGGAGCATCCAGACTTGGCTCCTTGCTCTTGGGATTTCTATGCATCCTTCACAGGGTCTTCTGCTGTCACCAAGATGACAGGGATTGAAGAAGCTGGGACAAGTGTCAATGGGTTTGAGGGAAATTATAAGGCAAATAAGCCAGATGGCAGCTCATTATTTTTATTACTTAATTTATGATGTATGTGTGTGTAAGTAATATATGAAAGGAAAGGTTACAAGAAGGAGCACTTCTTGGCCCATTTATTGGTCTTGGAAGTAAAAATTTATGACTTGATAACTGGGATAAGATTCAAAAGAATTAAGTTCAAATTTTACTTTTTCAAATGTGGTAAGAAAATAATGATGTATGTGTTTTTATAAATATAGTAAAATGTGTAAAGAATATACAATAAAAGTAGAAACCAGGTAAGTAGAATTAAGAAAGGCAGGGTTTTTAATGTCTTCTTTATACATTTTTGTTTTTTATAAATCACAAAATATGAGTTCAATTTTTGCTCAAGAAATAATGCAAAATTCTAAAAGGAGTACTCTACCTAATGAGAAAGGGCACTGTATATGAAAATGCACTGTGTTCTCTTTCACTCCTGTGTATCAAGAATTTTCCCCTTGAGAAAAGAGATCGATGCCTGAAACTTTTTATCGAAGGAAAAATCAGTTACAAAGCCATACAGAGGAAGGCATTTTGATTTTTTTTTTAGAAAATTTGTAAAAGAAAATTGCTTCCTAGCTGAGACCATGAATGGCAAGTTGCAGCTGAGAATGAATTTTTAATACTTAGTTAAAAATCCTTGATAATAGAGGTTTATTATACAAGTGTTAACGAATCCTTAATTATATCCGTGTTTGCAACAGGTCCAACAGCATTATCGCAGTAGTTCAGCACCTTATGTATATATTATGTCTATCCAATGCAATTAGACCTCCGACATAATCAATACAGAAAAAACTAAAACAATTAGCTTCCTTTTCACACTCGCAAAGTTGGTCAGGGTAGCTCAGAAATCTTTATTCTCGATAATTTGGATTGTATGGCCTGCCAGTACCCAAAAGGTTTCCAACATGGTCCATACAATAGTTATCATTGTGTGATTTAAGTTCATTCATGTTCATTCTGGTGTTTCAGGGGGTGGAAACCTAACCCAAAATGCTCTTTTAAGAATACTAAATGAGAAAAACTCACATTTTCAAGTTTTTGAGGCAACAAGACCTATTACAAACATTAGAAAATGATTAAAATAGCTCAGCCCTCCCTTCCTCGAAAATTAGAAACTAAACATGCCAGTTATTTTATTTCTTTTCTGAATCCAACTCTGTTTGATTGAACCAGGATTTTTATTGTTCCGTTTTTGGCCGAAAAGCCACTTGCTTCAAATTTGCTCTTACCATATAAGCAAATATAATTATTCAAATATTTAAATATGAATAAAATCTCATTAAATATCGGTACTGAAAATCATAGTCCCTTTTTAATGAAAATGCAAAATCGCAAGGGTGCCTTATTTAGGGACTGCCTGGAATGTGCCCTCCAAAATGTGATCTGAATTCATATCAGAGAAGGCTCATAGCAGGACATATCAGCTAGTATCTTCCTTGCACCAATGGTGTCCTATCGGCTAAGCAAGCAGAGCAATTCTACACTAGGAAATTAGGTTGTGATTTGAGTCAGGGAGCACTAGTTGAGGAGTCAGAAGACCTGAGGTGTGCAAAAAATGTTTTGTATGGCCTCAGGCAAAGCGTTTCAGCCAAGAGAAAATATGTTTCCTCACCAGTCAGATGCAGAAATAAATGTGTTGCTCATTCATCTTAAAGGAGTACAAGAGGGCTCCTCCATACTACAACAAAATCAGTGGCATCTTGTCTTTTCCCCTTATCATTGCTGTTTAGTTACTTACTAAAGCTCATTGTGTGCAACTGTATTTTAACCTAGATATATATATATACATATATATACATAAATATATATATATAACTTTTCCACTAGACTACACATTCTTCTAAAGCACATTCTCTGCCGTTTAAAAATATTGTCTTCTTTATATCTCATTACAGTAATCTTCACAACACATGGTTGGGAATAAAATCAAAGGCTTAATTTGTTTTAAAAAGTAAAACACATAAGCATACGATGTGAGGTATGATTTTTTCATCAGTGTTGACAAGAATTCATCTTGAAAGTCCCTTATGAAGTAGCTATTCACTCTGAGGAATGTTATGTTCTGATGGAGAGGGTCCTCATCTCTGAATTTCCTGCCATAACCAATCCCATCGTCTAATAACTCCAGCTTCCTAATGGAAAAGTTCCTTATAAAATACGTGATTTTTTTAGTTTGTATTTCCCATCTCACACTGAATGATGTGCATTCAGTGGTAGAATAATGTACTAAAAGTATTGCAGATAACCAAACAAAAATAATCATAAAGAGGTAAACTTTCTAAATAATGTCACCCAATATATCCACAAGATCACAGTATTTAGAGGATGGTTTACAAACCATTTTCAACACAGTCTGTGAGCTCTTTTTTCCAAACAAAGAAATAGAAAAAGAGGAGGGAAGAAAAGTGGGAGGAGGAAGATAAGGAAAAAAGAAAAAGATAAAAGAAAGAAAAAACTCATATTCCAAAAAGAGCTGTGACAAAACTAGAAAAGTAGTCTTCTTTTGTCCTTTCATGAACAAAAAGAAATTTACTTCACAGACAACATGGCTGTTGATATTCCAGCACTGCAAATGTATTCATAATTATTTCTTGGTCTCTTTCATTTTAGTATAATTTTTAAATGAGTTTTATTTTAGCTGAGTAGAAATTCCCAAACCCAATGACCAGGACTCATCATTTCTGGACCTGCCCCAAGAGTACACAAGAGAATATCATGGTCAAACAGGACAAAGAAACCCAAAGGAAAAATCAATGGATGTGGATAAAATTATTCCACCTCAATAATAAATAACAATTTCCTCAATAAAACCAAACTCTCTTTAGATTAAAAAGGGAATTGAGTGAAAGAGTAATTTTATAGCGTGAGTGCCCAATGCATAGTAAACAGTCAACAGATGTAAAACATACAACTAGAAATTAATAATGCCTGAGAAACATTTGGGCAAACACTTTACCTCCTCTCCCAGCTCCACTTCTTAATCTTTCATACAAAGTCCAACTTCAACATTTTGAGTCACTCATTTCCCTTTTTATCTCTTTTGTGTGACCTGATATTTTTCCACATTTCATTGGGAGCTCTTCAATGGATCACTGTGCAAATAAGAAATTAAAGATTGAGACTTCAAGCACCTTAAATAGAATCAAATAGTAAATCCATGGAGTGTTGCCAACACACTGGAATTCTGTTAGAACCTTCATTACCACCTTAGACCATTCTTCTTTTCAGTTATCTATTATCTCCCGTGCCACTGGAATGTGTGTGAAAAAAATATTATTTTATAAAGGGTATTTGTTTTGAGCCTCCCAAATCTCATATCCAATTAATCTATGGTCATTAGCACTCCTTACTGTCTTAAAGGTCATGGAGTGCAGAAGAGCAACGCATAAGCAAATTTGACAAGTAAGATAGCAAAGAGGTGACCCAGCCAGCTCACCGGCCATGAACTATGAAGATGAGTCTTCCAGGAATGTTTAGTTGGTAAAACTTCTATCTTTAAGTATTCTCCAGGGACAGCCCTATGTTTTGAAAGATCCACATTACAGCACAAATTACATTTAATAAATTTTTAATAAATATGGGGTAAGTCTTAACACATTGAATTGACATAATTCCAGGCAAAAAAGCAAAAACTTTAATTATCTCCATAGTCCCATAAAGTGTAAATATAGGTTTATGGAAGTCATAAAAAGGCTTCTGTCACTGCTATGACTACCACCCGCTCATGCTAGGGTCTGTGAAGTTCATACTGTGACCAGTTACATCAGAGAATCCAGGTTTTGTTCCACACTATCCTGTCTATAAGGTTTAGAATATTTATGTTAAGAAGTCATTGCTGTATTCCTCTCTTATCCTCTGTTTGACATTCAGTCTACCAAGAAGCCATGCTGATTCTACCCGCAGAGAATATATCCAACCTTCTCTTTTCTCTTTGTCTCGTCTCTCGCCCCTCCCTTTCAGGAAACCATCATCTTCCTCATGGACCACCGTAGCAGCCTCCCTCTGTTATCAGATGAATTCTGGAGAGAGCAGGCTTGCGACCTCTATCTTTCTGCCCCTAAAAATTATTCCCCACGCAGAATTTGGAGTTTTCATTTTACTGCTTATCAGATCGTGTTATTCACCTATGTAAAGGTCTTCAGGGGGTTTCTGGTTGCATTTGAAATACATCTTAGGCTCCTTCTCACGATCTAGAACATATCAGATCATTTTGAGCCACTCCTTCCCCAGAGACTGGTCATCAGCCTCATTAGGTAATTTACTTTTCTCAAATAGGTCAAATGCATTCCTTGCAAGTGCTGTCCCTCCCACCTGGGATTCTCTTCTCTCTGATAACCCTGTGGCTCCTTCTCACTTCAATGGCACTTACGAAGGTCTTCCCTGAAGCCTCAATCTGTCACAACTCTTTCTCGTGTCTTCTGCCTATTATTCTATTTTTCTTCATATTTAGCAGTACCTGAAACCATGGTATTAATTTACTGGTCATTATCTCACAGTTAGAATGTAAGTGCAATGACAATTCACCAGGACACAGGAAGCACTCAATGAACAGTTGTTTGACAGACGAATGGATACTATAAACTAAATTTTAACATTTGGGGATGTCTCTTTCCTCCATGAGGTATGTTTCTTCATTTGTTCTCTTTTTCTTGTACATGGTAGATAATCACTTCCTTGAGTGAATAAGTAAAAAAATTCTATAAATCACTTTGGTTCCATCATAGACTTTTATGTCAGACACAATTGAGTTGTTACGGGAACCAAGTTTGTAAGTAGAGGTGGACTAAAATGATTAAGAATCAATCTTTGCCTTCTAGTTGGAGAAAGTCATATAAACAGCAAACTATAATACAAAATGAGGAGAAATGAATGTAACTGGAAGATACGAATGAGGGAGGAGACCGCCTGTGAACCTGGGCTGGAGACCGAGGCACGTGCTGACATGCAATGGAAGGAAAAGAGAGCCTGAGGTGGTGAATGAAGATTCAAGTGGCATTTTAATTTGGTAGCGTTTAAAGAGAAGGCTTGAAGAAATGATAAATTATCCCTTTGCTTAGATGGAACTTCCTCCACGAATCTTTCTGCTGCCCTCAAAGTAACGATTAGGGAACCGCGTACCACCCTTACTTCTCCATTAGTGAATCTGTCACTCCGAATCATTATTACCAGTTTGCCAATTTAATTTCTCCATTTCTTTAAGCTCCAAGGAGGGAGAACTATGAATATCTTACCACTTTACTCTCAGGGTCTGGCAGGGTAGTAAATCATGAAAAGAGGTGAGTGAATAGTTTTAAAGAGAAAGAAGGAAAGAGAGGAGACAGGAGGAAGGGAGAACAGAAGGGAACCCCGAAGCAGATGAGGAGGGTACACAAACCAGCTTCTACCTGTTCTGAGCAACCCCAGCCCTCCCCAGCAGCCTTCATTCTGCTGCCCACCATTTGAAAATCTGGATGTGGTTCATCAAATGAATGCATTTGGCAGAATACACTATTAGCAGCACATCAAATGCATCATATTCATAGTAACAAAAATAAAGCTAGTTTCAACAGTTGTATTTATAGGTTGTATCTTTTGCAGACTTTAACTGAAGAAACATTTTAAACATTTATCCAGATTTTGAAAGCATGGATTAGTCATTGATTTAATATACTTTCATACATGTGTTCAATATTTAGTCAATTTACTATTTTTATTTTAATTAAGAGTTGTCTTTTTAACTTGCAGCAAGCTAAATCACATGTATTGTCATGTTAGAACTTTAAATGCTAAACTCCATTTGTTTGACCTGGTGGGTCCTTGTTGTGAAAGCCATTCTTTGTTGAAAGCATTTGAAACTATAAATATATAATGTGCCTTGTTTGAAATTATTCATATATTTAATACTTTAATCATAAGCAGAGAATAGTGTAGAAGTGGTGATGAACCTATGGTATCCGTGCCACAGCTGGCTATTTGTTATGGAACGCTCTAAAAGGTTCTCCGTTACTGTATAAGAGGACATTTTTAATTGTTTCTAATGTATACTTCAATCTTTTCCTTTACAACGGGAAAAGGTCATTCAGAAAAAACAGTTGTCTGCCTGGTCCTTCTTAACTTGGAGGGTAGCCTGACCTTCAGCTTCACTGTTTGGTTCCTTAGACAACATAAAAATGGGCAATTGCAGTTTTAAATCTATATCTAAAAAATGCTTCCAATGTAGCAAATCTATAATTTCACTAATCCCAATTTTCTTCCATTATAAAAGAGAATTTTGAAGTAAAAACAGCAAATAATTGATCCAGATGCATAAAAAGTATTCCTTTATGACATGAACTTTTAATTTGGAGTAATGTGAACCACATTGACCATTGTCTACCTATTCAGTGTGTTCGTGGCATAAAATTTATCACTAACCACTTAAACTTTTTAAAAACTACTTGTCCTCAAATCAAAATACCATTTTCAAAGACTTCTCAGAATATATCCAGATATATCAAAGTGTGTCTATGCTATTCCATTTTTAAATTTTGAAAATACAGCCAGTCTTCCAAGACCTACACTATATTTCCTGCTTCTTGATAAACTGAATTAATCTTGAGAACAAGTGTTTATGAACGCAATGTTCTTATCTGGCTGCACCGGAAGGAAAGGTAGCAATATAGATACAGTAAGCACTGAATTCTGAATCTGAATCTTGTCTTTGAACCCTGGGTCCCTCATTTTCCACCTGCAGTCCTAGGAAACCCTTTTCCTCTCTCAGAGCCTCAGATCTTTCATCAGCACAAAGAGATATAACAGTGCCTATACCAGTATACCATGTCTCAACAATTTGCAGGGAAAATTTAACAGGTTGTATGTCGCAGCTATATTAATTATCCGTATTATATTTCCATAATCCTTAAGATCATTTCTTTATTATAGGAAGCATTTTAAACTTTCCAGACTCAAGTAGGGTGAGTGTTTTTGACAAACTTTCCAATCTGGTATTTGGTTATCTGCACATACATCAAAACAAAGTCATTTTGCACAACTCTACATACTGAGTCTTTTGCTTGACACTGACAAATTTCTGGTTGCCAAAATGATGAATGTACTCAGGCAAAATAAGACCAGAATAAAAGCAACCTCACTTTGGGTAATGTCTAACAGGCCCTCAATACAATGGTTGAACGAAACTTCTCTATGGGTAAAATGAAGGCCTTTTGGTCAAGGCTCCTGTAGGAAGGCAACCTATTTGGTCAGTATTTCTCCAAGTTAGTTTTTAATTCAATTTCCCTGACCACTTCCTTACAAATAAGAAGGTTTTGTGTGCAACGCCACATAAGAAGACTTTGCAATACGATCAGTTACTATGGACCAAAATCCTTTGATAAGTCACATACATCCACACACCCTGCTAGAAACCTTTAATAACTTCACTAACCATTTCAAACTTCACCAACCAGTTTGAATATCTTTAGTTTCCTTCATCACCACAGGAAAAAAGGCATGTTTGTGAGATAGGTTTTGGAGCATATTTTCTCCAAGCAGATTTGGAATTCTCCTAAAATAAAAATATGAAGAGCCACAAAAGATGATGGGGATAGAAGCACAGAATTGGCACTAGTGGATGCCAACTAATACAGTTTTTATAGAGCATATACATCCTTTTGCTGTTTTTGAAAATGAATTGCATGAACTGAAATGTAATTCCTTTTTAGGCAATCTTTGTAACTCTAATGGATTTAGAAAAGAAGACCAAACAATAGAGCTATCTGACATCTGGAGCTGTTCTGGCTCACGCTGGTTGCTGGTTGTGCTGTGACCCCACTTACCAAGCGCTCAATGTATCTGGTATATGATGCTCTCTTTCTCCAACTTAGAGACAAAATTGCCTGTCCCGCCACAGTGGTGTCTTTTCCATCGTTAGTCTTTGCTTTACAGTTCTGCCTGCTTGTAATTCTAAAAGTTGTGTGTGTTCTTCAGAAATTGTCAAAAAGCAGTAGAGGTTTAGCAGACAGAGGCAACGGAAAGACAGCCTGAATATTGCAAGGGCAGAAGTTGAGCAACACTGTATATTATTTTAATGAAAATACAAATTGCTCACAATAATTTGTGAAATATATGTTAAAGTAATGGGCAGTTATGTATAGTTCACTATGACTGTAACATTCAATTGTATTTATTGAAGGGATTTCTGTACTAGATTTCATATGCAGCCTGAATGACCCTCACTAATAAAAAGTAGAAAATTCCTCTGTGCTGGTAAAAATCTAGAGTGTCCTGTTGTTGTTCATGTAGTATTGACCATTTTGGTGGGGGGATAGAAATTTTTCTAATAACAAGTGCATCTGCAGTAAAATTAAATGTAAAGTTGAATTCCAAAAATACTCTTTTCTTTATAGATTGGAATAACTTCCGGGTTATCATTCAAGATACAAAGTTAAATAAGCATATCATTGACATTTTCATTAATCTGAAAATTAAATTAAGTGGTAAGGTCAATTCAAAAGGCAAACTATAGTTACAAGGGCTATTAAAAATGTGTATGAGTTTCTTTGCAGAAGTAGCCATAGGAAAAAATAAAATCATAATTTATATTATACGTTCTTTATATTTTGTGTGTTTCCTACATTAATATCAACAATCTTGTAAAGAAAATCAAGCTTCGGACATGTTATTTGTCCTGAAAATATTTTTTATTAAATGAACTGATGAATAAATAATACCAGGGAAGAAAAGGAACTGCATAGAAATGAAGAGTCTCTCTTGAGATGGCATGCTAACACACTTTAAGATCCAAGCACCTTGATTCTAGTTCCACTGTATTTTTGACTTCCTTATTGTTCTATTTCCATCAAGAGCCTGACCTTCATACACTCTCCTGCTCTGCTGTGTATTTAAATTATCCAGACAAGGAAAATCCAAGACAGTGTTCAGGCTTACCAAGCATACCTAGACGTTAATTCAGAGCATTTCTCTCTTGGTCTCTGATTAAATCTGGACTGGACAAGAGCTGCATAGATAAATAGGCAATCAAATCAGGAGGGAGGCAGTCAGAAGTACTTCGTGACTTAAGAGCAGAAGCAAAGGAAAGTGCCTCCCTCACTCTCACTTCAAACTGTGGATTCCACTGAAAGCAATGACCACATTGGCAATCCTGGTTTACCCCCAAAAGAGCAGAAAAATTGTGGACCCTCTCCCTTCCTGGACTCATAGTTCCCTTCTCTCTCTCTTTCTTTCTTTCTTTCTCTTCTTTCTTTCCTTTCTTTCTTTCTTTCTTTCTCTTTCTTTCTTTCTTTCTTTCTTTCTTTCTTTCTTTCTTTCTTTCTTTCTTTCTTTCTTTGTAGTACATGAAGTTTGCATCCACCCTAGGAAGTAGGTACATCCACACTATACAGCTTGGCTCTTTTTTAATTCCCTTCCCAGCCCTAGTCATCTTCCTCCATCCATCTCCAAATCTTTCCCCACTGTCATTCTTCTTCTTGTTATTGCTGTCCTTTTTAGTTCTTTGTTACGATACGTAATGTTTACATTCATTGTGTGCATTTGGTACATGTAACGACACATCTTCCATCTTTAATCTTTTTACTTCCCCTCTGCTTTCTCCTTCTCCTGCTCTCAGTCTGCTGGACCCCTTCCCATTTGCAAAAGATCTATCTCCTTGTTTCCTTCTATCAGTCCTTTCTATTGTTTTTTTATTTGTTCTTTTCTTTACTCAAATGAGAGGTACCATACAGTATTTAAAAATGTCTGTCCAGTTTATTTCACTCAACGTTATATTTTCCAGGTGCATCCATTTTCCTACAAATGTCTCAAATTTATCCTTCTTTACAGCCAAGTAGTATTCCACTATTTATAGATACCACATTTGCTTTATCCATTTGTCTGTTGGACATACAAGCTGCTTCTAGGATTTAATTATTAGGAATTATGCTGCTATAAGCATTAGTATACATGTATCACTGTACTATGATGTCTTTAGCTCTTTGGAGAAAACACCTAGAAGATGAATAGCTGAGTCAAATGGAATTTTTAATTTTAGTTCTTTGTAAAATCTCCATACTGATTCCCATAATGGTGGTACTAGTTTAGATTCCTGCCTACAATGTAGGAAGGTTTCTTTTTCACCACAGCCCCACCAGCATTTGTTATTCTTGAATTCCTTGATGTTTGCCATTCTTTCTGGTATAATATGAAATCTTACAGTGTTTTAATTTGCATTACTCTAATGGCCAGAGATGTTGACAATTTTTTCATATTTCTCTTGGCCATTTGTACCTCTTCTGAAAAGTGTCTATTCATTTCATTTGACCATTTCTTGATTGGGTCTTTTATTTTGGGTGGTCTCATATTTTGAGTTCTTTCTATATTCTAGATATTAGTCTTCTGTCTGAGGAATAGTGGCCCAAAAAAGCTGTCTTTTCCATTTTGTAGGTTTTCTCTTCACTCTACAGATTTCTTCTTTTGTTGTGCAGAAGATTTTAATGTTATATAATCTCATTTGCTGGTTCTTGATGCTGTTTCCTGTGCAATTGGAATTCTGTTTAGAAAGTCCCTGCATATACCTATGGCTTCAAGTGTTTTATCTATTTTATCTTCCCATAGGTTCATTGTTTCTATTTTAATGTTTAGATTTTTGATTCATTTTGATTTGTGGATCCATAGTTCTTACCAGAAAGCCCCAATCGTTTTGGGGATAGGTACTAAGTACTTTGTTTCAAATTACATTCAATTACTACTAAATATCATACACCTAATTTTATAAATGATTTAATTTAAACAAAAGTTAGAGTTAATTCATGTTTTATCCTTATAATAAAAGCACCTTTTATAGACATCTCAATATTGTTTTTCAAGACTTAAGAGACCAGGAGGCATAACCATTCAGACGCTGTGCATTGCTGAAAAGCTGAAGTTTACCTAAAAGTGTGTCAGAAAGTTGATGGATTGAGAACATTCTCTTAAAGGGGTAAAAAAGTGACCCCAGAACCTGGTAAAATCCTTGTACACATTTCCAAAGCTCTTTAAGAAGAGCACAGGTATTGACAAGAGCCACAACTGATTTTCCCAAAGGATGAGGAAATCAGGAAGGAACAAAGTTTAAATAAACTAATTCAGTTGCTTTGGGCAACTAACCTCACAGATCAAGAAGGATTATTCTTGTGTAATCATCTTGCCAACTATTTGCTGGAATTCAAGATTAAGGTAAACACGAGTAAGTGAGAAAATCATGTGACACACGAGTCCCGAGTATATTAATTCCATCTTTGTCAGTGTTCCTTAAGTATATTTGGGGAATGATGGCATTTTTCTCCCCTCGTCAAATAAAGCATGGCTTTTCTTAGACTAGGAATTCCATCATTTCTGAACTTTTACAATTCCGTGCTCTACCTATCATTTTCATATGCTTCCTTAACCAGCAAATGATGTGGTAAAATTGTGGGTAGTGGCAGCATGAAGAACAGAACCATTTTAATTTCTCCCATCTGGCATATTAGCATTAATAAAAGATGTTTAAAAAAGAGAAGCCTTGAAAGGCTTTCACCTCTTGATTTAACAAGATAATAAGGAAAGCTTGCAATCTGCCACTAAATATAACCAATAAGAATAAGAGTATAATGTGATGATCACCAAGATTAACCTTTGAGACAATTTCTAAAACCCTGCTGATTATAATATCATCACGTTAAGAGTGGCACTACCAGTGTTGTTGTTATTTTTTAATACAAATGCAATAGGGAAAGTTCCATTTCTTGGTAAGTTAGACTACATAGATTGATAGAACCAAAATTGCCAACATGCCTACACTCTCTTATTTGTAACCTAACCATAATGGACCTCCTTCTCAGTAGAGTTAATTGTCTTGATATTACTGTTAAATGATTGCACTCCTAGTTTAAATTAAGTACAGAAAAATGTTGGTTGCACATATATTTTATCTGTTTCACCCAATCTTTTTATTATTACTCCTTCATCCCCCTTAATAACACCTCATTTTTTCCTATGTACTCTGAGTTATTAGTGGGATAGGGGAAGATATTACTTACTCTGGCAGTTCTCAATTAAAATGGGATTTGGAATCATATGCTTTTTAATTGGAAAATTATCTGAATGGTTGGTCCAAGTGTTTCATACCTTTGCTGGCTGATCTTTTTAACCAAAACTACAGTTCAAAAGAACTGCATAGATAAAACTACATGAAGTAATAAAATGAAGAGCTCACCAGGAATTTAACATAAATGTAATCTCAATTGATTTCTTCAACTTATCTATAACTATGCATCAAATGAGTTATTTCAGATAGTTATCTTACAAGATAAGTATGAAGACTCAGACTCGGAATTAAAATTTTCTTAAAATATTCCTGTTACTTCTAAAGCCAATTTTTAATAAAGCCGATGACAGCTTCTGCTAATCCTGATATCCAAAGGCACCTACATATATAAGGAATAGCCTAGATCCATAAGCCATACTTACATTATTCATTACCTTAGGGGAAGTGATAGATTTGTTTCGATTTAGTTTGGTTAGGTTTGATCATTCAAGGTGAAAATTTGGTAGTACACACTTTGAAGTTTAGAACTGAATGAGGGATGATGTTCCTAAGATGTCCTGAATGCAAATTTGAACTACTTGTACGATGCAGAGTTTATTTATATAATGAATCAATATGCACATAAGGGGTGTACACAGAAGTGTTAGTTTAGATTTTGCATATATGGTATTCAGTCCTCGGGTCCACCTTTCTATTGCAAACACACAGACAGACCTGTAGCTATCATAACAGATGTGTATAACCCATGAAATCATCAGCACTATATATCTTGTTTAATTTCTCAGCTGAATGCAATTGTACATATTTCCAAACTTCAAAGCAAAACTGCAGTGCAGATTGGAGAGCAATAATGAGAATTCTGTGCACAGAATGAGGCTGATCTGCCCCATAGGAAGAAGAGTAAACCCATGAGAATCACGGTAGATTTTATTTTTATACAATTTCAATCGCACTTACTTTACTAGAATTTTTTAAATTTAAGAACTCAATTACAAAAAGTCCCCTACTTGATATTTAACACTAGAAGAATATGTAATATATTGAAATCACAAAAAAAATAGGAGGAAATTGAAGATTAGGTCTTCATTCATTATTCATTTGGGGGAAGCAAAGGATAGGATCTTACATAGTATCTAGGAAGGACCAAAATTTTTCACCTATTATGTTCAATATCATTTTCAGTAATCCAAAATGTGAATATACGTTTCTTTTTGTTCTTCTAAAAATCTAAGAATATTTCTATCTGATTTTTACAGATGCATAGAATGGATCACATATCTTGATAGCAAAAGGTGCTATATTTTTATTTATATTTTTCTTTCAGCTTTTTTATTAATAAAAACTAGTAAATTTATTAAATGATCATTATTGCCATTTTTTCTAAAAATAAAATTTATTATACTACTTTTAATGATAAGGAATTAAAATCGATTAAAGGGCACTGGTTAAGTTTCTTAAAGTTCAAAATAAGAACATTTATCACTTTCTGTGTTTCAAAACTTTAAAAAAATACTGATGGAAAAGAAACTTTAAAAATAAATTACCACTAAGCTTCTATCTTTTGCAAAGTAAAAGTATTTGATTCAAAGTCTTTCAACAAAAAGAGATTTTTTTAAAAAGTGTTCAATGATTTTTTTTTAATGTGATATCATCCGAAGATCTAGTCTCAGAGAAAGATTTTCAGGAAAAGTAGATCCCTCTCATGGTGACGTCTCTAAGTACAACAACTTTAAGATGTTTTCTATAATGGGGATAAATCATAAAGGTAAGCTATTTATTTAGCTGAACCAAAGGACATGTATGTTGAATACACCACAAAGATAGCTCTGATTTTGCTGAGAAGAGCCTAGCCTGATGAATTTTTTGTTTCCACTTGTATTTCTCCAGCCAGCGTATGGATGAATCATCAAAAATCCATCACCACTACTGAAAAAAAGCAATGCAAAGCACATACCATGTTAATTCCACATTGGTAGTATCAGCTTTGTATATGGAAAATGATATAAATAATTCTCTTTATGTACATCCCTAAGTTACAATTAACAAATCATTAAATCTATTAAAATAGAAAGCTAATGTAAGTCCTCTTACAGTAAAAAGCAGTGAATGAAAGGAAAAATTAATTTGTGCCAGTTCTTGTTTTTTAAATACCAAAAGAAAAGGAAACTCAGTATCCCTGGAAAAGTAGTTAATTCTCAAGTGAGGGAAAAAAAGTACAATATAAGCTTGGAAGATCTTTTAGTACTATAATCAGAATGCAAAGATTGTACTGTGTGCAAAAGAGACACAGGATCCAACTTGAAAGAGCCTTCAATGCCCAAAGGTGAAACAAACTGGACAACAAATAGAGTATTGGATTACAGCACAAGAACAAAACATCTATCCGTTTGCTTATGCTGATGCAAACAAATGATTGAATAAATAAATAAAATAAGACCATGCAAATCCTTAGAGAAGAATTCCAATAATGTATGTAGATCCTCTCCCCCAGTGAGGGAAATCTAATACTCCTCTTCTTCTTCCTCTTCTTCTTCTTCTTCTTCTTCTTCTTCTTCTTCTGCTTCTTCCTCTTCCTCTTCCTCTTCCTCCTCTTCCTCTTCCCCTTTCTCCTCTTCTTCTTCTTCTTCTTCTTCTTCTTCTTCTTCTTCTTCTTCTTCTTCTTCTTCTTCTTCTTCTTCTTCTTCTTCTTCTTCTTCTGTATAGACTGAAGCTAGTGACTCATTCCTAATGAATAGACTGTGGAATTGGGAAAACTAGTAACATTAGAGTGGAGAAACGAAGCAAACACTACCCTAATGGGCAATGAAGATTAACATGGGTGAGGTCACACAGGGATACAGAGTGATGAGAAGAGCACTTCTCTGCTCTAATTTTCTTTATAGAACACATAACTAGTTTAATAATGATTAAAGCATTAGACAAATCCAGATCAGGGAGCATTGGTAGGATTCCTGACCAGTACTACCTAAGATTCTCAAGGTCATGACAATTGAAGAAAGACTGAGACACTATCACAGGTCAGAAGAAAAAGGAGGTCACGATAACTAGGTGCAAAGGGTTATTCTGTTGGATTCAGTAATATTAATGAAAACTGGTGAAGTGTGAGTAACCAAGTGACATGGGAGGTCAATTAGTAGTAACAGACAAATGTTGATTTCTTCATTTGATTTCTATACTATCAAAATAGAAGATGCTGACAAGAGAGAAAAGTAGTTGGTGCATATACAGAAATTATTTTTCCAACTTTCTTATAAATTAAAATTTTTTAAAGATGAAAGTTAATTAAAAAGTAATCTTCATAAATAGAAAACTCAGAAATATATATAAATAATCAAATTTTTAAAGTGTCAACTCTTCTCAGTCAATAAAGAAAGGAAAGTCATTTTAATAATTGATGTTGGGAAAACTGGATATTCATATGCAAAAATGAATGTATGTATAAGGTCAGCATCCAAATTCTGACCTTGTACCATGCATAAAATTAATCCACATAGGTCAAAGACATAAATGTAAGAGTTAAAAATATAAAACTTTCAGGAGACATTATGGGAAAGATTCATGAATTGGATTTGGCAACAATTTCTTGGATATGACAACAAAAGCACAAGTAACAAAGGAAAAAATAGATAAACTGGATTTCACCAAAATTAAAGAAATTTCTGTATTAAAAGATACTACCACCAGAGTAAAAAGGTAGTGGAATGGGACACTATCATATACGCCCAAGATGTATACCCAGAATATGTAAAGAACTCCTACAACAACAGCAAACCAGTTTGAAATGGGCAAATAGCTTGAATAGATGGTTCTGAAAGAAGACATGCAAATGGCTGATAAGCACAAGAAAAGATATTCAATGTCTCTATTAGAGAAACAAAAGTAAAAACTATAGTAAGATACCACTGGACACTCATTACAATGGCCAATATAAAAATTAAGTATTTTTGAGATGTTGAGAAACTGGAATCCTTGACCATTGCTAGTGGGAATAAAATGGTGTAGCCCCTGTGGGAAAATAATATGGCAATTCCTAAAAACATTAAATACAGAATAATGACATTATCTACCAACTCCACTTCTGGACATACATAAAATAAGTGACTCACACACATATTTACATACTCATGATCATAACACCATTATTTACAATAGCTAAGGGGTCAAAGAGATCCAAGTGTCTACTAACTGATGAGTGAGGAAACAAAATATAGTCTATACTACCATAACATGTTATTTAGCCTTAAAAAGAAGGAAAGTCTAAAACACGCTATAACATGGGTGAACCTTATAACATGAGTGAACAATGCTAAATGAGCCATGATAGATACTGTATCATTCCATATCTAAGAATAGCCAAATTTATAGAGAATGAGAGTAGAATGAGGGTTTCCAGGGCAAAAGGGAATGGAGAGTTAAGTGTTTAATGAACACAGAGTTTCAGTTAGAAAAGAACATGTTCTGAGATGGCTATCAGTGACACTTGTGTAATAATGTGAATATGCTTAATGCTATAAAATTATACCACCAAAAATGGTTAAAATGGGCCAGGGATTTAGCTTAGTGGTTTTGCCTCCTGCTGTGTAAGCGCAAAGACCCAAGTTTGATCCCTGGTACCAAAAACAAAACAAAACAAAATAAAACAAAAATGGTTAAAATGGCAAAATTTAGGTTATATATATTTACCAAAATATTTTTAAATTGTCATAACATGCTCATTCTTTTATTTTTCTTATCTACATGATATATACATATAGTATGGTCCAAATACTAACCTTATACCATACCATGGATAAAAGTTAAATCAAGATGGTCAAAAATCTAAATGTAAGAGTTAAAATTAAAACTTCCAAAAGACATAAAAAGAAAGCTTCATGAAGTATACTACAAAGCTACTGTGATAAAAACAGCATGATGATGGCAAAGAAACAGACCCAAGGATCAGTGGGATAGAATAGAAGATGCAGAAATAACTCCAGACATACTCAGCCACCTCATCTTTGACAAAGGAGCCAACCACCCTCATTGGAGGAAAGATAGCCTCTTTAATAAATGGTGTTGGAAAAACTGGATTTCAACCTGCCAAAGATTAAAACTAGACCCATACCTATCACCATGCACTAAACAACATTGAAGTGGATTAAAGATCTAAATATTAAGACAAAAACACTAAACTTGCTAGAAGATAAGGTAGATAGAACTCTTGAAGACAGGAAAAGACTTTATGAACAAAACCTCAGTAGCAGGGGAACTAGCACAAAGAATCAACAACTGGGATCTCATCTTTTTAAAAAGCTTCTGCACTGCAAGAAAAACCACCAACAGAGCTAAGAGACAACCTACAATATGGGAAAAAAAATTTAGCAGCTGTACCTCATACAAAGGACTACTCTCTGGAATATATCAAGAACTGCAAAAAAATCGAACCCCCCAAATTCAAAGACCCAATTCAAAAATCGGCATCTGAAATGAACAGACATTTCTCAGACAAAGAAGTAAAAGCATAAATAAATTTATGAAAAAATGTTCAACATTACTGGTAATTCGAGAGATGCAAATGAAAACAACACTGAGATTCCACCTCACCCTAGAAAGAATGGCTGCTATCAAGAAATCAACCAATAAAAAATGTTGGTGGGGGTGTGGGGGAAAAGGAACCCTTTTCCATTGTTAGTGTGAGTGCAGACTGGTGCAACCACTGTGGAAATCAGTATGGAGATACCTCAAATACCAGGACTAGAGGTCCCATTTGACCCAGCTTTTCCCCTGCTGTGTATCTTCCCAAAAGAATTTAAAGGATCGTACCACAGCAATGTATGTGCACCCATATTTATAGCGGCACAGTTTGTAATAGCTAAAGCTTGGAAACAGCCCAAGTGCCCATCAACTGGAAACTGGATAAAGAAGATGTGTTTTTTTATATATAATGGAGTACTACTCAGCCATAAAGAACAAGAAACTAGTGACATTTATAGCTAAATGGATGCATATTTAGGCCATACTCTTAAGTGAAATAAATAGGACACACATGTGTAAACACCGAATAGTTTCTCTAGTGTGAGAAACTGAAAGTGTAAATAGGATTAAAATGATTAAAATGAATAATTGATAATTTGAAATAGGAAGAAAAGGTCCAAAGGGGTAGGGGTGGTGGGAGGGGAAGGGGAAAGGAAAGAAGGGGAAGGAAAAATTATGAGAAAAGAAAAAAAAAGGAAACGAAGTCTATGTAAATAGGGAAGGGTGGAGGGGGTGAAGGACACACAGGTAATGTGGGAAAAAATAAGAACCAAGATATATCATGTACAGGTACAAGCAACCAATGATAAATGTAAACATATTGTATACCTAAAATGTACCAATAAAAGAATTTAAGGAAAAAAAAGAAATCTTCATGGTACTGGATTGATATGTCTATCATTTTTAATCTTTCCACAGTTAGGGATTAGGTTACTGAATATAATCAAGGGAAATTAGAATTGGATTATAAAACCAATCATTATTGAAAAATCAAGTGTCAAAGCCAGGTAAAGGTAAATTGGTGGAACATATGTGATAGTTAGCAAATGATGCTTTAAGCTTGTTAGGTTATTCAATTTAAAAGAACATTCATGTATTTATTAATGGCTAGCATATTATAAACTGTTTTTTTAAACAATAGACTAATACATATTAGTTTTCTTGATGCCAGTCAAAATAGGAAAAAATATATAAATATAGAATATTTTCATATCAATAAAATACTGTTAAACATGTTCTCTTTCTTGACATATGCACCTAAAATAAAAGTAGAAATGACCTACTTGAAGAAATATCTGACAGTGTAATATTTTTACTTTTTTCTTTTGTTCTGAGAATGTTTCCTTGTTTTCTTGATGTAATTTTCCTCATTATAATGCCTTTCTCCCAAATTTCATCTTCTTTCTTGTTTTTCTAGTCAATCACCTAATAAGAGGCAGCGAGACTTTCGTCTGTCAGGTTAGTCAAAGACGTGTCTTTAGAATAGAACATTCAAAGAAATCCATTCACAAACTTATTAAGGGTTTAATGCATATGGGTTTTGTGTTAGTCAGAACTTTATCGCTGTGACAAAATACCTGAGGAAAACGAAAGAATAAAAGGCTCAACTTTTTAGAGGTTTCACTGCAAGACGAGCTGTTACAGTTTTTAGGGCTAGAGCTCAGGCAGATGCAACAGGGCTGAAGGGCATGGTATAGAAAGCTGTGCACCGCATGGGAAGCACGAAGCAAAATGAGCCAGAGTGTGTGCTAGACAACGTCCTCCTTCTTCTGCTACTTTTGTTTCTTCTGGGTCCCCATCTGCTTGTTGGACTCTGCCACTGGCATTCAGGCCGGCGCTCACACATCACTGTGCTGTCCCACCTGTCAATCATTCCTGGACACACCTTCACAGGCACACCCAGAAGTGTGCTTTGTTAATTTTCCAGGCATTTCTCAACCCAGTCAAGCTGAGAAAATTAAATGTCAGAAGTTTTCTCTTCATACCGTTTTAATCAAATATTTTATTTCTAGTTTTATTTTGTAGTTTAAGTCTTCACTTTACTATTATAACTCCTGTTTCTCTCTTTTCCAACAGTAAGGCCCCTCTTTCGAATTTTACCAAAATTTCTTTTAAGGTATCATTTTTATGACAATTAAAAATCCTGCATGTTAGTGCCAGCACAAAGTCAGTTCTTGGTAAGTATAAGCTAAAAGAATGAACAGAAGTGAATGTGATAATGTCCTCTCAGAGAGTAGGATGTAGTTCACTCTTCTGGGTTATAAAAACTTCAAACGCGAGTAATGAACTATTCTCAAAACATTTATAAATGTTAAGTTTCAAAGTTCAATTGAAAACACTCCTATTTATACAAAAATCTGCTCTCACTTGTTTGTTGAATTCATTAGATTGTAAGTAACTTGCTTTTAAAACCTGAGAAAGCAATTACAATGCTTGAAATACACCATCTGCAATTAATTACTGTTATCGATCGATTCTAAAAAATTCGGCATTCAACATTCTTCAAGTTTCACAGAAGTCTAGCAGAAGACAAATGAAAAGACTACATCTGGTTAATTCTCTAAGTTATACATTTACAATTAAAATTTGACCAAGCTTTAGATACTTAAGAGCTTAATTGACCGTGTAATTCTAAAACGCTCTACAAGGATTCTATTATAGAAAAATGCATGGTTATAGGTACATACCTAAATAATGACAAATGCTGCACATCAAATTCTACTTTTATTTAAATATTGGGTTTTTTTTAGAAAAGAATTGCTCTGACTCAGGGCATAATCTCTTAAAACATAGCACGCGTCTTTTATAGCACATGTAAAAAAAGCAACCTTAATTAGAGCCAGTGTATTGTTTGGTTTCTTCGCTCCCACTTCCTTTACTCTGTTGTGCACTCTGGGAGAATTACCACTGCCTCTGTGGAGGGGGAGGCCAGGTTAGTGGAGACAAGGTTCTGGAAGCCCAACAAACACACTTGGCTGCCATAGGCCATAAACTAGACTCAACGCCATCTTTTTACCATTCTCTAAAGGAAACAGCATAAAACACACCCCTTTCGGTTCATGCTACCACATATTTTACAGGATACAAAGGTTCCTCTAATTTACTGAACAAAAATGACTTTTAAAGTATCAAATGAAAAGAATAAAGAATAAAATCCTTATAGACTTGTAGTCTTCTGTTTATTCTTTTGGCCCCATGAGCCAAAATAATAATTATTTTTCTTTTTAAAGAAAGTGGTAATAATGTGCTATTTAGCAGATTTATCAATTGTATAATTACAGAATTCTAGCGCTGAGTGTCCCATGTGGAATCTCAAAGCTCATCTTCTAAAGAACTCAATTTCTTCAGATTCATGTAGGAGAATTCAGTCTGATTTGGTTATTAAAAAGCACTGCAAAATGCAAAATTTATTTTAACATCTGACTTGATATCTTCCATTTTTTTCATCATCTTCAAACTTCCAACACATTATTTTTCTTTAAGATAAAATGACTCTTCGTGCTCTAGGAGAATTTATTCAATCTGACTTCTTGTGCAGTGTTCCTTTTCATCCAAAGCCTCTAACTGCAGTTATGCATTAGCTTTGCATTTCCTCTCCCTCTTGATTTCTTTATTTTTAATGAATTTTACTGATACATTTTAGATATACATATGACCACATTCATCATGTGGAATTTGTTTCTGTACATGATATATCTTAATTCTTACTCTGTTTTGACAGAGGAACTTATAGGCCTCAGACAAACTCTTTTTCCAGACTCACCCAGCCATGCCATCAGTTCTCCATAAACCCATTCCCATCAACTACTTTTATGATAAAAGTAAATAAAAACAGAAGTCAAAAACCTATTCCACTTTTTGCATTGTTTCTTTAGAGTATAATTAGACAGCAGGAATCACTTTGGGATAGCATTTCTTCAAAACAATTAGTATTCATCTGTTCTTTACGTGTGACTCTTTCCGGCTCTTTAGTAGAAACAAAAACACATGATCCCTATCTTTAAAGATAATTGAACCACAAATCATTTATGAATTTCTATTACAATTCTTCTAAAGTATTATAATTATTCTAAATTTCAATAAATTCAATGAACTATCAAAAGTGAAGATCCACGAGGCATATTTCATTAACTACTTTCATCCTTTTGTTTTTAATGCGTTAAGCTCCAAAAGTCATCTTTATTTTCCTTCCTCACCAGAGCCTTCACTTCTTACCCCTTTGCCTTCTCAGAGAGTCCTTAATATTTCCAAGCCCTTATCCACTTCTACGAAGATCTGCTTATTATCAACTACACACACACACACGCACACACAACCAGGCAGATTGGTGGCATTACACATTTATGCTTTCCAATCTGAAGTGTTTCAGCATTCTAATTCTACAACCATTTTACATCTTGCTAATTGAATCCCTTTCCGAGTAGCTATTCAAAACTGTCACCAGTCTCACCCATATCCTTCCCCCACCCCAGCCCACCCCTCTCCTCACATCTCCTGCCTCCAACTACATGCATGAATTGTAGGATAGAAAGGGGGAAGTTCCTCTACTCGGTGTCTCCTGTCTTTTCACAGGCCCCTTCTATCTGCAAACACACATCTGTACATTATGCTGGCACACTCTCTTTCCTTCCTTCCTTCCCTTAGATATTACATCATCACATTTTCCATCAGCATTGTTTCATATATTATTATTATTTTCCTAATCAGCTCTTACTAACACTCCTCGGGCAGTTCATCAAATCATTTACCCATATTGTTTATCCTCTGTCCATAATTACATTCCTCACCTTAATAATTCAACAGCTCAGACTTCACTGAGAAAACGGCAGCCATTTCCTGAAATGAAATTCAATTTCCTCAATGTGTTCCTATATGTATTTACACACATATTCTTACCTATTTTGCACCTCTATTTTACTAAACAATTTTAGAAGGGGAGATACGGTTCCTTTCCGTGAAGACCAATTCCTCTTCCACAATAATATCCACAATTCTTCTCACCTTAGAAAAGGATCATCTTTGTCCTCGTGTTCAATATAGCTCCTATATTAGCTCGTTCTCTTCCAATTAAAGTACTTTCAGATAACCCATCTCCCATCACCATACCCTCAGAAAAATAACCAGAATTGCTCACCTTGATGCTAATTTTTCAAACTACTACTACATTTCCTTCCAGCTTGCAAGACAAATTTCTGTGACAGTTTTTTAAAAAAATCTTTCTTGCCTCTATTTCCTCAATCTGTTTTCCTTTGACCTTTCTCACACAACTTTACATCTTCTGATATCATTAAGGCTAGCAAAACAATGGTATCCTTTTTCATGGTTTAGTTTTCTGTGGTTTCAACTTCCTTTGGTCACCATGGTCCAAAAATATCAAATGGAAAATTCCTGAAATAACCAATTCATGAGGTTCAAATTATGTGTCTGAATAACGTCATGAAATTGCATAAAGTACCACTTCATCTTGCCTAGAATGTGAGGCATCACTTTGCCAGTGCATCCACACTCCTAGATGACGACAACCCAATAGTCACTTAGTGGTCATCATTGTTACCAGATCAACTGTCACAGTGACACAGTTCCTGTGTTTAAGTACCGCTTAACTGGCGGCTTGTAAGGGTTGCAAAACACAAGAATAGAGTGCTGAATATTCCGATATGCCAGAAAAGTGATAAAGTGCTTCCTTTCATTGAGCAGGCAAAAGTGTTTTAAGTTAATAAGGAAAGGGTGTGTGGAGGGGGAATTGTGTGCTAACATTGCTAAGATCTATCTTGAGTTATTGTTGTTAATTTCTTACTGTGATTAATTTATAAATTCAATTTTATTATGTTTATGTGTGTATAGAAAAATAGTATACATGGGTTCAGTACTACTTATGGTTCCAACAATCCACTGGGGAACTGGAATGTATCCAAGTCTGCAGATGAGAATTTCTAATTTCGTCATTTTCAAATCATCATTAACCCGCTCTCTTCTTCCTCACAAATTCTCCCTTTCTTTACTTTCATTATTTAATTTTCTCTTGACTCTATCTCTAAGTCTCTGGTGTTATTTTTTTCTTTTCTCTTTGTTTTTTCTAATCCTCATTTGTTTGCTTCTTAAAGCTTAGAATGCCTCAGGGTTTGATCCTTATATTACTCTACATACTCTGAAGTTCAATTACTGTATTCTAATGTAGGGAAGTCTTTTTGACATATCTTCTTTAACTCTGTGGTTTCATCTGAATATTTTTAATAATTCCTCAAAAGTCATTGTTAAATGTTAGCTGTGATCATTAATCATGACACATCCAACTTGACTGGATTCAAAACATCTAACAAAATCAGTAAAGAGCATTTTGGGGTGTATCCGCCTGTATCACGGAGTCATGACATTTGTGTCTATATCTAGTCTCTGGCCCCTTTCTGACACTGTTCCCCTGCTCTGCTTCCTGGATTAAGCAACTTTTCTCAACTGCACACTTCTGTGATATTTTGCCTTAAGTAAGTTGACCTTTGACTGAATCCCTTGAAATCTTGAGCTGAATTAAATCTTTTCTCCTTTAAATTGTGGATGTTAGCTCTTGTGCCTTGGTGATGGGAAAGTTGACTAACCATTAGCTTTTTAAAATATTTCCTGCTACGTATTCACCTGCTTGCTAAATGAATGCAATAAAATGGTTTTATCTAAGTGTCCCATGGACGAAAATGGAAATAGAATTACCAAGACAAAATGTCTTCAAAGTACCCTGGTAATTCTAATTTTACTAACTGTCTTTCTCACATAGTGAATATTTGCAATCCGTTCTGCAGACTTCGTCTCTCTTTGATCCAAGGCTTATATTTTTAATAGTTTACTGGTCGTGTCTACATACATGCCCTATCAGTTATTTTAAATCAACAAACCCAAAACTGAACTCATTTTATTGTATTCCCAGGATGACCATCCACATTAATAGCCTCTCTTCACAGCACCAAATAATTCCAGCTACCCTATTCAGAATCCATGAAACATCTGTGACTTCTCCTTTCTCTCCTTTCTTACATTCAAGTTTTATTAAATTTAGTCAGTTATGTTGTTCTTTAAAACTCTGTTGAATTTGCACAAACTTTCAAGGAAATGGCTCAAGTTTAAAGCCTTCATGACTTTTGGGCGTAACAGTCTTCTAACTGGTGTCCTGCTATGATTTAAACATCGTTCAGTCTATGCTTCATCTTACTCCAAGAAGCATCTTTCTAAGAACAAATCTGACTGTTTTTCTCCTTAAAAATAGTGAATAATTTCCTACTAGCTGTAAGAATAGGTTCTGCTGCCTTTCATAGTCCTTCTCTGCCACTCCCCATGAATCCTGAAAGCTAACCATACCAAATTAAGCAGAGTTCTCCTAAGTATAAATGCAATGTCTTCCCCTTTTTATAAATGCCCTTTTTCTTCCTGACAACATATCTAATGAATACCTAATTAGTTCAGAATTCCCATTGCACCTTAAATACACTTCGCAGGAGTATGACTCATACACGATTGCAAGTTTTTTACAGTTTTTCTTTTCTTCTGCTGTAAAAGTTGGTTAAGAATAGTTTTTTTTGTCTTTGAATATCAAATGCATAGTAGAGTGCTGATATTTGGTACTCGGGAAATTTTGGTGAAGAAATAAAAATAATCGCTATGTACAGTTAGATCATATAAAATTTTCTGATTACATTCCTTTGAGAAAATGATCAGCCAATGGAGAAGAGAGGCAAATACATGTGTCTAACTGAACTTGAATTAAGAGCAAACTTTGTGATAGTACTGGATTTTTGGCTTCCAAAAAACAAGTTTTTTCCAATCACATTCCCATCTTATTGCTCCATTTTGAGGATTAGCTTCAGCTTTTTCTGTCATATTTCATCTGTAAAGTCAATCACTTGAAATTCAACTTCTTTTTAAGATTCTCTTTCAAAAGTCCACTGACTGCTCCTAAGCAATACAATTGTAAGCACAACAAAATATGCAAATAAACAATCTAATTATTTTAAAAATCAAACGAAAGTAATTTTCAATGTACTTATTAACTTAACCATACCACATAGTTCATTAATCTGGGTTATTAAAATGTTATGAAAAATAAACCCTGCTTTACTCAGATTTTGCATGCATTTAATTTTTCAGTGCTGCAAAATAGAGTTGATCAACTGTTTTTCCCCCATAAGGTTCTACTTTAAGACCTCCATATGCTCAGCTTTAATAATCTGCTTCCAAAACCAGGAACCATTCCAAATATGAGTTATGGAAATATTGTGCTTCTTATTAAAAACAACATGAAAAGAAATATCTGAAGCCCAGGTATCAATCTGTACAACATAGAGTGGCAGATTCATGTGAAAGATTTTGTATGAAGAATTACTGCTTAAAATCACTTTTACTGAGGCAGTTTAACCCGTTTCACTAGAAGTGAAAATTGCTATGACAAATATGTCACTATGGAGGTCAAATGGTAATTTGCACATGCTAAACAGCTCAGCAGGAAATTACATGTGATCCTCGAAATCACTAGCATTCCCACCAGAAATCATTTTAGAAGACATGGATGTCACATGGATTGTGTTAGGATTAAAACTCTTTCAAACACATGTTTCACCCTCCCCCTTGGGAGGAAGAAATTGAAAGGTATGAAGAAAGGTTTGATCAAGGTGTTTGAAGTTGGAGAAATGTTGTAATTTAGTGCAGCTAGAGAAAAAGGGAATGAAAGAATAGTGATATCCAAGACCAGTAGGAAAAAAATTAGCTGATGTACTTGAATCTTCTAATGCTATCTGATCACTTTATGTTTTTGGTAAAATGCAGTTATTTTTACATGTACATTTTCTTATTAAGAAAAATATCTAATAAAGTGGAAAGTATTCCCAAGAAAATGAAAATGTCACGTTGAAGGAAGTCACTATGATGCCTCAAAAGATTTACTTCACCTGCATCTACCTACTACAAAAAAGTAAGCTTTGAGTTAGCAGGCTGATGCTTTGGTCATGGGGGTAAAGGTACAGTGGAAAAAGAATGACATTCAGTACTCTCCTTTCTTCTTAGCTTTATATTCTGAAGAATGATGCCTTCTCTTCATGATCCAAGTAAATGGGAGGGGTTGAACACAGTGGAAGACTGTCCTGAAGTATTTATATGATTCTTTTCTTCCAGTGGTAAAACTTTCTCAATTTTTTTCAGGCCAAAAAGCTCAGAAAATAAGTAGTACTCTCCCTTTTATAAGGATTATATTTGTCACAATATAATCTGAAAAGGCTTTACTCTAGAGATGTCTTTGCGTTCTTTCCTCAAGTCTTCTATAACGTTTCACACATCTGAAAATAATACTCATCAACAAAAGTCTTCTCAATTAGCTCTTATTTTGTCCCAGGGAGTATCCTCTGTTGGGAAACAGTTACGGTACAAAGTCCCTCTTTTCAAGAAACCTTTGGTTTAATAAAGAGTACAAATGAGGTTGATAAGTTCTAAAGAAAGGATATTTGAGTGGCAATGGGAACAGAAAGCATAATCACTTAACTCAGATCGAGGAATAGTGAGACTTCTTAAAGGAGAGGACACATTGACGCATCGGGTAAGTCCTGAAGTATGTGAAGTGTGGAAGTGGAAGCAGGAAAATACCCTATATGAAGAAAAACACAGTATACAATCACCTAGAAGTGATATCCAGCCAAGTTCAATCAAGAAAAGTAAATATTTTTAATACATCTAAAACATGAAAGTCAAGGAAAAACTACTTGAGCAATAAGGTTGGATTGGGTTGAGACAGTGGAGGACTTCATATGCCAAAGCACATTAAGTTGCCTGCAGTGGGAAGCCTCTGGAAGTTTTCCTGTAGAAGTTAGAAAACAGCTTTGCATCTAAAAACATCATCTTGACTGGATTACAGATGAAAGATGGCCAAGTTTAGAGGCTACAAAGGTCGTTAAAACTGTGTTAGTGATCCGGAGACACATGGCTGTGGTTTGGGTGAGATATCTCTCCAAGTGTGTCATGCACAGAAGGAAACTGGTCTCACAGGGTTGAGGCTATCTACAGGGATAAGGGTGGAATGTGTGCATGCAGCCATACAGATGCTCTCAACACTGCAGCATTCAATGAGTGCAGGGAGTGAGAAAAGTGAAGGCCTGAAAACTGTGACCAGAAAATGCACAAATTTAAGTACAAGTTAGAAGAGCCTTCAAAAATATGAGAAGTGATAGAAAAGGAGGAAGAATGAGAGGTTTTGAAAGCGAAGAAAGGAGAATGTTTCAAAGGTTTTGTATGGCCTATAGTGTCCAGTGTTCCTCAAGAATAAAAGAAATTTTAGATAAAGAACAGTTCCTTGTAGTTACTAATAAATACATATATCTAGATGTATACTTGGCGAGAACAAATTTAGCAAAGTCCCAGAAGCAGGAGCCAAGTTGTTAAGATTTGAGTTTAAGAAGAGAGCAGTGAAGGCAACACAGCTCATTAAATAATTTTAACCATTGATCAGAAAAGAGATATATATCAACATAGAGGGAATTTGAGGAAATAAGAAGGTTTGTGTATAGTGCCTTTAATATGAGAAATATTTAACTAGGAAAATTATTCTTTAGGGAGAAATTGACAGGAGAAGAGAGATGGAATCCTTGATAAGAGAATAAGTGTTCCACACTACAGGAAGAAGGACTATCATAGACATGAAGAATTATTAAAGCAATCAAAAATGGTACACAGTTGAATTTCTTAATGATAGCTTACATTTCCTCTTAGCAGTTAGAGGCAAGATCACCTTTGGGAATGCGGGAGAAAAGAAAATCAAATGTTCAAGGACATGCGGACATGTTGAAAGGCCTGCTGTGCAAAGCAACAATGATTCCTTGAAGTACTTTGAGCCCTACTGAGGAACAAGTTGATTTTGCAGCTAATATGGCACCTGTCTTTAAGTTTGTTTGAATTTCACAAACTGTCACAGTACATTGATCTTGGATTGTTCTAATTAGACTTACCCAGAATTGAGGATTTTCAGAAGTGTAATGGAACAAGGAGCCAAGATACTTAGGGGTATTATTGGCTGCGAATCTAAGTTGAGCTAGAGACAATGTGAAGACAAAAAACTAACTTGTTCACAAGGGCAGGTAGAAGAGACAACAAACCACATCTCCCAGGAACTTTGTGGTAGAAAAAACATGAATGGGAAATAAAAGCCATAAAATCGAGCCATTATGGAATAAGATGGTTGAATCGATACTGTACTTTGGAAGAAGTTTGATGTTATAACAACTTCTTTTTGCTATCGATATTACTGTCTCAAGTGGTTTTTCTCTCATAATCATAATACACAGTTGGTTGCAATGGAGGAATTGAAACCATCGAGTTTGTTAGGATCGCAGGTAAAATGAGGACAGGTAGCTTCTGCTCCATAATCTGTACCAAACTCATGAATACAATTATAACCATTTCTAATTTAAAGATTTTTGTGGTGCTTTTCCAGATTTTATTCACTTCTAGTTTTGTTTTGTTTTATCCTTTTAGCAAGGATACAGATACTCATCAGATAATTTACTCTACATAGGAGAATACAGACTTGAGAATGCACCCAGGTTTGATTTAGGTCTTGCATTTTACAGATACATGGGGTTGCACTGTTGTTACTGCTTAATTTTACTTTTAAGGTTATAACAGGAAGAAAGTGTATTTGACGCTGTATCTAATTTATTTGACAGAGAGGAAAAGGTTAAATAATTTATTTATATGTACAAATTTCCCTAGAGAATCCTCCAAATATGGCTTCCTAATCTAATTACTATATTTCATGATTAGCCTAATTCTCCTCTATTTAAGCACCAGGTCAGTCTTCAATATTTAATCTGAATGAACTGTTGTAACCAAGAAAAGGAAAACACAGTTTAGAGGGCTAGGAGAGGGGCCTTTTTTATTTGCTGTAGAAACTGAGGTTTTAGGTCCTCTGGAGAAGAAAACATTTAGGAGTTGAAGAAGAGAACATTGCAATGTAACTGGTGAGAAATGCAGTGAATTAGCACACAGCGAGCGACCTTATGGAACAGTGAAGCTGACTTTGCTTTAAGTCTTGACTTTGCCTTGTCTAAAAGGTTTGCATCCTAGCCAGGATCTCTGTGCTCTTGAAGACTTGTTTAAAGATCCCCTGTCAGCCTTTTGCCTCAGAAGAGAGACTGAGGTGTCTTCTGGAACTGTAATTAACGTCTCAGAGTAGCTGGCTTTCTCAGAACGCTGTGCCTCGTCCTCCTCCACGGTGTTTGTGTCAGCTTCACAGGGCCACTGCAACCTGTCCCCCCTTCCTGGCAGTGCTGTTGAAACATAGTAAGAAGACCCTTTGAGCCAGCCATCTGCTCTTCAATTAAACTAGCAAGCATTTTCTTTTCAATAATTTAATGTGGGCGTCTTTTTGTTTCCAAGTAACTCTTGGTAAAAATTCGTGAATTAATTGGGAAAACAAATTAGAAGAAGACAAAATTTCCCTTGCAAGATGGGAAACTTAGGGTATGGAGGTAGACAAGTCCACATGGCATTCTTTGCCGTGACAGTTGGCCCCATATTTTCCTAAAGCCTATAAGTTAGGCCCTTTCCAATGAACGTCAAAGAACAATTCCAACAGTTGTGGCTATGAGTAAGCATGATGCAAGATTTACTAATAAATTGGACTGCTTTATAATTACCCATGAAATAACAACACTTGACCCTGATTTATTTTGTGGGCTGCCATTTTTCTCTCTAAACATGTTGAACTTGATTTTTTCTTAAAACCAGATGTTTTAACATTTCAAAGAAGATGGATGGAATGCAAACTCAAGACCAAAACTGTTTTAGGTTTGCATTTGTTATTATTGTTATTAAAGAAAGGACCAGGGCTCTACACACACTGGAAACCAGCCAAAATTCTAATTTGGATGACAGGAGCCATCTTGAAATTTTCTAAACATACAAACAGCTTTACTTCCATTCTCTAGAAGTGCAGAAGCAAGGAAGTAGGAAAACTAAAGCAGTCAATAAAAGAATTATTCATCTTAAATTTCAGCGTGAGGTAATGATGGCCCATTTTACATCACTTTGTTGCCTGGGAAAGCTCCCATTGCCTTGAATATGAGGTTAAAGATGTGAACATTTATTAGCAATAAAAGCTCTCAACTCATGTTTTATTTTGACAGTTTTGTCTCTGTGGCTGTGATTGGTCCCTTTGACACACGAGGAATTTACCATGAGCTGGGAATAGGGAGCTAATTGAGAAAGGCAAAGGCCTCCTGTTCTGTCCTCTTGATGGTGTCCAGCTGGTTTTGGAAAAGCTGCCACTCAATCCAGTCTAGGGCCAGAGCTCCTGGGCTGTGTGGTTCCAAAGGGCTAAGGACAGGAGAGGGGGTAAGAGATAAGATAGGAGTGCACGACCATGCTGATAACTGCGGTGACAGTAATAAGGAAGGCTGACAGAGTGACATGTGGAAATGTGAGCCCCTCTAAGTCCGAGCAAGCCCCCGACGAAAATAACAATTACTTGGTTCCTCCCTCTTCCCTCGGTCAGATTGCGGCCTTGAGGCTTCGTTTCACTTTATTTATTTATTTTAAATCGATAACCTTTTCTAAGTAACCCAGGTAAGTATTTAGGAGGAGTGGACTGACAGGACGTTCCAGATGGCATTTTCACAGCATCAGGTTATAATCACTGGCTTCTAGCTGGCAGGCAGCCCCTTGAGGCACCAAGGATTTAGTACAGTATAGCCGCCTAGAGAAATGACGGCAAGAATCATAAAATGATACAGTGCTTTCCTGTTGTTGAGATAGAATCACTGCTGAATTACCTTGAGGGAAAATGGCCTTCGGAGGGGGTTATTTATGATTATTTTATACAAAATGGAATGTCGGAGTAGAATAGAAAAAGATTTGACTTTTGTACATCACCTCACATAGACAAAGCATGTCATAGGGCATTACACATCAGCAATACATTGTTCCTCTATGTCTTACACAGACAAATTCAATGGCCTGCATACATTCACCAGTAACTTATTATAGTCTCTATCGCAAGGAAGAAAAGCACTGGCTAGAAAATGAGACTTATTTTATTAGATTTAATGGGATCTGGAATAAAGAGTAATGGCATAGGAATACTTCTTTTAGAAAATTAGCAGGTATTTGGCTCTCTACTCTGTGCCAAGCACTGTTGGTTTATTACCATGGTGAACAAAAACATAGTTCCCAGCCTCATCAACCCAAGCACTTCAGGAAATACAACTCTATCCTAAGCAGGAATGACAGCAGCCATAAGTGCCCCAAGAGAAGCATGTGGTGATGAGCAGAAAGGATGCCAGGCCCTGGCTGGGTGGGAAGGTGAGAGAAGGCTCCGCAGAGGCTGGAGAAAGTGAGGAGGAGAGGAGAAGGCACAAAAAGCCTTGGAAGTTGAGGAAAGCCCCTGTGCAGGGAGGCTGGGAAGGGAGGCAGCTGTGGGAGAGGGAGGACTGCAGGGAAGCAGTGTGCTAAAGACTGAGAAGGCAGAGCCTCCAGATGAACGTGGAGACTGGAAAGCAGCCACCTCCTGCCCAGCCTCCTAAGGGCTGTTGAGGACCAAACCCCACAAGCAATAGGAAGCCACTGATATGTTTTAACTGTGATCAGAAAATCCCAGGAAATATGATCCAGGGTCGCTGCGCTTGTCAATGATTCAAAAACCTCCAATTTTTTTCAGGAATTATGGCATTAAACATAATTTCAGATATTCTTTACTCTGATTCCAGTTAAAGTCTCAGTTAAATAAGTGTCATACAGACCTACCTAGCTTAGTAAGCCTAAATCAGAGCTAGTTTCTCCTTTTGCTCAGAAAGTAACCACCCAAAAGGCTCCTTTTACCATCAAATGTAGTAATTTTTAAAGTAATTATAATGACATTAATCAAAGAAACAAAAAAGGGTGTATCGTAGGAGTGCCTGTCTGATTATTTTCTAATTTCTGCAAAGCCATTTCTCAAGTATGGAGACAGGCTAATGCTTTCTTTCCTTTCTTATGCTGATGCTAAAAGCAAATATTTACAAGACAGGCTGTCCAGGAAAGAAATAGAATCTACATATAATCTGTTTTTATTGCAGTGTCTGCTGCTCAATTTTATAAGCAGTTGCTGGCCAAATGTAATTCGAACCCAAACCCAAGATTGTGTGCCTTTTTGTTGAAGGGAACAGAATATTTTGCTTAAATATGTCAAAGAAACTGTTGAGAGTCATTAAGGGTTTAGGGTTGGGTGGTTTGTTTTTTTGGCAATTTAGAAACTCATTTTGAAACTGCCTACAGAACCATGTAGCAAAATAAGAATTATATTGTTATAAAAGCCCAGTACAAGCCTAAATCAGACACATTTCCAATCATGAGTAGGTGGCACAAACATGAATCCTACTGAGAGATAATGAGATGTGTGTACATATGAACCTCCCGCATATCTTTTTGAAAACATATCCCCAAGAGAAAATGACATAAAACAACTTGCAATTAAACTTTATTTGATGCCAGATGAAAAACAAATGTTTTAAAAACTGTAATTTTTAATATAATAATTATTTGCTTTGCATTGCAGGCCAGCAGCTTCTAATACCGTACTATTTTCTTAGCCAACATTTATTTCTAAAGTAACTCAGTAGAGGCTGAGATTTTAATTGCATTTTTCCCTTTATTTGGGTATTCACTCTGAAAAGGTTTTTTTTTAAAAATGAATAATCTCAGTTTGACCTTAGAGGTCATGGAATATATAGGCCATTATGTAAGTAAATGCCTTCTTTATAGACATTTCATAAGCAAAAAAATAGCACATTTCACAATCTATTATATGTAAATAACTCACAAATTTTTGCAACACTAAAGAATTGGCTCCTTTTGGATTTCAAACAGGGCACCAATTGTTTCCAAGTATTTCACTGATCAGGACCCCCTTTTTTTTTGGTACCAGGGATCAAACTCGGGTCCTTGCGCTTGCAAGGCAGGAGGTGAAACCACTGAGCTAAATCCCTGGCCCTCAGGACCCCATTTTAACAGCAAAAATGTTCAAAGATTTCTGGCCACAAGATAATAGACATACCCTAATAGTATATAATTCATTGGTTGCAAAAAAAACACAATTATAACAAAAGCTCTAATCCAATAATAGTTGTAGCATAAGGTATGTTTTCTAATCCAAGAGCTTTTATTTGAAATTAACTTCTGATAAGTTATATACCAAGGCAAAACCACAATGTAACAAAACCTAACAAACTTAGTCACCTCTATTAAAACTTTTCATGCATACAGAGTCACATATTTGTGTGGGTGAATTTTAAATCAAATATCCTCAAATTAATGTAGTATTCTATTAACAGATTTTAATGGAACTCAAAAGGCTTTTAGTCTCTTCCATCTGAAGCCAATCAAATGCACAATAAAAACACTTCAAGTCACCCTCAAAGAGGGCAGAATACAGCCCTCAAATTTCAGTATTGCATAACCAAAGCAAAGGTATGAGTCTGTTTAAAACAAACAAGTAAATACATAGTTGATAGTATCAAAGGAGGAGATTGCTGTCAGACATGATGCTATCCACCAACTTCCACAACTGTCTTCTCTAAGCTTTCCTAAAGACTGAAGACAGAGTGGTGCACAAATCAAACGCAATGTCAGAAAAATACTGAATAAGCATGAATCATTTGTTAGGTTTATGAAAAGAACTAGGCAATTGTTGGTCATGTTCTTAAATGTGTACTGCCAGATGCTATCATGGTGAAATTTGATTTTCTAGAGAAATTCTTTTCAAAAAAAATTTTTGTCTACTTGACAAACATTTATTCATCATCTACTATCAGTATGGTTTCAGTGACGAATGCAAAGTTCATGCAGACATGCTGTGTCGTATTGGGATGTTAAGATATGATCCTTCTTCCCAGGGCAGGACTTTACTGAAAAGGTGATGAATACGAATACGCTGCACCCGGAAATGGGCCAGGCAATGAGTGGCAGAGAGACCCAGATGAGAGAAGCACAGACCAAGCAAGTAGTGCATCTAGACTGGGCTGCAGCCCAGAGAAAAGGGCATCACACACATCTGAGAAAGCACAAAGAAAGGTCCCGACAGCCAGGCCAGGACAGTTTAGCTTTATTCAGTAAGCAAGAGAGATCATTAATTTTTTTTTAATTTAGGGATTTCAGAAGCATGTTAATATGATTGCATAATAGAGAATGAATCAAAGAAGGAGAAAAAAAAAAGATCTGACCAAATCTAGGAAGTCGTGTAGGGATTAAAAAGAAAGAGAAAATGCTATATGTACTAGCGGAAGAACAGAGAGGCCACACAATTGCACAGCATGAACAGCAGAGCTAGGAGGAAGAAAGCAGCAAAGCTACTTCCAGAATCAGTGACTCAGAGAAAAGTGGCACCAAAAGGAACTTAGAAAAGCAGACTGCTGTGGGTTTTCGGGGAGGAGAAAACATGGCGAATAGACTGGAGAGAGATTTGGCTTGAGTCGCAAGTCTCTGGGCTCACAGAGGTGGAAATGGCCAGGAGGAGGTTAGGAATTCAGATGAAGAAACAAAGGAAGGTGCTGCCTGCGGACATGAGGTTCGGGGCATTGGAGAAGAAATCAGATTTCTAAGAGCAAAGGAAGAACATGAATGTGTTCATATTTGCAAATGTTCTCCAAAGCTTAATATTGTTTTCAAAAGTAAGAAAATTATTCATTTTTTAATTTGTGCAAATTGTTCGTACATAATGAAATAAATACTTTTTGAGGCAATCTTCCTGAACTTTTTCCATATTTACTTTAAAATTTTAAAATTTAAAATTTATGGGTTATATATGTATAAATGTTTGACCAATATATTCATTGTTTGTTTTTATTTTACATGTATTAATTTTTACAGTTTTCATTTCTATTTTGTGTACATAAATAACATCAAAAATACAGTGATATAAAAAAACTCCATTCAAATAACCCACAAGGTTTAAAAAGTTTTTAACTTTAAAAAATGACACTTGGCACAGAAAATCTTGTTGTAAAAGAGGTGAGAAGCTCGACGCAGTTTCTGTAATGTATCACTTGACAGGAAGCTATCAGAAGGAAGTCTTATAGGTACCAATCTTATAGCCATACATGGTGTATGCCCTAGTTACTATACAGATATGAAAGGTCCATTAAGGTTTCTTATCAGCCATATATTGGTGCAATTTATAGAGTTTGATAATGTGAACGTGAACTGCAAAAGCCTCCAGACAAGGTACTGTTATCAGTCATCTAACCTTTGAGTTTAAACAGCCACCGTAAGTAAGTACTTCCCCCCAATCTTACCAGGGACTCTGCCTTTCTAAAATGTTAGAAAGGCATTAGCTGGAGCTATTAATTTCATTTACTTCTAATATTTTTCTTAAGCATAACACTCCCCTAAAATGGATCAGACTTCTAGGGTTTAGACAATACAGTGCAATATTATTGGTCTACAATTAAACAGGCCTGAGGAGATCCTGTTTCAATACTCAGCGATGATTCAATACAATCCACAGACTCTCTGGTAATCTCTTGGACTTTTCAAACTAACCACATTTATCCTTCAGCGCGTTTACAGGGATTTTCACAAAAACTCAAGTGTTTCAGTTTTTCATTTCCACCTGGAGATGTCTTTAAGCAATGCTGAATACAATATTTTGTGATTTTCCAACCCCCGCTTGAAGATGGACCATCTGGTGCTCCCTAGGTAGGTTAGCCTGGCTTCTGAGAAAAAGTGGCAAAGCCATCAGTAGAAGGCAGAGAGCCAAAAGCCAGACAGGAAAGGCGAGGCAAAGACCAAGACAAAACAGAGCAAAATGAGGTAAGGGGTTCAAAGGGGTTTTTAAACAATCATATCAAAAAGCTTTGAGAAGTGAGGTACTCTATAGATTAGTTTGTTGAAAAAGTGAATGTTCAAGGTGGAAGCCACTGATTGAGGTAGGGAAAGTGAGAGGACCTAGGAAGTTGTTTATATTAATAGCTCTTATTATGGGCTAGCAGGGCTCTAGGCCTAGAGTGGCTTCCCAAAATGAAAGGTGCAGAAGCACTAAAGTCTAGGGGCTAATTTCACCCCTACACAGATGCTTATTTTCAATTTGAGTTCAGATTTTCAATTTCATTTACATACACTAATCTCAGAAGATCCATTGAGCAACCTGTATTGGGCTGTTAAATTTGTGATTGTTTTGTACAAATGTTAACTTCTTTTATTCTGGCCTGAAACAATTTGTCAGGAATCTAAAGATGGAGTTATTGTTGCTATAAATTAAATTCCAATCCAAATTTAACTGAGATTTTTATCAACATTTGGCCTCCTAATGTGAATTTTTTTATTCTTTCAAGTGTGCAGGGAGTGGTAAAATCATCATCTCCACCACCATTACTTCTGCTATCACCAAAGTACTACAGGCTAGCGGAACCTCTCAAGTGTGCCACTGTGCTAGAGCAAAGAGGAATGGAGATCCTGCACAATCCTATCTCACACTCCCAACTGCTGTGCTTAGTTCAAAATCTCCCCTTTCTGGCTTCTTCTGTCTCCAGGATGGCTTTCAGTAGCAATCTTTGTTACAGGTGTCACTGGAAGATGGGCCTTCAGGAAATAGTAGCAAGCCCTCCTCCTGAAGCCTTCCTCTGACATCTTTTAGAGCTCCTTTGAACCTTTCTTTGACTGAATAATATATTATTCAACAGTGTTAAACAGAATCACTCTCTGGAAATACAAGCAACGATTCCCTAACTGTGTTCCTCAACAGAACACACACACACTCACATGGCTAGCAGTATTGCTGCTTCTACATTTATTTTGTTTATGAGTTTAATATACAAAATATTGTATTAATGTATATACAACTACAGTAGGCATGAAAACTCTCTGCTTTTAATATACATATTATATAGAAGCACTAAGTGAATATACTATATAAAATATATAAATATACTATATAAAACGTTCTTAATGTACTACCTTAATTAATTTTTTTGTATTTTACTTAAGATTTAAATACTGAGTTCTTTGTTACCAATAAAAATTACTTGATCTATAGTACTAAATAGCTAAAGCATATATTTTAAGTTTTGGTCATTTTTACAGTTTTGAATCAAATAGGAGGACATTTATGAGGCTTTCTTCGATCCAGGTCTTCATGTATCTGTGGAGTTCTATTACACTTTACACCAGCATGCTTCAGTTAGTCAAGTCAGGCATCACTCAGAGGCACAGTGTCAAATACCCCAAAGTTTTAGGGTGTTAGTTGGCTTTCCATTACTCTAACCAATACCTGAGATGATCAACTAATAAATAGTAAAGCCTTATATTGCTCTCAATTTAGGTTTCAGTCCATAATCAATTGAGCCCATTGCCTTTGGGTTTGTGGCCAGAAAACACACCATGATGGCAGTGTGAGGTTGAGAAAAAACTATTCACCAAGTAGTAACAAAAGAGAGAGAGGCAGGAAGAGGCTAGAGACGCATCAACCCCTGCAGAAGCTCAACTCCAATGACAGAAGACATCCCACTGGGCCACCCCTCTTAAAGGTTGACCAACTCCTAACAGCAGCAAGATGGCAAACAAGATTTTAAGACATAAGAACTTTCCAGATGCTCTAAGTGGGTGGACATATTCTGCTGCCATGCCAAGTTTGGCCAATCCCTATGTTGCCATAGTGAAGAAGCAAGCACTCTTCCTATTCCCCAAGCCAGGGTTCAAGCCCTGTCTTTCTCTTGAAAGTGGGTAAAATGGCACACACTATGTTAATGTTCTCCCTGACTGTGTCTGAGGAGGGCCTATTATGCTTCCAGATAAAATCTGAGATCCAGTATTTAACACAGACAAGAAAAAACTATTTATACTTCATTTTAGTAAATCAAATCCTAGGGACACACTCAGAGTCCTAGAATTCTCCAAAATATCTATGCAAATTAAATTGTAATGAATCTCTAAATATATTCATTCTATAGATGTTTCCTGGAATAATGATTCTTAGGACACATTTTCTGTTAGTGCTTAAAATATTTCCCATGAACAGAATAGTGTTATTCCAGCTTTCTCTTATGTTTTTCTTCTGATAATTGACTTTGAGGTCTTTATATTGGAGGATAAGTGTAAGCACGCGCGTGTGTGTGTGTGTGTGTGTGTGAAGTGTGCATTCTCCACTTCTCCTAATTCCATTCTATAAAGCTGTTGTCACTTTTTTAATTTTGGTTCAGACATCTTGCTTTTTTATAAAAATCTATGAACAGTAAACTACTCTACTGCTTACATCATTCATCCTGGCATTTTTTTCTTTCCTCTCCCTTCCCCCAAATATTTTTCTTTATCTATCATGATTACAGTTTTAGATCCAGAATGGATCCAAAAAATTTTCCATCAATAGGCTTCACATGCACATTTTTCTCTTTATCTAAAAAGACATTCTTTTAATTCTTCATAGTGCACAAGGTGTTACTTATAAAAGAATTTTACTCAAATTATCCATACCCTTGCTCATTTATCAAAACACTGTCCACACTTAACAAAATGAATAGCTAATGGCTCCCATTTTTTGACCTGATAGCTTGGACTAAAAGTCATAGACTTCAATGCTAAAAGGCATGGAAAATTCCCACACTTCACCACCAAATCCTAACCTGGAGATTTGTTCTAATGTTCACAGGAAGTCATAAATTGTAGAATACATTCTGCCCTATTGACTCATAATTTTAATGGAATAATATAAGGTTTACACAGCTCTGTTCTCCCAAAAGCATCTTAAGGATGCGTAAGACATCTAAAATCCTTAAGAACAAAAATGTCTCTTCCCCTGACACAGAAGGCATTGGACCATTAAGTATTGGTAGTTATAATTGACAATGAGTGAGAGAAAATAAGAAAGTGAGATAGAGATACGGTTGACTTTTATTTTTGACAACTGCTCTCCAAATAGATTTTCCCAAGAATACACACAGTCCCAAAATATCCTCAAGACAGAACCATGGAAAGAGGAAACAGGAAAAGAGTGCACACACCTGAAAAAAGTTTGCTGTAGTATGCACAAGAAGTTAGTCTTGGTTTCTCATCTTTGTCTGTTCCTTTCCAAAGACCTTGTAATCTTCTCTTATCTGAAATTTCAACCTTACCTTATGACTTCCAGTTAAATCTCTGGGTTTCTCACTATAATTTCATTCTTGTATTTCCATTTTTTCAGTTCCTCTCCATCTTAATAATCTTCCATAACCTTCCAATAGAACTCTCTCCCCAGCCTCCATCTTTCTTCTACACTACTATAGGACTGGTTTTCCTGAAACAAAATTCTGATCATGTCACTGAAAGTTAAAATTCTCCTGTGATTTCTTCTGGCCAATGGGGTCAACTTGAATCTCCTCAGAAATGAAGAATAATACTCTCAACAATCCAGCCTTCAGATCGTTTCAAATTCACATCTTCCTAACTCCTCCCCCTTCTCTCCACCTCACCACTGACTTTCTCTCCCACTTGATCCTTTCCCTGAAAGGCACCCCCTCCTTCAAAACTGAGCTATTTGGTAAATTAATACCTTGCTTACACCCTTACTATTATAGTATTGAATTGTTTGTGATTATTTATTCTCCCTCAACAGGAAGATTTCTTCAAATTTACAAAGTTTGTCTATGTCTCCTTTAATCCATGTTTGAGAACTCTAACTTTTTTTGTGTAAGAAAACTCCCCTTTGTCTCCCTCACATCTCCTGTCTTCCCACCTGTCTTGGAATGTGGTTCTGAGAAGTATGCTCTACCATGACCAGCTATAACACCCACCGTCAGTAGCCAAATACTTCTCTCACCATTCCCCAAATTCCCCTAGTTCCCTTTAAATAATCTTGAGATTGTCTTCACTATGAAGACACAACTTCACACTGGTAGAGTATTTCACATATTGGTATTTAAATTTTCCATCTCAGCAAAGAAGGCAAAGAACCTTTTTGTGATTGGTATTGACCTTTAAGCATGGTCACACAGAGATAGGTATGTATGTACAATGCACTTCCATTGTGGAATCAACCAGGTTTAAAGCAAACATCAAGACACATTTTTTACAAAACTATATGCTAAGTTTTTAACTGAAATAAGACAATTAAACAAAACAATGACCATTGGAATGGACCTATGCAGTAATTAGGTCTATAGATAATATTTGACAGTTACAGAGGAAGCCTTGACTTTGACAATTTGCTTATTTCAAGTATCAGGAATCATATTAATTGATCAATAGCCTAATAGTTTTCTATGTATTGAATTGATCTTTGTATAATATAATTAGCCTGTCTGTAAAGAGAACCATTCCAATCTTAGACTCTCATACATATGAAGGTAATTATTACCGTATCATTCATTCCATTTGAAGGATGATGCCCATTCTCCATTTTTTAACAGCAGCATTTATTGAGGTATGTTATCTTACAGCAAGATCATTACCTTCCTTCATTCTTTTCTGAGCTTAGGAAGACCTTCCTTCAGTGAAAACCAGCATTATCAGCCATCACGATTACTCGATTTATCCCATTTGCCTGAGGGGTTTGTTAGACACTAAACCACTGTGTTACAAAGACATCTGCAAATTCATTTCCTCTCTTATGGTATCTACTCAATCTGGTTAAGGTCAGAGATTTGAGTTCTGTCATTTCTCTTTTTGATCACTTTCAACTATGTGTATCATGGCCTTAGCTACAGATTACAGTTTCACTAACACCAAGCCCACTTTTCAGTTTTTAGAAAATGTCCCTTTTCGAATAGGGTTGAAGTGTCTATAATTGTTAATGCATATAGAGCTGATTGAAAAACCGCAGAAGGTTTTTAGCTCAAGAAGTTTGAAGCACTTTGTGCCTCACATATTCTGAAATGCAGTAATCAAGTGAATTAATGGCAGTGGCTGGCTGACTTCCAGGTCTATGCACCTCCTGCCTCTTGTCTCTGCCCCATGCTGGCTGTGGTAAAGGAAACCACAAGATGCTGTCCACCCTCAGGCTCCACACCCTTCCACCGCTCCACAGTCTAAACTATCATCAGCAAACTAAAATTATCATGAGGCTTTGCTCTCTTTTTCTTTCTCCTAATTTTTTTTTCCTTTTGAGCCATGTAAAACTAGATAAATCTGCATATGCATAAGAGAAAAACATTTCTCACCTCTTTTTGGTTTGTGTGCATCTGTTAAGTGTCTGTAACCCTACTTTCTTTAGTATGATGGGATTATAAATGAGATTGACTTTCAGATATTATCTTTCTTATACTGCTGTACAATAGAAGAAATATGCAAAATAATAAATACAATAATTTTATGGGGGTTTTATCCAGAGAAATTTCTCACCAGTTCTTATTTTCTACATCTACAAAGAAGTAGAATTTCTTGTAAAGAGAGACCCTAAAAATCTGTTTTGCAAAAGTTATATTTGTCATGTCAATGTGCTTTCTCCTTAATATATTATAGAATGAGCTTAACTGGATGGTGATTGAAGTGAATGCCATGATGAAATTATTTTACAAAACAAAACTTACAAACAAATTTATAATTGGAGGCCATTGAAAACAAAATATAAAATAAGATAAGTTAAAAATCAATGGAAGATGTTTTAGTAAACTTTTCTGTGATCTATTCATTAAGCAATATAAATATTTCAGAGATTTATAAATTAGACATGGAATGGAAACAAACACTATATAATATAATTCTATTTTACAAAAGTTTCATAACAGCATTAGGATAACCTATGAAGAATAAATGTTTTAGAAAATGGTACATTATTTTTGTAAATGTAAATAAATATGAAGAACAAAATGAAAATACTAAGTAATTGGCCAAGATGAATATATATTATAAGAGCTACAACACTAAATCATTGCTATGCTCAGATATGGCTTAAGAGAAATTAAATCTTTTCTTCTTTTATTTACCCCCAAATTTCTCTATTTCTAAAAACTTTTAATTTTTAATTGACACATAAGATTGTACATAAGTATGGGGTACCATGTGGTTTTTTGATACATGTATACATTGTACAATATGTAAATCATGGCATATTTCTCTCCTCAAGCATTTATCACTTCTTTGTATTAAAAACACTAAAAGTCCTTTCTTCTGGCCTTGTTTATTGTGAAACATACAATACATTATCATTGTCTACAGTCACTCTAAATTTTATTTTTTAATAATTTGTTATTGCACACATAGGAATGTTTTCCAGGAAAAAAAACACAGTGGATATCTTAGCTATAAGTCCTTATTCTTTGAATGAATTCTGTGGATAATCAATTAAAGGGAAGAACAGGCTGGGGATTTAATTCAGTGGCATAGTGCCTGCCTCGCAAGCGCAAAGTCCTGAGTTCGATGCCTGGTAACAAAAAAAAAAAAAAAAAGGAAAAACACACTTTGGTCTGAACAATTTAGAAATTTGGTTTCTTTTTTCTGAACAGTTTAGACAATTTGTCTGCTTTCTATCAAGTCTAAATATCATTTCATACAGCATGATTTTGAAGTTAGAGACTGTGCTCTCATCTTTTGCCCAGAATGAATTAGGAGTATTTATGGATATGTTGATCAACTTAAAATTGTTAGTTCAATATCTTTTTTGAAAGCCAAGAGTCACATTGAAAGTATTATTAGAAGGTAAAAAGCCAAGCAGTAAATCCTTCTAAGAATTCTAGCACGTGCTCCTGTGAAAACAAGCCACATGACCCAGGGACATACAATCAGCAATCGCCAGATATTTTGTGAATCTTCTTTTTGTAGCTATCCTTGGGGAATCTGTATAAAAGGAGAACATATAAATATTTGAAATAAACACAATTCATTTGGAAGAACAAATTCTTCACAATGATTAATCAAAAAGTGATTTTTAAGGAGTTGATCTAGTAGAGCCTCAGAGCTGCTTGCCCCTCTTAAAGTTTCCCCACCTTCTCTTCCAAGTTCCAAGCAATTACCTCTCAGAGGCAGGGTTCCTAACTTTGAGCTTCCAAGGCCACCAAGACTAACCTGAAAAGGAACTAAACTGAAAATAACTTGCTGTCATAAAGCATGTTTTATGTTTAGTAATAAACCCTATCTTCTTGATACATTTTCCTCAGGAATAGTGAATATTGATGGGCTATTCCTATCACTACAGCAGCTGATCAAATTTGATGTGTTAATTTTGAAAAGCACTTCTCCAAGCTTCATTATGTTTCCTATTTAGATTTCTGTGTGTGGTAATGTTTCTGTTACACACACACACACACACACACACACACACACGAAGAACTTTTTTAAACCACTACTACAATATTATCATAAGCCTGATAAAATCCAGGGATTATCCCCAAATCTCGATTTCTGAGTTTCCAAACCAAATATTCCCCAACAATTAAAGGTCAATAACAATAATTCATTTATGGTTCACTTTATTTCTTTAGTATCTAGCAGGTATTTATAAGACAATAAAATAGCAGAAAGGTGCCCAACCAGAAAAAAAGGACTTGATATTCTACAAATGGGATACTATCTACTATTTAGTAGTTGATCGCATATTGCAAAGTTTCCTGTATATTTCTACAAATTGGCTACAAGAATTTGGAAATGCTAAAATTCAAGGAGAGTAAGTACAATTGTTCGATAACTTGCTATAACTTCTCAAGAATCACCAACTTTTTAAAGCAGTTGTTTTATAAGATTTATTGATAATTTTTTATTGGGCTAATAAATTAATAATTTATATCATAGTGCAAAATTGTTGATGAATACATTAAATATTGTTTCAATATATATGTTTATATATTAGGCATTAAGAAAAGGCTAAGGATTATCATTAGTGAAACATGGCCTCAGCCTGGTATGGTGGCGTACACCCAGCACAGTGAGAGGAGAGGTTTAAGCAATTTAGCAACTTAGAAGAAGATCCTGCCTCAAAATCAAACTGAAAATGGGGGTTGAGGGGTTGTGGCTCAGTGTGAAAGCCCTGGGCTCAATCCCCAGTACCAAATGAAAACCAAAAACAACCAAAACATCATGGAGTCCTCTAAGGCTTGATTATACAGGATCTATGAGAGCTCATTTTTCCCATTGCTATTTTATCACCCAATGATTTCAGGCCCCCAGTATGCCTTACTTATTCTTCAAGCCATATCACCATCTATAGAGACCATCATGTCCCATTCCCCTAGTCTTTCAGTATCATTTTCTCAGTTAAATCCATTACTGTCCCATCTACTTGATCAATCCTTTGGAAAACAATGTTTTTCTCATATCCACTATTTCATATTTTATTCGATTAAACTTAAAGGTATTTTGTTACAGCAAAAAGAACTTTCTTTATCTCTGACAATGTTAACAACTATTTGTAGGAAAGGCCAATTTACTCTCTTCTATCCTCTATTTAAAAAGAAAAAAGAAAAGAAAAGAAATATAGGGTCAGGGATTTACCTCAGTGGTTCAGGCATCTGCCTTGCAAGTGCAAGGTCCTGAGTTCGATCCCCGGTACCAAAAAAAAAAAGAAAAGAAAAAAGAAAGAAAGAAAAAGAAATATAGGAAATAAAAAAAGAAAGAAGACTCTTTATGAGACATGGGTGACATGCTGACATGTGTTTCAAATAATGCTTAAGAAAAATTAATTGGGGCTGGGGCTGTAACTTAGTAGTAGAGCAATTCCCTACCATGCATAAAGCCCTGGGTCTAATCTCCTGAACCACAAAGGAAAAAAACTTAAAATGCTCAAATTATTATGTCAGAATGTATTAGATATTGTTTTTCCTTTCTAAGATATCTGACATTTATTTTGAGAAAACTTTGATAAAATGGAGATTGATTATAATTTAGATCCTTATAGAATAAGACAGCATGTATGAATTAAGAAAGCCAGAATCTTACAGCTGTAAGCTCACAATAAGTAATATACTGTTAAAAATAGTTCTCACTGGGGCCGGGGATTTAGCTCAGTGGGTTCTGCTGCCTGCCTCGCAAGCACAAGGTCCTGAGTTCGATCCCTGGTACCAAAAAAAAAAAAACAGTTCTCACTGTAAAAGCTCTCACATCTCTCACTTCAACCATTTCCTGAGAAACATAGCAGACTACTTTAAGGTACTACGTGTACATATATATACATATATATACACACACATTAGGCATATATATATATATATATATATGGAATTTTCTCTAGTTAGGTGTAAAGCTCTCTAAAAATAAATTTCTTAAATATTTTAAATAGAAGTTAAGATGGGCTGAAATGACATTTAATAGCCGAATCACCTTCCACACATATATTTATTCGTACACTACAAACAATGAAACCCTACAAATGCTTTGGCAGATTTCAAACTTCAAATATTACCATTTGTGCTGCAGCTTCTTTTTGGAAGGCGAATACAAAAGTAACACAATCAAAAATCACACTCTACTAGATTTTGGTGGCTCTTGTTTTAGAGTAAAGTTTATCAACACAGAGATTTAATAATATAAATTGTGTTCATTTTTGTCAGAAAATAGCTATTTGCTGCTTTAGATAACAAAACAATGTCCATTTAAAGAACCATGTCAAACTAGACACAATAAAAAACATTTTAAAATTTATTGGTATGAGATTTCATACTGAAAGCAACAAATAAACAGAAGTCTGTTTCTCCCACAGTGTGAACACACAAGTGCCATTAACACTGAATTTAGCAGTGCACCCAGCCTTGAAAATTCAATGGGTCTGCCTTCTCCACAAAAGCTTTCCTTTTAATGTCATTCATATCCAGAAATCACCAATATACCTTGGTACAAGGACTCATTTGTTTTGAAATCCAGTGTGATACAAAATTGTTTCAAGACAGTCTATCTTTTAATATTTGGCACATGATTTTTTAACAAGGTGCTTGTGTTTTTGTGGAATGAAAACTGCAAGACATTAAGTTCTTAAGAATGAGGAATTCAGAGACCTATGAACCAATACTTAAAAAATATATGTCAGAATGAATAAATTTCTATCAAAATATAGAATAGCAGCAGACAAAATTTTGATCAGTGGACACACCTCATTTAAAAAATTAGTGATTCTTCATACACATTTGTTGCAATGCTTTTTCCTAAAAACATATTTCCATTCAAAATTGTATTTTATAAAAGAGCAACGTGAACAGCTTTCTGATCTACATTACAGATTGCATATTTAATTACTTAATCTATAAATAATTTATACTTGGACTTGAAACTTTCATTTCCTACAAGAATTTTGAGATATTTATGTAAGGAAAATTTGACCCGTGAATTAATCCATTTCTCTGTAAATCCATGTACCAGAATCTGGTTTAGATCTAAAACACATCAGGAGAAGTGTCAACTCTGTGAGTGTAAGTCTTACCCACATTCTGAATGTAGGTAAGCTCTCTACTTAAAAGCTCTCAGTAAGGCATCTCTAGTAGACATGAATTCCTTGGTTTTCTCAAAGTGAAGAGCAATTTTCAGTCTGGCAACCATACAGAATATTAAGTATATGCTCAGAAATGTAAAAATGATAGCAGAGGTCAAACATGGTAGCACACACCTGTGATCCCAGCGCTCTGGAAGGCTGAGTGGGGAGGATTGTAAATCTGAGCTCAATATGGGCAATTTCATCACTTAGCAAGATCCTGTCTCAAAATAAAAAGTAAAACCATAAATCAGGACATAGAATAGCTAAAAATGGTGTCCTTACTTCCTACTTTCAAACTCCTAGAAGACATTAAAGTTTACTTACTATCTATAGTTTGCTTGCCAAATTTCAGTGAGTCTGTATTAGTCATTATTATTCTGCTCAAAGATACAAGCTCATTTGGGCAGAGAATAAATGTCCTAAAATGTGTTTTTTAATAGCATGATTGCCTTTTAGGTTTTGCTCAAAATGCCGAAGAAAACTGGTTAAATATATGTGGCCAAAAATGATGAGTCTTCAAGGGTCTATGTTGCCCTGATTTCTTTCTTTGTCCCTTTTTCATAGGCAGGGGTGAGGGTGAGAACCAGCTGGCCTGGTGTTCTCAGGGGCTTGACTCTATGTGGGTGTCACCTCCTGTTTGGAGGTGGGTAGTTGTGGCTTCTGTGATTCACCAAAATACACCTGGCTTAAGAGGAGGACTGTAGTCTTTGTATAAGACTTCAACATTTTCTGTTCTTCTGGGATATTGGCCATTTTTTGTATTCGGCAAACTTCCTCTTTTTTCTACCTTTAAAATTCAGTACATTATAAGCAGATCACACTCATAGAGGCCAAAGGAGACATGAGAGAATCTTACTTTTAAATCTGGTAGCAAGCGGCAATAGATAAACGCATAGACACTGTATCCAAACAACCTAGTTGGACTGTCAGCTCTACCAATGGTCCCAGGAAAGTTCCATCACATTCAGTTTCTTCATGCATGAACTGAGCATGACACTAACCCTAAAAGGATGAAATGGGTCAGTCTGTATAGCATTTGGCTCGGCACCGGACATACGGCAGTTCGTACACGAATGTTTACTACCAGCATTTCCGTCATCATAGTCATTATTGTCATCCAATTGTTTTTCTCAGAATCCAAATTAAGAAATATTAAGAATCAAGGATAGATTAGTACACAAACCAATTGGTCACGAGCATTACAAGGTTTTCAGAATTATCCTTTTTTTATAGTCGTTTTCTGTTTTAAATACTTCTGTGAAACGAAAGATGGATATGTGTCTAAAAGACCACGCAATGTCAATACTTACACAGAGTATTAAATGACATTTGCGTGCCCTTCTGCAGCTTTAGATAGCAGTTGTTCTGTTGTTCGTGGTTGTTGTTATGGTATTTTTTGAGGAGATTATACAACATTTCGCTTGGGAACTTTCACTAGCTTTTAAAAGTCAGAGATACTGGAATAAAAGGGGGGAAATAGTTACTGTTTGTCATTAGAGATAATTTAAATAAACAAATTGGCCTGATAGAAATATCTGATTTCCTTATTGTGAATACAAGTGTCAGTAAAATTCACACTTGCCTCAAGACAGCTTAGAGTGAAGAATTCCTTGAAATCTATCTAGCTTTGACATTTGTTGAAGTTGTCAGTACTAAGTAGCCTTTAGGTGTTTGTTTAAAGATGTCACTCTAGAAAGACACTTACTCTAAGACAAATGATGAAGACAGCTGGGTGAAGATAGAGGGTGCATATATCCTGGTAAAGGCTGTCCTAATCCCTCTCCAAAACCCCCTAAAAGTGTCCAGGAGGCCATGATTTAAATATTCGCTTGCATGGAGCCATTTCTAATTTTCTTGTGCTCTTTTTTTCCAAGATAGGGAAATTAATTGCAGTCATATCCAGCTCTGAGGTAAGGGAGCTTCAAATCTGAAACAGATTGTGGCATGAGAAAGGAACTGGTGAGTGTTAGTCTTTGCTTGAAAACATTTTCCTAAGCATTCAGCTGCAGAAAGGAAAAGGTGGTATTTGGAAAAATTCTCAGGAGGGCACTATGCAGTCTAATGGCCTGAATTCACAGGAGCTGCTTAGAGGAATTCTCAGTCCCTGTCCTTTTTATGCTTGTTTTTCTTTTGCATATAGAAACAAGGAAATTGTACCTACCTTCCGTTAAGGTCTAGATAATTTGTAGTTTAATTGTATTGCTATTTGAAAAAGTAGTGAAAGTGTTCAGTACATTTTATTATAGAAATTTTTACAAGTATATTGTGATTTTTAAAACTAGCATTGTATTGTATCTTCCCTTTCCATTCATATCACTTAATTAGAAAACAGCAGTGATGAGGAAATCATCAAATCCCTTCACATCTTTAACATGTAAAGCTATATATAATGTTGCAAATATTATATGAAACCATAGTACTTTTTAGGCAAACCACTGTATGAACACAGACCCTCAAAATCACACATGAAATCACCTGGCCAACAATTGTCAGGATCCAATTGTTACCACTATAGTACAGCTCTTCTATCTTAGCTTTCATAGTACATATTTTACGTAAATATGCATACCCATGTCTATATCCTACAGTGTTTAAAATCTCCCCAATGAATTTCAGGTCACGAGAAATTTCCAAAATTTTCCTTCCTGATCAAATGTCAAGGAGGACATAACAAAATATATTGCTACAATCTGGTCTTTTGAATGGAATGTTTTCTTTTCTCTGCAATTATATGTACCTTTTTATAATTACTTATTGTGATGATGGGCAGTAAGCAGTCAAATGTGATAAAGGAATTAATAAATTTCTGTCATTCCTTAACTTAAAATTAGGGTGGATAGTCTCAGAACACTATGGATTTGGAGACATGGCTTCCATCATGGAATTTAGGGCAGTGTATCATGGCAGCATTTCATAAGTGTTGATACTTCATGGGACCAACAAAGACCTGCTCTGAGTTGCCCGTGTGGGACCACTCCCAGGATGACAGCTACCTGGTGGCAGATTGGACACATTGGCCTACTTCCCTTGCAGAAGGACACCTTTCATTCTTAAAGGAGACAGTTTTGTGTTCTGCGTATGTGGTGCTTCTATCAAAAGTATGACCTGTAAGCTTGTAGGATGCCTTATTCACCTTATTCGTGATAGTATTCCATACTCCACACTTCCGATCAAGTGGCTTACTTCCTGCAATGGGCTACTGCTCATGCAGTTCCCTGGCTTACCATGACCCCATCACTGTAAAGCAGCTAGCCTGGAAAAATGGTGGAAGGGCCTTCTTGATTCTCATCCAAGCTGTTATTCAATTTCACATTCTCTCTCTCACTCTCTCTCTCCCCCCCTCCTCTACCTCTCCCTCTCCTTGTCTCTTTTCCTGCTTATCCTCCTATATCTTACATTCATAGTATTCACTAAAGAATTCTTTTCTTGACAAATTCTCTTGGCAATTTCCTTTCATTTCATGTTTAATTACTACCTCAAGTGATTCTCAAACATGTACCTCCAGCCTGACATCCTCTGAAGTTATGGATACTCATTTCCAAGTGCATAACAGTGGTCTTCGTGGCATATTAACCAGATTCCTAAATATGTTCAGCATTGAACTATCTTTTCTTTAACAAACTACACCTCATCCTGTTTTCCTTATTCTATTAATAGCAAACCTTTCCCCTGGGTTATTTCAGCTCAAAAATTTTATTCACTCTTCTTTTTTCCTTTCTCTTTAATCCTCTTGGCACATTTTCCTCTTTGGCATCTCTGCCATCAATTCTCTCCTTCTCTTCATCCATTTTCTCTCCTCTACATACCTTGGGCGCATGTCTCAGATCAGTTCTCTTAGCTAGCTTTCTTCAAAAAAGATCTACTAGATTCATCTTGTTCGAGACTTTCCCTCCTTGGGTTTTCCCTATGATGCTGGAATGATTTTCCTGAAGAAGACATAGAAAAATCCTAAAAGGAATTGAAATGCATAACAAAGGTTCATTGAAAAACATTGCCGCACCCCAGTGAGGAGGCCCAGCTATAGTCTCTGTTTGGACAGGTTGGCCATCATAAAGTCACTCCAAATTATCAATGAGCTGTGTTGTTGATGCAGCCCAAGACCAACAGACCACTCACAAAGGATCAGGTTTAAGAGTACAAGCAGAGTCCAGACAAGTACACATGCAGAATAATGTCTAGGGTCATGACATTTGGGTCAAAAGAAAGAGACAGCAATCTCTGGAGGCTTTAGAGGGCATAGCCAAGCAAAGGGCCAAGCATAAGGAACCAAAGGGAAAGCTATTCAAGGAAGACCTATTCCAGCCTCATGGGAGCGTGGAGTGTAGCCTGGGCTGCTCCTCTCTAAGTGATACTGGAGCAGAATCATCTGAGAATGATTATGTATATCCCTGGTCATGGTTCTTGACTGTAGATTCTTGAAAGCAAAGATGGCAATTGTCATAGCAATACCTTACATTACACTTGATTGCTTAAAAAAATAGTACAGCATCTAAAAGCTGATGAGACCAAAACAAAACAAAGTAGTCAGGCTTCAGTGGATTTAATTCTAGCCTTCAAATTAAACTTCCTATCAGAGACTCTTGGCTGCAACAAACTGAGCTGATCTTTCAAGTACACCTTTCAATCTTCATGCACAATCCTATTGGTGTTTCATGTAACTAGAATTCTTGTTCTCTAGATGTCTAAATCATACATGCAACTCTGTGCACTGTCTTAAATGCTATTCTTTTCCCAAGAAACCACATACCACGGTTAGAAGTAATACATCCCTCCCCTCCCGACCCTCTGCTTTGCAAACCCTCCAGAAAAGGAAATTATTTATGAAGGCATTTATAATTTCTCCCTTTATATAAGAGATGCCTTTTTACTTTATGCCTTCTTTTTTTTCTGTAAATTCCTTGAAAACAATTTCTATCACAGTCATCTTGAAACTCCATAGTTGCCCTTAGACACTGAATTCAGTGCTTTAAATTAATGAATTTACATTTAAGATTTCAATTTTTATATTTATAGTTTATGTAGGTATTTGTTGAGCTGGTAGATCAGTAGTAAATGCAATTTCAACAAAATAATTCTTACGCCTTTTTAGTAACACATAGTCAGCTTTTTAGGAACCAAATAAAATGTAGTAATACATCTTCCAGGATCTGGGAAATCCTAATAAAGGTGGGTATGCATTTAGATAATGATAATGACAGTAGTTCTACATAGACAGCACTGGTGTGCCAGGCGTGGATCATTGTACACATTATATACACTAATTCTCAGAACACCTCTAAGGTGCTATTACAGATATAGAAACGAAGGTATAAAGAACAAAGAGTTTGTCTAAATTCTGGCAGCTAACAATTGATAGAACTAGGATTCAAATCCATGTAGTCAGAATCTGTAATACATGCTGTTAATGCCTCTGTACACACTCAGCTCCTATCATATTCTACCCATCATCCTAAAAATGCCCATATGGAAGGGACTCTTGGCTGGAAGGAAGGGCACATCATCTTCCAGCTCTCCTGAGGGTGGCCATGGAGCACCTTCTCAAGGGGGAGGGAAGACCTCCAGAGCAAAGAGCACATTAAGAATCGAGGGCTCCACTGAGCATTTTTAAAAATGATATTTGTGCAATGAAAAGTCTAGCAACACATCTCCAATGTCATTATATATGGCTTTTGGTACAAGGATATAGAGAGAATGACGTGTTTTAAGGGTGCTGCCTTTGTAGTGGCCTCAGAACCAAATTTTCTAAAAGCTAAAGTAGAATATATGTGAATACTGGAATCGTGAGCACCCTTATTGCACACACCCTGCTGTGAGTTACTCTTTGAACAGAATTGCTGCTTAGACTTCAAACCACTGCCATGACCTCAAGAGGTTAGCAGAAAAAAGAAATGCATCGGTTCAGAAACCATAACATGGGTACAATGCCATTTAAAGGCACAAGACTTAGAACTGAATGTGGCTTTTTTGCGAAAAGTCAGTCAGTCAATCCTGTCCTGAAAAAGAGGAAAACTCAATGAAATATAATGCTTTAAAATTCCAGATTCATATAGACAGACTTAGTAGCAGTAAAATATTATTTTGCCCATAAAAATAGATGCAATGTTCTTAAATATCACTAAGTGAATCATGGTCTTTAATTGAACACGTTCATAGAAGGCATTTTTGAATTGGTGACAGTCTTTTCAATGTGAAATGGCAGATGCTCTGTAGAAAGAAATAGTAAAATATAGGCTATGTGAAATGCATTGGGCTCATGGAAAGTACATGATATAGCAACTAAAAAAAGAAAAAGAAATATGCAGAGATCCAAGAGGCAGGCCAGGCAGGCCCACTGTAAAGCAGTGTATTTTAAAAGTGTACCTGTATATATGATCAAGCAGGGACAGAGTTGTGTTCAGGGGAAATCCGAGAACACAGGCAAGAAATGAGCTCATGATCAAACTTGAAAAACAACAAAAATACTTCTCAATATTTAATTCCAATATCACAGAAGACTAAAAGGAAATTACAAATTCATATCTTCAGTATAGTATTATATTTTCATGATGATCTCTGCTCAAAGTTCAGCAATTTTTATCTTTGAGCATCTAACCAAATGAGATTTTTCTCTTCCTGAAGTCAGGACACAGAAATAATGATAATAATAATTGTTGTTGCTGCTGCTGCTGCTACTGGTGCTGCTGAAGTTGTTGTTGTTATAAAGATTACAAAATGAGGAAAGAAAGGAAGAGAGGAAGAAGGGAGAAGGGAGGGGAGAAGGAAAGGAAAAGGGGAAGAAGAAAGGAAGAGAACGCTTAATTTTAGTTTGTCATTTCTTGTGAAATATATTGTTACATATCTCCTCAGAGATCCTTCTCAAAAATCACACCTTGCTAGTAGTCTCTAGTGCTGTAATTCTGTAATTCTTCAAGCATACTAGTACAGCAGTTTGTTACTAGAGTATTTTGTATATAATGAGTAAATATCTAGCACTCAGAATAAACATTTCCTTGATACAACAGATGCTCTTAGTTTTCCCTTAATCGATTTATTAATAAAAGAGCAACTGGAGGGAACATTTCAAAAGGAGAATTCTAGTTACTTTGGATGAAAAACTTGCAGAATGTCTTACATGATGTTCACAGTCTCAAGTGAATGATTTTTATCATTCTAAGCTGTTTGAAATAATCAGCCTCATAAAACTTTAATGACCACCTCTTCCTCATTCTGTGTATACAGTGAAGTTTCCTCATTCATTTACAAAGGAGACACACTAAATTCTCAATTATCTGAATTATTCAATTATTATATGACATGAGTTTTCTCTGTTCCTAATCTCAAATGTTCCCCAGTCAGTCTTATCCTGATGATACAACTCTGCTTTGTAGACTTTCCTAAGAAAATTTCATGGATTCTGTCAGATTCTGAATACTGAGAGCACTTAAATATTGTTGGAATATATTTTATCTGATTTAATTAACTTTTCCTAATACAGTCTATCAAATATTTTACCACTACATTTCCAGAAGTTCAGTTTTATAATAAGCTTATTGTGATCAGTGAACTTTAGATATTGAGAGTATCTAAATATCTTTTTAGAATTCTATTTTTTTCCTTACAATGCTAGGCTCATTAGAAGATAAAGTAGATAAATATACATTATTGATAGATAAATCTACATTATTGATAGATAAATCAATAACTGGGCAAATGATTTATATGCAACTACACATTTATAATTCCTTAGGCTGATATAGTATAATTTATTGGAATGAAGCTATAAGCATATAACTGATAGATCATCTATAACCAGAAAAGTACAAAAGCATATTCCCTCTGCCTAGGTAGGTGATAGTATTTGTGCCAAATAATATAGCATTTACACACACACACACACACACGCACGCACACACAATATTTTAAACATGCATTTTGTTGTCAGGCTCCCTGCCAATAGACTGCATGGGTAGCAGTGATGTCTTGCTGATAATTCAAAAGGTAAGTTAATTAGGGGCTGCAGTCTGGAATGTTATCAAGCTGCTGCCTAGGCATCTATCTGCTTTCCACACAGGTGTGAAATATTGACGGCAAATGTCAGAAGTGTGATGGCATTTTTACCTTTCACTTACTTGATTAGATTCTGATCTGACTCATACTTTAAGGGAAATGAAACTGTACCTGTGCTGAAGTAGCTGTAGAACATGAGATAATACTTGGCGAGTTCAAAAGAAATGCAGCCCTAAACCATTAACAAAATGTTCCTGGGACTTCTATTTTTCACTGTAGCACAAGGGTTAGTTTTAAGTGTATTGGTCAGACTTAACTATTTATACCACAATACTTTTGTTTAGTTCTCAGGTTCTGAAACTACGATGATACTCAAAGCAGATCCCAATGAAGCTTTGTGAACTCATAATATTATACAAATTATACGAGCACATTTTCTAAAATAATTATCAGGCCATGGAGAGACAGAATTGCAATTTTGAGGATACTTTTGCTTTAATATTACATCAGAGAAGCAAAGATTATAAAAAAGGCCCAAATCTTGATAGGCATTTGGAAATATTTAAGCGAATTAGGCAGAAAACTAAGTACAATGTAAAATGAGAAAGTTCTATAACATGTATTTTACCATCACAAACCTAAAAGTTCGATTTTTTTCAATGAGCTTACTGTAATAAATGAATTTCAGGTATTAAAAGTATCTAAGCCTTCTTTTAGAATTACCTTATTTTTTGGACAATGCTAGGATTGTAAGTAGATAAAGTAGATACGCATCAATAGACAAATATGCATCATCAGTAAATAAATCTATTAATTGGGTAAACTGTCTCTGTATAATCAATGATACCCTTTTTCTAGTTTCTCCCAGACACTAATTTTGATCTCATATCCCCATTTCACTGATTTCCTACAAATAAAAGATATTTTATAAGCTTTCAAGTCTTAATTAAAACCCTTTAAATATGACCTGTAAATATATTTGTATATTTCACTCACTTAGCATGAACGATAAGCATGGTGAAGATGTTGTGGTGATGATGATGAAGTTGATAGCAGCAGACAGAGAGATGGAATTATTTTAAAAACTAAATTTAGATTGATTTTTTTAAAAGCACTTACTGATTCACAAATTTGTGGAAGATAGACATCTTCGTTTGGGTCCACTGAAAACAGGCTCAGACAAAAATGTAATAGCACATCATTTAACTGGGAGGTCATCTCAGAAAGCAAGAGTGAGGGGATGGGAAAGACAGGGAAGGAAAAGTGCAAAGCAAGGGCTCATTGCTTTGTCTCAGTAGTGCCTCATTGCTATTGGGTCCTCTGAAAGGGTACAAGATGCCTTTCAAAACTCACCACCAGAGGAAAGGGAGCTACAGCCCTGGTTTCTTGTTGTTTAATTGAGGGTTGTCTCAATGACAACGTGTACCCAACAGTTCTCAGCAGTGATTCCAGTCCACAGCTGAAATACCAGGGTACCTGAGAGAGCCCAGAAAAAGAGCTGAAAGACGCACAGGAGACACTGGAGATGGGATCCCACCAGCCAGAGAGAAGTGAAGTCTGAGCCCACAAAGAACCTTGCATTGCAACTGTGACCACAGCTGTGGGGTCCTGGGGGATACAATGAGGGCCACCAAGGACATCTGGCACAAGAAGAATTCAGTTATTTTTAAAACAAATGCTCTTTTACAAATTTTGTTGTAGTCAATTTTTAATGAATCTTAAATCTTTCTGACATGCAAAGCAATGATTGGCACTTCATTTCATTTATTTTCTTTTCATCAAAAAGAATTAAGCAAGGATAGATTTGGCTGTATTTGTATGAGAGAGGGGAAGACTTCTCACTTCTAGCAGTATTTGTTATCATCAAATTTCACTCTTCTTTGATAACTGAGTTCTAGTAAAAACGATAACAGGCAGTAAAATGGTCAAAATGTGCATGTAGAAAGAACTTAGAAAAAATTCAACAGAATTTGTAAATTGTGATGAGATTGATTGGCAAATATTCATTCCCTTCCCACTTCACACCTGTAATATTAATTAATAGCTCCTAATAAATCATGCATCCATATGCCCAATACTCCTGTGTAATTGCTCTGGTCCAGTGACTTTATTTGACCAATGAGACCTTAGGAAGGATCATGCAAATGAAACTTTATAAACATTTGTGTTCTGGAACATACCCTCTTAGAACTCTCCCCTGTGAAAAGCAGCCACCACAAAAACAAAACTATAGAGACACTATGACTAAACTCCTGAAGAAGTCATCATTTTGATTTTCCAGTGTTTTCTGAGTTCTCACGTGAAAGCAGATTCTTTGATGATCTCAGTTACACCAGGTGAAACAAAAGAGCTCTCCAAAATTCATTCAATATAATAAAGAACTGTATTGTAAGTTACTAAGTTTAGGTCATTTTTGCGGTGTTAGAAAACTGATACAGAAATTGGTGCCAGAAACAGAGTTCTAGGGAACAAAAAAAACCTAAATATACAGCATTGACTTTGGGTGCTGGAAGTGAGTGCAGGAGCAGCACACACTGTCCTGCAGGACAGCAGAAGCTGTTTAACAGAGGTCTAAAAAGTGGTGGAGAGAGTATGGTTGAAGGTTGCAGAAAGGAGTGCAAATAGGATTGTTTCCTTTGACAACCTGGAAGACAAAATGTGTTCAAAACACTTGTGAATATTTCCACATAGAAAGTGGACCACGTCCATTGACTCCTATGACAAGACACACCAAAAGACAGGTGAACTAAACATAGAATTGGTTGACTTCCAAGTAGAATCTATAGAGGCTACTTCCAACCTAGGACTTTATGGGTGGGAAAATAAAATCCTTATCTTCAAGCTCTTCAGGGGAAAGATAAAATCCAGGGTGCCACCATAAAACATGACTTTAGGATCAAGATAAAATCACAGATGAAAGTATAATACCTTTTGTTAAAACCTCAAAGGATTAAATAAATGCTTTATAGACACTCTCAGCTAGTTAAAATGGCTTCTTAGAATTCTCTGGACATTGGTTCACAACAGGCAGCCTCTGGTAGAGATGAGCTGGTCTTGAAGCGACCTGTGAGTGTGGCTCTGGTCTTTTGGAGTACATTATAGTTAGATATAGACAAATCTCATGAATTGTTTAAAGGATTTGAATCATCTTAGGACAAAAGCATTTCAAAATTCACAGTTGGCCCTGGACTTTCTGTAAAAGGAAACAGGTTGAGAAATGGATTCCTCCACAGGCATCTGCCTTTCCTCATAGAAAAAGAAAGTAATCAGAAAACACAGCAAAGGGAAGTGGGAGCAAAGAACCTACAGAGTGCAGCCAGGAGCAATGGACAGGAAAACCACCCCAAGACACATGAAGGGAAAGTCCCCAACCCCAGAACATGAGGAGCTGAATTCCTGTGCCCTTAGGATGAAGGAATTACTATGCACAATGCTGGGTCCCTTCAGTTGCACCCCTTTCTGAATAGGAGCTCTGACTGTCCTGTCCCACTGTGTGTAGCAACTCTGTGTAGATAGCTGGCCTTTTTAGTTAGCAAGCCTTTGCTACCCAAGGAGCCATGCCTAAAGAACAACCTAAGAAGCCATGCATGAGGTGCCATATCCATGACACTTCCTTCTAAGCTGTACCTGCTTTAAATGATGATATTTGCAAGTGCTCTGTGATTCGCATGTTAATGCCTCCTCCATTGTGATGCTATCAAAAGATGCGCTTTGGAGAAGTAATCAAGCCATGAGGGTGTAATTAATTAGTGGATTAGTGACTTACTAAGGGGCTAAGCGTGGGAGTCCAACATTGGGCTTGTCTGCACCACACTGAGTGCAAAGCAATTGTCTTGGGCCACATATACAATATATAATATAGTTGATGTGCATAAATAACAAAATTTAATTTTTAGTAATTATATTGTAATATTAAAAGAGAGGGCAAGTGGCTTCCTAGCCATGGACTGGGCATGCTTGGGAGGCAAGTGAGTGAAGCCCATCTTACCTTCCCTTCTTCCCTTTCTGTCCCTTCCACCATATGAAGACACAGAACTTAGAGCAATATCTAGGAACCAGGAACTGGGGGCTCTCACCAGACAACAAAATTGCCCCCACCTTTACTGTGGATTTCCCAGCCTCCATAACTATAAATTACATGTCTGCTCTTTGTGAATTACTCAGCCTCAAATATTTTGTTATAGCAACACAAGCAAACTAAGATAAAGTTCAAGCCTAAATTTGGTACCAAAATGAGATTAGATTTTTGAAGTCTTGGCAGGGAGAATATTTCTACAAGTGGAGTGGCTGTAAATCACTAAAGGACCAAAGGGCCGTATGCAGTCCACTGCTGTATGGATGTTTCCACTGCAGCTCCTGTTTAGTCCCCTAATACACTGACTCCAGTCTTGGCTGGTCATGTGGTTTGCTTTGGCTAGTTGGACACTATCAAATGCGATGCGGACCACAACTCAATAAACCCTTCCACTTTGGGTCTTGTCTTCCAAGAAAACTGCTACTTGGAGGGCAGTTGTTTTATTTCACGAAGCCCAGACTATTTTCCTGAATTATTAAAGCCAGAAGTGAGAGGCCTTGGAAGGCAGGGCCTGGCCTGAGTGAGTCTCAACTGAATGCAGCTGCACGAGTGACTGCAGCTACACCAAACAAAACGGAAAAAACTGACCAATGGAGTACAGGCAAATGCAGCATTATATCAATAACACAATACTTTGAGGCACTGCGTTTGGATAACTAAAGCTCCATCTCCATGGAAGAGCTCATCCATCATGAGTCTGGCTCGATGTCTTGCATCTTTTTATTCCATATCTAGCATGGTCTTGGCTTTGATCAATTTGGTGTGTGTGGAAATGACAGTACTAATTCTAACAGAAGCTTCGAGGGACATCGTGCATTTGTATTCACCTCTCTAGCAGCCCTGACTTCTGCCATAAGAAGAACATTTGACAAGTGTCCTATTCTCTCCAGCTTTGGGTGCAGATGAGGCACAGATGAGGGGGTGGCAGAGGAGATGCCCAAGGCACAAACTCTGAGGTCATGCAGATGTTGTCACAGTACCTGCACAACTCTAAGACTGAGTTCCTTCTCAGACTGTGTCCCCTGGCTGCCTGTCTCACCTTGCTGTAGTCCTAGTCCTACTCCAGAAAGGAACAAATAAAGGACACCTGCCTCAAATAGCCTGTGGGCACATTAGATGAGAGTAAACATTTATATGATACCAAAGTGTTTGTGGGTGTTTGTTTCTCAGCAGCTTGACAATGCAAACCACACAATCATGGCTTCTGTGCCTTTATATCCCATCCTGCTGCAGTTCGCGCTGGATCTCTAACCTTGGTGTGATTACATTTAGAGATAGGGTCTTATGGAGGTAACTGAGGTTGAGGTTATAATAATGGGAGCCTCGGGCCGGGGATGTAGCTCAGTGGTTCCGCCTGCCTTGCAAGCTAAGGACCTGAGTTCAATCCCCGGCACCAAAAAAAAAAAAAATTATGGGACCCTGATCAGACAGGCCTGGTGTCCTCATAAGAGAAAAAGATGGCAGAGATTTCTCTCTTCATCCCCGCACACAGAGGGAAAGGACTTGGAAGGACATAACCAGAAGGTAGCTTTAGCAAGCCAGAAAAGGAGGCCTCTCCAGAAACTGAACCTTCTGGAAAGCTTGCTCATAGGCTTCTTACACCCAGAATTACAAGAATCATAATTCTTATACCCAGAATTGTAAGAAAATAAAATTGTGCTGCTTAAGTCACCCAGTCAGTGGTATTTTGTTATGAAAGCCCTGCCCCAGTAACACACATACCTAGCATGGTGTGGAACACATGTTCAAAGTTTCTGCCCAAGTGAGAGCTTGCCATCTCTCTTCTCAGCATGAAATACATCATCTTTAATATTTAAAAGGTTCTGAAACCCTGCGTGCAAAAGAAAGTGCCTGTGCACTGGTCATATAACATAAATTACACACTTTAATGTAGTCAATCAGATCTTATTTTGAACTATGGTGCTTCTGTGAACTGAATTTGTGGCATTACCACCTGGATTTACACTTGTCTTTCTCTAAGCTGTATGACCTACTCTTTCATTCCAACATATTGTTTTACTTGTGATTTGTCTACTACACTCAAATTGACCATTTTGCCTTCAAAATATTCCTAAAATCTTAATCATTATCATGAAAAGAAATATGAATATTCAAATGGTATAGCCAATGTGGTGTAGGTAAAAATAGTTTGAATCTGAAACCCAACAACCATGGTTATGATCTTGTCTGTCAGTCTCGGGAGAAACGAAATTCTGTGTCATAGTTTTCTCAACAGTCAGAATGAGAACTAGTGATTCCTGAAGCCATGTATTATTCTAGAGTTTTATGATTTTATGACTCCAAGCTCTAGTACAGTTTCCCAGTTGATTTATATCACATACTGTCATGTTATTTATTAAAGCCTTGGCCTAATCTTAGAGTATAGTTCATGAGTTCTTTTTTCCTTACTGTAAATATCTGATGTTCATTTAAAATAAATCCACAAATTAAGTGTAATTTTTCTCAGAATTTTTGAACATGAGAAAATGTACATGAGTGCTACATAATTAAGTATCATTTATTTTTTCACTGTTTAAGCAAGCTACAGATATTCAATTGCCATTGAAATATTTTTGTAAACCATGCAACCTTTTGCACAAAAGATAATTATGAAATAGCTAACATTCATTTGACCACAACCAATAAATAATTTATGAACTGGGTGTTTGAAATTATGCAAATATTCTAAATACTTTTTGTTGCCTGTGCATCTGAGTAACTATGATTCAGAAGAAAGTGTGCGATGGATTAATAGATTCAACATTGAAGAGATTTGCATTTCTACAGAGTTCTTTTCTTTGCTGGCTCCTACTATCTTTAGTATCATGGCTCAGAAAACAAGCTTGACAATGCTGTCTCTAAATGTATTTGAATATCCTGGCATCCCTATTCATCAGTCTCTTTGATGCTTTAAATGTCTTTTGCTTTCTTTCCAAAACTCTTTATGAAGACAGAGAGATATGCTTTTAGCAGAGTATCCAACTATCTTATAATATACCATAAATGGAGGGAAAGGGGGCCTTTAAATATTTTATATATCTGTGATAGCCTAAGCAGGGTTCTGTTAGAAGAAGTTACGTAATGAGCTCAGTACTGGGAGCACACTGCACACCTGAATTTACAAGTGCCACATACAACACCACACCCCTGCTTAGGAGCTGCTGATTTCCTAAATTCCCTGCACATAAGGAAAATCTTGTTGACACCTGTAAATGGATGGACCAACCCTATCAACAGTTATATATATTATGCCATTGGTATGGAATAACATCTGATGAAAAAAATGTGTTTGATTTGGGATTATAAGCAAGTAGTAGAAGGTTTTATCATTTTTAACAGGTTATCATCTAAAATTAGTTCTTGGAAACTACCAAAAGGTCTGGGGCTCATTCGTTTTTATTTCTTCACATGTCATGGAGTGGAGTGAATCCCCACCTGCCCCAAGTAAAATAACATTATTTTATTAAATTATCCATAAAGAGTGGAGCAAAAGAACACATGTCCAGGTTGTATTTCTCTAATTAAAGATATTCCCAAGTGTCAGGTGAATGTCTCTATATTAGGTAAAGGTTCATTATTTATATTGATAGTAAATGTGTTATTGTTTCACCTTACAACTTTCTTTAATGAAGTATACCTTCGATCTCCAATCAAACTTCTGTTACACAAACTAATATATGTTTTGCTAGACGACTGGTATCTCCTCATTGTCATGTAAATCCATTCAGCATTTAAACAATAAGAAGGAGATAAATTGTACAGAGACCCATGTCGTGACACAGACACAAGTACCTTTGCCGTGAAAGGCCTTTTACCTGTAATGCCTGACTGCTTCGGAGCTATGTAACATTTTGCATATATACATAGAAAGGTCATATCCATCACGTGAGTTCATGGCTTCACTAATATGACTCATTTTCTCTGAAGGAAACAGTTCCTTTTAATCCTAATCAGACTTTCGTAACCACAAAAATTCCCGAAACAATCATTAGGCTTAACTCTTCATCTAAACACAAGATTTCTTTACTATCTCATTACCGTCTGCTCACATCTCAATATTCCTTCCATCCCACCAAACCGTAACTCCTTTTTTAAGGATATTTAGTGTATGCTTTTCAATGCTGAAAACACAAACCTACAAACTGATGGCAGAGATCAAGAGCTCACTTCCTTTGGCATTGTTGCCCGCATGGCATTTGTCATCTCGTCTTCATTTAAAACTGCTACATGCATCTGTGGTTGCACAGCGGAGAGTCTCACTTTCCCCGAAATGGGTGGTAGCATTATTTTCTTATGTTTTCCATTAATAATGAAGCAAAAGAACACATCAAAGCCATGCATCCTGAGGATTGCTTACTGAATTCTACATAGAACTCAACTAAATGAACTTTAAAACATTCCTTTCCATTGAAGTACTCCCTTAAAACAGTGTAAAGGCTGGAGCACCATTTAAGCTGCTTACAATTTCTCTTGCACATTTTATCAGGAAAGCTATCTATCCCAGTTTTCGTCTCTTTAGAAAAATTTTAATGATCTGGGGTCACACCTCTTAAAAAGACTGAGGTCTAGTTTTACATAAGACGGTCCAACTTGTAGGGCTTTATTTTCTTTTTTATGCTCAGACCTCACAAACCGAGGACCACAGTCTTCAAATAGCATTCCTTGTTAAAACTGAACTCAGAAAAGAAGGTTATTCTACCTCAGAATTTTAAATAAAGCTTCTACAACAAAGTTCACTGTTCCAAAGCTTTAAATAAATCTGAATTAAAGCAGCACTCCATTACCAAGGTGTTTAAATCAGGTCCCTGATCCCGGTACTCCTGAAACATGGCCTAACTTTTTAGGGGAGAACGGTGTAGACCTGGGATTGCTTCACACAGTGAACCTGGGACCACCTGCATGGCGATGCCTGGGGGGCTTACTAGCAGCAGATTTGGGGCCTGTCCTAGTCGCCTGGACCAGACTTTCCTTTCCGCAGGCAGGCAGGCAGGCAGGCCCTTCCCCCTGCCCCCGACACCTTCCTGGGAGATTCTCACATGCACTGCAGCCTGAGACCACTGCAGGGCATCCGTTGTTGTGGCCAAAGGGGTCCAGCTGGCATCAACTCTCAATCTCTTAAACTCTTTCATTTCAGGAGCTTGGTGCGTTTCAGTTGAACCTTGCCACCACCTCTTTGAGGCCAGGATTATGCTAAGAAGATTAAGGTCCCTCCAGATATTCAGAACTTTTGTCTCCCTGCTGTCAGCAACTAAGGAAGCTGGCAAACGCTGGTCTCGCAGTAGCATTTAGTGCCGGTCAACACACCGTATGGGCTAACATCTGAGCCCAGAAATAGGAAAGGCGAATATAAATAGATTTGAATTGGGGTTGGACAAGGATTTGGCAGGCAAAAAATGACTGTGTGTTGATGGGGTGGGAAAGGAGAGCTGCCAATTGAAGCATTCGTGGTCTAGGAGCTTCCTGACCCCATCCACTCCCGGAGCGAGAAGTTCCTGTGTGCTCGCTGGACTTCGAGCCTTTGGTTATACTTAGGGAGGTTGCTGCTTTTCCTAGCGGCTTTCACATGCATGTTAGTTGTGTTTGGCATTAGGCAGCAGTATTTGAAGAGTGTCTGGCCCCCACCAGCATTTAGTTGAGCCAGTCAGTGGAAAAAATGACAGTGGTATCTGGCATAGAATTCAGGTGTTAAAATACCTTTATTAAAATAAAGGAAGTAGCACCTATTAGGAAATGACCCCAAACTACCAAATTTTATTAGACCTGGAGGAGGTGTTTCCCTCCTGCCCCCTTTAAAGCATATTGTGAATTCCCTTATGTTGTTCATGGTATTTAAGTACAGAAATGGGTGCATTCAGTAATTTCAGAGTTTCAGTGCTATTTTTATTGTGACTCATTTTGTGTAGTATCAGGGAATACCGAGCTGTGACTTGGCATGTTTCAGTAAAACTTTTTGTTACATATTTAGCTAAAAACGAAAATTTGATGGGGTAGAAGAGGGAGTCAACACTACTGGCAATTTCCCATTAGCAGTGCAGGAGGTACACGTCAAAAATAAAGCTTGTGGGATAAATTTGAACATGGCATCCACTCAAAAGAAATGACATTTCTCTTTGTCATCCCGAGGTGGGAGAGGGGACTTGACAGGAGCAGCGAAACCGCACTCTGTAATATGCGTCTGAAGCCAGGCCTGATGTCAGCAGCCTGCACACAAGGCTGTGGGAGAAGTGGACCATGTCCGCCCTCCACAACCCTACAAAACCGCTTTAAAGTCAGCACGAGGTGCCGGCTCTACCCCCTCCTCAATGAAAAGCATACTTCTTGATTAAAAATGTATGTTTCTACTTTATGCCAAAACGAGAGAGCATTATTTTCAGGATGATCATAGAAACCAAGTTAAATGTGTTTCTTATTTCAAGAGATAAAAAAGCATCACAACTTGGTAAAGAGACATATTCCGTGCTGGATGTTGGTTTAATGTAGCACTACTATGCACGTAATTTATTTTGAAACACAGTGATGTATGAAAATCTGCAGCATTTTTGACAGAATGAGATTACACATCCATCCTCCTCCAAGCCTTAAAGAAAGAAAACCTTGACTTAGCCTGCCAGTCTTATAGATAATATCTGCGTATGTCTGCATTATAATACCCTTGCTGTTATTTCCACTCTGAGAGATAGTAATTCCTGTGGTAATTTCATCCCTAAAAGGTTCCCATAGGAGGAAGGTGAATGGTCAGAAAAAGATATTGAAGATAATTTGTAGTTCTGTTGGACAACTTCTCGAGTCAGTTTGATTCTGCCTTGTCAGGCAAGAGACTAAGACAGGAAGTGTATGAATGGGAGAGAATTTGTAGGCAATCCAGCTTCCTCCTTTGCAGAGGGTAATCTCCTTTAGGGGGCAGAAGGCTCAAGGAGAATGCACATACTGACTTGCATGCTCTTTCCAGGCTCAAGAAGAGAGAGATCATTGTCTGAACCAAGATCTAATTTACTAGGTAATAATGACTTTCCAGCCCTTGCATTCCCTTCTCAGGCATGAAGCAGAGACTGCAGGTGAATTACATCGTACGCGGAATAGAGAGATACAGGGAGAAATGGAAAGAAAGAGCAGAGGAGAGGAGAAGAGCGGAGAGAGGGGAGGGAGGGGAGAGGGATGAGGTTTATTATCCACAACGGAACAAAGCAAATCCTAAACTTCAGTAACGTATTTATTCTATCACAATATTAAAGGTGACTATCACTTTTATATTCTTGGCCTTAAGAATATTTTACGGAAGAGACTCATTAAAAGGCACAAATAAATACCATATCCTTCTGGATGTTTTCTATTGTATATAACTTAATAGCCTTTTAAATCAATTCTCATAATTAGAAAATTAACTATCCATCATTCTACAAAGTAGAAATTTCTATCAGTAGACATTTTTGTCTTCTCCTGATTTTATTAACCTAGATGCAAGAACTATCTTTTGAATAATTAAAATTTAACTTTGTTTAATTTATATTTAGCATCAAAATATATGCTTAATAGGAAGATCTCTTAAAATTTCTTAATCTATGAGTAATATTTAAAATAAATCTTTATTATCAAACTTCATTAAATAGAATAATCCATTGCCCACCCATTCTAGACAATACATTTTCTATAATCATACACTAAAAAGACAGTAATATTAGAATATGTATCAAAAAGAGAAATTATAAAATTATGTGCTGATCTATTAATATATGAAACACTAGAAATACAGAAATATTTCATTTCTCAGAATCGATTTAATATCTACTCTGTGCTTTCTAATATATAAACTATTACAGAATACTCAGGAAACACATGGCATTGTTCCTTAGGAAACTTATAACACAGGTCAGATTTTCACACGAGTGGGCGAAGAGAAACATAGTACAAAATATCATCCGAATGTGGAACACATCTAAGCAATGTGTTCACCGAGAGAGCTGTAGATAGAAACATGGGCCCTGAAACCAGATGAGGAATCCTTGTTTTATCACTTCAGAAAAAAGCAGCATTATGGCTGTCAATTCAACAATATCTGTAAACTGTGGTTACTCAGAAGCCCCAAAATGTACACACGCCATGGCCAAATGTTTCTAAACTTTGCATAACTTGCTCTGCTCAATTTCAACACATATTCACACAGTGTCTTATATCAAACCCCCAAATATTCCAGAAATCAAATATTAAAACTCTAAGTCTTTGGGTATTAGGTAGAAATGGTCTTTAAAATTTCACACCTTGAAAAATCATAGATATGAAAACCTTATACTTCTTTCTCAATAGAGCAGCCAACGTACTTCTTGGATTAAGTACCCAGGGCATGGAAAATGGCTAGACTATCAGTTTGGAGTATTTCTGGGACTGGAGCTGTGCTACCATTCTTGCTACCTGGGAATAATAGGCACTGCTAGTGCTCTAGTTATTGTTATAGCTGGTAGGGGTCTTTTAATAGGTTATTTAGAAAAAAGAAAAGAGGACAATTGACCCTGGGTGGCTTTCAAATGGCGCTATTACTGGTTTGTTTTCATAGATTGGCAGTACCCTACAAGAGGCAATGTTCAAGAAATGAAATTACAGTTGTATTAACAGCTTCAAATTAGGGGTATTTTTTCAAATCGTTGTGTGGGTTTTAGTGGCTCAAGAACGAGTGGTTTTAATTGGGCCTTCTTGTTCGCAGCCTTCAGGAAAATCTTTCAGTCCCAACAGAAGGAAGGGAGGATCGAGTTGAGAGCCACACCATTATTTTTATGAAACTGCTGGTCAGCATCTGGCCAAATTTTACCATAATTTATCCAACAAAATTAAAATTCTGCATCCTGGTCCTTCATACTATGAAGTTGAAAGATCTCTCTTGGGTAGAATCTTCAGAAGCTGTATTGCACCAGGTTCCTGCATAATAAAATGATCTTCTGAGAAGTTGACTAGCATATTTTGGCTGTGAGCATCAGAAAATACCACAAACAAAATATTTGTATAGCTTATAAAACACTCAAGTGGAGTATTAAAAGCATCTGTTTTCAAGGAATATAATTATAAAGTACTTGAAGTGAATCAGGAGGCAGGATTCACAAAACATTAAACATGTCGTAAACAAACCATTTGACTCATCCAAATACTATGGGCAATGGATGGACTGCTGATTTACAAAGAAATACTTTCATTGAAGATTCTGACACCAGAAACTGTGACTGCAAGGGTCAAATGCTTCCTGATGTCACTCTGGGATGAATAAATTCTGGGTCACTTACCAAAGCAGTTGGAGATTCTTTTTAAAAGAAACACAGGAACAAAGATAGCCTTAATTGTTTACCTTTTGAGGAACATGTAAGCTGGCCAATTCACATGGCGAAAATGATTGTGATCAAGTATGTGTTGATGGATAATATTAGAATGAGTTATGTACTCGAGAACTAGACTATGCTTAATTTCTAAAAGGGCCTTAACTGCCTCTCTGGAGTGAAAAATTCCAATGTGTTGAAATGCAAAGTATCTCTTTTGTTTTTATTTGGGTATATCAAAAACAAGAAACTTCACCATGGACATCAAAAAATCAAATATAATTCATAATCATACTGCTGTTTGGTGAAGGAAGAACACACAGAATCCACTTTCTAAGATTAAATTGAAGTTTCCTTCTCCAAATGTTAAGCTAAAATTATGGACAAAATTCTTTTCTCACATTTGCATCATGGGACTTAAGCCTGTTATTCTTTCCTCCTACAAGACAGACTCCTGGGAGTCTTACATACTTATCACAAGCAAAATATTGGATTTGACATCTGCAATATACATCTTTGTTGAATTTTGCCCTGAATCAAAATACAAGCCTGTTTTATATTGTTCTCCAGAGGTCTGAGGAAAGAGTTTGGTTATTTTGCAGTCTCAAGAATTATATTAATTTTTCAGAAAGATGGTCTCTAAAAGCATTAATCCTATAGGAATATGGCAATTAAGATAATTTTATCCCATGCATATAGGCATAAACTTTGTGCTATTTACAAGAACAGAAATCAGAAGGAGAGAAGAGGCAGGGAGGAGGAGGAAGAGGAAGATACCATGAAAAGCAGAGGTTACTAGGTGTCAAGACTGGGGGCTCCGAAATGCAAGGAGATCCTGAGGTTAGCAGATCCGAATGTACTCATGGAGAGCAGTTGCTATAATTCTAAGACTCTAAAACAAGTATTGAAGCTTTATATTCTTTTCTATAAAACTCTCCCTCTCCTTTTTTTCTCATTTAATGTGTTTTATTTGACTGCTGATTGGAGTATTCGACCCTGGCAGTTCTCTTCACAGACAGAATGTTCAACCTGAGAACTTTTAGCAAGCCACACAAGACCGGCCTTGGGACCCAGTGACATCTTTGAACTCTGGCTCTTTCCTAGAGCTTGATTAGAGATTTTATCCTGACTGCCAAAGGCAATGGGAGCCTTTAATGAGAAATCTGTTTTGCGCAGGAGTCATTGATACAGGGAGGAGAGGGAATCTACAAATTAGAAGCTAACTTGGCTGAAAAGCTACATGACTGAAAAATCACTTTAAAGAATCACAGCATTATAAATCACCAGATAATTAGGCATGAAATATAGAAAATAAGTGTAAGGCATATGGAGAACAATTTTATAGATATTGTTAATATGAATCTTAAATGCCACCATAAATGTTTTGCTACCTCACATTCATAGTGATATAAGAGTTTGAATCAATGAAAATTCTACCATTTGAAAAGGGAAAATAGAAAATATATGTATCACATCTGATGTTATTTGATGTCCTTTTTTTTTTTTTTTTTTGAGAAAGAATCTCACTATGTAGCTAAGGCTGGCCTCCAACTGCCAGTGATCCTCCTGGTGAGGATCCTCCTGCCTCAGCCTCCTCAGTGCTGAGACTACAGGTGTGTACCACCATCCTGGTTATGTCCTTTTTCCTGAAAGGACACATTTTTTCTTATGGTTTTGATATAAAAGTTTCAAGGAAAATGTATTCCTATTTGTAATATTTCCCTTATATTTTTCTTAATTTTGTTAATATACAGAATAATTAAAAAAGAATTTTGTAAAGAGTGCAAATGCTGTATGTAAATTGGGGCAGTATGCTATTAAACATGAACTTACCTTGTTTAGAGTTATTCTTTTCTCCTCAGAATCCACTATCTTAAAATTAAAAATCTGAATTAGAGATCTGAAATACTCAACTAATCTGGTGAATATTACTATAAACTTCACAAATTCCAATGGGATTAGTTGTTAACTTTTTCAGTAAAAGAGATCTATTAAATTTTTCTATAGATTTTCATTGAGTCATTCCAAATTATTCCGTATGTTGGTTGGATATAATTTGATGGACTGTTATACAGGCAGGGCACCATGGTATTTCAGTCACATTCTCAATTTCCAAAGAGACCACCAAATTACTCAGGAGGAAGGAGCAATTTTGAGTCCTGAAGGTGCCTTTTAATGGTGCTAATACAGAAGATAAACTTAGAACCATATTATTTTTATCTCTGTCAGGATTTCAATGCTTTGATCCATTCAGGAAAACAAAGTTCAAAGTTTTATGTAAGCTCAAGCATAGATTATATGGCTTACTCCACGGCAATCCCCCTGGGAACCTGTTAGGAGGTAGCATGAATCTTTCTGACCTGGGCTGTTATTCCAGCAAACTGATCACCCCCACCACCGCATGGAAGGCAAATGGGTCCTGTGGTCTCTATCCGTGCCCTAGTTTTTCTCCTTTTCCTTTTCCTGTGTTTTAGCCATTTTATCTGGTACACCACTGAGATACTCTTCTCTTAACCTTCCTTACAAGTCATGTATTCTTTCTTCAGAAAACATAGATAGGTGCCAGGAATACTAGATGTTTACTGTAGTGACTGTGGAGGTCTGAGTATTTTTAAGGCAAGGAAACTAGTGTTTTAAAAAAGATCTCTATTTTAATCCAATCCACCTCCAGTGCTGCAAAATGCGGTACAAAAATGTTTGTTGAAATATTTAGCAGTTACCAGTTAAACTAAAGAATTAAGGCTCAAAAATAAAAAGATATAAACTCAATAGCATATTGGACCAATATAATTAATTTTAACTTTCAATTACAGTCAAATGTGGGAGTTCCACAGAGTGATAATTCAAAACCCTCAACATATATGCCTGATCCCATTCATTTTGACTATTTCCAGCACTAAGCATGGGATTTGTTTGAATGTTTGCTTGTCAATTAAAATATGAGCCACACCCACTATAATTCTGCAAGATCTGAGTCCCTTGAGGTTTCTGGTCACCTCTATCTATTGGGGTGTTCAGCCCTCTCTTCTGCCCCCACCTTGTTTTCCTAGCAGATTCTTTTCTCTAATTATGTGTCACTTATTACCCTGTTTTATCACACACATGTATACCTGTGTGCATAATATGCAGTTTGTTTTCACTTTATTTTTAATTTTATGAAGAGGGATCTTATCTGCATTTTGAAGATGTTTATTTTACTCCAAATTATGTTCTGAAGCTTTGTCTATGTAGCTGTAGATCAAGGCAATGTTAATAGCTGTATATTATCCCACTATAAGTTTCTATCACACATTTTTATGTATTATCCCATTAATTTTCATTTGAATTTTTTCTCATTTTTTGCTTTTATGACATTTCACTGTAATAATTCAAGGACATGTAGAAATTGAATGCCTGAGTCACCAGATAAATTGGAAGCCTTACAGGATAAGGCCAAATTGTTTTCTATTTTTTAATCTGAATTTTTAATTTCTTTTAAAGCTAATATAAAGTTAGCAGTATGTGGAAACTTGAACAGATAATATACAAGTATATAATTTAAATAAATAATACATGGATGCAATAACATTTTCAAGAAATATAAAAAGGTGTACAAGAAATATGTCCCTTCCTATTTCTGTCCTTTAGTCCTTAATGTGTCCTTGTCAGAGCCAAACATAGTAGACTCGAATACTATATGTTATTCTTTAAAATCCTTAATGTTAACAAATCATTTTTTGAATGTGAATTTGATATTTGAAATATTCAAATACTCAGAGTCAACTTAAGGATTACTACTTAAGGATTACTAAACAGAATTGTGTGTCAAATTTTATGTCTAAAATTAATGAGTATATATATGATAAAGGGTATCTATTAAGACACTGTAGCTGATATAAAATTTAATGATGAGACATTTTGGAGTTTTCCCCCCTAAGATTAAGAACAATGCAAGGGTGATGACTTTCACAACTTCCATTCATTAGTATACTAGAGGTCTTAGCCTGAATAATACAACAAGAAGGAAGAGGGTTAGAAGGGGCAGAAAAAGAACTAAAACTGTCCCTACTCATACATGATTTAAATATCTGCACAGCCAATCCTAAAGAACCAGAAGGAGGAAAACACTACTGAACTATCAAATAAATTTGGCAAATCTCAGGATATTGTTTGATACATAAAACTAAACTACACTTCGCATATTAGGATCTAATGATTGGAAGCTTATTATGAAAAGTGTACTATTGACATTAGCATAAAATACCTTAGAAATTAATTTCACCAAAGTCATTTAACACTAAACTGACAACTATGCAATGTGGCTGAGAGAAGTTACAGAAGCCATACATTAGCAGAAAGCCAAAACATGGCCATGGCTTATAAAGACTTAATATTTTTAAAAAGTGATTCTACAAAAATTGACTTACATATTTAACTCTATCTCACTTACTACACCATTGTGCATTTTACATAAGTTTAAAACCTAATTTTTATAATTACATGAAAGCGCAAATGACTGCAAATGACCATGACAACTTGAAAAAGAGAAAATTGAATGACTTACACCACTTGATTCTAATACCCACTATAAAGCTACAGTAATAAAACAATGTAGTAGTGACCTAAGGATATAAAAATAGATTGAGAAAATAGAATAGACTCTGAAGTAGACATGATTTGATGCACATAATTTATTTTTCAACCAAGGAACCAAAGCAATCCAATGGAGAAAATGATTCTTAACAAATGGTGCTGGAACTTGATAACCATATTTGGAGAAAAAAAGAATACAAAAATGTCCTAAATCACACAATACAAAACACTGCTTTGAAGTGGATCACGGATTTAACAGGAAAAGTTAAATTATGCAGCTTTTTAAAAGAAGATGAAATGTTGAGCATAATGGTGCTTGACTGTAATCTCAGATACTCCAGTGGCCGAGGCAGAAGGGTTACAAATTTGAGGTCAGCATGGGCAATCGAGTAAGACCATGTGTCAAATACAGCTGAGAATGTAGTTCAGGAGTAGAGCTCTTGCCTAGCATGCATGAGGCACTGAGTGAAACTTCGAGGAGAGAGGGAGAGAGGGATAGATGGAGAGAGACAGAATCTGGCAACAGCTTTGCATTCATAATGTTCAAAGAGCTCCCTATAACAACTCAGTATTTAAAAGACAACAGTAATAAGCAAAAGACCTAAACAAACACTTCACAAGAAAAGTATACGAGAGACCAGCATACATATGGAAAAGCACATCACCATGGACAAGCAAACTAAAACCACAAGGACACACAAACTTACTCTGTCTAGAATTAACTAGATTGACTATCCCTTGTTGCACTGGGGCAAAACTGGAAAACTGGAATTCATACACTGCTAATGAAAAGGTAAAAAGGTATAACTACTTCGAAAATGTATTTATTGTAAAATTAAGCAACACTTACCAATTAACCTGGCAAGTCTGCTCATAGGTATTTATGTAAAAAAATATGACTACAAAATGCTTATAGAAAAATATAATCAAAACTAAGAACATAAATGTCTAATAACAGAAGAATAGGTAAACACATTGTGCTACATTTCTGTACTGAAATATTACTCCCTAATAACAAAACAATATATTGATAACCACAAAAACACAAATGGGTCTTACAGACATTCTGAGAGGAAAATACCAGACACAAAACAGTACATATTGTATGTCTTCTTTATATCCAAAATGGAAAGGAGAAATGGTTCTACATCTCTGGAGGTAATCAGAAATAATCAAAATGAGGGCCGGGGATTTAGCTCAGTGGTTCCAGTGCCTGCCTCATGAGCGCAACGTTCTCAGTTCTATCCCCAGTACCAAAAAAATAAATAACATTTTAAAAAATCAAAATGGCCACTGGTAGGGACAGTGTGGGCTAAATTAGGCCAGGTGACTCTAATGGGTCTTTCCAATATTGATAGTCTATGATTACGATCATTTAAAAATAACCTAGAAACTCAGTTTTCTAAACTTTAAATCTTAGACAATACCCAAGGAATGTATGCAACTGGTCTGGCAGTGATTATTACTGCTATTTTGACAAAGATCTAAAACACAGTTTGGAGAAATCAGCAGGTCACTGTTTTATGAGAAGTGGCAAACAGTTGCAGCCTGAAGAGTGTTACCTCATAAACATGTGATCTTCTATGTTATAAGAGTAACGCTGACATGTCCACTAGTTAAAGGCCAAATCAAATCTCAGCAGGGACTGATGAGCAGGAGCATCCTGCTGTCTAGCACCTTCCAGAGAGAACACATTTTTGTAGGTTAGTAAAAGCTGACATTCCGTATTTTTATTTTGTATTAATCTCTTGTGATACATTCTCTTGCTTGAATGGCAGAAAGAATGGCTAATCTCACGTATATATGAAAGACCTCAGCTACAGATAGGTAGCCGTAAATGGAAGGAATGTTTTAACTAACATTTTTAGATATTTGCATACATTCATCTTTAATACTTCATTAATACTATTCCCAAATTCAACAAGTGGTAGTTGCTTAAAGGTTAATTTTCAGTGTAATATCTTAGGCTCTATCGATGAACTTTGTTTACTATTTTTCATGAAATCCATTGGTTTAGCTTGCACTTTGAATAGATCTTTTAATCATGTATAATTTAAACCATCACACATCAGACATTCGCAAAATCTTAGTTCACCATTATGCAGGTCTTCCAAATGTTGAACATTTCATTATACACAATGGAAAAACTCATGTCCATTAATGTCACTGTTGATGACATCAGAGAAGTCTTCACATACTGTAAAGCTGTCAAGTTGCTAGTGGTAATTACAAGTTCTCCAAAAGTCTCATTTTCTCTTAAAGTCTCAAATTTTGTCATAGGTAACAAATACTATTAGTGGTTTTCCTTGAAGGACAAGTTCATTTAATTCATTTATGAGAAAATATTTCCCAAATACTCAAGCCCACCCAACCATAGTGTGTTTGCCAGTCATTTTCCCCATAGCATAGTCTTCCATTAACTTGCAACACAAACACTAGCACAACTGTGTGTCCTCAAAATAACTCTGGGACTTCTGGATCCAGCATACATTGACCACACAAAGTATGAAAGACTGACCTACTCAAGAGTGGACTAATAATAAAAATCAAACATTCATGCTGCTTTTTCAAGAACACTACTAAGGAGATACCAATTTACTTTTCCCATAAGGGCTTGGCAGTTGCTACTATTATACTTAGATGTCATTGCTTTTCTGCTAAGATATTAGAAGTTTTCTCCATTATTGCTTTGCAGTATCAATGAAATGTCAACACTGAAAAAGTCAGTAACATCTGCTGTGTCTCAATGTGGTTTGAAAACTCATATTGAAAGTTAATCTTCATTGAGAGATATTAAGAGAATGGAAATTTAATATGACTGTGGTGTTTAGGATGGGATTTGAGGGAAGTGATTAAGACTGCATAAGAACATCAAATTAGAGTCCTATTACTCAATATGGGTAGCTTAATAAGAAGGGAGGAACCAACACACACACACCCCTCATCTCTGTCCGTGTGATATCTTGTACCACCTCAGGCCTCTGTTAGCAAGGCCATGCTAAGAGGCAGCTTTGGGATCTTAGAGCAGACCTGTGAGCCAAAATAAAACTGCTTTATAATCTACTTAATGTGTGGTACTGTGCTATTTGCGACAGAAAATGGATAAAGAAAGCATCCTACTATTATTGTGAAAAATAACTGACATTTTAGTCTTCCTAAAAGTGTCAGTGAGACCCCCTGAGATCAACAAAGCACAACATGAGAACATTAGGTAGGTTGATACATACTGTATACAGCATTCAGCATATTGAAAGAGATACACAGTGAAGCTATTGCTATGTAGTCATTCTCTTACTTAGGGAACAAAAGACCACCTGCCCTCATCTTGATTTGATTTTAGAAAAACAAGTTTACATTTCTTCATTTTTAAAAATCATTGGAATAAAAACATATTTTCATAACACATGTGCAGTTGGATATTCGTATATGTCTATGTATGTGTGTAGACATACAGATGTACATCCACATACGAAAAAAAAGGCAACTTGAATTTTTCTCCATGGTTTTGAATAATACAAAGTATAACATGGTGTTGGCCTGATTATGCTAGTTGGTTTTCCACACTATTTAGCAAGACAGAGCCGGGAGGATTGACTAAGTACTAAAACTAGGCACAACCTACTCTCTCACTGCGACGATGCTAGATTTCCAGTCATCCCAAACCCTAACCGTGTCACTGAGGGCTCCACTGTCACATATGTAACTGAGCTACACTATATTATTTAGAATATTCAGGACTATTATTTTTAACTCTTCAATTTCTTAAGCACATTACTTTGTGGGACAGATGCTAAGGGGGAGGGAAATTTGCCAAGAAAAGCTTTAAAAAGACACAGTAATTAGCTGAAGACACCACTCCTCCCCCAGGAAGAAAGAAAGGCAGCATTGCTTGTGTACTGGGGGTGGGAGATGCCCTTTAAAAATATTACATAATCTCTGCACTTTCTAGTTCTCATCTACCAAAAAACGTAATAGCATTCCTTCCCTTACATGTCCACATTAGGTCAAAAATCGATTTTAGAACTGGATGAATACAATAAAACATTTGTGAAAGAGCAAAATATCAGTCATATCCAGTCAGGCAGATTTATCAAATATCAAGCAGCCAACATTTAGATTCTTTAATGTTCAGACTGTCAGTAAAAAGACCTCTGAATTTAAGCCCAGACTCTTCTTAACACTTTCTGCAATATCTGAGAAAATTAATCTGGAAGAAAACACCCAGCCATTACTGCCTTCTTTTTCCCATGAGGTCACATCCTCCATTTCTTCCTTCTCCATACATCCTTCCCTTCCTTTCTCTTCACTCCTTCCTCGAATATTTTTGAGTACTTACAATGAGCCAAACCATGAGGCAATATTGCATAGAAAGTGTTATGCCTCAACGTATTTGTCTTTTTCGATCTGTGGAAATGATTAGAGGAACTTTAGGAAACAACGCAATAGAAACTGTACCAATAATACATAATTACCGAAGACAGCAACAGCTTCTTCCCTGTAATTAGGAGTTTCCCCCAGTCTTTGCTGTCTTTTCTTCTATCGTGTCCCAAATTCTGTGCTGATGATTGTGTGCTATATTTCTTTAATGTCCCTTGTTCTGTATGTCACTTTGGCATTGTGTAATTTCCTGACTTTTGCTCAATTCCAGTCATTTAATAACAACATTGACTATTCAGTTTGCAAGTACTTACTCCCTTTGTTTTGGTGTTTTCATTACCATCACTGAAATTTTCACTTCCTTGGCATCTTCTGGCACATTTATAAAATGTACACTAATATGGCAGGACAGTGTACACGGTGTTTAGTGAGGTCTTGCGCCCTGATGTCAGTCATCCTGAGTTTGGAATCCAATTCGCTCAGGTCCTGGCTTTGGCACCAGAGGCAAATAACCTAGTCTCTTTAATCCTCTGCCTTCTTTTCAGCCACACTGTAACTCCTTCACAGGGTTGCCGTGCGCTTCATTGCGACCGTGCGCATAGCACTTGACACACACTAAAGGAAGAACACATTTCCATCCCCTAACATTCACATGGAAAATATATTATTTTCTTCTATATTCACTTATGACCTTGATTGGCACAGCTTACTCAGCACACCTCGCACTTTGACCCATAAATAAATGTCACTCTTGCCTGCTGATGTTCTCACACCATCAGCTCTCCCAGATCTCCAGCTTGCTGGTTGGACATCTTGGAATCATCAGCCTCCGTTCCTGTGTGAGTCAGGTCCTTATGATAACTCTCTGTCTTTGTCTCTCTGGCCTTCTGTCTCTCTCTGTCTCCCTCTGTCTCTGTTTCTCTCCCTCTCTCTCTCTCCACACACACACACAAACACACTATATATGTATATACATGGTAGGATTTGTTTAGCTAGCGAACCCTGAATAACGCCTTGCTTTCATGTGAGAGTAGTAAGTCAATACTGATTTTTTTATTTATTCGTCAAGAGAAGGCAGAAATCTGGAATGTTTGCTATCTCTATATTAAATATTACTCTATATTAAAGTTAAATAAATAAAAAATAACACATCTCATCAGCTAAGCAAAGTATGTCAAGAGGTCGCAGGCACCCTAAGACCTCCAATTTTTTATCTAGATAGTTAGGAGTCATTAGAAGTTTTTTGAGCAAGATCATTTCAGCATAAGCACAAGAATTAAAAGGGGGCATGCTAAGGGCTCCCAGACCAGTTATAAAATTTGTGCAATGATGGAAACAGAAACGATAGCAGTCATAACTGAGACTACAAAGCCTGGAGCACTTGAGAAATGTGGTAATAGGAGGATGAGGAATGAGACTGACCACTACATGGTAGGGTTAGTGGGCAGGCTGCTGGCAGAAGTGTGGCGTACTTCTCCAGCTGCTGGGAGACCAACTGGTATCTGATTTCATCGCCTTGACAGACAAACAAGCAAACAGAAATCTTGTTTTGTGAAATACATGTCCTTATTCAAGTAGTACTGATGAATAGAGCAGGTATATTTCAAGGCCTCAACAGCCTGAGAAGTAAGCTTATCACAGATTCAGGTAAGAGTCTTCTCTGGCTGCAGGGTAGGCAGCATTTGGCCCCGAGGGTCCAGAGATCTAGACTTTCTTCTCTGGAAGGTCTGCCACATCCTAGAGCATCTCTCTGGGCCTTCACTCTGTCAGTGGACAGGTAAAGAATCTTCAGAATCAACCAGGAGGTCTTCTCGGGCCTAGTGTAGAAGCAGATGACATGTTATCTGCCCATAATTTACGGAGTACAACTCAGTCACCAATCCACACCAAACTACAAAGGACAAAGAAAGAGCCATGATAAACACCTCACCACTCTGCCACACTATAGGTAGAAGTTCTCATTCTCTTTGAGCCTATTTTCTCAACTGCAGAATGAAAGACGTGGATTTGGTACTTTAGGAGACGGCTTCCACTATATTAAGTTTTGTATTAATTGAGTAGAAGCATTCTAAGGCCAAAAAAGGCACATTTTCTTTCTTCCACAGTAAAGCTGTAGATAAATACTTTATGTTCAAACTGACTCTCCATATTGAGATAAATGGGAAAACATTTGGCATAATTTATTTTTTTAGAATTTGCAAAGAGGAAGTTTGGAAATATCTGTGTAATTGCCACAATTTTTTCCTTCTATTGGCTACTGGATCTATCTCTTCTCAATTTGTTGTTTTGCTCTTCTCACTACAGTTGTTTCATTATTATTGTGCATAGGTTTTTATTTCTAAGATCTTCTTTACATATGGAAATTTTCCCGTGATTATTTCACATTATCATAATACTTAGGTTATTTTAAGCATATGAGATAGTCTCCCAATCATAGCTAAACTCACTTTAGCCTTTGACAAATCATACTCTATTGCCATAAAAGCAACAAGTAGTCTTAATAAAATATTAGAATCTTTTATTTTATAAAAAAAATTCAAATTCAGCTGCTATATTAAAAGCATAGTATCCCCTACATGACAAAGCTGGTATCTTTTAGGGAATTGTATTAAAACAAAGATCCTTTAGATGAGGATTTACAGCTGGGTAACAAGTCATAAAAATTTCCCTAGTTTCAAGGCTGGGGACTGAGCTCAGTGGTGCCACACCTGCCTCAAAAGTGCAAGGTCCCTAGATTGATCCCTGGTACTACAGGGGGAAAAGCTTTCCCTGGTTGCCTTGTAAACACTCTGCTCGGTGGTACTGATCAAGCAAATCATAATGGGCTCCTTCAGATTCTTGACCAGAGTGAACATTGCCTCAGGTTCCTGTCCTTTCTTTATTCTCCCCGAGCTGCTGACAAGATGTGTTGCTGTTGTAAAACAAGTGATGCCACCAGCTCTAGGACGACATTTTCCAAGTTTCTCCAGTCACTCTACTTACTCTGGCTACAGATCATTTTTTGCCCTAATGATAATTATGTCTTTACTTAGGAAAAATGTATTCTAGCTACTATTATCTTTTTCTTCTACTACTGCCCAATAAACCACCGACTCTACTTTGAGAAGAGATTTTTTTTAATTTCTGCCCGTGGTTTATTAGAGGAAATATATGAAATATTTTTCCTTTTTTAAAATAATACCTTATACATGTTTAACTGAGAAAAGGCAATGTTCAAACAACTTATTTTATTAGCAATTATCATAACACTGATCACATACAATGAATTGACATCATACAATATCTCCTTTCTGCATTTCTATACACCAAGATATTCTATAATAATGGTGCTGAGTATGTAGAAAAGGGTAATGTGATTTTTCAGAGTTTAATTAATACTGAATGGAATTATGCTAAGAACAAATAAAAGACGAACAGCTCTTTCTTTTCATTCTCTTGTTCCTAAAAAATAATTTATAATTTCAACTTTTCTGCTACTTCTCCAAAATCCTAGTTTTAAGCCAATCAAAAGATGCCAACATATTCCAAAGTGAGAGAATACTTTGGAGTCTGAGCTCCTCCTGTCTCTCTTGTCTTTAAGGGATTTTAAGTCTTTTCTTTCCCAAGCTGCCAGTTATGCTGAATTGTTCTGAAATGTGAATGATTTTTTTCTGTAAATATGAGCTACCATCAACCAGAGCAACAATAAGAACTTCACACTTGTCATTTACTAAAACCTGCCTTTTGAGCCCTGTCAGTCATGTGCCTCTACATGTGTGTTTCTTGGTTGGAGCAGCGTTGTTTTATGGCAGCTTCTGTTTAGGAATTCATGTCGCTGTTTGGCATTTATGTAGTTCAGCTGTTAGAGAGTCAGGGTAGGAAGAAAGGAAACATGCAGGAGTGAAGGTTTCAGGGGCAAAGAGGGAAACAAGAAAGAGCTTTAGATTATGAAATAACAATGGCAGCCATGTGGCAGCAATAAACCTCAGGCAAGCCCATGCGTTTAGGACACATTGAGACAGCACAGCAGATGCAACCCACACCCACGCTGATAATCTGGGTGGCCCAGTGCAGGTACAAAGGGCAAGTGTCCCATGAAATAATAGCAGTTACCCTCACCTTTCAGTATCTGTCATTCTTTACAACACTCAGCTTGATTACAATGAGTCCCACTGAGCTCAGAGGTGCTTAAAGCACAGACAAAGTGACTCTAAGAAGAAAGTCTGCTGAAGAAAAGTTGAATACTTTAGATTCAACACAGGAATCGTGCACAGGATTTATAGTGTGGGTTTAAATACGATCAGAAGTTCCGACATATAGCCACCATTTATCTGCGTAAAACTGTATCCCTTGGGGCTGTTGCATTTTAATGGGAAAATAATAGGAGTAGGCTTCCTTTGGAGTTCTCCAAAAGGATTCCATTCCTATAGCATTCTCAGTGCTATTCCTATTAATATCCACTCACTAAGAAACCCTGAGTTCAGATATTGGAGGTTTAGGAAGTGGGCTTTCTTAGCATATGTAAACAAAGGTAATGCAAACTAAATTTCACCCCTGTTCTAAATGACTCCAGGCAAGGTAACATAGGTGCTCATTCACGTTTAACTGACATTTTCTTTTTGTTCTTGCCAAAGAGAAAACTGTAGACTTTCAGGGATACTATGGAAGATGTGGGTTACAAATAAAGAGACATAAATAAGTAGTGGTAAAATCAAAAGGCAAACTAGTTTTTAAAAATCATCTTTTCCAAGAATCAATGTTTTTCATCTATAGCTGCTCCCTGTCTTTCACTAAATAATGCATCCGGAAGGTGACACATTTCAGGTATTTTATGAAATATGCACTATAATAATTGCCTCTCTACTGCAATATTATAAGCCTTAACACATATACAAAATTTATATTCTTTATTGATATTTTAATATTCTGTATTAATATTTTGTACAAAACACAAATGACTATAAATAATCAAATAGTATAATTAGGCCACATATGAGTATAATATATTTATTAATAGCTCCTTACTCATGTGCAACTTCCTAGACATTCTCATGTATTCTAGTTCCATTTATGGTCACTTATTTTTAGCTTAAAAAGACAATGATAAACCTCAATTTAATAACTGAAAAGGTATACCAATTATGACTAAAATTATCTACACTATGTATGTGTACTGATAATGTGCAACAGTAAGGATGCTTTGTATTTGTACACAATGAACAATGTCCTTATACTTAAAATCTCTTTGTGTCTAATGGGGAAAAATTATCAACCAAAGGTATAGACAGCAATTTTCATACACTTATCATTTCCTCCCTTTTAGTCATTTACCAAAGCAGAAGAGTAAATTAAATCACCTTGTCTTTCTCTTCCACACTGAGAAGTTGTATTGCATCAATTCCTCAAGGCTTAGCATTTTTTAAACCTAGCAGAGTGGTTAACTAAAGCATAGACTCAAGCAGCCTTTTGCTTCAAAAGCTTAGCCCCCCCAAATTTTTGAGGTAATAAAATATTAACTGACTATTGAAAGCTAATTATTAATTAGGACTTTAGTGCTTCAAGAAGTGGAATGTGTTGGACAGGAGACTATGGATGCGTCTCAAGCATTATGCTGATTTTATGTAATTTGTTCAATTTTCTTTTCCAGGTGAGCTAACAGCATATTAGTTTAGTGTCTACTATTAGAAACAATATCTTTGTATCCAGGCACGATGGGGCATGCTGGTAGTCATAGCTCACAAAAGGCTGCACTGGGAGGACTGCTTAAGCCCAGGAGCTTAAGAATAGTTGGGCAAATAGCAAGACTCTATCTCAAAAAAATAATATCTTTAAGATTTGATGAATGAAAGCTTTAAAACCTTTACAAACTAATACACAGTCATGTCTTTTATAAATAAAGTGATCACTTGGGCATCACACTTAATACCACAATGGGAAAAATATGCAGATTAGTGTAACCACTGCACATGTAAGTTTTTGAAGTTGTCTGTACTTTTAGTGGATGCTAGTGGCAAATAAAGATTACATGGGCCACGTGAAATTTTGGGGTAGTAATGGAAATTATCTATGTCCTGATTGTTGCAGTGTTAACACAACTGTAGATATTTGCCAAAATTCAGCAAACACATTGCTTAAAACTGGTGAATTTGTGTAAGTTACATCTCAAAACAAAGCTAACAAATATGTTTTCAAATACTAAGAAAGACTGTGTAATAATTCTAATTCTCCTAGCTGCACACTAATTGGGATGGTACAAGCTCCTGAAAAGCAAAACTGTCTGTCTCCTCCTAATGGAAGGTTCCAGATGAGGCAGAAGCTGCAGGCTCTGTGTTAACTCATCAATCTCCAGCAACCAGGTAAAAAATTCACCAAATTTAGATACCAAAATAATTATCCCAGCATAAAATCTAATAGACTAGACACTAAAGCAAATGTCAAGGAAATGTATAAAGTGACCAATAATCAATAACCCACTGCTTCTCAAAGAACAAGCCCTTGAGAATCATATCTTTCTTCAAGATAAATGTAATCAACTTTGATCATAAAATTGCATTTTCCCTTTTCCAGCCATTCATTGGCTGAAAACTGAACATGGACTTGTATGTTCACATGTTATGTACAGAGAATGAGTATCTCCATGTCTGTCTGTTGTCTCTTTAGTATATTAATTGACATAATGACAGAAGTATGGTGAGATCAATAATGCAGAGTTGTTTTGTTTTGGTCTTTTCTCCCTCTAGAATTTTTTCTGGCCCGTCAATCTGATGAGGTGGGAAAAATGACGCTTGAACAAAAAACAAAACTGAAGCTAAAGACAATAGAGAGGATTGATTATCCCTACGTTATCAAGTGAGTGTCAATAGAAAGAAGCTACTGGGCTCCTGAACTGTTTTCCTGTAAACTTTTAGCCTCACATCCGTCAAACTTCAAGATAACTATCCATCAGGGAGTCAAAGTGGCGAACAACTGTGTGGTCCTTTGATAAGGGACAGTGTCACAATTTGTCCCTTCCCTTCCCACAGACTGCCTGCCTCTAATGGGGTAAGACCAGGGCCTCGACAGCTGCAATTAGGCCAAAGACATTCTTCAGGGTAAAAAATTCTCAGTAAATATGTCTAACAGAGATCTAAGCAACTATCAAAAATATATAAATGCAGTGATTATTTGCTTGGATGTCTCTTACTGATTGTGTTTTTTTTTTCTTTCTGAACATTAATTTTGATGAATCCAATGTTTAATTATAATTAAATGACAAGATTGAGATACATTTATAGTCTGGAGGATGATAACAATTCCCTGGGAACTATAATGTTGCATCTATATAATCTAAGTGATATTTTAAATCTGTGGCTGGTCTACATCATAATATGCAGTACCTGCAAGGAGATAATTCATGCAATTTGATGTATGATAGAACATCAATGCCATTCCAGGGTGAAGAGCTGCCCCATCCGCCCTGCAAAAAAAAACAGCTCAGTCTACCTAATGAAGAACGTTTAGTAGCCTAGAAAATGATTATGCCATATTACAAAAAAGAAAGGAAAGCCTTAGGATATGCATTTTAACTAAAACTACATTTTAAAATATTCACAGAAAATGTTGGAAATTTACAAAGTGTATCGACTGGTATGTCAAAGTAGTAAGATTATGGATGTCTTAGGAACTTTTTCACAAATGATTTTATAGCTTCTCTCTCCATATATATTTTTTCTCGACATAGATGAGCACATAGCAAGATTACATTAAGATTCTCAAACTTTCTGTGTGTCGGTAAATTTTAGCTTTAAAACAAAGGACTCTGTCATAACCAGCACAGAAATCATCTCAAGCAGGACAATAACTATCCTATTACAGGGCAGCCGATTCCAGCATTTGAGAAGCAAGCAGTTCTGTTTAATGGTAGTGAGAAGAAATGAATTCCTAAGCAAGTGTTCTAAGGTGTTGTCTTCTACTGGAGTAAAGGGGGAATAAAGCGAGAAAATCTAAGATTTTATATAATCAGTTCAGAACCATGTTACCAAGCAAAAGATTTATTCTGGCCTGACCAGATTTCTCCACATAAGCTATTTAATTCATGACTTATTTTATTTATTTTACTGATTTGAAAATATTTAAGGGGAAGCACTGGGTTTCCCTAGGCCTCGAGTCTTTTTCTGAGAAGACACAGCCCACTGCCTCACATACATCCACCAGCACCCTCCAACTGTCATGTTATTTGAAGATTGTTTTCTTCTTAAACGCATTTTAGTGTATTGATTTTTACCAGAATACAAAAACCTATCAGAGAAGTATGATTAGCTTGTATCAGTTTCACTTGGCATTTACATTGGGATTGGACTAGGATGCAGCACAATAAGGCCTCTAGAAAATGGCACGATTGTTGGAACTGGAGTCCCCAAAAGGGAGCAGAAGTTTGCTGAGAGGAATGTGAACCCAGCAAGTGAAATTCTGCTTCAAAGGCCACGGGATCATGAGTTGGTCCTGTTGATCCTGACTTAGTAAAGGGTATGAACTTTAGAATCAGACCACCTTGGATTCAAATTCTCTACCACTTGAAGAGGTAGAGGTACAGTTGTGAGGTCAGAAACAAGTTATCTAATCTGACCCTATAGTGTATTTCCTTCACTGTTCAATGGGCAGAGTAATACTACATGAAAAATATTTTAAGTGCTAAATGAGATAATCGTATTTTTCTGTGTATAATAAGAACTTTGTAAGTGTTCATTGTGCAGTAACTTTTTGCAGTAAGCTTCGAACTCTTGCTAAAAAACATATCCATTAGCCAGGAAGATACCTCACAGTGGTTAGGATTCAGTCTCCAAATTCCATGCTGGCTTCTATCTTGCAGAGAAGAAACAGGTCTGTTTTTCAGCTTTCTGAGCAAATAGCATGAAAACTCCACTTATATGCTTCTCGAAAGAGGAATCCAAACTGCCTGTTTCATCCTAATCTGTCACAGAATGTAATGAGCTCCCCAGATGTGGGCCGTGGGGGAGCGCAGCCACATGCAAAGACCAGTAAAGAAAGGCTCTCTCATCACAAGCCCCAGATGAGGCCTCGAAATTCATGGGCAAAATTCATGGGCAGAATCATGGGGCCAGAGCTCACTGGAAGTCCAGGTACAAGGTTGGTGACTGGATGTGGAGTGCTGTGTCAGCAAGCTGCCCCAGATTTGAAGGTTTGCTAAAACTAAAAAAACTGCCAGAAACGTCTGCTCTTAATTAGCAATGCACACTCTTTAACAACTGAATAGCAAAGAGCTTCTAATTGCAGTGTCTTTTGCTTGACACATGCAAACTGTTTGGAATTTCCAAATTCCAAAACATTATGAAAAAAATATCAAGGGTGTACAGCAAAATATAATTAGAGAACAAGTAAATTGGGTTTTCAAAAATTTTGTTTATTTTTACCTCTCGAGGTTTGAATAAAACAACTCTAAACAACACTTATATGAGTTGCTTTGTACTTGATCTTTTCATGAGGTCAGCTGGAGTTTCGTTTTGCCCACTGAAGAAGTAACAGAGAGACACCTTTGCTAGAACCAAGTAAATAAATAAATAATGCTACCAGCTATAGCAATTTGATGAGAAAGTTAAATCCACGTTATATGTAATCATCATTTGTAACCAAGCTCTAACAGCATTTAGCATACAAGTATTATTCTTTAGAGTATTTTTGAACATAGATAAGTATGTGATTGATTGATTGATTGATTGATTGGCTGAGCTGGTGTCTCATTATGTTGCCCGAGCTCATCTCTAGCTCAAAGGATCAAGTGATCCTCTAGCCTCAGTCTTAAGAGGAGCTGGACCTGCAAGCATGTGCCACCATACCCCCAATCACAGATAATTACGAAACTTAGATCTAGTAGACTATCAAATGCCGTGAAATTCCTAACATAAAAAAATGAGGAAAAAATGTGCTTTATATTGCAGATGACAAAGAAGCAAAACTTATTTTCCCCGAAGCTTTTCCATCTACAAGGAACTCCTTCCCCGCGTACACACACACACTCACTTTAGTACAATATCTTACAGGATGCAAGTGTGTGATATATGTGATAAAGTACTGTATACCAGAAATGGGCACTGAGAGTCATATGTGACCACTCAGTGAAGGGAGTGTTTCGGATGGCCCAAGTAGAGAAAGCTGTGTTACAAACTCAGATGCTATATTTAGGGTTTTCTAGACAGATGTTGAAAACACATAAAGAGGATTTTAAAAGTGTTATTACTGGTAAGTTATTGCACTCTTAATGTAGTCCGTACTGTGGCAATGGAAGCCTCAGGAAAACATCTTTTCTTTCTGTCTCTTTTCTCTTTAAACTTTATTTATAGCCTTGCAAAAGACTAGCATTCACATAACCCGCCTTCGCTGGCTTGCCAGAAGATTAATGATATCGCAGTATTCTTGAGAACAAAAATGTGTCTACCACTGTGTTGAATAATCTCTCCTTTCACACATTAAAAGTAAGACGAGGCCTACTTCAGAAAGCAAGGACAATGTGTCACAAAGAGTTACTTGGCTTGAAGACATGCCGTATTGCTATCCTGAATCACAAATTGTTTTCATGCATGTTATCTTGAGGATAAGAAAGCTTTTATCACCATCGCTTTTTTTAAATTTACACAGAGTCTCAAAATCTGACTTATTCCAGCATTTTTTTTTTACAATCTGTTGCTGGTAAGAATTGAGAATCTAGAGAAAGTTGTCCATTATGACCTCTTATCTCTATGCTTCTCAAATTCAGTTAACAAGACTGAGAGCTATTTACAGACACTAGATGTAGTCAATTTGTTCAGATATATTTTGTCTCCTTTGAACTAATAATAAAAACAACAGCCAATATTTATAAGGATGCTAGGGGATGTCGTGCAAGCTTCGAAGTGTTCAATGTGTGTTACCTCGTTTAATCCTCCTGATGGTCCTAAGAGGTAATGAGCACTACCACCCCCTCTGCCGGAAGAGAGAATCTGTACTTAGACACACCCATAACTCACCCTGAATCACCTCTAATGAAGGGGAAAACACAGCTCAAACACAGATTTTTTTGGCCTTCAATGCCATGTTCTTAACAACTAAACACATTGCCTCCTAGGCTGCATGTATTTTATATAAACATTTACTCAGGCTCACAATGCTTACAGATTGTTTATAATTTCTTGACCTTTAATTACCGATATTGACACACATACCATGTTCCAGTGCTTGCCACTAACTTTTGGGATTATAAAAATCAATAAAATACCCTTGGTACTTCTCACCTGTTAAGGGACCATCAAGACAACTGAAGGTTTTCCTGGGTCTTAGAATTTTGCAGCTTTGTCTGGCCTCACAGAAACATCAACTCACATTCACAAACCAAATATAATTCACATAGCTACATTGGCTTGAGATTATTTTACATGAATTTTAATGTTAATGTCGATATCCTTTTTTCATGATTTATGACCAATACATGTATTTTCTGGTATCTCAAACATCTTTACCCAAGGCCACTTAATAGTACATTAACTCTAATGAGAAAGTTAAAAGAGTAAAGTGAGAAAGTCACACAATATGGAGAGTAAATAATAGCAGTATGTAGAAAGTGCTATGGGCACCGAAGGGTATTCCTTCACAGTGCAAAGGAAATTTAAAAGAACATCTTGGAATAAACATAGAAGCTCTCTAGATTACTAAACCCTGATTTACAAAGTTGTTGAGCTATAAAAGCATGTGCTACGTCCAAGAAATGTCAAATAATTCTGTGAAAGTTAAGAAGCATATTTGGACAGCATAATAGATGATGGAGGTAGAGACTTAGAATTCACTGTCTTCCCACTGTAGGCATTTTCCCTTCTCTGAAGAAAATCTTCAAATATTATACTGGAAATCCTGCTTGTGTAGTGTATTGTTAATAGCAGCTCAGTTTTCTTAAAAGATAATATAAATTATAATTATTGTTCTTTTTCAGGCTTCATTTTTTATTGCCAGTTTTCCCAAGGGAACTAACTACACTTCATAATCTGGAATATAGATTCATTAACAAGCATTTATAAATTATTGTAGGTAATATTATACCTCATATATATAAATATATAATCACTATATGTGATACATATGGTACATACATTCACTATAGAATATGTAGAATGCAGACTATAAATATAGTACATGAAAATATAGTAAATACAGATTGTACTCTTGTGTAGGTTTATTTAGACCACACACATACCCACGTATATCAAGCAATCATGTCCACAATTCTAACTTTTCTTCCTAAATCATACATTGTGACCAAATCCCAAAATACTTCCCAGTAAAATTACTGAACCACAAATTCACACACACACACACACACACACACACACAACTTTTGAGAGTAAACAGGCTTTGAGAGTGAGACTGTTTATCAAATTTAGAAATGAAGATTTACCTTGTACCTGTTTTGAAGTAATTCTCTTCAAAATGTTTAAAGTCTGCCTCTGATAGTAACTTGGTTACTATCAGATAGAAAGGAGAGATTAAACAAGTAAGAGTTTGGCAGGGTGTCTAAATTAAATTTCTTTTAAAATGCTGAACTTGGGACCCTGCTCGATCTTAGCAGTTAGTAATGATGATACTCAGAGTAGGGCCAATTGAGAGGGAAAACCAACTGAACAGAAAATCACCACTAATTTAAAGCTATATTATTTTGAGGATTTTTGTTCTAATTGAAAATGAATTATTGTGGAATTGGAGAGTTTATGATATAAATGAATTTTCCCCTTGTGGAGTAGTAGGAAAAAATGAACATTTATTTTAAAATATAGGCTGAAAAAAATAGGCCACACAATGCAAAAACTTAGCAAGAAAAAAGGCACAAAGAACTGAGAAAAATTTTCCCTTTCAACCTATAAAGAAGTGCAGTTTTTAGATATAAGATTACTGAAATAAACTGGCTCAGTAAAATAAAACATGCATGAACATGGCCAGTGAAGTTGCTTCGCAATGCCTGAACATCTGGGCTGGGAATGACAGCAGGATGTCGCTCCGTGGAGAATCACCCCAACAACATATTTCTTGCCTTAACAATTTTACTCCTTGTAGTGTACTCCAGGTTCATTTGTACTAAAATATCGACTGTCATTTTTTAAAAAGCAAATTATGAGCTTTTGCCCATTTTTCAGTTATTCTTACTTGAAAAGTCTGATAGCCTCATCAGGCACTCACATGCTTTTATTCTACATGTCCTAAATTACTAAAATGAAAGCATATAACCTTGAAAAATATAGACAAGACCCTTGCCTGGTGGAATTTACACCCTAGTAAGGACAGAGGGTAAATGAGCAATTGCAACTCAACATTATACATCTCACACACAGAGAAGATAAACCCCACGAGAAATGTCAGGAGACCTGTCCTGGAGGAATGGATGCCTAGGAGGAGTAAAGTCCAAGCTAAGGGTTCACATATGATTTGTCAACTGGGCCAGAGAAGAATGAGGAATTCGTGTAAGTGTTTCAGACAGAGAAAACAGCATGACCAAAACACCCAAGGTAACAAAGCATGAGCTCTATGGAAGTGGAGCAGTTGGAGAAATACAGAGATACCAGACAAGGCAAACTTATCCACTACTCTACAGAAACTGAATAGTTTGAGGCTGTGGGAAAACATGATTAGATTTGCTTTGTAGAAGCATCTTTTTTCACCCTAAGTAGAGAGCTGAAAACAAGACTTGAAGTGAAGAAGCCAATTATGAAGTTGTTGTAGTATGTCAGATCAGAGGCGAGTCAGGAAAGGACAGTCAAAATAAATTAAGATTAAGACACAGACCTTAATCTTTTTAAAAATCATATTTACAGAAAGCCTTGCATTTGCAGAGGGAGAGAGAACAAAAGAATTCCAAAAGGACTTAGAAAGAAATGGCAGAGAAAGCTCAATGAATATGAGTGAAAGAGTTTCAGAAAAGGGCAGTGTTGAACAGTATCTAATATGGCTGAAAAGTGAATCAATACAAGGACCAAGAATGGACCATTTTTCCACATAAAGGATCATAGTATCAAGGGAATATAAGGCTGAAGTCAAAATACCATGTTCCATGACTTACAGTGAGAATTTACCCTTACTACATATAGCATATATATTATAAATATATGAAGATATTAGAGATAAACTAATACATTTTACCTTAAATTTTAAATACATACACATACTTAATCATCATAACATATGAAGTAGGTACTATACTTTTATTATCCCTTTTATTCAGGAGAGAAAATGGAGAAATAAAGGAATGACAAATTGTCAAAAACCACAAAGCTAGTAAGTGGTAAAACCAAAATACTGAACAAGCTAAGGACTTTCATTGGAGGTGAAGGAAAGGGGAGGGGAATGCAGATAAGTGATTCCAGGAGTAGAGCTGTGATTTTCTCTGAGAACTTTGCAGGGAAGATTGTCGGCTTATCATGTGCAAGCAATTTGGTGACTAATACACTGACTGAATCACAGGGGAGAACAAAACTTTCTTGTGGAAGAATCTTTTTTAAGACACAGTGTTGAGTTCAAGTGGCTTTACTAAAATATGGAAAAGTTTCCTTCGGTGTACAAACACCTCGAGTTTTAACAACACACACTATTTGTTGTTGCTCAGAAAGCCTAAAATTGAGCAGTAACCCTGACTGGAGTTCCTTCAAGAATCACTCCAACAATTCTCTCCCAACAGATCCACGGAGAAACTGGAGTTATGGATACTGGATTTTAAATTCTTAGTATATCAGTATGGAATACCAAGTACGTGCACTGTCTGTTTAGAGTGCAGTCCTCCCAGAAACATCTTTATGAAACCTGAATTTGTTCAACTGGCCAATTTGTTCCAACATAAGAAGCTAGCTAAATGACAAATTGTGAAACAAGTTGAGTTTTCACAGTATCAGTGAAATATTACTGATTTATCTGAAATGCAAGAGGAAATTCTCCATAGTATTTTAGGAATGTGTAGCCACATTGACTATGTACTAGTAGGTTTGTCCAAAGCCACCATAGAAGGTAGAAACACTCAGTAATGTTCAGTATTGTTTCTTATTTGTATGACTTACTCTTCTTGCATCTGGACTATGAGTGAGAGGATGATAACTAGAAAATCAATTTTTAAATCAAATTTAGATACAGAATGATCTCCGCTGTTAAAACAAGTGGCAAGACTTAAAATTGTTTAAAATATAATAGATTGGCGATTTGGGGAAAGTTTCTGGCATCATGTATTCAATTATCAGTATTAGCCCAGTTTTCAAATTGTTGGTCTGTTTTCTGAAACATTCTAAAAATGCTTTGTTTCCAAAAATGAAAGCCAATAATGTTTGCAATTGCCTCAAGATTTTTCTGCTGCCACAATAGCCCATTTTTCATAAATTAATTTGCCAATGACAGTCCCATGAACTTTCTTGTCAGTTTGCCTGGCCAAAGACACTCTATTCTCTCCCTAGATAAAAAATTATTTAAGGGAAGCGGGACACAACCAACATGAAATTGGGAAAGACAATGATTTGTTTTTAACCACAAAATGCATAATAATACTCTGTTGAGCCAAAATTTTGGAAGAAAATAAGTTTGTTTCCAATATGCTGATGTGCTATATCGGCCATGTCAAAATGAGGTTTCATTGTCCCTAGCACAACCCCGAGATTCTGAAGAGGCACCGTGCCAGACCTCCCCATGCTCACAATGAAGGCGAGCCTGTCACCTCAGAAAGGGGTTACAGTGCTGCCTTCCAGAGACACATCATGCTGCAGCCTGTGCTTGGCTGCAGACCTCATTTTAGTACTAGACACCTGATTTTCAAAGGTTACCTTTCCCAAATGAAAGGGAGAGGAAGATTGATACAGTAAGGCTTCCCTGTGCTCCCTCCGCTGTGCTCACGTAAGCAAAAGAAACACACCTCCAGGTAGAAATGGGCCAAATTCACAGAATAGTGAAAGTGCAGGAGGGAGACTGGAAAGAGGGAGAGTTTTCCTCCTGTATGTTTCCAGAATTTACTATCACTGGGAGATTCATAAGATCCTTAACAAAAAGAAAAAATAAAGCCATGGAGTATCATAAAATGCTAGTGTAATAAACTGGAAACACTTCTGTGATTTCTTTTTCTACTACTAATACTCTTTTTTGCACATATTTCATTGTTTCTAACTACTGCTCTCCTATTTGTGTTCACCTGTCTTCTCTTAAATGTAAAATACTCATAATTATGCTGTGATAATGTGATCAAATTGATATAGGAACCTGAATCCTTGGTTCTGCTAGATTCAAGGGTAATGGCCCTGTGGACATTGCCTCATGCAGTTTCTCATTACCCTGGGCACAGGGAGAATTCACTTGTACCAATCGCCGTATTCCAAAGGGCTTTTAGGGACTGGATAAAGGTGACCCTCCTCAGCTTTCATTCCCAATTGAGACATCTTCAATGAAATTATGCACATTTCCACCGTATGCCCAATCCTGTCTCTTCTGGTTAATAAATACTGAATTCCACAGTCTCAAGCCAAGATATAGAGGATTGTAAAAAACCATCATGAACACAAGAATGTGGGGAAAGGGGCAAATGTCCTTTCGTATTAGCTTTTGATGCTTGAAGGATTGGTATTTAGCTCTCGTGACTCTTGGTTTTCATCTGCCTCTTCAGTTAGTGGAGGAGCAATCCTCCTCTGGCATTTTCAGTAATAACCATCAATCTTATCTATCATCAGAATCTTTCTTCAGAAGCCTAAATTGGCTTTAGTTGGTGTAATAAAAGTTGGCACAAAGATGTTGTTTTTCTAAAAACAATATATGCAACTAGAAGACAGGTACCCTGAAGTCTACATACTTCACTGCTTAAAGATGATTAATAATCCATTTTGCCTCACAAAAGCTAAATGTTCCATCATCTTGCATTTTCTAAACTGATACTCTCAAAGGCCCTGGGTGAGCACATTGACTGAGACTCCAGGGTTAGCTGCTGCTGACTCTCAGCATGGGCTGTCTTTGCGGGTTCAGTACCTATTGCTCTCTCTTCTTTTTTCTTAATAGCTTTGTTGATTCATATAAAGCCGTTGTTTTTAAATTTTATTATGCTGGCAACTATGGTAGCAGAAATAATGTCAGATTTGGGGGGCATGGTCTGCATCCTCACAGGTGAGATTTTTTGTGTCATTTTATCAGCAGCATCTTAAAACATGAGACATATCTCACATCTGGGGGGACCACTGAGACCTAAAGAGGTTAAAGGACTTGTTCGCTGTGCCTGTGAAAGTCAAACTACAAAGACGTATTCTGCACTTTCTGTGAAGTTGAAATCTTGAAAAACATCTATCATCTACACATATAACACAAATTATTATATTGCAGTGAGCAAGTCTGCCAGTCGCATGCCTAGGAGTAGATTGTACCAACTTCTCTCAAAGTGAAGAAAGTGAAGAAAGGGCAAACTATTTCCACAGAAATGTTTTGAAGACCACATGAGTTAGCTGGTAGAAAGCTCCTAAACAGTGCCTACCTAAGCATATCCAGTAATAATTATTCACAAATTCTAGTGGCTTAGATGCTTAATAATTTCCCCAGGAGCTTAGATGAGCTATACTTAAGAAAAGAATAACATGCTAGTGTAAATTACATGGAAAAATATGAAACAGTCACCTAAGGTACTATAGTAGGTACACAAGTAGACTCACAAATGGGTAATATAAATATGGCATTGACCATGCACTTAGACAAAAAGAAAAGATTTCTGGGAGTTCCTGAGTTTTGAGGTTGACAGCATGACATGAAAATGTTGTTAATATACTTTACACTTAGCCAAGTTAGCATAAAGTAATCCCATTAGGCAGCAATTCTGCTTCTCTTACATTGACTGGAGGCAGTCTCTCCAAAATACCTGACTTTGTCAATGCAGGAACAGAGGAGCCCAGGGTTCAGATGTATGTTGGGTGGGATGGCAGAATATGGTCGCCCCTCCCATGTTCATCTACATGCTTGGCTAATGGGTATGCAAGGTAACGGCAACGAAGTCCTTTGGTATCCTGATCACTTTTACTCAAAACCACTCTAAATGCAAGTAGGTACAAGTTACCCTAATTGTTTCAACCCCTGGAGAATACATAAACTCCTTCCAATGACTAGCTCTTTAAATTTTTTGGAAAATATGTCTCCCTGCATTTGTGAAATTTGAATATTTTTCACATTTTGTTAAACCCAGGAGAGAATCATGACACCAGTAATTAGCCAGAAAGTTTACAAGACTGCTTCTTTCCAGGGATCCCATTAACATCATAAACTAGCAAGCCATTTCTTCTAGGAATGAAGTTTCAGATTGGTTTTGACTCTGTTGGAATTTACTCATTCACTCCCCTCCTGGTCAAGAGTACTGTACAGAGAGTGGGGAACTGGTGAGCTCTGAAGATATACGTTGCCATCCTTCAGAGTTCTAACAACATTTTTCCCTATCAGCTCTTCTGCATATACAACAATTCCTTCTCTTGCTAAGGCTAGAAAAGTGAAGCATCAGAGATATTGCTTTCCAATAAAATAATAATGCTCCATTAGCTGTTTTGCTGTTACACGTTTTACCACAGACGACTCCTCTTTAGGCTGTCTTCCCGTATGTGGCCCAGTGATAAATTTTATCAGTGGTCAGCGGGACAGGGTTGCAGGCTGGGCAGTAGCACAGTGGCTTTTTATCTAGCTTAGTTCCCTCTGTCTCGCCCCCCACCCAAAGCAGCATTTTCTTGGCGTAATTTATGTTGTGGCATTGCTGTCAGTAGATGTGGTGTCAGCAATTTGTGTTCCTAGTGGAAGTTTACATGGAAATGAGATACTTTGCCACAGAATGAAATTAAGGGTGGAATAAACCAATAAAAATGTTTCTGTGCCTGCTTGTACCTTAAAAAAAAATTAAAGAGGATTGTCTCTTGCTGGACACGCTTGTTTTCTAAGTCTCAAACCCTGTTATAAGTACTATGTACAGAGCACACCCTTTCACACTCAAAGCTAAAACTGTGTCTGTACTCAGGTTAGAAGTTCCTATACTCCAGAGGCATAATACAGTTTTAAGTTAAATGAGATTTACAGTTTTAGGAGATAAAATATTTAATCAAACTTTTGTCCCTTGGAAAAACATCAGTACATATGATGTGTATTTTTGTAAAGTTAAAATATTCAGCCCAGTGTACATTTTAATGGAGAAATCATTTTACTGAATAAATATTCTTTGTCCCCATATGGTTTTCCATAAAAAGATTTTCAATTATCCCATTGCAGGGTATTGAGAGAACTTAGAAATAGCTGCATACTACATTAAATGGAATAAAAGCATCACTTTGGCTTCTTAGGCAAGAGTTTAAGCTCTCAGCTCCTCCATCTTTAAAGGGACTATGGCAGGACTGTTCTTCATTCACTGTGAGGCAGAGGAGGCAGGAAGAGAACACAGGGGTCTGTCCTGCATCCACAGTCTCTCTGCTCATCATTCATCCTCTTCCTCCATAAAGAACACAGTTCCCAGTAGAGAAGCCACACACACTCCATGAGTCTTCCAGCAAAAGCTGCAGGACCCCACGAGATGCAGCTTCCTGTCACCGTATTAACAACCGACACGTCTCATCACTTACATTCTCATAGGTTTTTTAAAGTATTTTTCAAATGTCTTAATGACGTTTTACCCTTTGCCAAATTTCCTAGAGGATCTACTGATCATATACACTCCACCTTTGAGTACCTGGTAATAACAATATTCTGACCCAAACATGAAATGATGGTTATTTTAGGCACAAGTACACCCGGGAAACAGATTTACCTCCATGAACGATTCCTGGGTTTCTGAAACAATTTTTCTCAAGTCAAACCAGCAAGAAAGATTTGAGCTCCTTTATTTGAAATTTTTCACCCTTTTGAAATAATTTAAAAACCTAACCTTAGTAATTTTATTAAAGATGAAGCTTTTGAAATTCAATCCCTGTATCCAAGGCCTAACTCTGAGTCCTGCCAGCATTCTGAATAGACAGCAGAGGAGTATACATAGCTTACACATACCAAAGTGCCAATATATGTATTCAGCTTTGTAAATACAACTTTAAAAATACCTCGCCATATTTAGCCACTCCTAAATATGTATTTACACAAGTCTACACACTGTAAGTGTTTACCTGGGAGACAGGAAAGGTCTCTCTGGTAAATAATATGGGGTTTATGGCCTTTCATGAAGGAATTTTTTGTTTGCTATATAAGAAGTCAGCTCCTCTCAGTTATAATTTAATAAATTTTTTCCCTGTAAATTTACTGCATACACTTGAGGTAAAGCCCTGCAATGTTTAAAAAAAAAAAAAAGACAACGCTGGTATTAGTTTTGGGTACAGAGTAGCTTTGATTTACTTTGCCAAATACATTGAAGAATAAAAAACATGGATATGATTTCTAAAGATCAAATAATAAATATAACGTGACAGATTTATTTTAGAGTTAATGTCGTCAAGTAATTACCTATTTGCTCAGATTTTTAAAAATCAGAAATTTAAAAATCAAATATTTAAATTACTTTGCTCCAATTTTTTTTAGATTATTGCCATAATTTTATATAACTTGAGTAGAAGTAGGCTAAACATTCTCAACTGATAAGCAAAAGGTTTAAATCCAAGATATGAACAAATTCTTACAGGAAAGCAGCAGTTCCCAGCACACTGGGCCAAGGACGGAAAACTTTTGATGCATGCTTTAACTTGAAAATGCATGGCCAAGGACTGGGGATTTACCTCAGTGGTTCTGCCGCCTGCCTCACTAGCACAAGGTCCCAAGTTTGATCCCTGGTACCAAAAAAGAAAAAAAGAAAAGAAAGAAAAGAAAATACACGGCCTTGGGCAATTTAGTCGACCTGACTTTTGGTGTCAAGTTTGTAAATTAGGTTGTGACTGACAGTACAAATGAGTGACGAATCTATATTTAGCTAGGAAATACTGAATATTAAAAAGAAAAACATCTTTTTAAACAAAAACACGCTTATACTTCTTTTCCAAATTGAAAGTTACAAAATGAAATAGAAGACTCTTGAAATGAAAGAGGTGTTCCCTCATGGGCAGGTTCCCACAGTTTATCCACTGTGTCTCTCATCGTTGCTCTTTCCTTTTTGAAACCACCTAACATTAACCAAATGCCCCTCGCTTTCCTGAACCACTTCAGGGTCCTAGAAGTGAATATGGCTTAATTTGGAGCCCTTTAAAATCTTTCAAGAGAGATCTCTGAAGGGATCATTCTTGTAATTAGTTCACTTCCTTCTAGAAGATAAATGTGCAGGATTTCCAGCAGCCTGTCTCTGGGACCATGGATGATTTTCTTGTTGTCAGAGGACTCAGAGAACTACAAGAAAAGAACAAAAAGACAGAAGCTCCTTACGTGAATTCTGAAGACTTTAAATAAATTACAGCTCTACATTTAAAGGCTCCTCTTCTCTTCTTTGTTCTGTGTCTTTCAAGAATTTCTTCTTTCAGAATCTTCCTGGGAAGGGATCCTTGTGCATAGAAAAGATGAGTTTGATTTATGTTGAGGAAGAAGGAAATATGAGCATTTTTGGCAAATACAGTTAAGGAAAAACTGTAGGCTTTTTTAGGAGTGGAAGCATATCAATTCTTTATTTAATGACCTCAACTATTTCACCTCTACATAAAAAGCCTGGTGAAGTATATTAATGTAATTAAGTGCTTATATGCCTTGCTAGCTCTCTCTAAATACAGCTCAGAAGAGTCAGTGTGTGTATGTGTGTGTCTCTGTGTATGTGGTGTGTAAAATATACAAAAAGCATGAAATGTTTACATCTCAAATTCAAATTCTAAATCTTTTTCTTCCATTTATTTTCAAAATGTTAAATGCATCCTATTATAAAGGATTGAAATAATCCTTTAAAATAGAAAATATGATTTATTTTACCTTTAAATGTACTAGAAATTTAAATACAATGATATGCTCCATAGACAGGAAATGGAATTTTGCAACTAGGTTACTAATTCAAATCTGAGCCAGAGAGTATTGCATACCCTACAGCTGTCTATTATGAACATCTAAAATGAATGCAACAAATAAGTATCTGATTATATTTCCATACAAATTTTACACCTACTCCACTAATTGAGTAAAGCATAATTTGCTCTTTGTGTATTCAATTTACACTTTCAAAAATTATTTTATATCACCTTTCATTTTCGCAAAAGGAATAGTAAATTCATTGTCATTCCAATAATATCTACATAACATGCTCCGAAGGAGACAGGTAGTGCATTCCCCACCTTCTGAGTGTGGCAAGACATGACTAGCTCCATGCTGTCCTCTCACTTACCTACAACCATGGCAGGTTGGAGGGATCACTCCTATGGACAACAAATCCATCTGGCCACAATAAACCATATTCCCATGTTCCACGGATGCTCCCATTGGAATCAGAGTCTGCTAGAAGATTCCCTGCCTCTCCCTACCTCCCATACTTTCAGGGGAATGCAACTATTTCTATTCCTTTACTCTGATCACTTCTCCACAGCTTAGCCTCACTAAAATTATGAATGAGTTTGTACAGTTGGCTGAAGGGGCAAACAGTTTCTTTGCTGAAAAATGCTCTTCCATTTCTTTGTTTCTTGGAAACAGGTTCACTTTAACTTTATTCTCTGAAGATTTTTTTCCAGAAGGTATGAAAATATTCTAGAATTCTCCATTTTGGATAGAACCTGAGATGCGGGTTTGTTGAGGTGAGGTATAGAGGGCTTCGCCTAGAATTAAGCCACGACACTCCAGTGAACATTATCAAAATTCCTGGCTGACACTTCTGTTCTAGTCTTCACGGGCTACATCAAACCTGGATATATTGTGCTTACAACCAAATCCTTCCTTACAAGACTACAGGGCATTCAGATATGATAACACACAGTAGTGGGGGAGAAACAGCATATCCTAGAGTGAAGTTTGAAAGTACTGCAACTGGTTAGAAAAGACATAGAGAGGATCAGGAACCCCCTTCAAATAGCTGAAAGACAGTCATCCATCTTCTATAAAGATGCACGATACCACATAGTCTGATTGAATAAGAACTTTCTGGTAATTGAGCTACACTGAGAAGGAATGCACTGCCCTAAAAGAGCCTGGCAAGCACCCAGGCATAGGCTAGGTGGCCTGTTGGGGACTGGTCTACTTGATCTCGAAGCTTCTTTTCAGTGGTCATGGAACAGTTTCAGGACATTGTCAGACTAAGTCATTTCAACTTTGGTGCTTCGTAGGTCTGGGATTTCTTTCAAGGAGGCTAAATTCCCTGCATTGCATATGAGAGTATTGGTGATTCTGAAATCAAAGAGATCTGCTTTAGCATCCTGGTTCCTCCATTTAATTTGTTGGGTAAATTTGAAGTGGTCAATATCCTCAGTCATAGAACTAAGGATCTTATTCCCATCTCTCAGGACAGTTGTGACCACATGAAATTACTGATATGTGGTGCATACAGCAAGAGCCTGCTGTTGCAGGGGCATAAAGGCATGGTACATGGATATCACTGGCCCAAAAACTCCCACTCCTGGACATGGTGGAGAAGCTGGCCACATCTCGGTAACTATTAAGTTCAGTGAGATGTGGTGACGAAGGGCAGTTAACTGCTACTAAAAAGGCCTCCCTTTACAATAAGAACACACATTTCTGTGAGTCTGGTAAAGAAAAGATTCTATTGTGGAAATTGTGCAATAAACATATGCTATGGTAAATGAAATTAAAAATTACAGTGATGAAATTTTTAATTTTGCATGAGATGAAAGGGGAAAGGCAGGGGAAATTATTCCTTACCAGCAGCAGAAATCCTCAAATAGCTCATTTTTAATTTCAAGGTTCTTCCAGTAAGGCTGAGCCCATCTGATTATTATTTCTTTACCATTTCAAAATCAAAGCCTCAAAGTATGGAAGCACTGATCACAAATACAGTGGGAATTGAATGATTTCTTAGCCAAAGAGATAATTTTCAATTCCTTTTGGCATATGAATATTAAACTCCCAAAACAAAAATCCCAATTTTTCAACCAGGAAGATGATTATTTTCACATATCAATGGTTGAAAGACTTGAGGCCCAACAAACTGCTGAGTCTATTAGTACATTATTCTATATAGTAAAGCCCTTTACTATAACTTTTAAGTATAATTTTCTGTATATTTAATCTAAAGTAGTTAGCCTATATTAACATGGCTATTCCATTAAAATTGGAATCAAACTCAGCCAAAACACTTCTAGACTTAATTGACAGATTCAGTAGAGTAGTAGGATACAAGGTCAACACTCAAAAATCAATAACCTTCTTGTACACAAGTAAAATACTCACTGAGAGAGAAATTAGGGAAACAATTCCTCTCACAATAGCTCCCAATAAAATGAAATGTCTAGGAATCAATCTAACAAAGGAAGCAAAAGACCTCTACACTGAAAAGTACAGCACTCTGAAAAAAGAGATTGAAGAGGATATAAGAAAATGGAAAGACATCCCTTGCTCCTGGGTAGGAAGAACTAATATAGTGAAAATGGCCATACTTCCAAAATTGCTATATAGATTTAATGCAATGCCAATTGAAAGCCCAACCGCATATTTCACAGAGCTAGAGAAAACAATCCAAAAATTCATTTGGAACCAGAAGAGACCTAGGATAGCAAAAGCAATTCTAGGCAACAGAGATATAGCAGAGGGTATCACATTCCCCAACTTGAAACTATACTACAAAGCTACTGTGATGAAAACAGCATGGTACTGGCAAAGAAACAGACCCCAGGATCAGTGGAATAGACTAGAAGATACAGAAAAAGCTCCAAACATACTGAGCCACCTCATCTTTGACAAAGGAGCCAACCATCCTCACTGGAGGAAAGAAATCCCTTTTAATAAATGGCATTGGAAAATCTGAATTTCAACCTGCCAAAAATTAAAACTAGGCCTATATCTATCACCATGCACTAAACTAAGATCAAAGTAGACTAAAGATCTAAATAGTAAAACAGAAACACTAAACTTGCTGGAACATAAGTTAGGTAGAATTCTTGAAGACATTGGCATAGGAAAAGACTTTATGAACAAAACCTCAATAGCATGGGAACTAGCACAAAGAATCAACAACTGGGATCTCATCTTATTAAAAAGCACCTGCACCACAAGGAACTACCAACAGAGGTAAGAGACAATCTACAGTGTGAGAAAAAAATTTTAGCAGCTGTACCTCAGACAAAGGACTACTATCTAGAATATATAAAGAACTTTAAAAAATCAGACCCCCAAAATTTAAAGACCCAATTCAAAAATGGGCATCTGAAATGAACAGAAATTTCTCAGACGAAGAAGTAAAAGCAGCAAATAAACATATGAAAATGTTCAACATCACTGGTCATTTGAGAGATGCAAATGAAAACAATACTTAGATTCCACCTCACCCCAGAATGAATGGCTGCTATCAAGAAATCAACCAATAACAAATGCTGGCAGGGGTGTGGGGAGAAAGGAATCCTTCTCCATTGTTGGTGGGAGTGCAGACTGGTGCAACCACTGTGGAAATCAGTATGGAGATACCTCAAAGAACTAGGACTAGAGGTCCCATTTGACCCAGCTATTCCCCTGCTGGGTATCTTCCCCAAAGAATTAAAAGAATCATACCACAGCGATATATGTGCACCCATGTTTATAGTTGCACAGTTTGCAATAGCTAAAGCTTGGAAGCAGCCCTAGTGCCCATCAACTGGAGACCGGATAAAGAAGATTTTATACATATATAAAATGGAGTACTACTCAACCTTAAAGAATGAGAAACTAGAGACATTTATAGCTAAATGGATGCCTATTGAGGCCATACTCATAAGTGAAATAAATAGGACACATGTAAATACTGAATTGTTTCTGTGGTGTGAGAAACTGAAAGTGTAAATAATGATTAAAATGAATAATTGATAATGGGAAATAGCAAGAAAAGGTCCAAAGGGGTAAGGGAAGTGAGAGGAGTAGGGGACAGGAAAGAAGGGAAAGGAAAAATTATGAGAAAAGGAAAAAATGGAAACAAAGTTTATGTAAATAGGGAATGGTGGGGGGGTGAAGGGAGGGCAGGGAATAGGGAAAAAATAAGAACCAAGATACATCATGTACAGGTACAAGTTCCCAATGATAAATGTAAATGTGTTATATACCTAAAATATACCAATAAAAGAATTTAAGGGAGAAAACTGGAATCAAAGATATTTGATCTGATGGGTCTTCATCACATGTATGAGACATACCTGACATGAATTTGTACTTTCATCATCCCTATAAGGACATGCACAGCTCTGAGTTCTAATTCCATTTGCACAGGAATATGCAATGTACCCTCAACTGACAGTAGTACTTGCTATTCTTACTATAATTATTCTGTATACCAAAGAGGAATTGATTAGATTTACTGCAAACATTTCATCCTAATTTAGTTTGATAATCTTAAATATACAGCAGAGTTAGGCATCCTTTTCAACTGGCTGGCTTCCTCTAGGCAAGCTTGTTACAAAGCACAACTCCACACAACACCTAAAAATGCTTGACTTTCAAGCTGTGAGCGGTTGCAGACACATGTTCTCTCCCTCTAGCACAAGCGCATGTGTACCCAGGAGAAGGGGCAGCTTGTCCAAACACTGTGGGATGGCCCTGGCTTCCTTCCCTGTCTTCAGGTGGCAGTAATTTCCATGCATAAGATGGAGAAGACTTCACCTGGTATTAGAAGAAAGTCCTGACTTGACCATAAAGTCATACTGGAGCATGAGCAGTTGCCTCTGTCATGTTCCTGACATGAATCTCACTGCATCCAGTTTATCGTAGATATGATAAGGTCCCTTTGCCAAAAGTCCCAGAGAGTTCATGCTCTGCTCTGTAGGTATAACTATCCGATAAGCTGAAATCCACACTTCAGGCACCAAAGGAACTTGATGCTACATTTTTCTAACCTGAAACAAAGTAGCCTGTTACTAACAAGTTACCTGATACATACAGTCATCCCCAAAATTAAAAATAAAAAGATTTAAACACAATTGTGAGTATTACAAAAAGAGTAGTATAGTTAGATAACAAGGTTTTTGCTTTTCAACAGAAATTTTAAAATATGACGAGAACTACAAATAGAGGAAACTAAAGTATAAAATCAAACACCTAAAATCTTTCAGTGTTTTCATAATTAAAGGACTTGTGGATTTGGGCAAACTCCTCCAAATTTCAGACACTGTTTGTCATCAGTGAAAAAGTTATTCTATCCATTAAGTTATTAGACTTTAGCAAATACCAAGCACCAAACCAGGCACTTCACAACACAAATATAAATAGACCTTGCCCCGGCAAAAATCTGTGCACAGATATTTGATGTAAAGCCTCTGGCTAGCACAGTGAAAGTGTTAAAAACTGTAGAAATTTGACTAAAAGCTTTAAAAATAAATATTGTAGGGAAGTATTTCAAATGGTTTCCAAACTTCTCAGTGTGATACTGGGTCTTCGCTTCTTCCTTCTCTTTCTCATGTTAGATTATTTCACCAGCAAGAGGCATTGCCTCACTTTCCTACAGGGTCAGAGCCATTGTTTCCTCCCTTGCCCCTCATGAGCTTTTAAACTATGGAGACCTAAAGATGTGTACAGTCCTGGTAGAAGCTTAAGCTCAGGATAATGTATAACCCAGTGCTTCCTCTTTAAAAAGTATATTAGCATTTCTTCATTGAAATATTGTGATTTTTTCAAAGACCGAAAATGAGTAAAGAGGATTTTGTTGGTGGACACCACTAACCCCAAGAAACAGAAATCCTAGGGACAGAGTGCAGAGGAAGGCAACACTTCTGTTCTCTGAGTTCCTGGTGCAATGTAGCCCAGCCCTGTCACCATTTGTTACATAATTCAATCTCAAATTGTATTTGATTTGAAAAACTCAATGCTTCTTAGATCAAAACCCTGGAGTTGCTGCACACAAAGCAGTACAAAGCTATAGAGTATCTATGATCCAGGCAGTGTGACAAAAATAGAGCATAAACACGTGCACAGATTTTCCCTAATATGCCCAAGATTGTAAAAGAAAAATGAAGGACCTGTCAATGGGGCTGAAACTGAACCACTGAACCAAGCTGAGTGTTTATAAACGAGGAAGAGCCAAACCAGTAATAATACTGCGGCATTGATTCTTCACGGCGCCCATCACACCCACCTCATCACTTAATGTATTTATTTCTTCTAATATGTGCACAATCCTTTTTGACAGACTGGCTCAGGGCTTAGAGCATAGAGCCAAACCATACTCCTTTTGGTTGGACTCAAGCTTGGCTGGACTTTCAGTGACTTCCACATATTAAGAGCCATTCTCACAAATGGCTTAATATAAAGAAGCTACCTCGCAAACAAGTAACGCAGATCAAGCTCTCTGGCTGGTTGCTTGAACAGTCACTGTGCTGAGGGTGTAGGCTCAGTATGTCACCTGGTCTTCACAATGACTCCGTAAAGTACGCAGCATTCCTTCCGTTGTATAGGAAAGGAATTGGGGCAAGGAAATTCAAACTGTCCTATGGTCACAGAACTAGAAAAATTATGGCCCTTGAGTTTACCAACTATGTTTAAATTGCCCTGGATTCACAAGAGGCTCTGCCATACCTTGAGGCTTGAAAAGTTAGGATTACCACTTGGGGAAATGCAGAACGCTTCGCATGGCTGCAGCCCCTGAGGACTGGCCACCACATTGTTCAGCTTTGGGTGGTCCCAGAGGCCTAAGGTTCACGGATATGCCACTGACCGCTAACCCCTCATCCTCCACCACACCACCTCCAGCCACCACAAGAAAGTTAGGACAGTTGTACAACCACAGTGCAAATTATTTTTTATATGGTTTAAAAAATTTTTTTTAAATGTAGTCAATGTCGTCTGATGCCCCTGTATGGAAATATTGTGGGAAAGGTTGCCCAAAGCATGAGCTCCCTCAGGTCAAACCCAAAATAGCCTTGATCCACTCATCCCCAAACTTCAAAGGCTACCTCACGCTCCCTGCAGTTGCTGCTGTGCCTGGTCACAGGCCAAGCAGCCTGGGTGGTCCTCTGTGCCCAAGCTCTCTCTGAGCCAGGAAGCAACCACATACCCTCTTATGAGGTGGGGCAGGGCAGGGAAAAGAAAAAGATAGAGCTGATAAATACACCGCCCTCCCCCAGCTGCCCCAGGGAGACTTAACTCTGTACAAGCCGACTCTGCTCACACAAGGCAAAGCTCTGCGAGAGTCCAGCGTGTCCCGGCCCGAGGTGCCTCGGATTTTCTTTCTTCCTTTCCAAGGCGTAATGGCGTGGAGGCCACCTGTGATTCCCGAATGGAGAGAAGATCGTGAAACTGAGAGCAAAGGGGCTCAAGCCTGCTTCTGGCTCTGACACTCTTCACCCCAAACTAGCCTTCCCTTTCCATCACTTCTCCTCACTTTATATTTCTCTGTGTATCGGGCGCTGGGGTTTGTTTGCTGGTTGGATTGCTTGTTCCCTGAAAATGGGAAAAATAACCAGTGTTTCTCCCAAATCTCCTTAGCCCTTGATTCTGTTGTAAAACCTTGAGTTGCAACAAGCAAGTTTCAGTCCTCCAAAGAAGTACCCAGGAATGCGTTTCCACATCTTCTAGAAGACAGTAGGGGTCTTGATGCAGGCTGCACTCACATAGGCAGCTCTCTTCTGGGGAAAAACCAAAGGTCTTTTAAAGTCTTTCTGTGGAATGAGGAAGGGTGCAGAAACATTATCCCAGGTGTGCCCTGGAAACTTCTCTTTCTCCTACCTGTATTGAGGCCTTAGTCTGAGCCAAGTCACCCAGAAAGGGCTGATAGAGACAGAACCACCAGCCGCTGCAGCTCCATTTCCTCTCTTCAGAAAACCCACAAAGGAACCTCTCCTAGAGTCCAGAAGGATGGAAAGGACTCCTGAACTTTTTTTTTTTTAATGGTCTCTGGCCATTCTGAGGCCAATGGGCTGGGGTGAGGGGAACTGGTTTTTCTCTAACACTGGAAAATATGTATTCGGCATCTCTGTCCAACAGACACAAAAAGCAGATTCCCTGGTCCCAAGTTGTTACCTCTAATTTTCTTCTCCTGGTTTTGTTTGCTGTGAGATCCAAGCAGCTTTGTGTCTTTCCATTCTTTACAACAGTTGAATCTTCCACAGAGCTGTACAAACAAACAGGCCATTCCTGGATTGGATTGTCACCCAGCAACACGCCTCCTGTGTCCCAGCCGGTGAGGAGCAGGAGAGGGCAGGTGGCACAGGACACGTCTGGGAGCACTCCCTTTGCCTGGGCAGAAGCACACAGCACTCACATTTCTCCGGAGCTTCTTTGGCCTTCTGGTCTTCTGAGTTGAAATGGTTACACCACTTTCTATATCAAGAGATTATGTTTTTCTTTTAATCATTTTTTTTCTTTATAAGTTTTGGTATATAAGAAAATAATCCCTTGGGGAAAAAACTGTATTGGGTTTAGCCATGAGTCTCAGGTGTATCCTAATTAGCTTTAAAACTTTATTTCTAAAATAAAAAAAAATTCAAGTTGAAGACAGCTAAAGCAACTAACAACCACAGTTTGGGCTAATTAACTCTACTGGTAATATCTAGAGACTAGAAACTGTGGTCTCAAAGATGCAATGATGATATAGCTATCCAGGATCTTAGCTGCTCTTTTTTTTCTTTTAAAAATTAATCATCTTTGTAATGATTAACAATCTGAACTTATTTTTAGCTCTAGTTCTTATTTATTCTTTCCCTCCTCCATTTATGTGTTCTTTGCTCTCTCCCAGAAAAACCCTCCAGCCTGTGCTTAAAATCCTTATGAAGAATTTCATCAGGCTCTCTCCTCCCCAAATATGTGCAAATGTACATGGAGTGGGGCAAGTGTAGGGAATAGCATGTCTTCTGCCTTCTGAATTTGACCTTCTCAGAAACTAAGACCTGGAGATAGGCAAAGAAAGGAAAATATTGCCAAACTCTCCTGTCCTGGAGAACTCCGAGATTCTTAAGCTGCTCTTTCTCATCTTCCTCACCTCCTCAAGCAAATACTATGTCCACTCAGAACCAAGTCTTCAGAGCTGATTTGCCCTAGAAGGAAAACTGCACCTGTGGTTATACATCCAGTGTGTGTGGGCTCTCAGGGGAGACCAGAGATAGATGTCTTATATTTCTTACAGAGGTCCAGCCAGTGAACCTGGAAAGGTTGTAATAAAAATGCATTCAATCTTCCTGAGCTTCTCTTCCTACCACCTTGTATGAGAAAGTTCCCCTTTTGGACAACGTGTGTTTTGCCCAGTTTACTGTTTACACAACCTGAGAAGGTATTCAGAAGACTGATGTAAGAAATAAAAGTCTCTGATCTTATACTGAGGGAAGAGAGTATTGGCCCAGACATCTAAAGGAATGGCCACTACTACTTTCTCTGCCATTAACTAGTTCTGTGGCTTTCAAAAACATAGTCTCTTCCCATGAATTTAAGCCAGAGGATTTCTAAGGCCCTTTCCATCTACATAGGTTCTCCGAAGGGACGTTTTTCCCATTTGCCCCTTTGTAGACCGATTGCTGACGTCTGTGCAGATGTGAGGTGGAGGAATCAGACTCAAGGAAGCCATACTGACACTTTTCAGGACTTGAAGGAAAGATTCAAAGACACACGTTCACCCTTTTCTGAAATTAGGTGAGCATGTGCAGGCCCAGTGTTGGTTACAATGCCTACACGGAAGAGCACCATTTCTCAGGTGCATTGGTTACTAATAAGAAAGGTAAAGCTGAGATTTTTCTGGCACAGCAATGAAGCAAGTCTAAAAGTTGAGCTAAAATGAATATATATGACTATAACAATAGAAACACCAAACGAACATTTTAGTCCTTATTTTGTGCCAGACACCGAGCTGGGGATTTCTGCATGTGTTATCTCAGCTTAGCATTATACACATGCTCTGCCCTCTCATTCTGTTCTCCAATTATCCCCCCAAGCTGGCCCGCCATCTGCCCACCTCCTGCATGGAGATGTTGTGTGAGGCAGGACCTTTACGCACAGGCACACCCGTCAGCCCTGTCCACTCTAAGGACTTCCACACCTTCATCAACTCGTTACAGTGCTGCCTACTCTGAGGAGAAAAGCTCTATATTTCTCTGAAAGAAAAGAGCTCTTACTGTTTATCTGCCTTTTCCTGGTACACTTCCTTCAAGTCTACAGGAGTGTTTTGTCTACATAAGGAGGAACACCAGTGTCTAGATCAATATCTGCAAAAGCTTTTAAGCTATAATAACCATGGTCTTCAGCACTCAATATATTTTGACAAGACCATCCTCTATGCCAAGTTAAGTGGGTAAACTCTTAGGTAGGGATTTTTAGACTCTCTCCTTGGTTACAAAGTACTTTCAGTAGAGAAGCCCATAATCATTAAACCAAATGCCAAGGAAAAGGCATTCCCAATGATATAGTTTTAATTCCCTATAATCCAACCAGTACAAACTTCATCACTACATTGTAGTGTTGCTAACTAATGAGCTGAATTTTGGCAGCCTATTAATCTTAATTTTGTAAATATTGATTTTTTTCCTTTGGCTTTTGAATGGAGCTATAATTAGCTTTCTTTTTCTTTTTTTAAGCTTAACCTCCCTTTCAACTTCCTGCTATTGGGTATTTTATTGCAACAAACAGTTTTATCCTTGACCAGGGTCCAAAAGAAGTCAAAAGAGTTCTGGGAATAATGATCCCACCTCTCGCCTTGTTTCACATGCTTCCCCTCTCTCTTCTGGGACATGGAGCCATCATTAACTTCTACGGAAATTCACTGGAGACTCAATTAGAACTTCTGGGCACAGAGAGGAGGAGGCACATCCTCACCTTTTGCTCTCAGTAAGGTCTGTTTCCAGGACCAGTCCTACACAGGAGGACTTTGTGGGCGTGGGGGATAAAACAGAGCTGACAGGCCCAGCCCACTACTCCTGCATTTGACAATCACTGAAGCCTCTCCGTTTTCCTGCAGAGGTACAGATGCTAGAGATTAAAACTGGAATAATCTCTCTCACCAAAGGGTATGTTCCCTGCTTCCAGTCTTTCCCAACTCACTCTGATTTTTCTTAGCCATTGCCATTGAGGAAACACAGCAGTTTTATTAGTGCAGGAGAATCTGATGGGTCAGGAGCTGTACTCTAAAGTAGCTGAAAGCATCCTTCCATGTTACCGATTTTCCCCTTTCCCTCTTTAGCATGTTCTTACTTTTAAAAGGCTGTGTATTCTATCCCTTCCTCCTTTTCTCTTCTGGCACAGCCTATCCCAGAAAGTACTGAGCCTTTATTTTCTTCAAACCTACAATGTGGCAGTCTCAAGATGTTCTCCCCATTCTCCATTGAACCCTTGTAGTCTTTTCTCACTTTTGGAAATCAATGCCGGTAGATACCAAGCCGGTCTCTGAGCTCCATCACCTCACTTATGGCAAACCAGTCACCTTTCTTCTAATGTAGCATCCTTAACATGTATAACTTGCTTTTAAGTTTTTATGTTATTGAAATTCTAGAAGCATTCACCAAATCAGTCTTTGTCAAGGGAGATGGGAAAATAAAGAAACAAAAACAAGTATAAAGCCTCTCACTGTCGAAGGCTGTATTTATGGTGCTTAAGAGAAAAGATCTGATGGCCAGAAAGCAGCCAGCCAGGTAGACACTTGAAGTTGGCCATGTGCTGCTTGTGTGTCCTTGGGCTCACTACCCAGATCTATGCCTCATTTTTTTCCATTTGCAAATTGAAAATAGAATCTCTACTCATGGGCAGTGGTAAAGAGTATAAATCCTTAGCCCAAGCGTGGTATACAATAGATTCTTAATAAATGTTAGCTAGAAGACAAAAGCATATAGAATTCTTTTAACTAAAAGTTACATATTTAGCTCCGATTGAAGTTCAAGGATTGTCACCTGTTGTATGTGTTTTGATCAAAATATACAGTGAATGCTTAAGTTTTAAAAATTATTATAATAAAAAACACATTGCTATTAATTCCCATCAAAATACTCACCTCCTTGCTTCAAACACATTTATCCCATAGTTCTTGCCACTTTCTGAAGAGGTTCCCGAAGTCCTCTTTTGTGAGTGTCTTTATGAGATGTGATCAAAAATGTGGTGAATGCTCTTCCTGAGTGCCAGCCAATGGAAAGACAGGCTCACAAAAGCATTGCCCTGTGTCCTCACCCAACTTATGCACCAGATGTGAGATAGAGACTTCTATCTCTTCCCAAAGTCAAAATGGCCACAAAAAGAAGACATTTTGAATCAATTCAGGACATTGAGCCAGAACAGCACAACTAAAGACACTCATGAAAGAGGACTTGCAGAAGTGCTTCAGAAAGTTGCAAGAACAATGAGAAAAGTGAGCTTGGAGCAAGGGGGGTGTTTTGAGGGGAGTCACTGGCAATGTATCTTTTACTATATGGCAGTTTTAATGGAAATGTTCACCATATTTTTTGATCGTACTTTGTACCTTCCCTTTTAGGAACATTTCATTCTAGAGTCTAGGATATATGGACAGTGTATGGTCATGTGGGTGATTTCTTAATCACTCTGTTACTCATTTGCCTCTGTGTGTGAAATCAAATGAGTAAAAATGTGTATATCATAAAATGTTGTCAATCAACTATAAAAAGAGGAAGCAGTAGAAATGTTGCTCCTGCCTTCTGAGAGGGCACACACTCAACAAGAAAATAATAGCTATACAAGAGCCTACTCATAATCACTATTACTCACAGATTAAAGGGACAGCACAGAAATCTCCTTGAGACTTGAGATAATTCCTGTCCCCAGTGGTCTGTGAAGGATTCAGACAGTGAAGAGAATGAAAGCTGGGCTTTGGCACATGGACCTATCATCAATGTAAATGTACCCAGCAGCAGAATTTCTGGAGCAGTGGCTGAGTCTGGACAGAACAGAGCATGTTCAAAAGGCTGTTGGGTTCAGAATGATCTGGAACAAAACGGAGGGATTCTGTACTGCCACCTGTGGAATCCGCTTATGAGGAGTTCACTGGCTGTGGACTGTGAATGTCTTACTGTGGTCAGGTGTGACAAGGAAGTTTCCTGTGTAAAACTATCTTCTAGCAATTCAGAATGGGACATGAGAAGTTGTGCCAAGGGTTTAGGGGCCATTGGCTTTTAGAGAAACAATACATGATTGCTTATTTAAGTCTTTCATGGAAGAAAAGAAAAAGGTGGCAGAGGTGTTTGGTGTCTGCAATCCAGGCAACACAAACAGAAATCGAGGAGGACAATTTTAGCCCAAGAGTGATATGGTTAAAGAGATGTTTTTAAAGGATTAATCTGGCAACAGAGCACAGGATGGGCTGCTGACAGAGGAGATGGGGCAAGAAAAACCACTTTGGAAGCTTTTGCCAGAACCAAGACAGCAACCAATCAAACATGAAAGAAGGAATAAATGTTAAAGACTTTAAAATCCAACTGATATACTTAGCGTGCCTTCTAAAGGAACTTTTTGATTTTTGAGAAGCGTTCCATGCTGGCTGCTTCTAAGATCATTTATTTTATTCAACCATTACCAAGCATTGAGCAGAGAACAAGGTCAGAGGGAGTCGGGCATAGAGCACAGGTGATTTCTGATAGATGACTTGTGAGAAGTAAGCCTCACCTGAGTGGGGTTTTTGGTAAAAATTGTAAAGCAGAGACAACCTGGAGAGATTCAGTGCCTTTAGGCAGAGGAGGTGGAAGAAACTGAACATAAATTTTGCCTTCTTCACGATTTGATTGACAGATCTGGCCCTGCTATATTTCCTTCACTCTTGCCTTCCAACTTACCACAAGACTATGATGTGCACAAGGAATTCCCATGGCAACTGTGTCGGAAGTTAAGAAACAGGGCTGAAGCCAGGGTTAGTTCCAAGGACAAGAACCTCAGAAGGCCTCTTGGACTGTAGGCAGAGAGGAGAGAGACAGTTGCTACACCCACCGTCACTGCAAAACTTATTCACTGATTTATTGAGAGGCCACTACATATGAAGCTTTGCCTAAAAAGTGTTCAAAATTGTAAGAATGATGTGTACCTTCCAACAGCAAACTCTCCAGCCAGGAGAGAAGACATAAGCTTATCCAAATTAAGGAATCCAGTAAGAGATAGCTCCAGCCAAGTACAGCAAGTGTTGCTGCCTAGGAAGGAACCAGCCAGAGGTAGGCTCGGTCTGCTGCTTTCTGGGATGCAATCTGTAAGATGTCACAAGGACACTTTTAGGTCTAATGAAGCAAAGTATGATTTGGAGACAGGAATAACCACTCCTGTGAGTGCTAAATCACAGTGACTTCCCAAGGCTAGGCAAAGGGAACCAACAAAGGAGGAGCAGCTTTCTGAAGGACTGGCCCTGACTAGGGCACCCTTTTTACCACACAAATGTGTTGATTATGTGTCTTCAACCAGGCTGAGGAAAGGAAGGCTGGAACATTTCCCTAGACAATGGTCCAATTGAGGGGTCGCTTCCTGCCACTTTCCATGGCCCTGAGGGGGAATCCCATACTGACTGCGAATACACAGTGACCGCTATGTTGAAAGTCAGACTGCTGAATGAATGCCTGCCTGCCAAAGTCATAGCTTCTACTTTGGGGTTGAGAGATGAATTAAAGATAAGTATTCATGGGTAAATGTCCACTCACATATAATGCAATCTGTACCATTTTTCAGCTCACAATCGTGAACTGCAATGAAGCTGTCAGTGTTTCCCTATGCTTCATTTACTCTATGACTTCTGTCATCTGAGAAACAGAAATCCTTTACTCCCAAATGAGCAACATTCTGAACTCAACCCTGACCCTCACATGATAAAAATCTGTGCCGCTATAAAGAAACATAAAGTGTTTTGTTGTTTTGTTCTGTCTGGTCCCCTGAAAGCCAGCCATCCAAGGCCAGAATCCCATTGCCTGTGTACAATGAAGACGACACAGAAAGAACATGGTATTTTAGACAGAGCTCTCAAAAAATCCATATAAGGGCAAAAAGAAACATTTGATGCTGAATTCTTTCCTAATTTAAGATATTTTGGGTCTAGCTTTTTTTTTTAAGGGATAAAAAGAATTCCAGGGCAGAACTCTCCTGGGATTTTGTGTGTGTGCAGAGATGAGCACAGGGATGTGCGGACCCCATCCACGGCACTGAAGGAACCGAGACAGCGTCAGTGCGCCTCTGGGTGCCCACCTGGCACAGCCTGTACAGATGGTCCATCCTTTCCCCAACTAGTTTCCTCACCCCGTGTGTCTCAGCACAGCTCCATACTCATGCATTTTGAGTATGGCTCTGTATTACTTTGAAATGTTTAAGTTACTTCATGAGAACATTGCATAATCGAGTGGATCCACACCACACTCACCTGTGGTTTTATTAAAATGCAAATTCCTGATACCCTGCTTGAAATGACCTGATGTGGACTATCGATGGGTGGCTACAGTATTAGAGAGTCATTCTTGTGGTCCAGATCTACTGTACAAAGAATTCTGGACATTGAACTCCATCAGACAGTTCCACCATTCAACTTTCATTGTACACATTCATTAAATTTCTGCAACTCTGCTCTTCTAAGTGAAACATTGGATTAGTAATATATGGGTAAGTACTCATATGTATTACAAGATTTCATGTGTATACTTATAAATCCCCTAATTCGATGCTAAAGGCTAAGACCTCTCTATACTATATCTTCCTGTTGGCGAGGTCATCTTCATAGCTGGATTTCAGTAAAATGTTGATTAATGTACTATACAGAGTCAAAAGCATTTGCACTCTAATATCTATAGAAATTCAATCAGTCACCAGGGGTCCAGAGTAGGAACTTGCCATTGACTGAACTCTTCCCCAGGACTTGCAGTTTAATCAACTATCAGAAGTGATTTAACTTAATGAAGCTATTGTTTACAGTATGATGAAGCTCATAAAATAGATATGCAGTTCCTCCTTGACAACGTATAGAATTGCCAAGGAAAAAAAAAATTCAGGTGAACTTAGAAGTCACAATGACCTACCTAACATAGGACTGGATAAGTTGACTTTCTTCGATATTAAAGTTTTAATGGAGGACAGCCTTAGTGAGTTGAGGCCACTGTAACAAAACTACCATGGACTGGATGTCTTGAATGACAGAAAATTGCTCCGCAGTCCTAGAGGCTAAGAAGACTGAGATCAAGGATCCAACTGACTTGGCTCCTGGTAAAGGCCCTTTCTGGGTTTGTCTTCATTCTGTAAGCCTACAGAGCAGAGAGAAGGCTCAGTTCCTCCCTCTTCATGTATGGCTCCCAATCCTATGACAGAGGGCTCATCTAAACTCCTTACCTTCCAGCATCCCCCCCCCACCCCGCCCAGTACTATCACATTGGGAACTGGGATTTAATATGTGGATGTGGAGTAGGGACTCAAAAATCCACAGCAAGGACATTCTTTTAATGCCTTTTTCATGCCAACACTTTGAGAACTATATAGCATGTTTGTTTTACAAATAAACAGAATCCCAAGGAAGTTGAATGTCTTGCTCAGATAGCCTGAGATATCTGTCTTGAGGAATACCAGTCTCAGAGTGGAGCTGCCATGTGGCCTGGCTGGTGACTCATGGAGCTTGAGGCTGTAGCTGACAGTTGCCATGGAGACACACCCCTGGGACCCTCCAGGGCTGACCAACTCCCTCTTCCTGATTGACATACTTATTCTTTCAAACCTGATACATCTCTCAGATTTAGGTTGGTTATATAAGCTCAGGAATCCTTTTGTTTTGTGAAGTCAGTGGATCCTCAAGTTTATTTTAGGTGGTAAATGGATGAACAACTATTTATGTGACTAGGTACAGACTTAGACTCGTGGATAGTAGAAAAAATATATATAAAAAGGCAGCACATCAAGTCCTAATTTCAAAATTGGTATTAGAAATGTGGGGTTAAATAATTTTAAATGATAGTTCGTAAGTCAATTAATGAAAACATTAGATGACAGGTTAGGTATTAAACAGGTATCAACAATGCATAGAAAGTGAAAGATATCTCCAAAATGAGTTTGTGTTCTCCTCTCTGTTTCACTATGAGTTGATTTCTCTATTTTCAAGTAGGTCCTTTGAGCTAGCAATATGTATTTCTTCATTTGATTTTTAAATGCTGATCATGTGACTCTAATTCACACTAAATGTAAAGATGGTAATAATATAAAGCTGGTAATAATAGCTCCAGATACTGTCTATTGGCATGAGTGATGCATGGTTGTAGCCGGTTACTTTGCACTTGCTAACCTCTGTGTGGCCAGTGTCATTAACCCTAGCTTACGGGTGTGCAGACAGGCTGGGAGAGTTGAATGATTACCACAGCTCCATAGCTTACTAAACATGGAGCCAAAATGTACTAAATTTCCTAGAACATACTGCCAAAATATTTTCAGATGCCTTACATAACAAAGTTTCAATGAATACACTGGTTATAGCAAAACTGAAGACTGCGTCTGTGTGTGTCAAAGTGAACTGAATGGATTATATTTTTAAACCAGTCACCTTTTGATGAATCTGCTACCTCCCTGTACCTTCTCTCTGAGGCCACCACTCCCCTCCTTCCCACGGAAATGGAAACTTGGCAACTATGTCTACACATGAGACTGCATCTGGTCCTGGGCACCTAAGGGTGCACATGCATCCTAGACCAAGGTCAAGCTGATGTCTTTCCCAGAGATCTGGACTGAGAGTTACTTTTCTAAAGAGACAACATGTAAATTTGTGTGCTGTAGAAAAGAGGGTGCGTACAAGTAGAGAAAAAGAACTGAAGCAGAGCTCCACTTGGAAGCAGAGAACCAGGTTCTAAAAAGAGAGAGAAACAGTGATCGTACTGTGTGCTAGTTAAAGCTCCCTGTAAAACCCAGGTAATGTGTCCGCTGACCTGGTGCACTGTGAGCACCCTTACAATAATACATTCTTATGTTTTAACTGAGCTGGTCTGACATGGATTTTGCTACTGTAGTCAAAGGTGTTAAGTAACACAGTCACAAAGTTGGGAAGAAATTTCACTTTAAAAAGTGCCTTCTGATGAGTAACTCTAAATCATTTAGTTTTGCCTGATCATTTACTGGTAGTCACAATGTGACAGATAAATTCAATTCTAAAAGTCAAGTGCAGTCCACTTGCCTGCACTGGAATATGTGCAGTGAACATGCAATAAATAGCTAAGGTTCTTTGATGGGTTTGATCAAATTGCTTAAATATTTTTGCATCACAAAAACTTTCAAATGAGAACACATTACACACCCACTCCAAAGAGCAGAGTCATCCAGGATGCTCTTTATTTATCAAATAAATCCCAGTTTGTCTATTGTAACTCTCTTTGAGCTTCTTTGTCCATTCATTCTGTCCTAGCCATTGTTACTAGAAACTCCAGAATAATTTTTGGTTCAGACAAAACTAAAGGCAGATTTAGCAACAAAAGCATGTCTCCTTAAAAACTATCCCTTACTCAGCATGTGTTAATATGATGGTACATACCAGAAGAACAAAATAAAATCATCGCAAGAAATGACTGTAAAACACAAGCACTCTGGATAATTCAAACATAAGACTTTTAGCTGGTTTGAATAATTTGGTTTTGATTTTATACATCACCAAAGTGAGACATTACAGAAAACTCTACACGGAGTACTTTTTTGTTGTTGTTCATCCATGTTTTCCCTTGAGTTTAAGAAAGAAAAAAACAAAAAGGAAAACCATGGCATTCTTTTCATTGAATTGATTTTTTTAAATGAGTTTAGCAATTAAAATCAGATTTTTAAAGCAAGAAAACTACATCTGGGCAAAGCACTTATATTAAAAGTTTTAGCAGAATATGGATTAAATTATTGTTTTCTAAACCACCCTGCAAAACAGGCATTGACTCTGTAATGGAAAAATCAGTGGATCCAAAGGAGAACAACATTTTGACAGTAGTAAAACAGAAAGCTAAATCAAAAGTTGTTATAAATTATTTGCAATTTAATAATCCTAGAAAAATTCTGACTGCAACATCTTTCAGCTAAAACAGATTTTTTCCTAGTATTTTCTGTAACTGATTGATTCTAGTTTATTACAGAAAATCTTCAGGTGACAGCTATTGACAACCGAAGCTTGGCCCTCCAGTTGATTTTGGGCAGCAAACCCACATGAACATGAATATTCACTCCCTTGACCTTCAGTGTTTTAGCCTGAAAGTTATTCTTTTCAATGCTTCTATCTAGGTGAGAAAAAGGAAAATCTGGACATGTGGGAGGTGCCTGGGCTTTGCAAGTTGCCTTAAAAGTTGGCTGGCACTGAAAGATCCAAATGTGAGGGATCATAGATGCAGTTATAAATCACGTTTTCCAAGAAAGAATCCTGATGCATTGTATTAATATTATTGCATGTCATACTGTAGATGAGTTTGCTTCTATAAACTGAACGCTTGGGGCAGAAAAATGGCCCGGCATAAGTTGTTTTTGAAAGGAAAAAAAAAAGTATTGTTAAGGCTAATATTAAACATTTCTATTTTGAAATGTGCATTTCCTGTTGAATTTATCAGGCCACTAAGAATAATTATTAAACACTGATAATATTGGGCCGGGGATTTAGCTCAGTGGTTCCGCCGCCTGCCTTGCAAGCGGGAAGTCCCAAGTTCGATCCCTGGTACCAAAAAAAACAAAACAAAACAAAACAAAAAAAACACTGATAATATCATGTGTGAATGTATAGTGAGTAATGGACCGAGCTGATCCCACATGGGAAAATAAGCAACATACTATGCAAAACCTATCAGCAACAATGTCTCCCTAATTCCCACAACTGTGCTCTAGCCCCTAGTTAATGAACACCTTGGAGTCTCCACACAACATCTTCTCCTTATAGAATTCTTTCCTTTACTCTTTTCTGAGGGAGAACGCGTTTTTTTCTTTCTGTCTCAGTCATCTCTTTTCTTAAGCTTTTCCCCCATCAGCTCCTTGCTTTCTACACAACCCCTACTGCAGCAGAATTAATAAATTCATCAGGTGGTTCTCTGCGTTATCATAGCATTGTGTATATACCTTCAGTGCAGCGCTCATTCTGTGGTATTATAATTAGCCTGTGTGCATGAGTACATCACCACCGTCCTGGAGACTTCTGAAAGTGGGTACAATATGTAATTCATTCAATATTTTCTTTAAAGTGGGCTCTCAAAACATATATATCAGAACTAAATGAATATAATCCTCTTACTACAAGTTTGTTCATACATTCATTGGCTCACACCTTATTTATTTACTCATCCATCCATATCTCAATCAAACTAGAAGTATTAGTATATATTTGTGTCTTACTGCAAAATAGTTTCTCATATCTGTTCCTATGAAGTATCGGGTAAGGACTTAGATGCCATTTACAATCTTTCAAATGCATGACACCACATAGAAGGCGAGGGCAGAGAAAGAAAAAATTCCCCTACTGAAAAATTTTGCCTATGGCTATCTCTGATGCTAAAACATATACCATGTGCTTGATGAAATTTGTTGAATGTTTGATTGATTGATTATAGCTCGAGTTCAACTGTTTTCTGTCACAGCAGGTGATAAAAATATCTGCTAAAAATTTTATCCACTTCTACATAAACTTTTTTGTAGAGCCAAGTTTCATCCTGACAAATAAACCACACAAGAATTGATATTATTCTTCACTAAAAACTTTTAAATTTATTTTATGTGTATCTTTGTTTTTAAAATATATATTCATCAATTATGTGTACAGTATTTGTTCTTGTTTGATGCCCTTTTCTTTTTAGGCTGATTTTATCAAAATGAGAAAATCATTCTTTGAACTCCGAGGCAGTATTTTGTGCTTCTATAAAGCAGGAGGTTGATAAGTTGGTTCTTTAGCAGGACAGGGATCTTCATCTCACCACTAGTCACCCCACTGGGAGAATGCAGCTTTTTGTGCTCATTCTGGTCTCATCACAAAATAAAACTGGATTTGACACCATGTTAGTATCCAGCATGAATGACCATATTCAGAGATTTTTAAGCTTTCAGAATGGGAAGGGATTTCAGAGATAATCTATTTCAAGTTCTCCTAATACAAGAATTCCTTTTCCCCCAGTTCCTAACAGGTAAAATCTACCTGAATACAACCAGGGGCACAAATCCACCCCCTCACAGAGAGCCTTTTCCATTTTGAAAGAAGTCTAATTCTTAGAATGCACTCCCATCTACTCAGCTAAAATCAGATTCCCTGCACTTCAAACATTGATCCTGGCTCTAGCTTCTAGTGTTTCAAAGATTTAATCTAATCCCTCTTCAAATATTGAAAGGCAGCCATGGTTCTCTCTAGGTATTTTCCAGTACAGCCTATAAACCTGACCAAATCTGTATCATCCAGCCCACATGTGTCTATTAACCACAAGGACATGATGAGAGATCACTTCAAAGGCCATGTACTGGTTCATGTACTGGTGCCAGCATTTCTTCAGTGACCAATTAAATAAACAATGAGAATTGGTCATGATTACTCCCAAGAATTCTACTCATGTTGGCTCTCAGTGATCACTGCCTACATCTACTTGCACATAGCAATCTGTTTAATAATTCATTTGGAACCATGCTTGTTTTTGTTTCCAGAATCCATCCTTCTCTCAGTATCAGTCACTTTTTGGCTGGTGGATGGGGTTGACCACATTAGGTATTTTAAATAGGAAAGGAGCTTTAACATGGGGACTTGATTACATAGAGACAGAAAGGCTCACTGAACTGGGCTTCCTCAGTTCAGGGATTAGGCATACCAGGAAGCTGGTAGCATTTCTTACGCTGGATGAGACATGCAAAGAATTAGTTGTACCAAGGCCAGGAGCCCGGATCACCCAGAGGAAGCTGGGACTGTGACAGAAATGTGGAGCAGAAGCTGAAGTTTAGAAAAAGACCACAAGACATAATTCAGAGATGGCATCTGAGCCAAAGTAAGATAGAGCAAGTAGCCTGGCTTTCTGCTTTCTCCATGCCTTTCTCTCTGTCATGGTTTAGATCCAAGATGTCCCCCAAACCCCTCATGTGTTTACAGGGTGATTGGATCATGGGGTGCTATACTCAGCAGTGGATTGATCTTTGATGAGTTCACAGCTGAATGAGTTGGTAGGAGGTGGGGCCCGATGGGGGCTAAGTCCCTGGGGCCTGACTGGAAGGGTGTGTTCTTGTCCCTGGCTCCTCCTTTCTCTCTCTCTGCTTCCAGACTGCTGCAGGTTGACCAGCTGTCCTCCATGCTGTTTCTGCCTTGGAACCAGCAGACCATGAACTACAACCATGAGCCAAAATAAACCTCTCTTCTTTTAAATTGAATATTTGTCCCAGCAACGGGAAAGTGATTAATACACTCTCCCAGCCCACTTTCCCACTGGCTGGACCTCCTGGAAAGCCAGCTGACACAGAATCAGGAAATACAGCCAGGAGAGGGGCAGGGCGGAGCCGGGGAGAGGTGTCCTTCAGTGCCTGTCCATGATTCTCCGTGATTCACATGTACACCTACTGAATACTGTGGTGCTTTTGACGATCTTTCATCATACTGCATATTTTATTACAGTTTATTATAGCAGTTGCTCCTTTCATAAATGTCTTCTCCAAATCTGAATGAGTATAGCAACTTTGTTGTTGCTACTGCTATTAGTTTATCTCCACAGCATTTACCAGTGTGTTGCACAAGAGACACTAAAATAGTACGATTTGTCTGATTCTGGAAAAAAATTCAATTAATCCCCCAAAATAGCTATTGTTTTTATCTCATTTGATGCTTAATTTCTGCTTAGTCGTATTGGCATTACATATTTTTAGCTCGCTGGGGATTGCTAACTGGAGTTAACTAGGTCCAAGTTTCTTACATATAGGGTGAACTCACACTTAAAGACTGTTTTTCTAACGAAGTACATCCAATTTCCAATGTCACAATGGTGAACTCCATCACTAAATGCTCAACTGACATCTCAATGATGTGTATCAAAAGCCCTTTAATATTATATTTGTATCTTTTAAGAATTCTCTTCTGTCTTCTTTGATTTTATTACAAGGTTGTTTACATAGTATCCCTGGCACAAACATTTTTACATTTAACAGCCGGTATCTTTATAAAATCATGTCAGCTGGCTGAGTTCAATGAATTTAATCTTCACAATGAAATGGCAGATTTGAACAGTAATTGGCGAAACTGAGAAGCAGTCAGATCATTGTGTCAATTTGAGATGCACGTCCAGCTTTTCCTGACTGTCCAAAATAAACAGTTGAGCCACAGACACTGGGGCGATCTCGAAGACCATGTAGAGACCATGTCCTGTCCCAGGCATGGGCACTGCAAGGTAAGAAAAGAATGCAAGGTACGTTGCTGATATTTTTATATTCATTTATTAATGTTTGGGTATAGCAGGTTAAGTAAAATGACGTTCAAATTAATTTCCTGTTTCTTTTTTGTCTCTTAGAAAAAATATTTAAATGTATGCGTTTCACACTTGTAGCTATCTTTGTCTTTCTGTTGAACTGTGTGGGTCCACAGCAAATGAGGAAGTGGCTGTTTACTGAGACAGGACAGAGCAAGTAAAGGAGAAGTCATCTCTCCTCTTAATTAGTTTTGTAACTGCAACAAATTCAAAGTCAGACATTTACAAGAAACTAGCCTGTTCTCTTCACTCAAGCAAAATTCCCACTGTGGTTCCTAAGAGTTCTGCCTGAATGAAACAAATGAGATTAGGTTCATGATGTTTACTCCCCACTACAACATTTTCCATTTTCCAAAACTTTTTCAGAATACCGTTGGCTACCAGATTCTACAAGTGCGGAATAGGGAAAGGATGAAAAGAACAATAAAGGAATGATTGGAAGGTGTTGTTTTGAAACATGTAACTAGTGCTGTCAGCTGCTGGTTCTTTCCATTTTGTACATTTACATTTCCTGACTGTAGTTTAAGAACATTTCACTGCATGTTACTATCAATCACCCTTCACCTAGAAGTGCACTGTACATTAGTAACAGTTAATTGGCATATTTAAAGTAAATAGCTACTTAGTTTTGTTGTGAAGGTTTTGCATACAGATCTGTAACACCACAGGCTTTGTTTGTTTCAATAACAAACACTTCTGTCTGCAACTCTGCCACCTCTGACCGTGGATGAATGGAGATACAATCACATTGAAATATGCAGCACAGTAGATGACGACAGTCCAAGTTACAAGCACTGTGCAAGCAATCACGCTTTGCCCACCAAAGGATGCCCAGACACAAGGACACATCCCAAGACGTGAAAAGGAGGGCCAATACAAAAATTTAGAAGGATGGTCAAAAAAAAGATGTGTGTAGGCAGAAATACTAGAAATTATAATTCTGCTTGCACTTTTGCATGTGTTCATGAGCTGAAAGGTGGGATTATTCAGCAACGATTATTTTGGCCTCTACCGCATGTTCAATGTCAAGAAAGCAGTATGCTTGCCAAAGCTGGAGGAGAGACATCATCCTACTCCACACTCCTCAGCAGCAAGGAGAGCAGATAGAGCTTCTTCCTTGGACAGCAGGGAATGGGCTCTGTATTTGATAAAAGAAGACAAAATGACAAGAACTTCTTCCAACTGTGAAGTCAGATCACCCTTGTTACTTTGGCCAAGTGTTTTATGTTTTATTGGTCTCGGTTTTCTTTTAAGGAAAGGAACTAATGATCTTTTCTTGAAGTATAAAATGCAGTTATTTTAAATTTAATTCTTTTAAAAGAAAGCAACATTTATTTCATCTTGAAAGAACAAATAATCCACTCTAAATTTGGGATAAACTCCAGTGTCTCCTTGACTTGGAGATATGAATGAGTCAACATTTCCTTTGCTACCTGAACCAAGGAGTCAAAAGAGCTCATCTAGTATTTATGTATGTGGGAGCATATGATTGCCAAGCAACAATATAAACAGTTGAACATGTGGAACATTGTCATGGTCCATAAAAACCCAATAAATCCACACTATTTGAGGTCAAGTTAACTACTAGTACATTTAGAAGCTGGTGATACCAATACTGTTAATATCACTAAAAACATACTTAAACTCTACTAAGAGGTTAATGAAGAGTAAAGGGGTTTATGGAAATAACTCAGAGAGTTAATTACTACTCATTTCTAATATTATTGGGGCTGGGGGCTTAAATCCAGGATGCCATAAATGTTTCCTTGGAATTTCTAGAAACATCATTGCTAAGCATGAGTTCGCTGCTTTCATGGGCAAACCCTAGCTATGGCATTCTCTCAATAGTTTGACATAGGACAACATGATCTACAAAGGTAGGAATGTTTGGGCATTTTTCCTTTTTCCATCCCTTGTACTGCATTGACCTAATAAAGAAAAAGGGGGAAAGTTGCACATAGTGATAACTCCAGTCTCGGGAAATATGAAGAGAATTTTTCTTTCTCAGTAAAACTATCAGGAAGAATTTCCCATCTGTTCTGAATCTCTCATATTGAACTCCTCACTCGAGGCCCACAGTCTTTCATGGTTCACTGCAAATTTCTAAATAGATGTTTTGCCATCACTGACTCAAAACTAAAAAGCCAGAATTTCATTTCTGGCCCAGTGTTTTGGAAGTCTTCTTTCCAAGGATGCTTTTCTGTGACTAACAACACCATCCCTGCGGGTGTTGGGTTTGGGGCAGCATGCGGCTCCTTGTCACACAGCCATTTGATTCATACTGCACTCTGTTCCTTCTCCCGTGCAATATTTCCAACATGTATTCCTCTCTTCCCACAACTACCATTAAGGTTCTTGGGTCACTGTTAACACATACCTAGATGATTGCTATCCCCTCCTCTTCCTGGGTGGATCCCTTGTCTCTATTTCAGTCCATTGTAAATGAAATGATGAAACTGCAGATCTCAAGTGCTGCTTCTTAAACTATCTGTGGTAGTGAGCAGGGTTTTTATTTCCCTCCGCCCGTCATGGACTGATAGTTTTGTAAACTAAAATACAATGAAGTACTGGAAACATGATCACCTACTTAGATATTACAGCTATGCTGAATTCCTAGAACAGTTTCTAAATCCTATCTCTCATTTTGTATATTTGCCTCTTCATAGACCTCTGCCAGTGTCCTGATTTGTGTCAGTCTGTTGACCGCATTCTGAGTAGCACCAATGAGCTACTGTCTATTTAATTTCGGTTATTTTCTAGGCTTGACATTTATGTCACTGTAATGCAGGCACCAAAAACTAACACAAAACTAAGTGGTTTGATTTGTCATGCTCAGATTGGCTGCATCTAGAAAAGACCTTTCTTTTTTCTCTTAAAGCACATTAAAATCTTACCGGTGTTTAATAAAGTCATCAGAGAAAGTACCAATGCTTGAACAAACTACGAGAGGACAGGATATTTGAAAACCTTATGGCCACTCAAGTCTGATAGAGAAACAGAGAAATGACACACACACAAAACTTCATACAAGAGTATTAAAGAAAACCTTAAGAATATTCCACAAAAGGGCCATATTAACTGTGTCCAAGTTCTTATTACTAAGATGTTCAAATTCAGTACTGCAAAGCAGTGCAGAAGTAAAGTTTCTGTGCATCGTGCTTCTGTAACGAAATTTTTAAAATCGTCAAACTGTTTGCGTTCTACCCACAAAATATCCAGATGAATTTCTGAAATTTTAATCATGTTGACTGACATTAACACGCTGCAGACGTTAAGACACTCTCAGCTACACCTCAGGATGCTGCTTGCTTCGTGGACGAATGTGCAGGTAGCATACCCCCCGTTCACAGGCTCAAGGGCCGATAATAATAATTCCCTTCCTTCCGGGTGCCATCACTTTAGCCAGATTACTTTTTGTACTGTTTCTTCATATACTTTGTAACACGATCACATCACATTTTTCTTCAAAACTCCGGCAGATTGTTTGGGCTAGAGATAGATGGAGACAAGAGGCACCATCTGGTGCAAGATCTTTATTCCTTGTTAGCACTACAGGAGTTCTGGTATTTTACATGGTTCAAGCAGTAGCAAAGATTTTTTTTAATGCATAGATTGAGAAGGTGTAAGATGGTCAAATGGCCCTTGGCACTGTCTGATTGTATCACTGGATTCATTGGTGTAGAGTTGGTGTTTTTTCATTCTTGTTTCTTTTTTTCCAACTCAGACACCCAGTGGCATATGGTTTCATGACTCACAAAGATGGTCCTGGACGATAGATTTGACGATCTCAACATAACTTCCAGGCTTGCCAGAGCTGCGTTACAGCAGAGAGAGCAAATAGCTCATGATATTTCTCCTCTGATGAGTAAGCTCCCAAATCTCAGGTTTAAATTTGATCCGGAACTGAAAGAAAAGAAACCATGTCCTCCCACACCAACATCTATGCTTTTTTTCTTTTTTAAATGTGCGTGTTATTGGCCCACACCTTTAGGGACCAGTGGCTTAAATAGTGCTCAGGTTAATTCCGTTGACACACACTGAATGTGTACGTTTGCTGTTTTCCATACCTATCAAGTCTTTCTAAATTATAGCTATTGTTCTAAAAATCGAGTGACTGTTTTTAATTATATAAGCTCTCCTTTGCATACAATTTAAAGTTAGTGTGTTCTAATGGAATACACTAAGAGTTGGAAACTAGGAAATTTGCCTGATGCCACTAAGACGCTAACTCACAGCTACCTTGTTAGGACAAGTGAAAAAACGAACTGGAACGGTGTTTTGGCAACAAACTAAAAAGCACCAAAAAATGGGACTTATACAAATTATTCTTGACTGAAATACAAGAATAAAGTTAAAGGAAGCCTTCATTTGTTAGCCCATGATTTCAGAATTCTACTTGGAATTACTTCTGTTAGAATGTGTTAGTGGAAATGTAGAGTGTCTTTAATGATCGCTTTAATGGCATGGTAACCTGTGAACTGCTCTGCCAGTGCACTGTATGTGTGTGACCCCTGTTCTCTGTTCTCTCCTTGGTCATTTCCTTTGATTCTTTCATTAATTCCAAATTAAATCCTCACTTCTCTTTCATGCCTCCTTCACATACACTCTAACCTCTGGGATCATCTTTTGAAATACAATTTTCAGCATTTATCAATTGTGACATTTTTCCTACTGAGAACTTCGATCACTTATACCTGCCTTCCTCTGCCCTCTTACCAAAAGCTTCTTTTGATATAAGGAAATTGTGCAGATATCAGTTGAAGTAACTTTAAGTGAAGAAAGGAGAAATACCGTCCTCAAGATAGAGTGCTTTGTTGAACAAAGTTGATGTCAACATGACAACAGGTGTTGTAAATAAAGTCAGTATTAATATAGTCACTCCATTTCATGGGCTCACCTATTTGACACATGGTTGGCTGTAAATCATGCATGGAGTTGAGAAGCATAGCAAGCTTTGCAGATCACTAGTTATTGTCTCTCTTTCTTTGAGTTATACTATGAGCAAGTATTTTTATATTTGTCCAAGACACAGAGAACTTCACAGTTTAAATCATTATTGAAACTTAATAATTTATGAAGACTGGTATTTTTATTTTACGAATTTATTTTTTTGTAGTGCTTGACAAGGCTATGCACAAGCTAGATAAGCACTCTACCAGTGGCCTACAGCCCCAGCCTAGGAGTTTTATTTCAATGTTAACAGCAACTTCCTTTAACATTCAAAGTAAAATAGGTTATCTTTATACTTCTCACATCTCTCAGATTCAGTCTGAAATGTGTGCCTACTTCTTGGTCTACATGCCCAGAACGAAAAATGAATGTGTATCACTCTGTCTTGATTAAAAAAAAAAGGAAAAGCCATTTTCCCGGGTCAACTCATTTCTTCTCTGCTCTGTATACTGGAGAAGGTAGTCTCCATAAAATGACTGACATCAGTGTGCCTTAAACTGTGATAAGTTTTTGACATCTTGGCCTAGAGGATAAATACAAACCTACTGACAAATTCAGAATCCAAGACATCTATTGATAGATAGACCATGCCTCAATACTTCACCAGTGAGTACAGAATAAAGACAACACTTATCAAATTGTCTTGTAAAGCTCTCTGTAAGCAGATCCCAAAATGCCCTCCAAATGTTCAACTGCTATTTTCATTTACTAACTTAATTCCCAGTAGAAAAATCTATTCTCTGTTACTTTAAAACTCCATGTAGACCCATGTGGACTCAGGTTCTGCAATTTCATTTGTGTGCATCTCTCAGGAGAATATCCACCCTCTCAATGGATACATCCATATCTTATTTGACATCTGTGAATCCTTCTCACCCTCTCCACACCATGACCATTCCTCTCCACTCTGGTCACCAAGAGGTCAGATGGTCCATGCTGGCCACTAAGCTCTTGCTGTGGGCCATCTCAGGTTGCCAGGTAACATTTCTCCCATATCCAGTCCTCGCTACTGAATGAGCAGGAGCCAGGTGCTGTGGATAAATCGCAGAGTGTAAGTGACAGAGACAGTCACACATTTCTATGTGCCATCCTTGCAGAACTTCAAAAAGGCACTCATTATATTTGTCAGTGGATCATTTCATTGAATTTGTGCACTTTAAATGTAAGCGCATAATCAATGTTATATATTCAGCTTCAGACTTCTCTAACTGTAGGACATATGCCAAATTAAGGCTAGCTTTACAAAAGCATATTACTTGGCATTAATGTAGCCTAAGATAACACCCTAAAGTCTAACATAGTAAAAAACAGATTGAAATCTTAAAGAATAGAGATAAAATGAAAATTTACCTTTAAAAATCAAGTACTAATGTTCTCTGGTTTTTAGGTATCTTTGCAGTATAACTAATAATGACTATCAATGCAGTACTAAAGGAGTTGTTTTTATTATTAAAGGAGCTAGATATTGATCTGCAAAATTGATCTCATCAGGTACTGACAGCAAGAAAACATCCAAATGCATTTATGTGCTAAGGTGGAAAGACTAACCTTGTGATTACTCTGAAGAAAACTCTGAAAGACGCATTAAGTAACCCTGGGAAATGGAGCGTTCTAGAAGGAATTGGGCAAAGTAAATCAAGAAAGGTAAAAGTATACAGAAAAGTATAGTGACAAGAACAAATTTTATACCAATTGCAATGTGATCTCTGTATAAACTACAGCATGAATTTCTCATGCCTAGTAACCCTTTCTGTTAAGCCAAACATTTACTTCAGCCAACCAGCCAGGTGGATTGACTTCCCTCAATGAATTGGCTAGTTGATTGAACTGACTGCATGTTTAGGCATTAGAAAGACTTTGCTCAGAATTTAAAATGGCCTTAGAAGTTACAGTATTTATAGCTACAAACAGCATTTTCTATGCTTAAAGTAAAGCAAAAAACTACTACCCACCACCAACCATCTAGGAGAGATATATACGGCCCTGTATGTGCAGAACTTTTGATGAAGATGAAGTCCCAGACAAAGACTCTACTTCCCAGCTGCCCTTGCATTTAGATGATGCCATGTGACCAGTTCTCCTCAGTGGAAAAGGAGTCTAAGTGGTACGTGGAGATGTAGTGGTTAGAAAACTCTCCTAACTTCTCCACAATCCCTCTTCCCCTATCCACCCAGGCTCTACCCTGAGTCCCAAGCTTTCATCAATGCTGCATTCTGATCACTGTGATTGGAACAGATTAAGTCCTAAGGTAAGATTTATTTTCCCAAATCTGATATTTATTCATTTCTCTTCTTCCACTCAAAAGTTAAAGGGAGCCTAGACAAGAACCCAATTATCTGGTGAAAACTGACACTACTGACCATGAGTTATAGTTCAACGTTTGATTATAATAACAATAATGATGGGAGTGATGATGGTGATGATAATGAAAAGTGAAAGTTCTTTTTTTTAAGAATTCTTTTAAAAAATATTTTGTTAAAATCATACCCTGTTCCAAAGGCTTTCTTTTTTAGTCTTTAAAAAAGAAAATAATAATAATGTCAATTAAAACTGAGCTAAGCAAAATGTATGCAACCTCTCTATAATATCAAAAAGAGATGACCATTAAATTCTATTGTAATTTATTCCCCCCGAGGCATTCGTTGTTAAAGTTACTGATTCAAACCACAGTCCACCCAAGCAAGCCTCTTGTGGTGCCCTTACTACTGTACAGTGCCAAGAATTTCATTGTCTTCCTAATTTAGAGCAAGTTATATGAGCTCTTGGCTTTGCCACAGTTTCCTAGAACCTACAGTTTCACCCAGAAATTGGACCAGGGAAGAACCCTGAGTTAGGATTCTGTAAATTGTAAAGGAAGAAACTAAACCCAATGTGTCCAAAAGATGTTGGAAATTAAACACACTTCACCTAATTGTGCCACAATTTCTTTAACTGCTTGCTAATATTAGCTTTTTCAAGGGGAAAAGGCAGTAGCACAGGCTGAAATCTCATTATTTTAAATATACACCACTTTCCCTTGGCTTGACTGATTTTCCCCATTTTTTCCCCAAATGGTGGTACTAGAGGTTCCCAAATATAATAATATTTCTGACCACTCTTAATTCCATCTTAATGGGTGTTAAGCACGCGAGTGTGTGCAAACACAGAGTTTTCTAGCCTTTGACTGTTCTTTGCCTCTGGCCTCTGTCAGGGAGGCTTGCTAACTGCATCTCAGGGGAGCAATCACCTGCCTTGACTCAGCCCATGGCTCTGACTATTGGGACTTGCTGAAGTCACAACCACTTTGGCGTCCAGAACTGGAGCATGGTATGTCTACTTTTCATAAAATCCAGAGATTGCAAAAGAAGTGTGAAACGTGAGAGGTGATTAGGGATGCACCTTAAATGGTATCAAGGGAGCCAGTTAGCAATGCAAAATATGAGATAATATAAACATAACATTCACTGCCTGCCAGTTGATCACTAATATGAGCACCAGGAAAAGGAAAATACAGCAGGAAAAAATTTGGTGATCAGCAACAAATACAAGATTTCCTCAAAGATAGTTTTGCATAAACTTTCGATTTCAGGTACAAAATGCATAATAAAATGACATGGAATGACGTGCTGGCAGAATTTGATATGTCTATTTGCCTTTCTAGAACTTGCCTGATATTAATCGTGACTAATAGGTTTATCCAGCTCTTATGCACTCCTTTCCTTTTTGCATGTTATTGATTGGAAGAGTTTGAGGTAAGAAGATGTAATTATTTTGGCTCTATTTAACCTTCTTCTATGACTACAATAGAGTGATTCCATTTCCCCTGGTATGAAGCCAAAGTAATTTTAATTTAGAATTTCTTTTTTTATTATTAGTTTTTTAAGGAACATAGCCTCATACTCATAGCAGAGTATTCTGGTGTAGCTACTCTGCTGTCAGCCTCGGCTTTCACAGAGAAAAGAAAAAAGTCTTTCTAAATGCCTTGGCCTAATTAACAAGAATGAACTAGATTTTATGATGAACAATTTATAAGCAGTTAATAGAGCTCATGCATGGTAGCCAGGAGCTAGATAATTTATCATAAAAGGAATCTCAGTCACTCTTAATCCCTGCTCTCTTGATATTGTGACCAACTACATTCACAATTGCCACTTTTGGAAGCTTTGCTTTACTGAAAATTGATGCTGCATTTTATGCAGTCAAGATGAAACTTATAAATGCAGTAAATACTTCTATTCCTGCCCATATGTTTCAAATTCTTTGCCAAATGATTTACTTTTCTATATTGTTTCTCTAAAAAAAAATAATTTTTCAAAGATCTTCTAGGGAGTCTTCATCCTACCACAAATAATAATAAATGCAATAGCGAATCATTTACGAACCATTGTAGGAATTTATTTAAAAGAAACTGATTTATCCTTAATAGATCAGGGCAGCTGTTTTAATGAGTGTACACAGGGAGAGCAAATATCTGTCTAAAGTATTAGTAAGATAAAAATAGCAAATGTCCAAAAGTAAATTTTTAAAGGGGAGAATACAAAGTAGGTGAGGCCTAGGAGAATCATCCATATCATCTGTTAGCACTCAGTGCCATACCATACTTTCTGAGGTTTTTTGTTTTTTTTCTTTTTTGGTACCCGGGATCAAACTTGGGACCTTGCGCTTGCCAGGCGGGCAACCGAACCACTGAGCTAAATCCTCGCCCCATACTTTCTATTTTAAAGTTGTGACAAATACAACTTGGGTGGGCAGGATTGGGTAAGTGTATCTACACTGCCATTAACTTAGTGATATCTCCTCTTAGAGGAAGATGTGGAGAGCCTCAAACTGGAAAATACTCTCCCCAGAAGCCTCCCCTGCCCACTGGTATTCTTCCCACAGCTCTTACCACCTGCCCTTCCTCTACCACGAGAACAAATACAATTGGGGTGTAATTACTTGATTACCATTCCCATCTCACACTGACTGCAAACTCCAGCCCAGTAAAGACCATCATCCCAGTTCCCAGCCCACCATAATGCCTGGGGCACAATGTATGTGAATGAGTGTAGCTCTGGTTTCCAAAGACTGTTAACATAAGTGAGAACAAATCAGTGCTAGTAGTAAGGATGATGGAACAATAGATATGGTTGTGGAAATCAACAGTGCATTAGTCTGTATTTTAATAAGCAGAGCATTCAGAAGTCATGACTGACTCTATTTCCTTCCATGCCCAACGTTATAAATAATTTTAAACATTGTGTTCTATTTAGATTCTGCACATTTGAACAGGAACATTTTGCAATTAAAAACAGGACAGCCAGACTACAAATCTAGAAGAGAAGATCAGGCAAATGTGATTGTTTAACCTGAAACAGATGTGCTAAGTAATACATTCATCATGATCTCCAGGGACACGAAGAAACTGTTGCCCATTCCTCGAAAGAACAGCAGCATGGGCCATGGTACAGTTGTTCAGGCCCCAGAAGGAACAGCTTCCTGAACCCAACTGGTATGAGGTATGAGGTTATGTGTCTGAGCCCCTACTCAGCAGACCATTTTTCAAGTGATTAAGAAGTTTAGAACTGCCTGCCAGGCAACCAGTTTTGTGTACCTGATCCAGTTACAGGCATGTGGTCAATTTTATTTTATCATCAACTATTCCCAAATATCAAATACACTTCTCTTTCATCTAGGGCTTCGCAACTACAGTAAGGAGGTTATGAAGAGAGCTTCAATTAGTTTTTTATAGCAAGATATCTTTCTGGCAAAAAGGAAAAGAGTCCTGTTCCCTCCCAAATTCTCCCCGCAGCCTCAGAGAAGCTATGACTCTGACAGCTGTACCAGAAGTCAGCGCCCCACGGCTCCTGAATCACAGTGCACCCACAATGGCTGGCAGGAGAAGGCAGTGGAAAATCTTTGGGCTTCCTGGCCCGTCTCCACTGTATTTCCTGGCAAGAGGTACAGAGAAGAGATACAACACAGAGCATGCCCTTAGCAATGTCTACTGAGAACACCAGCCCAGTAGGGTCATGCAGGCCCATGACACCTAGGAGCAGGTGGGACCAAGAATTCTCTACTCCAAGTTAAAATAAAGCCTCAATCTTTTATCAGTCTTAATGTCAGCTAAAAATAACAGAGGTGGTTAGTTCCAGCCTAAAGTTCACCTTGGAGATTTTTCCTAATTGTACATATCCCAAAGAGTGTCTTTTTTCCAAATGGAATTGGTCATTGACATGTGGATGTGCTCCTAATAGGAAAATAAAAATATTCCCTGCCTGAAGCATTATAATAAAGTTGTCTTTTTCCATTTCATTGTCTCACAACATTTAATCAATTGACATGACACCTAAGGTCAAAAGGAGCCAGGTGTATTAATTTACAATTGCGAAAATTGTCAGCTTATCGATGACATATTATTATTAATTTAGCTTCTTTTAACAGAGTTTTAAATTTAATTGTATTAATATTTTAATGCTATGAACTCTCTTGGGATTCAAGTATAGGAGCCTAGGCACTTTTTAATCTTATGTTCCCATTTAAAAAAAAAATGCAGCCCCAGGAAAATTCTGAAGTGTACAAATTTTGCCCAGCAAAAACTTGACCTCCCATTTAAAAATTTTCTACTACCTACTTTATTTCAAGCATCCAAGATCTTCCTCCTGTCAAACTTTCACCTAAGCTTATTATTAAATGAAAATTTAAAAGCATATTTACATTTAGAAGCCCCCAATTTATTAGCGCCTTTATTTTTTTCCAGTTTAGGAAACATTCTAGCACATTAATAATATTCTTCTACCCGCAGTACTGTGTCTTCTCCAGGTCTAAACTATAATCATTGTCTCTGTGTTAAAGAAATTTTATGTGTGTGTTTGAGTATGTGTGCTCCAGTGAGAACTGGAGAGGAAGTAGAAGGAGTAACTCTAACCCTGAGGAGGCCGAGTGAGCCCACAGTAACCAGTTAGTAGCTCCACTCTGCAGACAACCAGCCATGCCCCGTCTCTCCCCGCTGACTCTTGGCAGGGCCTAGCTTCCCTGTCGTTATCTTCCTGAGTTTGCAGCAGGATTCTGATGGCCCTATCTCAGGTCTGGCAGCAGCCAGCTAAGTACTGTGCAGACAAGGCTTGTCCCAAGCGGACAATGGGAAGTAGATAACTGTTAAAAAGCGCTTAATTCCAAACATGGAAATGAATTAGCTAAACTGCTGTGGCCATGATTTTCCCCCAGTAACGAACAGTGTGGGGAAAGGCATTCTTTAACAGCACAATGGTGTGAAGATGGGAAGTGGTTGGCTTCATTCACTTAACATGTTTTGCGTAAGTTGTGATTAATAGTCCACATTTTTCTGATATTGTCTCCATCTTATTGTAAATTTTCAGTGTTAAATAATGATTTTGTTTCAAATATTTGAGAACATACCAGACAGGCCTCCTCTACCCAATTACCAAAAATATTATAAATACCAACTAACTTGGAGAATCTATGCCCACATTTCTTTCCCCACTAAGTTTATAAAATGCTGTACATATAGGCATTCACATGCAAAATCTTTGCTGCACATACATATACTCACAAGGCCATTGTCCCTTATTTGTGCAGGCAGAGTCTGCTAGAGTAAGAACTAAACTGCATGTACAATTCAGGGCATCTGTGAATGACACTCCCTCTACTGAAAGTGGGCTACTTATCCAGACATCCCAGGATTTTGACAAAAGCCCTGTCAGATAGAAGATTCCATGCTACCAGATACACTTCTTTTGAAAATGTCATCCAGGGTATAAATTGATTTTCTGCCTCAAATGCCGCTGCTGTTCTGAGAACCCACCTATCCTATTAGAAGTGTCCCTGCTCTACCTTCATCTACACATAAAGTATAAGATGGAACTTATGTGTCTGTAGAAAGCAAAATTCTCACTGATACATTCATTTATCCCACAAGCATACACAAATGGCTATTCGAGATACTAAACATCTGGTAGTGAACATGACAGCCAAGGGCCCTCTTTTCATGGAACTTAAGAAAGTAGTTAGTAAATAAATAATAAGCTGATTTCAGATAGTGTGTTTTGAAAACATAAAATAAACAAGGTAATGCAACAGAGAAATATTACTTTCTATTAGAAACTCAAGCAAAATCTCTCCCATTTGAGCAAGTCATACATAATTAATCTGGTAGAAAGGACATAGGGTTTAGAGACAGACAGCCCAAGTTATGACTTTTGTAAGACTTTTTCGGTGAGTACCTGAAAACCTTCTACATTTTAAAGTGAATCAGTAGCCCCCTGGGACATATTTCAATATCCTTCAAAAGGTTCACATTCACTCAACTTGATGACCTTTCCTGTCATGATATTTATATCATGACTAAAACCCACTACATCTACCTTTCTAAATATGACAACTCTAAATCAATGGTTCTTAATCCTGTATGTACAGTAAATTCACTAAAATGTCCTTCAAAAAATACCCATGGCTATATTCCACTCATATCAATTCAAGCTGCACCCCCAGAAAAAGCCTGGCATTGACCTTTCTAATGGGTGCCCAAGTTGTTTAAATCCTAGCTCTCCTAACATTGCTCTAACTGATAAAATTAATAGTATAAAGTGAATTATTAGGGAGGAGTTACACATGTAATTTTCAGGCAACTAGAAAAATAAGTATAGGGACAGTGGTCTCCCAAGAGTCAGGTAAATCTATTGTCTCTAGATGCTCTGCTGCCTTAAGAAAACTGCCTGATAGAAACAAAGAAAATTGAAGCAGTTCAACATCTTCATAGCAGATTTACCTTTAGGTGATCTACCATAAGACAGCTGCCATCAGTACAAAAATTAATCAATTAATTTTTAAAAACTGCAATACTTGTCATCACCAAGCCAGATTCAGATTAGATACAACATGTATGTTTGTGATGTACCACTTTGTTTCAAATTATGTACCAAAAATCACACTCTCTTGAGATTAAACACTGCCCTACTCTCTTCAAAGGACTTTAAGTCGTACACCTCCAGCCACACATTAAATGAGCCTGAACCAGATGGAAGTTGGCATTTTAGGTCACAGTGAGTGATTTGCACAAGTCTTTCTTTGCACTGTCTATAACTGTGGCTTTTCCCTGTAGGCATACTAGTGCTTTGCTCAATTTCAGACATAGCAGTGTGTTCAGGCTGTTGTAAAGCTTACTCTGAGCTACACAGTGTTCCTATCATGACTACATGGAAAGGCTCAATGATCATTGGGAAGAACCAAAGTCAATTTGAGGATGAGTCTGAAACATTTCAGTTAACAAAAATATTCACAGATCAGTACCTTTCCTCATGGTGCTTTACACTGCCTTTACCAAATATCCATTTCTTCTTCTACATATCTCAGTTTAACAGTTCTCAGTCTTGTATTTCCTCTTCTCCTTTTCCCCCTACTAGCCTTCCAGAATATAAAATTTGGTACGATCAACTGGTATCCAATTTGTTTTATATTTTATTTAACTAAAGTTAAATTTCCTATGATAAAAAGCACATCTTATCAAATAAGCACTAATACAATAGTAGTGGGGGACTGCAATACACCACTGTCACAAATAGATAGATGAACCAGACAAAAAATAAGCAATGAAATACTAGAACTCAATCGAACTCTTGAACAAATGAACTTAACAGATGTTTACAGAGTCTTCTACCCCACAAAATCAGAATACACGTTCTTCTCAGCTGCACATGGGTCGTTCTCCAAGATAGACCACATACTCGCTCATAAAACGTGTTTAAGTAAGTGCAAAGGAACTGAAGTTGTCCCCTGTATATTATCAGACCACAGTGCAAAGACATTGAAGATCAATAGCAAAAGAAGCCACAAGAATTTCACAAACACATGGAAACTGAACAAGACAATTCTGAATAACCAATGGGGTCATAGAGGAAATAAAGAAGAAATCAGACAGTTCCTACAATTAAATGATAATGACAATACAACATATCAGAATCTATGGGACACAATGAAAGCAGTCTTATGAGGGAAATTCATAGCAGTGAATACTCATATTAGGAAAACAGAGCGAGCCCAATTAAACAACCTGATGCTGAACCTCAAGTTTCTAGAAAAAGAAGAGCAGGACAATCCCAGAGCTCATACAAGGGAGGAAATTATAAAGATCAGGGCAGAAATCAATGCAATGGAGACTAAGAGAACAATACGAAAAAATCAATGAAGCCAAGAGTTGGTTCTTCGAAAGAATAAACAAAATTGACAAATCCTTAGCCAACCTTATCAGAAAAAGCAAAGAAAAGGCCCAAATCCATGCAATTAGGAATGAAAAGGATGAAATTACAACAGACCCAGCAGAAATGCAGAGGATCATCAATACCTACTTCCAGAACCTATATGCCAATAAGATGGAAAACACAGAAGAAATAGACAGATTCCTAGATAAGTATGAATTACCAAAGTTGAACGAAGAAGACATAAAAATTCTGAACAACCCAATATCAGTCAATGAAATTGAAAAAGTAATTAAAAACTTACCAACTAAGAAAGGCCCAGGTCCTGATGGCTTCACTGCTGAATTCTACAAGACATTTAGGAAGGAACTACTGCCACTACTGTTTAAACACTTCAATGAAATAGAAAGGGAAGCAATACTCCCAAATTCATTCCTGGAAGCAATCATCACCTTGATCCCCAAAGCAGAGAAAGACCCAACCGAAAAGAGAACTATAGGCCAATTTCACTAATGAATATAGATGCAAAAATCTTTAATAAGATACTGACAAATAGAATGCAGAAGACCATCAAGAAGATCATACACCCTGACCAAGTGGGATTCATCCCAGGGACGCAGGGATGGTTCAACATTCGCAAATCAATCAGTGTAATACACTATATCAAAAGAGCCAAGGACAAAAACTATATGATTATCTCCATAGACGCAGAAAAAGCATTTGACAAAATCCAACACACATTTATGATAAAAACCCTACCTCAATCTGATAAAAGCCATCTATGAAAAACCAATAGCCAATATCATACTAAATAGTCAAAAACTGAAATCCCTCACACTAAAATCAGAAACTAGACAAGGATGTCCACTATCCCCATTCCTGTTCAACATAGTTTTGGAAACATTAGCCACAGCAATTAGACAACAGAAAGAAAAAAAAGGGAATAAAGATAGGAAATGAAGAAGTCAAATTGTCATTATTTGCAGATGGCATGATACTCTATATAGAAGACCCCAAGAACTCCACCAAAAGTCTTCTAGGCCATAACTAAATTCAGTAAAGTAGCCGGATACAAGGTCAACACACAAAAATCAAGAGCTTTTCTCAATACAAACAACAGACTCACTGAGAGAGAAATAGGGCAAACAATTCCTTTCACAATAGCATTCAAGAAACTGAAATACCTAGGAACCAACCTAACAAAAGAAATCAAAGACCTCGTCTCTGAAAACTATAGCACTCTGAAAAGAAAGATTGAAGAAGATGTCAGAAAATGGAAAGACATCCCTTGTTCCTGGGTAGGAAGAATCAACATAGTGGAAATGGCCATACTTCCAAAAGTGCTCTACAGGTTCAATGCAATCCCAATTGAAATTCCCTCAACATACTTCACGGACCTTGAGAAAACAATGCAAAAATTCATTTGGAACAAGAAGAGACCTAAGGGCCAGGGATTTAGCTCAGGGGTTCCACCACCTGCCCCGCGAGCACAAGGTCCCAAGTTCGATCCCCGGTACCCTCCCCCCCAAAAAATAAAACAGCATGGTACTAGCAAAGAAACAGACCAGAGGACCAGTGGAACAGATTAGAAGATGCAGAAACAACTCCAGACACACTCTGGCACCTCATCTTTGACAAAGGAGCCAAACACCCTCACTGGAGGAAAGATAGCCTCTTTAATAAATAGTACTGAAAAACTTGGGTTTCAACTTGCCAAAGGCTAAAATTAGGCCTTTATCTCTCATCATGCACTAAACTAAAATCTAAATGGATTACAGATCTAAATATTAAAGCAGAAATGTTGAACCTGCTGGAACAGAGGTTAGGTAGAACTCTTGAAGCCATTGGTGTAGGAAAAACACTAAAAGGTGTAGGAAAAGATTTTATGAACAAAACCTCAATTGCCCATGAACTAGCACAATCAACAAGTGGGATCTCTTCTTATTGAAAAGCTTCTGCACAGCAAGAGAAGCCACCAACTGTGTGAAGAGACAACCCACAATATGGGAAAAAATTTTCACCTGCTGTTCCTCAGACAAAGGTCTACTATCTCGAATCTATAAAGAACTTAAAAAGATCAGACCTCCCAAATTTAAAAACCCAGTCCAAAAATGAACAGACATTTCTCAGACAAAGAGTAAAAGCAGAAAATAAACATATGAAAAAATGTTCAACATCACTGGTCATTCGAGAGATGCAAATGAAAACAACACTGAGATTCCACCTCACCCCAGAAAGAATGGGTGCTATTATGAAATCAACCAATAACAAATGCTGGTGGGGCTGTGGGGAAAGAGGAACCCTGCTCCACTGCTGGTGGGAGTATAGACTGGTGCAATCACTGTGAAATCAGTATGGAGATACCTCAAAGAACAAGGACTGGAAGTCCCATTTTACCCAGCTATTCCCCTACTGGGTGTCTTCCCCAGAGAATTAAAAGCATCATGCCACAGTGATATTCATGCACCCATGTTCATGGCAGCACAATTTGTAATAGCTAAAACTTGGAAGCAGCCCAATTGTCCATCAACTGGAGACTGGATAAAGAAAATGTCATTATTTTGTAAAATGGAGTACAACTCAGACATAAAACAATGAGAAATTAGAGGCATTTATAGCTAAATGGTTGCACATTTTGACGATACTCTTAAGTGAAATAAATAGGACACACATGTGTAAATACCAAATAGTTTCACTAGTGTGAGAAACTGAAAGTGTAAATGAGGACTAAAAGGTATAATAGATAATGTGGAAGAAAAGGACCAAAGGGGAAGGGGAAGGGGAAGTGGGAGGGGTAGGGTAAAGGAAAGAAGGGAATGGAATTAATACAAGAAAATGAAAAAATGGAAACAAAATCTTTGCAAATAGGGAGTGGTGGCAGGGTTGAAGGGAGGGCAGGGGAATGGGGAAAAAATAAGAACCAAGAGAGATTATGTAAAGGTGCAAATTTCCAATGATGATTGTCATTATACTGTACACCTAAAATGTATTAATAAAATTAATTTTTAATAAAGCACATCTTATATAGGCATCCCTCAATAACTTTTCTGTAATTAGACTGGAATCTGGCACACAAACACAATGAGGACTTGGAAGTTAAGCGATAAATGGAGCTGATTTTGGAGGAGTCCTCTTGCCTAGGGCTGTAGGATTAGAACTTGAGTAAGTGTGTGTATTCAAAACAATACAGTAGAATAGACCCAGGAGATCTTCTTGGATCTATTCTAGAAGCCAGCAGAATGACTGGAAACTGAAAACAGGCAGAAAGATCTAAAAGCAGAGCTAGATTGGAAAAGTCAGTCACAGAAAAACAAATATTCCATGATCTCACTATATGTGAAATCTAAAAAAGTAAAGCCTATAGAAGCAGACACTAAAATAGTAGTTGCCAGCAGCTAGGGAGAAGGACAAATGGGCAGATATTAATCAAAAGTACAATGTTTTAGTCATGCAGGATGAATAAATCCTGGAGATTTTTATTATAAAAGATGGTGACTATATTTAATAATACTACAGTATATACTTAAATTTGCTAAGAGAGTAGATCTCAAGTGTTCTCATTGCAGAAAACCTGATAACTACATGATGTGCAAATATGTCTATGAGCTTGAGATAGTAATCAATTCACAATGCACATGTGTGTGCACATATCACACTGCACATATAAGAGAACATGTTTGTGAATTATACCTCAATAACAAGTTTTGGGAGAGGGAAAGTACAGCAATTTTAGTTACTTTTTTGTAAAATGGGTTTATAGAACTGCAATAGGAATAAATATAATGTGTCTTAAGTAGCCATACCATGACTGGATTACAGTAAATGCTTCACAAATAACAGCTATTATTTTAATGATTTAATATTATTATTTTTAAAAAGGACTTTAAACATTATGTGATGTGTACATGTATCAAACATTAGAAAGTACCTCATCAATATGTATAACATGTTTTATGCTTCTATAAAAAATAAGTAAAATTAAATGCACTAAATTAAAATTTAGAAAGGGTATATTCATAGTTTAGGAATTGGAATGAGAAACTAAAAATATGGTACAGGCAAAAGAAAATTTTGTAAACTTCACTGAGTCACATTGAGCATCTGGATCTGAGTGAAATGCAGATTTCTGTGGAGAGGACATCTCTTTTGCGTCTTATTATCCCAGAAATGCATTTTTCCATTCTTCTGTTGACCAAACAAAGTAATAAAATTGTTACATGTTCTAGAAACCACAACAGTGTGATAAAAAGGGAAGAGTTTGTGAGTTCTGTTCTCTTAGAAGAAGTATCTTAGTATTTTTTTAAATACTTAACATCTTCAAACTTTGTTTTGATTGGTTTATACAATAAGAATACTTAATCAATGGAACTCTTTTAAAAAGTAATGCCACTTCTAATACTTACTATATTGATCAGTTTTCCATTAATGTAACAAACATCTGAAAAAATCAGCTTATCAGGAGAAAAGTTTCACTTTGGCTCATGGTTACAGAGGTTTCATTCCATGGGTGGTGTTCCCATTGCTTTGGGGCCTGTGGTCTGGCAATACACTTTGGTTAGGATCACCCAGTGAACCAAGATATTCACCTTATGACTTGCATGTGGGAAAAAATAAAAAACAGAAGCAAAGGGCCCAATCCTGATACCCCCTTCAAGGAATGCCTCCAATGTCTTCACTTCCTTCCACTACGACCTATCTTGTGATGCCTCAACTATGTCTTAATAGCACCATGGGCTGGGAAGCAAACCTTCATCACATGGGCTTTTGGCAGGACACTCAAGAATAGCACTTATTTCTGCCTTGTCTTTCAGACCAGCCAGTTTAGCAATTAAACAAAAAAATCAATCAATACTGAATTGATTATTTGTATTTAATATAAACAAAGAACCGTGAAAGACAGAAAAACTGAAGTCAGAAAATGCAATCCAAAAGAGATAGTTGCAAAATGAGACTGCACTACTGCACTAAAAAAAAAGTGCAAAACTACAGGCTAGGGGATCCAGGTCAGTGGCGGAGTTTTGAGGCACCAGCTTCAATCCACGTTGAGTGACTCCCCATGGAGTTTGATCACAAAGCCCCCAGACATGTCATTTACAGGCCAGCTCAACAGAGCTCTAACCCACCTCTCATGGCCTCATTCGCAGGCCTTGCTTGGAAATTGCTTCTGCCACACTGGAGCGTATGCTATTCCCAAACACAGGCAACGCCTGTCTTCTGTTGCTCATGGTTTTTCTTTGCACATCTCACCATGTGGCTGCTTCAGAATCCTCTTCTAATAAATTGCACCTATTTGTTACCATGCATCTTAAATATGACCTTTTCCATGAAGCTTTTCTTAAAACGAAAAGTGTTCATTTTCCACCTTTCCCCAATGATTCAGTTTTGTTAGTTCCCTCTGTGGAAGTTGCAGAATCCACTTACTATCTTTTTGCTCTTTAATTATCAATCAAAGATCTTAAGCTCCTTCACCTTACATCATCCCCAACAACTTGCTCACAGTAGATACAAACTTTTCAAAACCTGAATTCACCGATAGAATCTGATTAAGATAATTATAAATTATTCATTTTACTCTTGATAATTTTAGACAAAACAACGCTTGCACTTTGGTTTTTTTTCCACAGATTCTTTTATTGGTACATTTTAGGTATACAATACATTTGTATTAATCATTGGGTACTTGTACCTTTACATGCTATATCTTGGTTCTTATTTTTTCCTCATTTCCTGTCCTCCTTTCATCTCCTCCACCCTTCCTTATTTGCAAAGACTTTGTTTCCATTTTTTCCTTTTCTCGTAATTTTTCCATTCCCTTTTTTCCTTTCCCCTACCACTCACATTTCCCCTACCCCTTTGGATATTTTCTTCCTATTTCACACTACTATACCTTTCAGTCCTTATTCACACTTTCAGTTTCTCACACTAGTGAAACTACTCGGTATTTACACATGTGTCCTATTTATTTCACTTAAGAGTATGGCCTCAATATGCATCCATTTAGATATAAATGTCTCTAGTTTCTTGTTCTTTATGGCTGAGTAGTACTCCATTTTATAAAAAAAAAAAAAAACCCCACATCTTCTTTATCCAGTTTCCAGTTGATGGGCACTTGGGCTGTTTCCAAGCTTTAGCTATTACAAACTGCTCTGCTATAAACATGGGTGCACATATATTGCTATGGTGTGATGCTTTTAATTGTTTGGGGAAGGTACCCAACAGGGGAATAGCTGGGCCAAATGGGACCTCTAGTCCTAGTTCTTTGAGGTATCTCCGTACTGATTCCCACAGTGGTTGCACGAGTCTGCACTCCCAGCAACAATGGAGAAGGGTTCCTTTCTCCCCACAACCCAGCCAGCATTGGTTATTCGTTGATTTCTTGATATCAGCCATTTTTTGTGGGGTGAGGTGGAATCTCAGTGTTGTTTTCATTTGCATCTCTCAAATGACCAGTGATGTTGAACATTTTTTCATATGTTTATTTGCTGCTTTTACTTCTTTGTCTGAGAAATTTCTGTTCATTTGAGATGCCCATTTTTTAATTGGGTCTTTAAATTTGGGGGGGGGTCTGATTTTTTTTCAAGTTCTTTGTATATTCTAAATAATAGTCCTTTCTCTGAGGTACCGCTGCTAAAAATTTTTTTCCCGGATTGTAGGTTGTCTCTTAGCTCTGTTGGTGGTTTCTCTTGCAGTTCAGAAGCTTTTCAATAAGATGAGATCCCAGTTGTTGATTCTTTGTGCTAATTCCCATGCTACTGAGGTCTTCAAAGTTCTACCTAATTTATCTTCCAGGAAGTTTAGTGTTTCTGTTTTAATATTTAGATCTTTAATCCACCCTGATCTTAGTTTAGTGCATTATTAGAGATATGGGTCTAGTTTTAATCTTTGGCAGGTTGAAATCCAGCTTTTCCAACACCATTTATTAAAGAGGCTATCTTTCTTCCAATGAGGGTGGTTGGCTCCTTTGTCAAAGATGAGGTGGCTGAGTATGTCTGGAGTTTGTTTCTGCATCTTCTAATCTATTCCACTGATCCTCAGGTCTGTTTTTTTGCCACTACCATGCTGTTTATATCATAGTAGCTTTATAGTATAGTTTCAAGTTGGGGATTGTTATACCACCTGCCATGTCTCTGTTGCCTAGAATTGCTTTTGCTATTCTACATCTCTTCTTGTTCCAAATGAATTTTTGGTTTGTTTTCTCAAGGTCTATGAAGTATGCTGCTGGAATTTCAATTGGTATTCCATTGAATCTATGTAGCAGTGTTGAAAGTATGGCCATTTTCACTATACTGGTTCTTCTTACCCAGGAACAAGGGATGTCTTTCCATTTTCTTATATCTTCCTCGATCTCCTTTTTCAGAGTGCTGTAGTTTTCATTAGGGAGATTGTCCTGTAGTTCTCTTTTTTAGTTGAGCCTTTCCCTGGTTTTGTAATCAAAGTAACACTTGCTTCCAGGAATGAATTTGGAAATATTGCTTTCCTTTCCATCTCATTGAAGAGTTTAAAGATCAATGGTGATAGTTCTTCTCTAATGTCTTGTAGAATTCAGCAGTGAAGCCATCAGGACCTGGGCTTTTCTTTGTTGGAAAATTTTGTATTATGTTTTCAATTTCACTGATTGTAATTGGAGTGTTTAGAATTTTTATATCTTCTTTATTTAACTTTGGCAATTCATATGTATCTAGAAATCTGTCCATTTCTTCTGTGTTTTCCATTTTATTAGAGTACAGGTTCTCAAAGTAGGTATTGATGATCCTCTGGATTTCTGCTGAGTCTGTTGTGACTTCATCTTTTTCACTCTTAATTGAATGGATTTGAGCCTTTCCTTTCCTTTTTTTTTGATAAGGTTGGCTAAGGGTTTATCAATTTTATTTTTTCTTTCAAAAAAACCAACTCCTCAATTCATTGATTTTTTTGTACTGTTCTCTGTCTCCATTGCATTGATTTCTGCTCTGATCTTTATCATTTCCTCTCTTGTACGAGGTTTGAGTTTGTCATGCTCTTCTTTTTCTAGGAGCTTGAGGTTCAGCATTAGGTTGTTTATTTGAGCTCTGTTTTCATAACATGGGCATTCACTGCTATGAATTTCCCTCATAGAACTGTTTTCATTGTGTCCCATAGATTCCTGTATGTTTTACTGGCATTATCATTTACCTGTAGAAAATGTCTAATTTCTTCTTTAATTTCATCTGTGACCCATTGGTTGTTCAGGAGGTTATTATTCAATTTCCATCCATTTGTGGGGGTTTTGTGGTTTCTTATGTTATTGATCTCCAATTTTATTGCACTATGGTCTGATAACATACAGGGGTTAACTTTAATTCTTTTACATTTACTTAAACATGTCTTATGAGCTATCATATGATCTATTTTGGAGAATGACCCAGGTGCAGATGAAAAGAATGTGTATTCTGATTTTGTGGGGTGGAACACTCTGGAAACATCTATTAACTCCATTTGTTCAAAAGCTTGGTTCAGTTCTAGAATTTCATTGTTAACTTTTTGTCTAGATGATCTGTCTATTTGTGATAGTGAGGTATTGAGGTCCCCCACTACAATTGTGTTAGTGCTTATTTGGTTTTTCATGTCCATTAATATTTGTTTTGTATAGTTGGAGGCATTCGTATTTGGTGCATATATATTTGAGATTGTCATCTCTTCCTCTTGGATTGCTCCCTTCACAAGGATGTAACGACCTTCTTTGTCTCTCTTAATTAGTTTTGGTTTGAAATCTATTTTGTCTGCAAATAATATTGCTACCCCTGCTTTCTTCTGGGTTCCTGTTGCATGAAGAACTGTTTTTCTTCCCTTTACTTTCATCTGTGAATGTCTTTTTGAATTAGGTGTGTTTCTTGTATACACCATATTGTTGGATTTTGCTTCTTGATCCATTCTGCCAGTTTATTTCTTTTGATTTGTGAATTGAGGCCATTAACATTGAGGGTTATAATTGATAAATATTGTCGTGATGTTTTACTGTTATTGGTTCTTTTATTTCTTGTTTTTCCCCCTTTCCCCTTAGTTTCTTGCCTTGCCTGGTGGCTTCCCTCTGTTGGGCCTCATGCTATTATAACCTTCATTGTCTTTTTCTAGGATATTGTTTAGAATTGTTTGGAGTGCTGGTTTGGTGTTCAAGAAATTTCTCAGGTATTCTTTGTCATGGAGGTATCTAATTTCCCCATTGATTTTGAAAGATAATTTTGCAGGATACAACAGTCTAGGTTGGAAGTTATTTTCTTTTAGGGCTTGAAATACTTGACTCCAGGCTCTCCTTAACTTGGGGGGTTGTGTTGAGAGGTCTGCTGTGATTCTGATGGGCTTTCCTTTGTATGTGATTTGTTTCTTTTCTCTAACTGCTTGTAGGATTTTTTTCTTCTGTTGCACTTCTGGGATCTTGTCTATTATACGTCTAGGTGTAGCTTGTTTTTTTAACGTGGCTAGTTGGAGTTCTATATGCCTCACTTTTCTGTAAGTCAAATTCTCTACCTTTGTCTGGGAAGTTTTCTACTCTTACAACTGTGAAAAGTTTTTTACGTCATTTGTACTTTCTCCTATATTTTTGTGAACTCCAGTCAGTCTTATGTTATCCTTCTTTGCATCATCTAGCAGCTGCTGAATTGATTTCTCATGGTCCCTTATTATTCTGAAGAAGTCTCTGTTTTCATGGTCACTAACCACAATCCTGTCTTCTATATCTGATATTTTATCTTCACATTTGCTCAATCTGCTGTGAATACTTTCAATGGAGTTTTTAATCTCCTGGATATCTGTTTGAATCTGTTTCATGGATTCCATTTCTTTCCTATGTTGGGCTACCGTGGTTTCCATTTCTTTCTCATGCTGGGTTTTCATGGCTTCCAGCATGGTTCTGAGCTCATCTATTTTTTTTTTTATCTGTTTCTGTTCTAGAGCCTCTAATCATGTCTTTCACTCTGCTCACCATCTCTGTAGTTATCTGGGAAATTATTTCTGGTTTGAATTTTTCTACAGCCTCATTCATCTGTTCTGTTACTTCCTGTGCTATCAGTTCAGGGTGTCCAGGTTGCTGATTGCCATATTTTTCGACCTCATTTCCCCCAGAGTTTGCCTTTGGTGAGCTGGAAGTCTGTATTTGTGTCCTGCCAAGGTGTCTTCTCATTTTTAATTCTGTTGTTGATGCTATTTTTTGCTGTAATTCCTGGTTTGATACTTCAATATTTCTTATTGTGAGTATCTTTATTACTGGTGTTTAGAGCCCCTGTGGAGTGATTGCTTCTCAGAGATATCTTCCAGGTATAGCTGGACTTTATAGGCTTTGAGTCTCTAATGACTCTTAGGCAATCTCCTTTTCAGTATACCAGGGAGGACAACTGATTAGATCAATCACAACACCTTGGCCCAATTGACACAATCAGCATCAAACACAGTTTAGAAAATGACAATTTGTCATAGGAGTTAATCTGTCACCTTTAAAGGTGCAAGCTAGATCAAAATCTAGGGCCAGCCCAAAATATGTTTGTAGTAAATAAACCCTTCAATGTGGCAAATTTACCCTTTGGGATAAGGATTTAACAGGGGTTGGTGAAGGAGGGGTAGAGAGATAGAGGGAGAGGGAAAAGTTAGAGGCTAGAGGACAGGGGAAGATCATGAAAATTGTGGGGATCTTTTGAAGGCAGGAGGAGAAGACAGAGTGAAGAACAGAGACAAGTACAGAACAAACTGACAACAATAGGGAAGCTAGAAATTGTATTTTCCCTCCTATGAAAGTAAGTTGAGAAGACAGAGAGAAAAAATTCAGAATGGGACAGGAACAGGAACAAAGAAGGAGAGAAATACAGAGCCAGAAGGTATAGAGAAAGAGAAAAAGAAAAGAAAAAAAAATATATATATATATATATATATATGTATATAAAACAAAACAAAACAAAAAAGGTCTTCCTTAGGATATGTCTCTGCTGTTCTGGTAGGCAGTGTGGGCAGCAGTGTGTGGATAAGAATAAGTCAATTATTCTCAGCAAGCCACCTGTGCTCCGCCGAGACTCAGGCTGATTTCTGGCTGCAACTCTTGTACTTTGAATGAATGGAGGAGCCCCACTCACACCAGTGTCTTACTTCTTGCTAAGCTCATCACACCTAACACCTACTTTGACCTTGTAATTTCTGCTTCAGTAAACTCTCCCAGTGGGTTCAGTATGCTTAACCTGAAACATAAGGTCAACAGGACACTAAAACAGAGGTCACAAACCATAACATCTAATTGGAACCAGAAAGAAAAAAAAGAAAGCATGAGCAGACCAATGAGAATGACCGTAGCCCCTGTTCTGGTTAAAGCCAGATTAAAGACCGTACACATGCAGTTAAAAGCAGCACCCCCACCCTTTACTGTCTCTTGAATGGTGATCAGATCTCAGCACACCATGATGATGATAATGCTAAAATCTGTATCCTAAGGAGAGCAAGGAACACGTCTTCCAAAACCATGGACTCATGCTAGCTCCTCCCTGAGGCCTGCCCCTTCTTCCCGCCCTCGAGAGTCCCTCTCCTCAAAATAGCCCAAGATCCACATAAGTGAACAACCCTTTGTCCTTGGAGACAGGTTCCTGACTTGCACAACTGCACGAGGTTACTTTCTGGTTGACGCTGAGCCCATCCCAGAGTTCCTGTTGGCATACGGTCTGAGGCAAAGATCCAAAGCCGTTGGTGAACAAGCTCATTCATTTATTCTTTAAGTAGTCATTGGTGCCTATGTTGTGCCCTGCACTGGGTGAGCCTGCAGGACACCTGAAAGTAAACAGATAAGGCTTCAATAAAAGACATAGAATATGACCTCATTTCTTCAACATTTTCCAACAGACTTTTAGTGACTAAGAGAAGAATTTTCTGAGTAAGTGACCCATGAAACAGAAAGCTGCTTTGATGTCAAACCATTCCCTCCAAAAAGGACAGGAGGAGAATAATTTAAGCACAGTCAGAGACTGATAGACTGATTTCCTCACAGGAAATGAGAGTGGAAGACCTGCCTCTGCTCTCTGCATATTGAACTTGCAGTCTTCTATCAGAGGAAAATAAAGGACAGATTGATAAATGTTTTTAGTCCCTGGTAGCATTTCATTGTACATACAAGCACTTTTTATCACTATTATACCTTTATCTCCCATTTTTTAAAAACTGATTTCAGAACAATGACACCTTAGGAATGCCAGTGTTGAAATGTGGTAAATATCTTCTTTCCAGCAGCAGTAAAGTTGGGCTGTAATATAATGCTCTTTGTATTTCCTTCTCTATTTCTCCTTTTGGATTATACATTATGGAAGGATTTCATGCAGCAGTTGGTGACAAAATATATTTCTTATTAATATGTAATATTTGCTACATTAATAATTTCATGGCTTTAATTATTGATGCGAACTTAATTGTGCCCCATGTCCCTTTCTCTTGCAGCTCAATAAAAACTATATATTTCTTTAATTAGGCTTCATTTGAAGACTGGAAAACAATGCAAAGTGCTATCTTGCTAATTCACCTATACACAGCCAGAAAAGAAATGGAATTAATGTCTTAAATGCGGTTTAGAGAGAAAAAGATACCTAACTGTTCTGCAAGTGTGACTTTCGTTGCACACTTAACCTCTGCCAGAGGCCGGGACATACAGCCAGGTGAGACCTCCCACTGCAGCAGGGGCAGGCTTTCTCCCTGGCTCTGGGGAGGAATTTCATTGATTCCATGAGAGGTAGAAAGAAAATTGGGATCACCTAAATGGTTATCATACAGTCTTCCCTCTTTATATTCTCTGCATTACTCAAAATGCAATCTTAGTCTTCCCTACTTGAGTTCAACATTTTGTTGTGTTGCCTGCTCATTTACAATATCTGGGAGTGTTATAATCACTTTATTCTGTGTCAGAATGTTTCAAAAGCACCTTAGAGAAGGATAGATGGAAAGAAATTAGTATTTGTTAAGCACCTGACCCAGATTATTGTAAGTGCTTCCAATCAATTATTTCCTTAGTTTCCAGGAGTCACAATCACACATGCCAACAAAGGCAAACACAGAGATGGCATATTGTGTTTGAGAAACAAGGAGTCATCTGAGCTCCATCTTTCATTTTCCACTTTTGATAGAGAAACATGCATAGAGAAAATGGGTTTGCACAGTGAGAAGAGCAAGAAAGTAAGTGCAGCTGGTAAATGGCACTGGATTATGGATCTCAGCGCCAGGCATTTGGAGAAATGAACCAGTGGTGAACTGGAAGGTGCATGCCTTGTCTAAGGGACATTCTCAACCCTGCTTTCTGTTGTCATGGGCCTGACAACAGATCTTCTAAATTTCTTTAAAAAATAAAATACAAAATTGGGGGATTTGTGACCCTTTCCAGTTTTAAATGTTGCCTCAAATGTCTATAAAACAAAGCAATATATGGTTCTAGATGGATCTGGCCCATATGCCAAGCTGGTATCTCATATTTCACGTGTGCTGAGAAGACCTTCATAGAGATACCGGTCAGCCACCCTGCAGCTTTGGCTAGGGGCGTTATAATAATCACCACGGATTTATTATTAGAAGGCAAAGAGAATATTATTTTCTTTGGAAAAAATTCTGGGCATGATTTGTGTTTTTTAAAAATTATTTTAAAAGCCACATATGTTCACAAAAGGTACTTTTTGTGAACCAAAAATGAGAACAAAAAACTAAAATGTAATTGCCATTGTCCATCATCCAAACATAATCAATTTAAACAGGGATGAAACAGTGATTTCTGTCCAAGATTTTAAATCACCCTAGTATTCGGTAATTTTTAAACTGGTGAAATCAAACAATGTATACAATTCTGCACAGTTCTTTTTCATTTAAGTTGTTTTTAAGAATCTTAACTTGTTACTAAGAATTGTTAAATATGATTTACTATTTTGTTGAACTTCTTTAAATGGCTATGCAACATGTCCCTGAGGAGTTTTATATTACTTTGCTAAATCAACCTAATTTAAGCTCTCATGGGGGAAATCAAAATATTGCATAAAATATTGCAAAGAACACTTTGTATAAAATGTTGCACTTTGGCATAAAATATTTTTCATATATTAAATTACTGGTATAGATTTTTAAAGTATAGCGTGCCACCTAATATGTAGACTCTAAGCCTATTAGGTAAGATGTCAAAAATTTTTGAGTATTACTAAAATATGCTGTCACATATCAGTTTGCAGGGAGAGGTTGATTTATATATTTTTTTTTTTGGTACCAGGGATCGAACTCAGGTTTTAGACTTTAGCTGGCTGAGGTCCTTAAAGTTCAGTACCATTTATGATTCTATCTTCAAACATACAGTTACATTGTCCATACAAAATCACCTTTCTCATCTGTGTTCATTTTCTTTCGCTGAATGAAGTTAGTAGCCTAAAACAATTGAAATGGGATAAACCTGAGTCATTTGTAGGGAAATGGATGCACCTTGAGACCATAGTGCTAAGTGAAATTAATCAGAAACACAATCTTGAATGTATCATGGTTTCTCTTAAATGAGAAAGCCAAAATGAAACTAAAGAGCAAAATAAAAGATAAGAAGAAGAGAGACAGATCTTTCTCAAATGCAAAGGGGACAAGAGACAGAGGGAGGAGAGAGGTAAGGGAGAGGAAGGCCATGAAAACAGAACTAGGATGTGTTATGTGCGTTACTGACTTCCCACAAGGAATGCTTGGTTAACTGCTTTTCATTTTCTACATCGACCTTTGAGCTCTTAGCACTGTCTTACCACACGATCTGATTGGTCTAGAGCCCATCTACACTCAGGGCCAGTCACTATTTTAAAACTTCAGTAGTGGAGCCTTTTTTTCTTGCTCTCTGATAAGTAGACTAAATAGTCATCACAAGTGAAATTTGCACAGAAGCTGGCTGTGTGAGATCAATAACAGGTATAGGTTTTGGAATAGCAACATAAGTTGACTCTTAAAATCCTAAATTTATCACTAGTGCACTATAGTCAATGAGACTTAACTCTCTTGATATACAGAGAAATTTCAGACTTCAAAGCATTTTAGAAAATGACAGACATCTTGAAGTCCCATTTGTATTCCAATGAAAATATCTTTTACCAAGAAGTTTAAATTTCCCACAAAATGTAAAGGGACTAAAGAAAATAAAGGTAATAAAAATGCTATATTCTCAGTAAGACAACTCATAAGCTGTGGATTTAGGATTTAGGAAAATCTTTGAGCATTTACTTGGGCAATTGCAAGTTCAGTTCTCATAATGCAAAAAAACCCAAAAAAACTACTTTGAGAACATTTTCAGAGGTTCCTTTTCAGTTTGTTTACTTCTTTGCCTGTAAAAATGTTTCATGCCATTTTTAAGGACAAAGTAGTATAAGAAATATTTATGTTTGGAGAAAAACTTCATCTACAGGAATTCAAATTTAATTTTAAGAACAAGCAAACATTTCTATAAACAAAATCAGTGGTTTTTCTAAGGTACTTTAGAAAAGTAAATAAAAACAAATCAGTTCTGGTTATCACGCTGTTGCTTAAAAACCGAAGAGCAATGTTCTAAGATTTTAAAGGGAAGTTGTATAATTTTTTATCTTACAAATCATATAATATTTCATGGTTGAGAATAGAACCATTGAGCTATATAGCTATTTCCTTTTAAGAGTAACAAATGAAACAGCTATCTTCATGCATGGAAGAAAATCCTTCCAATTCTCCTTAAACAAATTTTCAATCATGTAAATGACAAATGTATTGAAAAAAATTATTGATGGATCTCTCATTTGTAATTTTAAAATCTGTTGAGTTACTGAATAGTTGTAAATAGACTACTCTAGAGTCCTAAATTGACTTGTACTTGTTTGTATATATGCACACATGATCAGTTCAATCAAATGATAATATTGCACCTTCTCTGATTTTCAGTGCAGCGTGTTGATAAACATGTATAGTAAGTGTTCCTGCAGATATTATTTGCAACTTAAGGAGACTGATAAGGTTATGCAAATATAACCTAACTTGGAAGTTTAATGTGACATGAAATTATTTCTACACTTGTTCACTGTGCCCAGGATGAGTTTTGGAAAATGTGATAAATTTGTGGGAATTTGATTAAAATAATAATTTTAAAAGACAAGAGAAAAGATGGAATTAGTAAAATTCCACAGAATTGTCTATTCCATGGGATAGAAAAAAAATAGAAAACTCATTTTTAAAGCACTTTGTTATTTTGCCTCTTTATTATTTTTTAAAACAAAGTTAACTTTAGCTCTTATCTACCTCTTCATGCTGCTGGATAAATAGAAAACTTTCTACATAGTATAATTTGACTAACATCAAGCATCTTCACCTGGCCTTGCCTTAATTTTCGGTGACAAAGACTTTAAAGACAGTCACTCTCCAACTAAAAACAGAAGTTACCTGGTAAGGATAATGCATCACGTAAGATTTGTTATGAAAGATCAAGTGTAGCTAGGGTCCCTAGCTACACACGATCCAGATCAGCTGAGCTTGAGGTAGGTAGGGAGGAGAAAAGTCACCTTTCAAAACCTCCCAGCAACAGCAATCACCCAGTGAGCATCCACTAAAAGCCACTTGCAACAGAGAGCCCCAGACAGGCTCTGGACACTGCAGGGCTTGCTGTCTGGACTTTCAGGGGAGGCTTGAGCCCCACGAGAAGAGAAGAAAGTTCTAAGGAGAGTAACCACACCCACACATGAAGGTTGAAAATAAAGTAGAGGTGAGGAAGCAGGACCACAGATATTCCTGTCTTCCAAAGCACAAAATTGTATGATTTTATGTCATATATCTATGGATATTGATTGATCCTGTGCAGGCATACTATAAAATATGATTTTATAAAGATATGATCATCATGGAAATGCATAAAGGTTAAACTGGCATCTGAAACACAGGCAAAGATTTATACAAGTTTCTCATGGATCTAGGTAGCTTTTAAGTGTAATTTTCATGTTTTTTGAGTAAAAAAGGACAAGATCGTCTCAGTTTATTTCTTGAATCCAGAGTACAGTGAGCTCTGATGGAAAATAAAGCTACCAGTTACCAATTCAAGCAGTCAACACCAAAATACCAGTAAGTCAGTGCTATGGATTCATAGCTATCACTTCCAAAGTTGCCGGAGCCTGGGTGCTAGGCAGAATGAAATGCTCGTGGAAGAATGTCTCTTTAGTTTTGCTTTTGTTCATTATGTGCAAGATTTTGTCAATTCCAAAGTTTAACTTTATACTTCAATTAACATTTAATTTCCCCTAACAATGAAGCAACAAGATGCTGTCAGCTAACCAGTAAATTCATACATTTTCTTAATTTTTTTTGCCTCCTGATAATTTTTTGAGGCAGCTCTGTTTCTAAATGCTTGATTTCCGGCTTCTTGTTGGAGAAAATTTTGTTTGCACAATACACCAAGACCCACGGATTACTAACTTGGGAAATGGAGCAATTGTTTCAATATTTCCCTGAGAGGATTCCAGGGTGTGGGATCCTACAACTGTAATCACAGAAACTTAAAGAAGATCCAACGTGAATGCCGAGACAGTGCTCAGAAATCAGAGCTGACCATTGGCGTTTGGAACACTGCATCTCAGGGATAGAAGACAGAGCCCTGAAGAGCTTCTGGAAAACTCTGGGCTTTCTGGATTCCTTTTCCAATATGCCTGCTCTCTACCAGAGAGACTGATACATTTCCTCGATTCAAGATGCCCATTTTCTCACAATTATGGATTCCCAAAGTAGGCAGCAACTTTTAATAAAGATAGCCTTTTACATTTTGCAATAATTCCTTTTGAAAAATCTCATTTAATCACTGGTGAACCTAAAAACAAAAGGGCCTTTAAAAATGGTAGAACATGAAAGATATCCCAATAAATAAATAAAAGGCCAATCATATAAAAAATAAAGCCATCTTTTATTGTTCTTTACACTGGTCCTTATAGGCCGTTAAGGTCTTGTTTATTATTATAAAACCTTAGCAAAAGAGGAAAAAGAGAAAAAGAGAAACAATTGCACTGTGGTAATGATCTTGGTTGTTAGACACTAGATCTATGTTTAAAAGCATGTGGAATACTCCTCTGGACTAAATTTAGTATCCTTGTGGGGGAGAGAATTTACTTGTTATTTATAAGAACGTGTGTGTGTGTGTGTGTGTGTGTGTGTGGTTTCCAAGTAATTCAAAGCACATTACAGACTTTAAGGCCATATCTACAATTTAACAATCTCTGTTTTCATGAAAGATAAATCATCTCATGTGGTTAGGGGTGGTGAGAGTGAACAGAATCATTTTCATTGAAAAGTTGTAATTTAACCTGCTCAGACACTTTAAGGAGAGACTTCCAACCAAAAGTTTTTTTCTTAACAGATGAATCAATCAAATGTTTCTAACTGGTGCTGTAATTTGAGTATACTGGCACTAGACAGATATTTAAAGATTATCTAGAACATCTGGTGCATCTATAGACAAGGAAGACAAAACCCACTTGCATTGCCCCACGTTGCCTCGTTACTCTGTGAAAGAGCTACTTACTCACATTGTCCTCTGTGGTTCTCTCTTCACCAGAGGAGAAGAAACCACCTTCTTCCGAAGTATAAATAGAATCAGTGGCTCTAGGCAGCCTTTCTAGACCCTACAAACTGAGCACAGGTCTCAGAGGAGTTCTGAGAAAACAGAGCACATCCGTACAGTACTTCACCTCATTCTATGTCTTCCTCTAGCCATTTTGCATAAGTATAGTAACAGATTTGATAAAACTTGGTATAAAAATAGTATTCTAAAGAGTTAGGGAAAAAACCAAAAAGTGAGAATATACATAATTTTTAGATTTGGAAGCATATTATGCAATTATTTTATTTGGAGAGGAAGAAGATGGTGTGTGAGGAATTAAAATGTCCCATTAAGTGCTGGTCAGTGCGATTAGGTCTGGGACACCAATCCCTAAGTCCCTGCTGCATGCTCACAGCACAGCATAGCTTCCTCCTGAACTGGGTCTCGGAAGTGGAAAGACTCGAAGCTTCATAACCCAAAACAGCATTCCTGTGAGCAATTTCTCAAGCATCGTAATAACATGGGAATCATATCCTCAGAACTAATTCTCTCTCTCTCTCTGCCCTCTCGGTGGTCTCTAGCTTTTGCTCTCCCTCATGATTTCATGGTTTTTACTCTCTCAAAATACAGGGATCTGGGGTAGGAAAAAGAGGGGAAGATGGAAGGGTATAGGGAGTAAAAATGATCAAGATGTGATATGTTTATGTAGCAACTCTCCGAGATCAATATAATTATTATGCATTGCAAACACATACTAATAAAGAAAATGCTGTTAAGAAGTTTTACAAGCTATGTTAGCTTTATTCTTCACATTAGTTGTATTTGCTATATATTAGTATCTTCAATTTAGAGATGAGAAAATGAAGACCACCTACAGAATGAGTTACGTTTCCACACCTATCCAGTTTATAAGTGGTCAGGACAGATTCTTGGCCACCACTGGAAAGCACCTTTCTTTAAACATATCTAGTTCAGTACTGTATGTAGAATACAGTATTTGGATAATGAGTCTTTTCAGAAATAAAGAGGAAGGGAAAAGAAATATGGAAACAAAAGATGGAAGAAAGAAGACAGGGAAGAAAAGAAATCTTTCTAGAAAAAAATTAAAACAGCAGATCATATATGAAGCAACAGCAACCTTATAATGCAATATAAAATACAGAGCAAGGATTGAGTAAAAAGGACATACATGATAATAAATGAGGATGTTTTATGTGCATACACACATTCTTTACACCATCTTCACACTTACATATTTAATTTAAAGATAAATATTACACTGGTTGCAAGATAAAAGCAAGAAGTTAATTTTAATTTTGATTATTATGCAATATTTTAGAAAACAATACAAAGGAAGGACAAAATTTCTTCAATATTTCTTAAATCATATTGTAGCTGTAATGGGTAGATTATGAAGCAAAGTGGAAATCTTATTGAAAATATTATTGTTCTAAGCTTTTTCTATAAAAATCAACTATTACATGCCACTGAACTCCAAAAAGGGAGAAGATTAAGCATTCAAATGTTGCAGACATTGAGAAAAGTGTATGCATGCGTGTAACCTGTTTATAGGTATACAGCATTTCTGTCTCATAATTTTCTCACATTCTTTGTATCTTTCTATGTCAGCACAATGCTACATGCTATTTTCTACAGAAAAGCAAAGGACGCCACTTGATCAGTAGATTCTCCTCAGGGGAGAAACCTAATGGACAAACTCTGTGGGGCACCAGGGATGAAAAATTATACCTTGTTGTTAGTGGCCTAGAGCAGGCGAGGACCTGGGGTTACTTAACACAGGGCAAGGAGAAGCCGATGCTAGGGGAGTGGCTCTAAAAGCAGAGAGAATGCTAACAGCTGACACTGACATAGGTTGGAGGCTAGAAAGGCAAGAGCAAAGGCTTGTGCACCACCAAGTCACAGTGGTGCCTTCACACACACCCTAGTGAAGAGGGCTCAGAGAATTAACCCAGACAGTGACCACAGCCTACACCCCAAGAAGAGGCACTCTGGGCCCTGCATCCAGTGAGACAGCTGTGGTGGCAGGTCACCTCAGACACCTGTGTTCAACTTCAGTCCTTCTCCTGCTGCCCCTAATTTACATCCCAACTCAAACTTTAGAAATTTTAATCATTTATTTGTTAGGTGAAAAGTGGGGACTTCCAGAATTCTAAAAAGAAGACATTCATATTTTAAGAAAAATATATATATACTTAAAAGAAAACCTTCAAATGCTATAAGGTAGTTTCCTCTTAAAGTCTCCAGTAACTTATTTCAACAATAGCTTTCATATTGATCTCAGTTGGACATTTTGTTTAGCTCAAAAAAGAAATAGCTATGATATTTCTCTTTCAATAAAGTCAGGAAGCTTTTGCTATTGTCCAAACTGTGAACATTTCACTGTGGTCTAATTTATCTTTTATTACAGTATAAAGACCAAGAGCCACAAAATTCATCATTTTCTTGTTTTATTTGATCTTTTTCATAAAGGAATGAAGATGGAAGGTGCAACTTCTCTCCAGCATTTCCAAACCAGTTTGCTTTTGCGTTTGGTATACTCAAGCAACCAGCTGCTGGTTGTTTTACCGGTTTGAATAATCCGGACAAGGTATAAGAAAATCTAACTTCCACATTAGAATCCACATGCGCTTATGCTAGAATGAAAACCCATCTGAGAATCAATGAAGCACATGGAGAGGGCCTAATTAAGTCCCTATGCCATTTCCGTTAAAACTGTCAAATTGAAATTGTAATCGTGTATTCATTCACCCCCAATGGTGTAGTGGTAATTTTAGAAGTGGGAATATTTAAGCAATAAGATCCAACAGAGTGTGTTTTGCTAGAATATCAACAACACTAGATAGTTCTTAGATAAGCAGCCAATAGGGTGAAAAAAGACATCTTTCCTAAATAATGAGTGAATCACAAGACCCACACTCACACTAAAAAGACGAAAATTCTGTTTTGGGAATGAGAATTTGTGATAGTTACATTTAATAAATTATCCTACAAAAATCACCCTACATTAATGAAAATAATACAAGGCATTGGGACATTAATCAAAGTGAGGACACATTCAACCAATTAAAATCAGACTTTCAAAATTTCTGGCTTTTGAACTTCCCATAAAATTATTTCTATCTGTACTCCTTTGTCATTAAAAATCTTCCATCAGTTTTGCTGCTATCTAATTAAATAGGTAGAAGAGGAACATAAGCTCTGCAAGTCACCTTCCGGTCCTTGGGACAAAATAACCAACACCCATAAGGTAAAGGAGTAGAGATTTATTTTGGTTTGCAGTTTCAGAAGTTTCAGTCCATGGTTGGCAGGTTCCAAGGCAGAAACAGCATGGTGGAAGGGCTGGGCAGAGGGAAGCTGCTCAAGTCATGGCAGCCAGGAAGCAGAGAGCAAAGGGAAAAGAGGAAGTAGATTTACCCTTCCAGGTTCCTAGTGACCAATCTCTGACTAGGACCCACCTAACAGCACATTTAGCTGTATTATAAACTCCTCAGTGGATTAACCCACTGATGAGTAGGGTGCCTCCAAGATCCAATCATCTTCCAAAAGCCCCATTTCTGAATACATGAGGCTTTGGGGGAACATTCTGGTGTGAAGCTATAACATACCTTCTGCATCTTTATAGAAGGCAGCAATATATTTAAGTATGAATCTGTCTGGATCATAGATTGAAATATGTGTCTTTAATTATAATATAAGGAAAAATAACTAAGACCTACAATTATATGATGCTTAAATAATGAAAAAAGTAATCAAGAGCAGCATGGGCAGAGCGCCCAGGACTGACTGAGCCCAGCTCTGTCCAACCGGCTAGGCCTACTTGTGACCAAGAGCTGGTAAGGACCCCCAGGCATGCCCACCAGCTGCCCTTGGACCACCAAGGGCACCTGCAACAACAAAGTGCCCCCGGCCCGGTGCTGCCTTTGGTCTCTTGGCTGTTCAGCTACCTGATTCCACATTACAGAGGCACAGGGGGACATAAAGGCCATTGTGCTGAGCTGCAGAAGTGACCAACAGAGAGAGGGCCTCTCTCGGGCTCCCTGATGAAAACTAAACACCATTGAAAAAGTGAAGAGAATCTCTGCAATAAAAGCACGCCAGACCACTGTACTTGGTAAGTTGGAGGGATCATCACCTCCCATCAGACCCTGGACTATCTTCAGGGGAAAGGCAACTGGAACCTGCAATAGAAACTTGCAAAGTTCAACCCTGCAGGAGGACAGGGAGCTCAACTTGGGACTTGCAACCAGAAATCTGCCTGAATCTCACAGGTCTCTGACTGCCTTACTGAGACTCATTGACTTATAACTGCACACTGCTACCCACATTGTCTATTGTGATAGCAGAGACATACTCTTAAGGAGGCCCTTCATTTTTATCTTTTGTTATTTTCAAAATTACCACTTTTATTTTTGCTCTTATTTTATTTTTTCCTTCCTTTTCTACTCTTTTATTATTTTTATTTTTCTCTTTTTTCTATCTTTCTTCTCTCTCTCTTTCTCTCTCACTTGCTGTCCCACATTGTTCTTCATCTCCCTTTGTGTTTCTGTTCTGGACCTAATTCGGATTTCTTCTTTATTTTTCTTTTCTTCTCTTTCCTTCTCTCACCTGTGCCCTCTGGTCTCACTGCTAACCTTCCCCTATCCTTCTACCTACCTATCCCTCCCTCCCCAACTTCTTCTAACTCCCCATTCTGAAGGGTAAAGTTGCTGTACTGAAAAGTTTATTCACTATAAAAATAGGTTGGGTTGGTCCTTGATTTTGATTTAATTCACACAGTTAAAGGTGATAGACTAATAACTACCACAAATTGTCATTTTCTAAGAGGTACTTGATACTATTGTGTTGCTGATTGTATCATTTCGGCTAAGGTGTTGTGATTGATCTAATCAGTTGTCCTTCCTGGTATAATGAAAATGAGACAGCCTCAGAGCCATTAGAGATGCAAACCTAAACACCAGCTATATCTGGAAGACACTTCTGAGAAGCAATCATTCCATAGGGGTTCTAAATACATCAACAAAGACACTTAGAATAAGCAACTTCAAAGTACCAACCCAGGAACTAAACCAAGGACAATACCAAAAACAAAAATGAGAAGACATTTGAGTAAGGCACAAACTCAGAATTCCACCCCACAAAAGGCAAATTCTGGGGGAAACTAGGTGGAAAAGTCTGATAATCAAACACCTGAACACCCTGAACTAATAGCACAGGAAGTAACAAAACAGATGAATGAGGCTCTAGAAAAATTCAAAAGAGAAATAATCTCCCAGATAACTACAGAGATGGTGAGCAGAGTGAAAGACATGATTAGAGGCTCTAGAACAGAAACAGATTAAAAAAAAAAGATGAGCTCAGAAATATGCTGGAAGCCATGAATGCCCAACATGAGAAAGAAATGGAAACCATGATCACCCAACATGAGAAAGAAATGGAATCCATGAAACAGATTCAAACAGATATTCAGGAGTTTAAAAACTCCACTGAAAGCATGCAGAGCAGATTAAGGGAATGTGAAGATAGAATATCAGATATAGAAGACAGGATTATGGTTAAGGACCATGAAAACAGAGATTTCTTAAAAATAGTAAGGGACAACGAGAAATCAATCCAATAGCTGCTAGATGATGCAAAGAAGAATAACATAAGACTGATAAAAATCCAAGAAAAAACAGGAGAAAGTACAATTGACATAAAAAAAACTGTTCACAGAAGTAATAGTAGAAAACTTCCCAGACAGAGGTGGAGACTGGACATACAGATAAGTGAGGCATATAGAACTCCAACTAGTCATGATCAAAACAAAAATCTACACCTAGACATATAATAGTCAAGATCCCAGGAACCCAACAGAAGAACAAAACCCTATAGGCAGTTAGAGAAAAGAAACAAATCACTTACAAAGGAAAGCCCTTCAGAATCATGGCAGATGTCTCAACACAAACTCTCAAATCAAGGAGAACCTGGAGGGAAGTATTTCAAGCCCTAAAAAAAAATAACTTCCAACCTAGACTGTTGTATCCTGCAAAACTATCTTTCAAAATCGATGGGGAAATTAGATACTTCCAAGACAAAGAACACCTGAGAAATTTCATGAGCACCAAACCAGCACTCCAAACAATTCTAAACAATATCCTAGAAAAAGACAATGAAGGTCACAATTCCATGAGGCCCAACAGAGGGAAGCCACCAGGCAAGGCAAGAAACTAAAGGGAAAGGGGGAAAAAATAAAAAATAAAAGAGCCAACAACAGTAAAGCATCAAGACAAGGATGAGTCAATATCTATCAGTTACAACTATCAATGTTAATGGCCTCAATCCACTAATCAAAGGAAATAGACTGACAGAATGGAATAAGAAGCAAAATCCAGCAATATGCTGTATACAAGAAACACACCTAACTCAAATAAAAGGATGGAAAAGAGTTCTCTATGTGACAGGAACCCAGAAAAAAGCAGGGGTAGCAATATTATTTGCAGACAAAATAGATTTCAAACCAAAACTAATTAAGAGAGACAAAGATGGTTACTACATCCTTGTGAAAGGAATAATCCAAGAGGAAGAGATGACAATCCTAAATACATATGCACCAAATATGAATGGGCCCAACTATACAAAACAAATATTAATGTACATGAAAAACCAAATACGTACTAATACAATTGTATTGGGGGACCTCAATACCCCACTATCACAAATAGATGGATCGTCTAAACAAAAAATTAACAATGAAATTCTAGAACTGAACCAAGCTTTTGAACAAATGGACTTAATAGATGTTTACAGAGTGTTCCACCCCACAAAATCAGAATCCACGTTCTTTTCAGCTGCACATGGGTCATTCTCCAAAATAGAACACATGCTAGCTCATAGGACATGTCTAAGTAAATGTAAAAGAACTGAAGATACCCCCTGTATATTATCAGACCATAGTGCAATAAAATTGGAGATCAATGACATAAGAAACTGCAAAACTCCCACAAACATATGGAAATTAAATAACACCCTCCTGACCAACCAATGGGTCACAGAGGAAATTAAAGAAGAAATTTCACAGTTTCTATAAGTAAATGATAATGCCAGTACAACATACAGGAATCTATGGGACACAATGAAAGCAGTTCTATGTGGGAAATTCATAGCAGTGAATGCTCATATTAGGAAAACAGAGAGAATTCAGTTAAATAACCTAATGCAAAACCTCAAGCTCCTAGAAAAAGAAGAGCATAACAAACCCAAAGGTTGTATAAGAAAAGAAATTATAAAGATCAGAGCAGAAATCGATGCAATGGAGACTAAGAGAATGATACAAAAAATTAATGAATCAAAGAGTTGGATTTTCCAAAAGAATAAATAAAATCAATAAACCTTTAGCCAACCTTATCAAAAAAAGGAAAGGCAAGGCTGAAATCCATGCAATTAAGAACAAAAAAGGTGAAGTCACAACAGAACCAGCAGAAATCCAGAGGATCATCAATACCTACTTTGAGAACCTATACTCTAATAAAATGGAAAACAAGGAAGAAATGGATGGATTCCTAGGTACATATGAATTGCCAAAGTTAAATGAAAAAGACATAGAAATTCTAAACACCCCAATTACAATGAGTGAAATTGAAAATGAAATTTAAAAAATTTACTAACTAATAAAAGCCCAGGTCCTGATGGCTTCACTGCTGAATTCTACAAGCCATTTAAAGAAGAACTATCACCATTACTCTTTAAACTCATTAAGGAAATTGAAAGGGAAGCAAGGCCTCCAAATTCATTCCCGGAAGCAAGTGTTACTTTAATTCCAAAACCAGGGAAAGACCCAACCCAAAAAGAGAGCTACAGACCAATCTCCCTAATGAACATAGATGCAAAAATCCTCAACAAGATACTGGCAAACAGAATACAGAGGGTCATCAAGAAGATCATACACCCTGACCAAGTCAGATTTATCCCAGGGATGCAAGGATGGTTCAACATTTGTAAATCAATAAACGTAATACACTATATTAACAAGGTCAAGGACAAAAACCATATGAACATCTCAAAAGACACAGAAAATGCATTTGACAAAAGTCCAACACCCATTCATGTTACAAACCGTGCAGAAAATTGGAATAGAAGGTCTTTATCTCAACCTGATTAAGGCTATTTATGAAAAACCAACACCCAACATCATAGTAAATGGTCAAAAACTGAAAACTTTCATGCTAAAATCAGGAACAAGATAACGATGCTCACTATCACCACTCCTGTTCAATATCGTTCTGGAAACATTACACACAGCAATTAGAAAAGAGAAAGAAATAAAAGGAATAAAGATTGGAAAGGAAGAAGTTAAACCGTCGCTATTTGCTGATGATATGTTACTTTACATAGAAGACCCAAAATCTCAGTCAAAAGTCTTCTAGACCTAATTGACAAATTCAGTAAAATAGCTGGATATAAGGTCAACACTCAAAAAACAATAGCCTTTTTATATGCAAATAGCATACTCATTGAGAGAAAAAATCAGGAAACAATTCCTTTTACAATAGCATCCAAAAAAATGAAATATCTAGGAATCAACCTAACAAAGGAAGCAAAAGACCTCTACACTGAAAACTACAGCACTCTGAAAAAGGATATTGAGGAGGATATAAGAAAATGGAAAGACCCTTTATTCCGGGGTAGGAAGAACCGATATAGTGAAAATATCCATACTTCCAAAACTACTATATAGATTTAATGCACTGCCAATTGAAACTCCAACAATATAGTTCACAGAACTAGAGAAAACAATCCAAAAATTCATTTGGACCATAAGAGACCTAGAATAGCAAAAGTAATTCTAGGCAACAGAGACATGGCTGGGGGTATCACAATCCCCAACTTGAAACTATACTGCAAATCTACTGTGATAAAAACAGCATGGTACTGGCAAAGAAACAGACCTGAGGATCAGTGGGATAGATTAGAAGATGCAGAAACACTCCAGACATACTCAGCCACCTCATCTTTGACAAAGGAGCCAACTACCCTCATTGGAGGAAAGATAGCCTATTTAACAAATTGTGTTGGAAAAACTGGATTTCAACCTGCCAAAGATTAAAACTAGACCCATACCTATCACGGTGCACTAAACTAAGATCGAAGTGGATTAAAGAGCTAAATATCAAGACAGAAACACTAAACTCGCTGGAAGATAACTTAGGTTTCACTTTTTTTATTTTATTTTATTTTTGGTACCGGGGATCGAACTCAGGACCGTGCACTTGCGAGGCAGGCGGCGGAACCACTGAACTAAATCTCTGGCCCAGGTGGCACTCTTGAAGACATTGGCATAGGAAAATACTTTATGAACAAAACCTCAGTAGCACAGGAACTAGCACAAAGAATCAACAACTGGGATCTCATCTTATTAAAAAGCTTCTGCACTGCAAGAGAAACCACCAACAGAGCTAAGAGACAACCTACAATCTGGGAAAAAAATTTTTAGCAGCGGTACCTCAGAGAAAGGACTACTATCTAGAATATACAAAGAACTTAAAAAAATCAGACCCCCCAAATTTAAAGACACAATTCAAAAATGGGCATCTCAAATGAACAGACATTTCTCAGACAAAGAAGTAAAAGCAGCAAACAAACATATGAAAAAATTTTCAACATCACTGGTCATTCAAGAGATGCAAATGAAAACAACACTGAGATTCCACCTCACCCCACAAAGAATGGCTGCTATCAAGAAATCAACCAATATCAAATGCTGGCAGGGCTGTGGGGAAAAAGGAATCCTACTCCATTGTTGGTGGGAGTGCAGACTGGTCCCACCACTGTGGAAATCAGTATGGAGATACCTCAAAGAACTAGGACTAGAGGTCCTATTTGACCCAGCTATTCCCCTACTAGGTATCTTCCCCAAAGAATTAAAAGAATCATACCATAGAGATATATGTGCACCCATGTTTATAGTTGCACAGTTTGTAACAGCTAAAGCTTGGAAACAGCCCAAGTGCCCATCAACTGGAAACTGGATCAAGAAGATGTGGTTTTTTTATAAAATGGAGTACTACTCATCCATAAAGAATGAGAAACTAGAGTCATTTATAGCTAAATGGATGCATATTGAGGCCATCCTCTTAAGTGAAATAAATAGGACACACATGTGTAAATACCGAATAGTTTCTCTAGTGTGAGAAACTGAAAGTGTAAATAAGGATGAAAATGATTAAAATGAATAATTGATAATTTGAAATAAGAAAAGGTCCAAAGGGGTAGGGGTGGTGGGAGGGGAAGGGAAAAGTGAAGAAGGGAAAGGAAAAATTATGAGAAAAGAAAAAAAATGGAAATGAAATCTATGAAGGGTGGAGGGGATGAAGGGCACACAGGTAATGGGGAAAAAATAAGACCCAAGCTGCATCATGCACAGGTACAAGCACCCAATGAGAAATGTAAACGAATTGTATACCTAAAATGTACCAATAAAAGAATTTTTAAAAAAAGAAAAAAGTAATCAAATTATACAGTTAATTCACTGGCTTCTTGTGAACACATCCTAAATTAAGAGATCATGAGGGGATATCCAAATTTCCTTTTTATTCACCTGTCTTCCTTTTATACACTCCTTCCCTCCCCTGTACTCAACGGCACATATAAACTCATCTGCAAGGACTCGATGCTGCCAGTTCTGCAGATACAACCCAAGCAGGAAAGGTCATCCTGGTGGAGCAGCAACAGAACACAATGGAAACGGGGGAGTTTAGCTTTGCTCTTGTGCTTGCCTAGCTTCTTGCCAGCCACTCCTCCACCCAAGAGCTTCTTAAACAGCTCTCCTCATCCAAGCTAGGCCATCCTCCATTTACACTGTGTGTAAATGCAGGAACAGCAGAGAAAATTAAGGGAGGTCCCATTGTCCTATGTGTTTAGGGGAGAAGACAAGCAAAATCAAAAGTTAAAAAAAAATGTAAACTAAGATTAATATTCTTTCTGCATAAAGAACTTTGGAAAATCGAGTACAACTAGAACTCTCACAGAAGACAGAAATTCTGGGTAATGTAAGGTCATGCTTCCCATTTTGCTTGATTCTACACAACCTTCAGTGCCTAGGGATGGGAGCAGGGGTGGGGTGGATGCCTAAAAGCATGGAAGATGCCCACTGTTTTGATCCAATCAGTCTACTTGCTCTGATCCCTCTCACAGATTATAACAGGCACCCACACCATCAGTCTACAGAAGCATGGTGCCAAGTCACACATTCCATATCCAGAAATAGAATGACAGATTTTAAACACAAGTTAATGAAAGATGAAGTTCATATATGATCAGTAGGAATTGAAAACTACCATAGGAGAATCCATAAATCAGATCTCTGCCCAATGAGTCAGATTGCCAACATCTAATCTCTCATGGGAGAACGGGCATGAGGTTACGATAAATTTACAGTATTGAATGCTTGTAAAAAGGAACAGAAAGCTTAAATGTCATGGAATTTTTCAAATGAAGGTCAACCTGAATGAATGCTCCTTGGGCTCTGATTTCACCTGAGCCTATTTGTCCATTTAATGCAGCACATTGGTTTTTAAAAGCATATACTCTCGCAGTTCAAGCTTAGCAATACCTCTCTAACACTTCTGCAGAAAAAAGTATACAACTATCGATTTTCAATATTCATTTCTTAGTATATTTGTGGGCTCAAATTAATTAAGCATTACCCTGTAGGCTTCATCAGAGATGTCAAAAACATGATCTTAAATTTTAAAGTTATCTAATAGCTTTGTTCTCCATAAAAAAGTTTTCAGTTTTACTGTCATAGAAGTATTCTCATGCAGCTAGAATTTGTCATGCTTATGTTTTGTAAAGGACTCATTTAAATAAAGGTTTCAAAAATTATCTTTTGATTGTAACATTACAGAATATGTGTTTTTTTATTTTTGCTGAATTTTTTACTTTTGCATGTAATATAAAACATAAATGTCTACAGTGAAAGAGAAATTTCTCCATTTAAATAAATGTGCTGATAACTATCAAATTTTATAGGGCTTAGATGATTCATTCTTTTATATATCTAAAATGAAAATGAGTCATTTATAAGCACTAAGCATTACTAACACCTTAAAATATAAGTGATTGTGCTACAGCATAAGCACATTAATAATGAAAAATAATTATCTGTTTAATTGTCTTTGGCCAGATAAGAAAAATGTAGATGTAGGTCTAGGCATTTAATGTTACATAATACCTGACTTACCTTGAGAGAGAAAAATAGCAAAAACTTGTTATCTCAGCTGTTTTAATTAGGGATATAGTATCATGAATTCTTATTTACTTTTCTTCTCTGCTTGTGAAAAACTATCTGCTCCTACTTATTATCTGATCCTGTGAGTGACCGCACAGAAGAGGGCAAATTTTCAATATCAAGTGGCTTTCTAAGTGGTTTATCTCACCTCAATTTTATACATGTAACGATGGTTTAATACACCAATAATGACCCAAATTTCTTTAATAATAATTTTGCTGGAAGTCAAAATGTTTGTAAGCTGTCCTACTAAATGTAGCTTTTGTCACGCCTAAGTGACCCTGGCCACAAAGCACTCGGTGATCTCAATAGTGCGCTAGCATGAAAAGTGAAGTCAACTGGAACTGGAACTGGAAGCCAAGGCTAAAAAAATTAACCTCGCTGTGGATCCCACCTTCAAGAGACTGAAGTGTTCTGTTTAAGAGAACATCACAGAGTCTGGCGGGATTCGGACTGGCATAGAAATACAACCAAATCGAGGGGTGTGGCTGCCCTTGGGTGGGAAAGGGGCTCGCTCACTCAAGCATGGGCTGGCTCAGGACACTGAGACTTTTCCCAAGTCCTGAGCCTGTGCAGATGTAACCATATTTCTCTGTTGGTCCCCATTCCCAGTAGCGCACAAGACAGACATATGCCTACGAGTCAAAGGGTTTTAATACCTAAGTTAGGTGATACTAGAGAATATGTGAAGCTACCTTTCTGCTTTATCCACCAAGGTTACCTACTTTTTTTCCATTGGACAAATGCTAAGCTCTCCTTGCTTATGCACATACACATATATTCACATACAGTCACACACACCAGCACACTTTTAATATAGTATGAATAATTTCCTTAAGTTTTGATGTTTCAGTGGTCCGTATAGATTTCTGTCTAGTCTTAAAATATAAAAATCAATAAATCATATTTAAAACTTGGAAAATTAAGTTAAGGACATTACAGCTTCAGCATATTGTTTAATATGATGGACCTGACTTAGAGTTTCAGGCTTTTATTTCATTACAGATTGTGAAAACTGTGAGTTTTTAAACAGTTTTGATAGATGCCCTGGATTTTTGCCACAAAATGATAAAGTTCCACATGAACACCAAATGCCACTATTCCACACTGTACCAGTCACCTTATAATATCTACACCTTGGTTCAATTGGCCTTAATTAAAAATGCACAAAATATCAAAAACATTTCCACGATTCTCATTTGGTACCTGCTCAACTTATATGCAAATTAAGGAATTCACTTTACTCAGCAAACAGCTATTGTAAAGCATACAAGATTCACTGAAGAAACATGGTTTGGTATGAAAGCATGAGAAATAAAATACACTACACATCACATGAGCAGATGAGATAAAATCTTCTGTTGTCACTTTTTTATTTAAGTGAGCACATCAAGTAATCAGATGTTATCCAGCAGCATGAGAACTCTATGGGGCTCTGAGATCAAATGTCTCAAATCTTTTCCTAAGTCTAGACAATGATAATAAACATCTCTCGAATTATCTAACCCAGATCCATTAGTGTCCCTGGGCTGCCTCCCACCAGCTGAAAGAAAAATGTCTCTGAAAATTAGCACTTGATATCAACAGTTGTCTTCTGGCACCATCTTTACAATCTTGGATTCAGATCTTTCACTCAAATATCCTGAGGCACTTCAGTAAAATTAAAATTACTTTCAAATCCCCCATTCAATGAATTGCAGTAAATAAGTGAGTGGAATAAATTGATTTGGTAAATTGCATCTATACATGTAATTAAAAGCGTTTCACAACTTAATTTGGAGAAATAGAATTAATTTTGCTTTTATTATAATAATTTCTCCTATTAAAAAGGGAGACACCAAAGGGAACTGAGTGAGTTAGAGGTTAGAAGGCCCTGCTTAACGGATTAACAACAAGTGATTTCAGTGTCACCATCTCCACACCAAAGTGTACGCTATTCTCAGTTTGACTTGATAGCTCCATCCCTCTTTGCTGGTGTTGAGTTCTGAACACAAATTCGAGAATTTACAGAAAGAGATATGCATGTGTGTATTTAAAAGCTGAAAGATTGACAGGCTTACAAACTGAAATCTTCTGTTTATCCAAAGATCCACAACAATGCGTTTAGACACAATCCAATTTCTTTCTTTTTTTTTTTTTTTTTTTTTTTTTTTTTTTTTTTTTTGGTACCAGGGACAGAACTCAGGTCCTTGAGCTTCAAGGTCAGGGGGCAAAAACACTGAGCTAAATCCCTGGCCATAAATATTTTCTTTTTCTTTTTCTTTTTTCTTTTTTTTTTTTTTTTGGTACCAGGGATCAAACTCGGGACCTTGCGCTTGTGAGGCAGGCGCTGGAACCACTGAGCTAAATCCCTGGCCCCACAGTCCAATTTCAGAACACCAACATGAGCTGCCCAGTGACAGTCTTTAGACTAGAGTAAGTCAATGCCCATCTCAGCTATACTCCAAGTACAGAGATGAATGACCTAGTCCTGCTATCTGAGGCAAGTTATCATTAGTAAATTTCCCTGATGAAGATGACACTTAGTAATTTGTATGGTCTATGTCTCTTTTAGTTTAAAATTTTTAAAGCCAAAGAAACAACAGAAACTTAAAATAAGAATTCTTTATTTATTGAATGAACAAAAATAAACTGATAAATACATGACTGAATGCATAGTTGGGTAGATAGATGAAGCTTTTAAAAATGAATTCATGATACAGTTTTTAAACAAAAGACCAAAGTAATTTACCTTCTTCTTAGATTAACTGTCTTTAAAATGCACCCAATAAATTGAAGACAGTTGGGGGAGCAATTGGAAAAATTTTTCCTGAAGACATTATAATGACATAACAATTATCTTTCTGTAAATCATAGATGTTATCCTAGAACATAAGTTGAAGAGATTCCAAGAAAAAAAATGTCAAGAATCTAGGTGTTAATTCTTAAGTCAAGAAGTTTACCTTCACAAGACTCCATTTGTTTATATTTTAACAAAACTCTTACTGCAAACCTCCTGTTGCAATATATGCATAATATCAGTACAAGCATCTAGGTCATGATAAACTAGATTCTCCATACACAAAGATTTTCTCCAAATATCAATCAAGTGCCAGTGGAAGTCAAGTCAGCAGAGTGCAATTTCTTCAGCTATTGCTGTGTTAATGCAACTTCCAAAGTAGCTCACTCGCTATCTGATTTGATTAGCCCCTAGCAGAACCTACTTTGTTTTATTCACATAAGTCTATTTCAAAAATAAACTCCATAAGCTGATGCTGACCTCAGAGAGAAAAAAAATTGTAAATTTAGTTGTGCTGCAAATCTATAAAATTCTAACTCATTCATTTGCCATCCATATGGATACCTTGGTAGCTGTACAAGAAGTGATAAGATACATAATCCTGGTGCTTTATAAAGATGTGTATGACAGTATCAAGAGTAGGCATATTTTGTTCTGGGATCCTTATACCATTATGACACTATCCAATATGTTGTGGCAATTGTAATACTTTGTAGACCAGTGGAAAATACATCTAAAAATAACTGTGCCATTTCTGAGCAAAAGAAGAAGTAATTGATGTTTCCTAGCAAAATGATCCCACCTGGCTTTGTAGAAGAGCAGCATGAGCATTTCAGTGACAGGTAGATCCAGAACAGAGCTTTTTCCTCAATATCATTCTGTTTCTCTGAAACCCCAAAGCAAGTTTCACAGAGAGTCTTTAGAATGCTCCACTTGAAAGCCAGATTATGCTATTTAAGAGGCCTATGGAGTTCTGTATTAAAGACTCCCTAATGTGCAGGCATTTTTCCCCATTATAATATATTGCTGTAGATTTAACACTGTGGATGTTCTATCATTTGACTAATATGGCTCAAAAGTTTGTCACTGGGGACACTTCTAAATTATATTACTGCAAATAAACCTTGCTATAGAAGGAATTGCTTATTTAGCAAAGACATTCTATGGCACATTAGCATAAAAATATTACTTCTGTCTTTCAAGTTCATCCATAACATAGCTGCTGAGCAGAAGAACATTAGATGTGCTACAAATACAAGCAACTTTGGCAGCAAGCTAATTTGCAAATATACTATTGCAAACTTTAAGTGCACTGTTATGCCCTAACTTAAACCTGCATAACTCATAGATGTCTGCATATTAGAAAAAGAGCAAAAGTATTTATTACTCAGCTTTTCCATTTAATTTATAGGAAATGGGTAATCAACTCAAAAACTGGGGGTTTTGCCCTCTGCTACAAGTGGCCTGAAAAGCAAGTGAATGAAAGAAATTAAAGCAAAGCAGTTTTCAAGGGAGAATGAGACATTTGTCACATGTTTAAATTATTTGAAGAGATTCTTTTTTTTACCCTCTCTTCTGAAACAATAAGTGAATGCTGAAGCTGAGCTAAGAATGAAGGCCATTTACCAAGCATTTTCATATTCCCTTGATCTAGGTTGAGTGTCCTTGCTTGTTAGATATTGCAAAACATGCTAATAGCTTAGGTTTTAGACTCTGATAAGATTCGACATTTGTCTTAATGTTATGTGTTATATATTCTTAAACAAATTGTTTGACCTAAGGTTTAATTTCCTTATATATTTTCAAATGTGCATAAAATATTCATCATTGTGGTTAAGTTGATATCCTTCTGAGCTAAAGAAAACAGATACCTTTTGCCCACATTCTGTACATAAGAAAGTTAAGGTTCAAAAAATTTAAGAAATGTGTACAAACTTGCATATGTACATAGACAGCAGAACTGGGCACAGATTTCAAGATTTCTAGCTCCTGGCTTAAATCTATTTCTATTCTAATATTCAAGATTTTTGATTAGCTTTTTCCATGTGTTCTGATCTCATTAAACTACCTGAGCTATTTTCATTTTTAACCCAAACCTACCTTTATTTGACCCAGGCATGTTAAAAAGTGATGAGATGTACTACAAACATGTAACAAAACATCAAGGAAGGGAATTGAGAGATGGGTGGATGAGGAGAAAGGGGATGCAAAAGGGATGAAAGAAGGAATGGAGATGTGTCATGTACACGTACCCACTTCACACAAGGAATGGAAACTAATTTATGTACTTACTAAAAACAAAATAATAAATACAAAAGGAACTAATGAGAAAAAAATGTCAAACAGCTAGTCAGGTCAAATAGAGCTGTTATTCTGAAAGTCTGCCCCTGGTTCTCCTAAACTTTTTTACTTCTCACAAATTCTTCCTTTATTTCACTTCTCAACTCAAAACACGTAAGTCTTCCACTGCTCTCTGAGATTACCAGAGTGTCCTGTGGTTCTCGGAAACACAGTACCAAGAAGGCTACTTGTAAATAGAAGTCAGGGATTGAATGTTACTTAGGCACTGCTTTGATTGCCATATGGTTGCCATAACCTTTTTCTCTATGCAATTTACATGATCATCTCAAAAAATTAGATTAAAATGAGTCTTAGAAAAATATATGCCTACAAATTAATTTCATACAATGAATTGTATGAAATTATAAATTATCAAATTTCATACATTTGATCTCTTACAATCAAAGCATTTTTAAAGTTAGAATTTACCTATGTCACTTAATAATTATACTACACTATATAATTTATGCAAATCAGTCACAACTCAGTAGAAATAAAATACATGAATTTGTCACAATATCCTACTACTATATCCTCAATACGTAGAAAAAGTGATATGAATACAGACGCTTAAGTATTTTTTAGCTAAGTGCATGAATGAATCCTGCTACTTTCTGTATTCTTCTGCTCTGACTTCTATCCATGCCCTGGGTTTGAATATTAACTCCCATCTCATGTCAATCCAATCACTTTTGAATTGCGTCGTTCTTCCTCACCTAGAAAGGTACAATTTCCTCTTTCATTTCCTGCATCATCTATGTACTACATTATCTACTAAATCCTTTCCAATCTCATATAATAATGTCTTAAGCTATGGACTTGAAAGGAAATACCTTCGCCCCATAACTTCCTCCAAATACATCTTCATTTTCTTGCACCCTTTACATGAATCTTTCTGTTTTGTTTTTGCAGTGCCAGGGATTGAATCCAGGTCCTGGTGCATGCTAGGCAAGGAATCTACTGCTAAGCTACATCCTCAGCCCTTTTATAAAGTTTGCTTTTACCCAGGATCTTGCTAAGTTCCCCAGGTTGGCATTGCACTTACCATCCTCCTGCCCCAGTCTTCCAGGGAGCTGGGATCACAGGCACACACTAGCCTTTCATTCTCTTCCAAATCCTGATCAAGAAACATTGGATTCTGTGATATTCCTCAAATTTTTCAAGCATCATCCTGCCTCATTACAAATCCATTAATTGCAAAAAGGGATTACATAAGGATAAAGCATTGTCCAGGGAAAATTCTACTAGATTCTTGGTCTGACCTAATAAGTCTTCTTCTCACTGACATTTTGAAATTCAGATATCTAGGGAAGATTCCAACCAATTTGTATCAGGAGGTTAGAGACCTTCAGAGAGGAAAGCTACAAAGACTTTACCACATGTTCTCCAAGACTGGGAGTTGGAGAAACTGTTAAGGTTGACTAGCCTGACTCTGTCCAAGGTTCCTAACTCAAAAGATAATAAAGACCTGAGGGAACTCACCAGGAAGGAAGGGCAATCTGAGCTGCAGAACCAGACTCAACACAAAGATCCTTCGTGCATGGCTGGTTGTGGAGTCAGACTCTCTCCAAACTGTGTTGTACACTGGGAAGCAGTGATTGAGCAATGACTTTAGGATAGCACCTAGCATTAGTGCGCCAGTGTGGGGCACCAGGACCAAAGTCAGGCCGGTGAAGAGGGCATCTGGACCAACCTCGGTTGGACCACTCAACACTAGCCCTCAGCTGAAGGGCATCAAGTTTCCAGTTTACTCTCAGCTCCATATTTGGCAGCAGAAAATTCTTTTTTTGAATTGAGTGGATATCAGAGTTCTTATTTAACTCACGCACATGAGGATAGAGAGAGGAGTGATGGACATGGTGACCAAACACAAAAAGTTTTCACTAATGATGGTAAATCAAGCCTTCAATTTTTTAAATAAAAAGGAAGAAAACTGCATTTGCATGCCAAGTTGATGGAACAAATATAATCAATTATAGGGAAACTTCACAAAATATATTCCATGGTCTATAAATAGAGGTTACCTAGAAAAGAATTTCCATGGCCAAATACAGGGAAAATTCAAACTTAAATAAATTTATATAACTTTCTTGACTTCAGGACTTCTCAAAGAGGTAAGAGGATAGAGTGCAGTATTTCCTAAACTTATGAGCTTAAGGAGACCTTATTTATAAGAGAGACTTCATGAAACTCCCACTCTGGTGAGTACACATGGAGAACTGCCACCAAGTCTAAACTGCACAGAATAGAAAGTATTTTGCATTCAAGTTTTACTAATGGCTAGAATGAACACTGGACTTTTGGGCCAGAGAAATATGGCACTAATTTATGAAATAAAATGATTTATTTAATGAAAATACCTCATTTGAATCCTGCAGTTACTAAAAAAATAGCTACTTTCAAACTCTTAAGCATAGGAATTTTGGAAGCAAAAGAATAAGAAGTTTTAAATTTATAAAGTTTCTCATTTCAGTTTCATACAGACTTTCCATTATATATAATATTATATTATTAATATAATATATATAAATATATATATAATCTCTCTTTTTCATATGAAGGAGAAAAGACTTCAGCTGTTTGCATGATTTACTAAAGATCAAAATTGCTAATATCAGCATTTGAACCCAGGTCTTCCCTGTGTCCAAACTGGAACCTACCTTCCTTTCTTGCTTCTTCCATTCCTTCCCTCCCCTCGTCTTTTCTCTGTCTCATCTACTTCTTTTCTTTCGATCTCATTCATGATTATTCCCTAAAACACAAAATCACTCACAAATCAACCATCTCTCTACCACAATTTAGTTTTCTGTTATGGGAGAAATATTCTATTTTGGGAAATCAGCAACAATTTTTGCAGATTCCATGAAAAATGGGTCCCCCTTGGAGTTAGAGTGATCCATTGTTTTATGTGGACCACCCTGCAGTTCCTGTATGCTCCCTGAACTTTTCTTATTTCATGGGACAAGTTTGTTCTCTTAAAACAAAAGTTTCATTTAAAAGAAAAATTAATTATTATTTAAAGGTCAGCCCAAATGCCACTGGAAACTGTATTGTATTTCCTTTTCTCCAAGTCATTCTACTTAGAATATGAGTTGGTTCAGTGGGAGACTTACTATTTTCAAATGGTCATTTTCTGCAGCCCATGTTTCAGACAGTGTGTGATGAGGAGGAAAGCAAAAATCTTGTGTGCATGTGCCTCGCTACCATTGCAGATAAGTACTCTCCATTCCCCATTCTCCGTTTACCCTCACAAGGAGTCATTAAAATTTGGAAGGTAACAAAGAACATAATTTATAAATTCAAATGAATTACTCCACAAAAGGTCATCTCCTGTTTCACTTTTACTTTCTCTCCATTGCCCTTTGAATTGATTTTTATTGATTGAATTGGTTTCATAACAAAATAGTTTTGCACCTTAAATACAGGTTTATTTCCCCAATTTTAACTAGTGGTATTATAATTCCTGACTTCAAACCTTTGACTTCATCATGCTTCTATTGTCTAGCAAGTTAAGAAATTTAAATGTTTGGCAAATAAATGGTGGGATAGAAACTTTGTGGATTCATTCTCTGACAAATTCCAGTTCTCACTTTATTGTATAGCATCAAATCAGATACATACTTCTATTGGAATTTTAAACATATATAGACAGATAAATCCATATGGCTAGATGTATACATCCATAGTCAGGAAAATACAAATTCAAACAATATTGAGATAAGACTTGTCCCATAAATAGAAAATATTATCAGACAGTAGGAAACCTAAAAATGTAAATTGTGCAAATTTCTACAGCCACAGTGAAGAGTAACCTGGAAACAAGGCAATTAAATTCCAAAGGGAATTAAACTCCACATGGAATAGTTAACTTTCAAGTGGAAAATGGACCCATGTTATGGCTCAGCAATTCTACTTCTTCAATCATCTGCCTTAGTTTAGGTGGCTATAACTAAATACCAAACACTGGGTGGGTTAAAATGCAGGAATTCTTGTAGTGGTGGGGGCTGGAAAGTCTGAGGTGAAGGCACTGGAAGATATGGGTTTTAATGAGAACCCTCTCCCTGCTCTTCCTGATTTTCAGATGTCTGTGTGCTCACATGGCCTCTTCCTTGTGCGTGCATGTGGGAGGGGGTCTTGAAAGGTCTTTATGTCTTTTCTTTACATAGGGGTACTAATCTCATGGTAAGGGTCCTATCCTTGTGATCTCATCTATACCTGAAAGTTCTGAAAGGCTCTACCTCCTAATACCATTACTTTGAGGCCTAGGATTTGAAGGTGAATTTGAGGAGAGAAATAAACATTTATCTCACACTACCAATAGGGGTTATGTGCCGATGTTGACACCAAGGCAGTACTGATGGTCCTACCAAAATAAATTTAGTTATATATAGTTAGTTCTCAACATAAGAACAGTGAGTGTAAAAGGAAGCTGAAAATAGTAAATGTAATGATGCAGTTAACATAAACTTTTTTAATGAAAACACCATAAATTATTTATGATGGGTATGTGTGTTAAAGAAAAGTGCTCACCAATCTAAAAACTAGTGATTATGTGGAGGGGCAGAAAAGGTATGAGATCAGTACTAGGGGTTAATGGAAAATTAATATGACAAAGTTTTAACAACTGTTAGTTCTAGCAGTAGGTGTTCTATTAGTCTGTGCATTTTTTGAAACATTTATGTTTTGAATTAATTTTTAAAACAATTGAAATTTTAGAATCCTATGTTTTGTAATTAGTAAAAAATTACCAGCTGCACTAAGATTGAAATATTACCAGGGGTGCAGAAGGCTGAAGGAGGTCATGTTATCTTTCTCATGATTATGTAAACAGGGTTACATTTACAGAATAATCAGAATTATTTAACAGGATGAATAATGCTACACTGGATACTCCAATGAAATATTTACCAAGCTTGGATGTTGACAAGACATTTACAAATATAAAAAACAGGAAAAATTTTACCATAATATGCCAAGGCCACTAGTTGGTATTAGCCATGTGTGACACGATTACATTAATAGGAATATGGATAAAAGTAGTGTAATCACATTCAATACTAAGCAATCTAAGGAAAAATTACAGTGTAACAGGAAGACAGCAAATGTTGTTAATCAAGGACAATGTAGGCATAAATTCTAAATTGCTGATGGATTTCATCATTTCAGTTTTAAGACAAATTTTACACCAAGGATATTTTGTAAGATAATGTGCAGTATAAGGAGAGAGTGGAGAAATCTAGATCTATATGAGATAATAATTCAGTTTAAAAAACTCCAACAAACATGTTGTACATATTTTCAACTTATGCTTCTTTATGTCAAACTTTTAGATAATGGTGGCTATTGATGTGAACATTAATCCTGATATGTCAATTTGACTTAGTTGGGAAATGCCTAGCAGCTTAGTAAAGACTACTTTTGAGTGTGTCCTGGTGCTTCGAGATCTCAGGAACCACATATATTCCCTGTTTTTTCTCTAGCATTGTTCTCCTGCTATGCTTCCTAGCTCCCACGAACTGAAAAACTTTGCTTCACCATGCCCGTCTGACATGATGTTTTGACCTTGGAGCCTGTCAACCATGGACTGAGTCCCCTAAAACCACAAACCAAATTGAACTACTCTTCCTTTTGTTTGTAGGTGTCAGGCACTGTGACCCAGCAACAGGAAAGTGGACTAATACAGAAAAGAGAAGAGGTGTGTGCCATTAAAAAGGGAATCGAGTGCTTTTTCCATGGATAAAAAGAAAGATACCATGAGAGAATCTCAGGAATCAGCAAGCACCTACCCATTGTAGGTTCAAAGGTGCAAAAGTCTAAATTTTTCATTTAAATTTACAGCCCTGGGAACCCCTACTCAAAATGAGAAGACCAGAGAATTGCCTGAAACGATTCCTTTCACCACCCTTCGTCATTCATCCACACACAGGCTGCTGCTGCCAGGTCTGAGCAGGCCTAGGTAGTGCTCGCGTTGGTGGCAGGCTTTGATATCATTCATGTGATGCTGGATTTACCAGAATGAAAAACACAAGAGCTGTGTGGTCAGACAGGCTTCCACCCAGATTTCAAGGGAAGGCCTAGGAGGCCAGGGCAAGAGCCTCTCACAAGGAAGTAAGAGAAGCTATGAGAATGAAGTCAGTGGTACAGTGGAGATCCCAAGAAATCCATCAAGCCAGCAACATGGAAGGTCTGTTGAGAAAAGCAGAAGACTCTGAGCAGAACCAGCACAAGAGAGAGAGTATGTAGGCTACAACCAGCAAGGCCATGGGGATGGGGCCACCTAAGATCTCAGGACCTTACGTCTCGTTAGCATGTGCCCAAGGTGCCAGATATGACTTAAGATTTGTCCTGCTAGGGTTAAGTCTTGGCTTTGGTCTGATTTTCCCTTTCCTCCTATTTCTTCCTTTTAGAATGGGAATGTTTACCTTGTCCCATGGTACACTGGAATTATGTATTTTCCTTTTTATCTTTACAGAGGTTCCCAGGTACAAATTTGCCTTGAATCTCAAAAGAGACATTGACATGGATTTTTAAAAATGCTAAACAATGAAACTTTGAGGAAAGGATTGTTGCATTTCCAGTTGTATGCAAGAGGGTTGTATCATGTTAATTGGAATTATTAACTTATTATTGTGTCTATTTGGAGATGAATTTTAGTTTGAGAAGATGTGTTTTGGTATCAAGGTGACAAAGGGTAGACTGTAAATGTTGATCCTGACATGTCAACTTGATCAGATTAAGACGTGCCTAGCAGATTAATACAGCATGATTTTGGGTGTGTCTGAGTAGTTGATGGAAGTATGATCTTAGGAACTATTCATGGTCCCTGGCCCCTTTTCTCTCTGGCACTGTTCCACTATTCTGCCTCCCAGCTGCTATGAACAGAGTAGCTTTGCTCCACGATGCCCTTTCACTATGATATTTCTATCTCGGTCCCAGTTGACCATGCGTGGACTGAATCCCTTAAAACCTTCAGCCAAACTAAAGCTTTCTTCCTTTAAGTTGTGGATGTTGAGTATTGTGATGAGAAAGCTTACTAATAAAATTGGCCTTTCATTGAAATGCACTATGTTAATTGATTTTTTTTATTTGAGGCTTGTATGTGCTAAATATGTTCTAGCCAAAGCAGACTGCAATAGCTCAGACTTCTATCATTATTTGACTAATCTCTTGATTTAGTTATACCCTCTTTTAACCTCAACATTCATTCCAACATCGTATGTGAGATATTAAGTTCTGATCCTGTTAATCTCCTATTTAGAAACCCACAGAATTGGGTGTTTAGCTCAATGGTAAGGCAAAACCTTAGCATGTGTGAAGCTCTTGGTTTAATCCCCAGCACTCAAAACAACCAATCTGTAACGACTGAACCTGTAGGAATAATCAAGTGAAAAAAAAAAAAAAGCAACATGCAGGAAAAAACTGTAAATTATTTTTTGTAAAACAAACAATGCCCATAAAAACTGTGTATATGGATATTTAACATATACGTGAATGTGCTTATACAACCAAGAAGAAAAGAAAGAAAGAATAGAAAGTAAGAGCTAACACGAGTTGAGAAAGAAAAGATGCTAGTAGAGAAGAAGGAGAAAATGAAGAGGAAAGAGAAGAGAGGGCAGGGGAAGCCAGTTTAAAAAGAAAAAGGAAGGACAGCATGTAGAATCTGATCACTTGTATAGATTGATATGCAATGTTTAAATAAACACTTCAAAGAAATAAATAAATAACTACAGCTTTCTATTTTCTTTGGGGAAAAGTTTGAACTGTTTGGCATAAAACAGCATTTTCACCCTCCAGATCTCCCAATTACCTCAGTTTTCCACGTATTCTTAAGTCTTTGCAGATCCTTCCATTGTGATCACACTTGATCACAGTTCAGCATATGTTTTCTCTGACCAGACAGCCAGTTCTATCGGAATTGTAGCCTCATGTCTTTTTTTTCTTTTTTCTTTTCTTTTTTTTGCACATCAAGTACACAGGGTAATAGTATTTAAGAGATGATGAGCAACTTTTATTGAATTAATCCATCTCTGTTTATTTTATGTTATAATGATATTCAATATTGTGCATCAATACTTTTGTCCTTATTGTACATCCAAGTTTAAAGATTAAAATTCCACATAAAGTAATTATTTTTATTCTGATTTATGGTCAGGATATACATATACATCTCTTATTGGTCTGTGTAATAAGATATGCAGGCAACATTTTTTTCCAAATTTTGAAGGATATTCCTCCAAAAAAAACCCTAACCACTCAAAAATGAGGCACTGAATCTCCTAAACCAAACTTGAAAGAAGGTGAGATAAAACTGCTTGATGAGGCAAGAAGTACCACAAGAGGCTAACGAGTTGAAACCAAGGAAACTGAGAGACACAAGAATCTCTCTGGAAAAAGCTGCTAGAGGCTGTAGCAACTTTCCACCTCTCTCAACTATGAGAGAGGCTCTGAGAACACCTCCCCGTGGGGTTGATGTGTGGAGGACAGAGGGGTAAGTGCTGAGTCCGTCCTTGGGAAATCTGAGACAAAGACTTCCTGCTTGGGCAATGCAAAGAGATCCATCGTTCTTGGAGCCAACTGCAGTTGCACTGACAATGGGCCAGTGGACCAAATGTCCTTTTCAGAAGGGAGGTGGCTAAGAGAGTCTTTAAAAATGATTTTGCTTTGTTTTGTTTTAGAGATGAGGCAAGCTTAGCAGAAAGAAGCTATGGAGATTAACCAATGAAGAAACCAAGGAGCAGTGACAGCGATCAAACAGAAGAGAGGAGATCAGCTGGTTCTGGCTAGGGAACCTCCATGAAAGCCTCAAGAGGGTCCCACATGCCAGTGTACACATACGACAAGCCAACATGGATCCCTAGCACAGCTGCCCCTCACCTCTCCTTCCGTCTTCTCCACCAAGAAACAGTGAAACACCCAGTACTGGCAGCCAGGACAACAGCAGGACATTCCTTCACCTGCAGCACAGTCAAGATGGGGAATGGGAGATTTTAACTGCCTAAGAAATTGCGTTAATCATTCTAATGACTGGAATGGGATTGTGACTAGGAATATAATTGAATAAAGCACTCCTTTTATTGTCTGAAAGTGAATGAAAAGGCCACAGAACTCACCTAAAATTTTAACTAGAGATAAAGAATGAGCTAATCCACAGGCAGGTTTGGGTTTATGATGGTCTAGTTGTTCATACAAATTGGCTGTGTTTTACTATTTTACACAATAGGAGTGCAATGAGAGATATGCTTTAATTTGTATATCTGTTGCCACTACTAAGAAAAAACCCTCAAGTGTATGCTTGACTTGGGGAAATACTGGACCGTTTTTGTACTGATTTTTTATCTCTGTTATTAGAGTTAATTGTCAATTTCATCATATATCAAACTATAAACAAAAAAAATTAAGTCACATAAAATAAATTTGAATACCAAATCATATTTTATAGACAAAAATATTTTCTTAATTTCTTGATTGAGGCTAATACTAATGAAGTCATTGCAGTCCTTCCAACACAAAAATATCTTCATAACGGATTTTAAATATCCATAAAAAATATACTCTCATCATAGTCTAATAGAATAAAAGAAAAAACTTTTAGAAAAATTCTTTTCTGTTAAACTACTGTATTATACCTATGCTATATTAGTAGGCAACCAGGGAAACAAACAGGAAGGGACCTATACCTTTGTTACTGGGCAGAACATAGCCTAGATGGGAGAGAAGGGCAAAACATCCCCATAACTACCTGGGCTCTGATCACAGCTCATCTGGACCTTGACAGTGCCACCCAGCTGTGGTTCTTGCTTTGAGCTTCATGTCCACCTTCTAGATTAAAACAAAATATGATTGCAACACACATTTCCAATGAATGCTCTGCTGGCTTGGAGTAAACTTCAATATTTAATTAAATAACTTGCTCTTGAAATATCTTTCCCATCTGACCTCTGCTTACCTCTTCTTTTTCCCTTCTAACTCCTTCCCCTTTTATTAATCTTACCTTCCAAAGCTTCAATTGTACCAATCGTTTCCCACCTTTGAGCACTAGTTCATGCTTGCCCCTTTTCCTGGAATATTTTCCATATATTATCTGCTAGTGAAACTCCAATTCATTCTTTGAAGCTCTGTTAAAATGTTTACCACTTCTGTAAGACCTTTCTTTACCATCCCCATTTTTATATTCTCATCCATATAAATGCCACTTTGAGCCATACTTCCATAATGGTACATATAACATTGGTCTAACATTATTTCCTCAAAGACTCATCTCTCCCACTAAATAATTAAGCACTTGTTATAGTATGTGGAACAATATAAACAATAAACACATTTAACAACTGAACCAAGACAAATTCGGTTCAGTTTTATGATGATGATCACTGACCACTACTAGAAGCCAACACAGTATTGTAGAGGCCAGGTAAATAGAGCTTTTAACAGAACTTCAACAGAAAGATGCCAAAAGCCCCATCTAAATGATTATGCAGAAAACAGGAGAGGCAATTGGGAAGGGTGTTGGCTATGATTCAGGATTAGAATTTGGACTGGGAGTCCTGAGAGGCTCAGAGGGTAAAAATCCTATGCAGAACTGAGGATTTAAAGAAACAATTTGCTAAGACCACTAAGAAATAAAACAAGAGACACGCCCAATGAGCCCACTGCAGACAGGCAGGTCTGTGCATGCCCTACCAAGGTCGCAAGTCGCGTGGAAAATGAAGAATCAGCCCGCCCCCCAGCAGCAATCCACTGGACACCACCACAACCCCCCCGCTCCTCTGTACAGCCACCTGGTTCCACACTACAAAGACGCAGAGACACTGGACCACCAGACCACGGTACTGAGTCCCGCCACTTCCGGCCCAGAGGTAGGGGCTTCTGGAGCCGCCATCCCACTGCTCCTGTTCTAGAGGAAGGGGCTTCCCGGCCACCATCCCTCCTGCTGCTCCCAGCCCACAGGAAAGGGCTTTTAGGCTACGATCCCACCTACCGCTGCTCCTGGCCCCAGTCCCACTTTTCCCAGTTCAGAGGAGGTAATCCGTGCAGGCGCCAACAGCCCCACCCCACTCAAAATGAGAAAACACGTAAATAAGTCTCAAAACCAGACTTCCAGATCACCTACAGCAACCCCAAAGGGTACTGAGATGGAATACTGTGATACTCAACCACCTGGACCCACTGAACTGGCAACAAAAGGGGATCTGGAAAAAATGAAATCAGAAATAATTTCTCAGATAACAGGAGAAATTGTGCTCCTAGTGTAAGACATGATTAATAAATCTAGAGAGGAGCTGAGGAACATGATGGAATCCCAACATAGGAAACAAATGGAATCCATAAAACAGATGCAAATAGATTTCCAGGAGATGAAAAACTCCATTGAAAGTCCACACAGCACAATGAGCCTATGTGAGGATAGAATTTCAGATATAGAAGATAAGATTGCATTTAATGACCAGGAAAAGAAAAACTGCTTCAAAATTATAAGGGAACATGAGAAGTCAACCCAGCAGCTACTAGACGATGCAAAGAAGAATAACATAAGACTGATTGGAGTCAATGAAGAAACAGGAGAGAGTGAAGATGACATAAAAAAAAATCTCTTCACAGAAATAATGGCAGAAAACTTCCCAAGCAGGGGAAAAGAGCTTGACATACAGATAAGTGAGCCATATAGGACTCCAAATAGCCTTGATCAAAAAAATCTACACATAGGCATATAATTGTTAAGATTCCAGAAACTCAACAGAAGAACAAAGTTCTACAAGCAGTTAGAGAAAAGAAACAAATCACATACAAAGGAAAGCCCATCAGAATCACAGCAGACTTCTCAACACAAACCATCAAGGCAAGAAGAGCTTGGAGTGATATATTCCAAGCCCTAAAAGAAAACAGCCTCCAACCCAGATTGATGTACCCTGCAAAACTATCTTTCAAAACTGATGGAGAAATAAGATACTTTCATGACAAAAAGCACCTTAGGAACTTTGTGAATACCAAACCAGCACTCCAAAGAATTTTACACAATATCCTAGGAATAGACATTGATGATCACAGCCCCAGAAAGTAAAGCAGAATGAACCCATCTGGCATGACAAGAAATTAAATGGAAAGGGGGAGAACCCAACAAAAAGAAAAAGTCATGGCAATGACAGGTCAATACGTTTCAATTATAACCATCAACGTTAATTTGTTGCTATTCACCAATCAAAACAAATAGGCTGGCAGAATGGGTCAAGAAGCAAAATTCAACAATATGCTTCATACAAGAAACATACTTAATTAAAAAGGAAACTCATAGACTGAAATTTAAGGGTGGAAAACAATACTCTATGCGACAGGAACTTGAAAAAAAAGCAGGAGTAACTATCCTCTTTGCAGATCAAGTAAATTTCAAACCAACACTAATTAAGAGAGATGAAGAAGGACACTACATCCTTGTAAGGGGAGGAATCCAAGAGGAAGAGATGACAATAATAAATATCTATGCACCAAACACTAGTGTGCCCAACTATATAAAACAAATACTAATGGACATGAAAAGTCATATATGAACTAATGCAATTGTAGTGGGGGACCTCAACACCCCACTGTCACAGATAGATCAACTAGACAAAAAATAAGTAATGAAATACTAGAACTCAATCAAACTCTTGAACAAATGAACTTAACAGATGTTTACAGAGTGTTCCACCCCACAAAATCAGCATACACATTCTTCTCAGCTGCATGTGGCTCATTCTCCAAAATAGACCACATACTCACATATAGAACATGTTTAAGTAAGTGCAAAGGAATTGAAGTTATCCCCTGTATATTATCACACCATAGTGTGATGAAATTGGAGATCCATAGCAAAAGAAACTCAAAAAAATTTCATAAATACATGGAAATTGAACAAGACACTTCTGAATAACCAATGGGTCATAGAGGAAATTAAAGAAGAAATCAGACAGTTCCTTCAATTAAATGATAATGACAATACAACATATCGGAATCTATGGGACACAATGAAAGCAGTATTCCAAGGGAAATTCATAGCAGTGAATACTCATATTAGGAAAACAGAACAAGCCCAATTAAACAACCTGATGCTGAACCTCAAGCTTCTAGAAAAAGAAGAGCAGGACAACCCCAGAGCTCATACAAGGGAGGAAATTATAAAGATCAGGGCAGAAATCAATGCAATGGAGACTAAGAGAACAATACGAAAAAATCAATGAAGCCAAGAGTTGGTTCTTCAAAAGAATCAACAAAATTGACAAATCCTCAGCCAACCTTATCAGAAGAAGAAAAGAAAAACCCCAAATCCATGCAATTAGGAATGAAAAGGGGGAAATTACAACAGACCCAGCAGAAATGCAGAGGATCATCAATACCTACTTCCAGAACCTATATGCCAATAAGATGGAAAACACAGAAGAAATGGACAGATTCCTAGATACATATGAATTACCAAAGTTGAACGAAGAAGACCTAAAAATTCTGAACAACCCAATATCAACCAATGAAATTGAAAACGTAATTAAAAACTTATCAACTAAGAAAAGTCCAGGCCCTGATGGCTTCACTGCTGAATTCTACAAGACATTTAGAGAGGAACTGCTGCCACTACTGTTTAAACTCTTCAGTGAAATTGAAAGGGAAGCAATACTCCCAAATTCATTCCTGGAAGCAATCACCACCTTGATCCCCAAAGCAGAGAAAGACCCAACTGAAAAGGAGAACTATAGGCCAATCTCACTAATGAACATAGATGCAAAAATCCTTAATAAGATACTGGCAAACAGAATGCAGAAGATCATCAAGAAGATCATACACCCTGATCAAGTGGGATTCATCCCAGGGATGCAGGGATGGTTCAACATACGCAAATCAATCAATGTAATACACTATATCAGTAGAACCAAGGACAAAAACCATATGATTATCTCCATAGACACAGAAAAAGGATTTGACAAAATCCACCATGCATTTATGATAAAAAAAAACCCTACAAAATATTGGAATACATGGTCTCTACCTCAAACTGATAGAAGCCATCTATGAAAAACCAACAGCCAATATCATACTAAATGGTCAAAAACTGAAATCCTTCACACTAAAATCAGGAACAAGAAAAGGATGTCCACTATCACCACTCTTGTTCAATATAGTTTTGAAAACATTAGCCACGGCAATTAGACAAGAGAAAGAAATAAAAGGAATAAAGATAGGAAATGAAGAAGTCAAATTGTCATTATTTGCAGATGACATGATACTCTATATAGAAGACCCCAAGAACTCCACCAAAAGTCTTCTAGACTTAATAACCAAATTCAGTCAAGTAGCTGCTTACAAGGTCAACACACAAAAACCAATAGCTTTCCTCTACACCAATGACAGACTCACTGAGACAGAAATAGGGCAAATAATTCCTTTCACAACAGCATCCAAAAAACTGAAATACCTAGGAATCATCCTAATGAAAGAAATCAAAGATCTCTTCTCTGAAAACTATGGCACTCTGAAAAGAGAGATTGAAGATGATATCAGAAAATGGACAGACATCCCCTGCTCCAGGGTAGGAAGGATTAATATAGTGAAAATGACCATACTTCCAAAACTGCTATATAGATTTAATGCAATTCCAATTGAGATCCCAGCAGCATACTTCATGGACCTTGAGAAAACAATCCAAAAATTCATTTGGAACAATAAGAGACTCAGAATAGCAAAAGCAATTCTAGGTAACAGAGACATGGCAGGGGGTATCACAATCCCCAACCTGCAACTATACCACAAAGCTACTGTGATAAAAACAGCATGGTACTGGCAAAGAAACAGACTTGAGGACCAGTGGAACAGATTAGAAGATGCAGAAACAAAGCCAGACTCATTCAACCATCTCATCTTCGATAAAGGAGCCAGACACTGTCACTGGAGGAAAGATAGCCTCTTTAATAAATGGTGCTGGAAAAACTGGGCTTCAACTTGCCAGAGATTAAAACTAGACCTATATCTCTCACCATGCACTAAACTAAAATCAAAATGGATTAAAGATCTAAATATTAAAATAGAAACTCTGAACCAGTTGGAACAGAGGTTAGGTAGAACTCTTGAAGATATTGTTGTAGGAAAAGAGTTTATGAACAAAACCTCAGTTGCCTGTGAATTAGCACAAACAATCAACAAGTGGGATCTCTTCTTATTAAAAGGCTTCTGCACAGCAAGAGAAACCACCAGCAGTGTGAAGAGACAACCCACAGTGTGGGAAAAAATCTTCACCTGCTCTTCCTCAGACAAAGGTCTACTATCTCGAATCTGTAAAGAACTTAAAAAGATCAGACCTCCCAAATTTAAAGACCCAATCTGAAAATGGGCATCTGCAATGAACAGACATTTCTCAGACAAGGAAGTAGAAATTGCAAATAAATACATGAAAAAATGTTCAACATCACTGGTCATTTGAGAGATGCAAATGAAAACAACACTGAGATTCCACCTCACACCAGAAAGAATGGCTGCTATCATGAAATCAACCAATAACAAATGCTGGCAGGGCTGTCGGGAAAGAGGAACCCTGCTCCACTGCTGGTGGGAGTATAGACTGGTGCAAGCCCTGTGGAAATCAGTATGGAGATAGCTCAAAGAACTAGGACTGGAAGTCCCATTTGACCCCACTATTCCACTTCTGGGGATCTTCCCCAAAGAATTAAAAGCATCATACCATGGTGATATATGTGCACACATGTTCATAGCAGCACAGTTTGTGATAGCCAAAACTTGGAAACAGCCCAAATGCCCATCAACTTGAGACCGGATAAAGAAAATGTGTTTTTTTTATAAAATGGAGTACTACTCAGCCATAAAAAATGAGAAATTAGAGACATTTATAGGTAAGTGGATGCACATTGAGGCGATACTCTTAAGTGAAATAAATAGGACACACATTATAAATACCAAATAGTTTCTCTGGTGTGAGAAACTGAAAGTGTAAATAAGACTAAATGTATAATAGGTAATGTGAAATAGGAAGAAAAGGGGCAAAGGGGAAGCGGAAGTGGGAGGGCTAGGGGAAAGGATAGAAGGGAATGGGATTAATATGGGAAAATGGAAAAATAGGAACAAAATCTTTGTAAATAGGGAGGAATGGAGGGGTTGAAGGGAGGGCTGGGCAAGGGTGAAAAATAAGAACCAAGAGAGATTATGTAAAGGTGCAAATTTCCAGTGATGAATGTCATTATATTGTATACCTAAAATGTACCATTGATTAGAATGAATAATTGATAATGCAAAATAGGAAGAAAAGGTCCAAAGGGATAGGGGTAGTCAGAGGGGCAGGAGAAAGGAAAGAAGGGAAAGGAAAAATGATGAGAAATGGAAAAAAATGGAAATAAAGTCTTTGTAAATAGGGAAGGGTGCAGGGCGTGAAGGGAGGGCTAGGAATGGGGGAAAAATAAGAACCAAGATGCATTATGTAAAGATTTCAATTCCCAATGAGAAATGTAATTGTATTGTATACCTAAAATGTACCAATAAAATAATTTAACAAAAAAAAAAAGGAAAGAAAGAAAGAAAACAAGAACGTCCTATGCTTTGGTCTGATGTCATCTCAACTTTGTCCATAATTTAGACACCATTGTTTCAAATGGCTTCCATGCTCACCTATCTTCAGCTAAAGGAATACTCAGGTGTAGAGAACTTGTAATAAAAGGATTAGATAAATGATAACAGTGACTGCTTTCACCTTCTGGAAATTCACATAATATATATAAAAGTATGAATGTTCAAGAAAAATTATTAACCAACCTCCTCCAAAATATTTGACACCTTTCTTGTCTCACTAGCTTGACTTTAAAGAAATAAAGACTTAAAATTTATCTCAGCATTTTTATTTTCTCTGAGTAAAACTGGGTGGGACATATTTAAATTTATTTTCCATAACATCAAATCATATCCTCATTTTCTACATTCATCATAGTAATTAATAGTTCTCCAACTCCACCATATTATGACTGAGATATAAAATGTCCCCCAGAAGTCTCATGTTTTTAGGTGGGGTTTTGAAAGTGATTGGATCACAAAGGTAACATACACATTAGTGTAGTAACATAGTGATGAGTTAATGGCTGCCTGCACTGTTAGGAGATGGTACCATGTCAGAAGAGCTGGGTCACTAGGGAGAATGACCTAGAAGGACATGTTCTTGTCCCAAGCTCCTCCTCCCTTTCTCTCTGCTTCCTGACTGCCTCGAGATGATCAACTTTCCTCTACCACCCCTTTGCCACCTTTGCCTTGGGCCAGCCAGATACTGGAAACTAAGTCAAATAAATCTTTCCACATTTAAGTTGAAGGTGTTGGGTGTTTTGTGCCAGTGGTGGGCAAGTGACACAGAAAACTGAGACCAGGAATAGGTTTTTTGCAGTGATTGTACCTGACCTCGTGGTTCAGAAGCTTTTGGAACTGGTTGTGGAAAGAGTTTAAAAATTTTGGAGATGTAGGCTAAAGAAGCCCTGTAATTTTGTGACCACTGCTTGACGGGTGATTCTTGTCAGGGCTCAAAAGAGAAAACTGATGCTAGGAATGCGGACTGTAAAAGCTCAGCTCAAGAGGCTGCAGTTGGGAGCAAGAACTTTATTGGAAACTGTACTACACACCACGTATGTTTCAATTTGACAAACAATTTGTCTACATTTTTCCTAGGTCCTAAGACTTTGAGTGAAGCTGAATTTAAAGGTGGTGGATTAATTTATCTGGTGGCAGAAATTTCAAGATAGCCCAATATTCAAGCTGTGCCATGAGTACTGCTGGCTGCTTTCAGTTAGATTTACAATGATAATCAGAATCAAAAAGCGAACCAAAAAGTATAAAAATTATGTCACTTGGCCAGAAAGAAAGCACTTGCAAACTCAGGACCAAGAATAAAGTTGTTACTGAAAACACGTTAGCAACACTTAAAAGAAAGATGCTCTGAGAGCACCTTAGGAACTGGCCAGACCCATTGTAGACTCAAAGTATAAAAGAGTAAATTCCTTTGAAAGACTTTGCTTTGAGAAAAGACCGTCAGGAAACCCTGCTAATTCAGGGCTGGGCTGTCTAGGGAAGTTTTTCCTCAAGTTCAGCAACCTGGGTACTCAGAATTCACTGCAGCTATGATCCAAGGGGGCCAGGCTATTGTTCCAGCTGGTGGGAGACCTTGGCATCATCCATGCAGTCCTGGTTTTAAGGGGATGCAGAATGCAGGGGTTATGGGGTCACACAGGCTTCTATGCAGATTTCAAAAGAGGGCTTCAAAGGCCAGGCAAAAAGGTGTGATGCCACAATCTCTGCCAAGAGCCCCTATGAGGGCAAAGTATGAAGCTATGAGGGTGAAATCGAAGGAGCAGCAGAGACCCCAGGAAGTTGGAGATGCCAGAAATGTGGCACAGACACTGGTGGAAACTGCAGCAAGCCCAGGAGAGGCTGTAGGGGCCTATAGACAGCAAGAGTATAGGAGCAGCCAGTCCAAGCCCTTTGGGACTCACATCTCACCACCGCCTGCCCTGGGTGCTGCACACGGCACTATAGAATTTAATGTTTGCCCTGCTGAGTTTCAGTCGTGCTCTGGTCAAATTCCTTTCTATGCCATTATTCTTCCCTTTGGAATGAGAATGTTGCCTCCATGCCTTTGTATTTTAGAAGTATTTAACTTTCTCTTTGATTTTCACAATGAGGTCACAAATACGTTTGGTTTGAGTCTCAGAGGAGACTTTTGACTTGGACTAAGAAATTGAAACCTCATTTTATAATTCCTGACCATTCATTCATTGAACGTATATTTAGTGAGCTTGCACTGAGAATCAAGTGCTGGACTAGCTACATAGTACAAAGTGAATGCAGCGTGAGTACCTCAGGTAGGGCCTATGGGAAAAGTTGCTATAAGACTCAGAGAAGGTGCCAGGAAAACTTGAAGGAGACTTCCCAGAGAAGGCCATGCTTAAGAAAGTTTTGCAAGATGAACAGTAACAAGAAAGGGAATTCCATGCAGCAGCAGCAGAACCTCAGATGCTAGAGCACAAAAGCAAGAGCCTCTTAGTGTGTTCAAAGCTTTAGGTTCCAGATGTGGTTAGAGCCCGGTGTGTGTATGGGGAATAGAGAGGGAGGAAGGCCAAACCAACAGATAGACCCTGATGGTCAATAGCCTCTTAGGATTTGTTCAATAAGATGATGAGGGATTCCTATAGAAATTTTTGCGAGTAGCTTGATCAGGTGGGTGATTTGGAAAAGATCATTTAGGCTGAAATGTAAAGAAGTCAGGCAGCCCAGCTAATCCTGAGAAGTGAGTCTGTTAGGGACACACGATGACGGGGTCCATGTGGGGCAAGCTGAGGCGGCTGGAGAAAATGGACCACAGCACAGTTCTTGGTTTATTCTTCTGGCCCTTGGAGGTATGTACATTTTCACTCCTAACTGCATGCTCATGCTATGTGGTCTACAGAAATAGTCAAGAGCTAGCAGCATCCTGAGATGCTGCTAACACCAGACTTTCTGCAGTTTTCAGTAATAAATACAGCTGCTGGAGCTTGTTATATGCTTGAATTACAATATGCATTGCAAAGTTTAGACTTTTAATCATTTTTATGTAGCCTTGAGTACAAGAAGGAGGAGGAAGAGGAAGGGGGAAGAAGAGGAGGAGGAGGAAGAAAGGAATGAGAGAAGGGCAAGAAAGGAGAAGAAGAAAGGAGTGAAGGGAAGGGAAGGAAGGGAAGGGGTCAGGAGAAGAAAAAAGATATAGAAGAAAACTGTGTCCTAATTGTCTGCTAACTGGGATATCCAGAGGGAGAAAGGGAAAAAGAGCCATGGAAATCCTTCCCTGGGGCTATGTTTATTAGTCAGTACTCCACAGAGCAACACAAGAAAATCAGGACAGGAGAGGGGGCGTCATCGCCTCTGAGGGCCCCCAGTGGAAGAGGACTGGGGTCCGTGGTGTCCGGTTCAGTCTTCCACCATCAAAAATTAATAGGCAGCTCTATAGCTCTGAAAATTCTCTTGCAAAGTCCTTTTCTTCCTTTTCTTATGGGAAAATTACTTATTGATACTTGCAGTTTAGATCACTCATACTCAGTGATCCATCTCACATGGCAAGGAGTTATTATATACATTTCTGTAAATAAGGAGAGAGATCTAAGCTAGAGATACTCAATTACAATTCGCCACCAACAACAAAGTAGTGGACTTATTTATCCTACACTCTTTGTGCTCATGAAAGAAACATTGCTCCAACTCTGTCTTAAAGAGTAGTAGTCAAAATAAATAAATGGATGGGAGTGCTAAATATTCCAAACAGTGGGATTTTTATTTAGTAGCCAAAAGCCAAAGTATCACCATGTAACATTTTCTAATATGAATAGGTATAAAAAGTTCATCAATCCATACACTTTATAAATGTCAGATCTAAATTTTGAAAACTTTGAAACATTTCAAATATGATTTGAAACTCTAAAACTTGTGATTGCCAAAAGAGAAAATACTTCACCAAACCTTGATTTAACAGGCAAATTTAAAGTGATAAAATTTTATGTTTATGCTTCCATCCTAAATATTAAGAATTAAACTAATGAAACGATACTATTAGCTCAGCGAAATATTTATTTCAATTTTTAACATGCACTATGGTAAAATTAAAGATTTTTTATTTCAACTGATGTACTAAGAAAATGCTGAGTTCTTAAGTATTGTTTTATGTTCATAAAAACCCCAAATGTAAATGCATTTTATATCTTCATAAAATAACCTTATATGAAAAGCTACTGTGAAGTAACACAAGAAATCAGCACATTTTCTACCTCTTGATAGTAGTGACTGGAAATAGAATTCTTTAAAGAAGTTAAATAAAATAAATCTGGCTTCTTAGTTAGCAACTTCGGGGTTTCCCGGTCTGTTATGTGGTTGGACTATTGCTGCAGTGTCTGGATGAGGTTGACCACCCAACTAGCACTCAGTCCACATGCTGTTTTGTGGGTGTCTTTCTGCTCTTGTGTTTTTAAAGTCATGTTTGATTTTTCACTGACCTCCTGCTATGATGACCTTTGAAGTCAAAACATGGTTACCCTCCCCCCATGAGCTATGTGTGATGTTGCAAAATGTGATTTAAGTATTGGGCAAATGGGGTTTTTTTAAGCTAAAAATCCATGTAGGAGGCCAAATTTGAGAGAAAAAATGCAAAAATCTAAATTGTAAACTTCTGCGAATTTCCCAGGAGCCACACACCATTTCCACATTTTGCAAAGAATGTTATAAGAAGTTTTATAAAACAGAGACTGATGCAAATAACTAATAGAAAAAAAGGGGGACTGTGATTTATTTGTTGAAACAAAAAAAGGGTAATGTTTTGAAAAGTGCACTTCATGTATATTTACAATGACTAGATGTATCCTAAGTGATACCACATGGCTTCTTAGGCCAATGAGGGTTTGGTCTCCGCCTTAATGATGATGCATGAAATGTTCACATCAGGAAACAACAGCTCAGAAACAGGGCCACGCCGACTTTCTGTTCATTCCCTGTTGCAGTCAGTTCCAATCAGTTTCAATTCAGTAGTTCTGGCTATTTCACAGGTACCATCTGTTTGAACAAAAAGCTCCATGGATTCAAGAAAATGTTAAAAACAATTAATCTAGTCTGGAAGTCAGAAAGAGAAATTTGCTAAAAGTAATACAGTAGCAGATTTGAGGGTAGAATTCCTTTCCCTCCACTGCTGGTCCAGGTTCATGCACCCAACTCACGGTATCTCAAATGACTTCAGCCAACAAACACGGACAATTGTCACGGTATGGTACAGTTGGGCAGAGAGCTCAGCTTTCCTCTTAGACATTCTATTCTTGTCAACTTCGCCTTTTCATTGTTTTATTTTGTAGCTCTGAGCCAGATAGCTATTTTTTATTTTGAGCCTGGTGAAAGAGATGATTACTGGCTAAATGTTGTTCACTTACCTTTTCTTCCTTACAAATAGAATCCAATCCAGCTGAGGGATACAATGTAATCTACTAAAAACTCAGTTCTCAGCCTCCTTTGCAGGTTGATGGTCACGTGACTGTGTTCCACCAATAAAACATAAGCAGAAGCTGTTGAGCGCTACTGGTTCAGCTACTGGAGCATTCACCCTGTCCCCCTCCTTCTGTCTAAAATTGTTACATCCTTTATGTTTATTAGTGCATGGTTGCAGTACACAAGGTTTACATTCCTTGTATATATAACACATCTTAATTCCTTTTTCGATCCCCTTTCCTTTCCCTTTCTTCCCCTCCTTCCATCTCTTGATCCCGTTCCTATTTGAGAAATACTATCTCCCTACTTCCTATTATCTGTCTTTTACTTTGCTCTTTATTTATACTTTGGTTCCCTCATATAAGAGATATTGTGTGACGTTTAAACTTGTGTATCTGATTTATTTTACTTAACACTATGGTCTCAAGGTACATCCATTTTCCTACAAGTGACTCAAGTTTATCTTTCTTTATGGCAGAGTAGTACTCCATGGTATGAAAATACCACATTTTTTTATCCATTCATCTGTTGATGGACATATAGGCCACTTCCAAGAATTAGCTATTATGAATCGTGCTGTTGTAAACATGGGTATGCATAGATCACCATCATATGATGTCTTTAACACTTTTAGGAAGATACCTTGAAGAGGAATAGGTGGGTCAAATGGAATTTCTAGTTTTAGCTTTTTGAGGAATCTCCATATAGATTTCCACAGTGATTGTACTAGTTTATGCTCTCTCCAACAATGGAGAAGTTTTCTTTCTTCCTTGCAGCATTTGTTACTATCTGATTTCTTCCTGATGGCCATTCTTCCAGGGCTAAGATAGTTAGAATTTCCTTTGTGGCCTCCGTGGCGCAGGAACTTTAGAAGGGTCCTTGGGCACAGTGGCAGCATGAAATAACCCCAGCTTGAACTTTGGGTTTTCCTTTGTTGGTTGCTGTTATTTGCAATCCTATCTCAGGCACTTGATACAGAAACATAACTAAATCTCTTTAATTGCTGCCACAGTTGAAAAGTAGCATAGTAACAACAGGCCAAATGTGTAAAGCTGTTTTCAAAGGAAATCTGTTGCTCACTAGTAGTAACAGTTTGAATCTTCTACTCCTGGTTTGAAATTCTGCATATGATAGAGGAACATAACTTTGCTTGACATGTGCAGAAATGCTTTTCTGGAAAATTCCTGTGAAAACAAATCCCTATGCAGTAAAACTGATTTTAATCAGACTAAAAGAAGGGAAAGATGTAAATTAGTTCAATATTCTGATTTACAAATGATGTCTAAAACCAACCAGTTCTATTGTTTTTCTAAAGATAATATCCATTTATTAATAGCAAAACACTGTAAAGGCTTGTTCTTTCAGGTTAATTAAATATATAAATCACATAATATCTGAGCCCTGAATAAACCTCCGTGATGTTCTAACCCATTCTCTCAGCTTGTAATGGAAAAGACAGAAAAAGGCAAGAGGGGTTAAGAAGATAGTTCTGAACTGTTTACTATGAATTGAATACTTTCTGAAATCAAAGGACTTTATTAAGTAGTGCAGGAAGAAAGTATCTCTAATAATTGCTTGGGGTTTTTCCTCTTTGCATTTATCTAGATCACCTTCTCAACTGGGATTCCCTTTCTTTTCTTTGTATTTAGGCTCTGGCACCAGTTAAGCAGCTAACTGCAATCCATCCTTTTAGGACAGAGGCAAGGTCTCTTTCAGAGAGCTGCTCCTGGCTTTGCCTTCCCTTCCACAAGCCCGTCTGTGAGAAGCTGACCCTGTGCTGGCTGGTTATGCCCACCACACACTTCTGACCACAGCCATCTATGTAGACATCTTCTCTTTCCCAAATGGGGTGAACTACATGAAGGCAAGGACCCAATCTGCATTCTCAGTATGAGAGCACAGGACATGAACCAGTACATTTTCCTGACTACTTTTTGGAGAATAGATTTCAGTGAGTCCTAGTGCACTGAGGACATGCTGAATCAGTAGTCTCTTCTTCGGCCCTTTAATGCATCTTGAAACACTTCTCTGTTGACTTTCTCTCTAAAGCCAAATAAAAGTCCATAATCCCAGGGGGAAAGGCTCCAAAAGCCAGAAAGAAATTCACCATTGCTAGAACGTTGTGAACAGTTCATTTTAAGGTATGATAGTACAATTCCAACTTTTTGCCTTTGGGGAAGGTACAAGAATTCAATTACAAGGAGTAAAGCAGGGGAGTTAAACAAACAGAAGATAAGGATAGCATTATTTGTGCAGGTCTCTCATTACTTAGGCTTGGTTTCCTAGCACATTGTGAAGGATATGGATTTGAAATTAATGGTTAATCTAGGCTTAAGAAAGGAAGATACAACAATGGGGAAAAACACTGATATAAAGTACAACAGGAAATCAACTACTGAAGGAAATGTATTTCCTAGAACAGAGATAAGGAAAATTAAAATGTTCCAAATGATGTTCTTTAGGTCACATATTAAATTTCTTCTTTACCGCATCAACTATAATTTAGTGATTTTAGTTGAAGAGATCTAAATGAGAGCTCTCTGGTAATTTCCCCTACCTCTCTTTTAATGAATGCCTTTTTTCCATTCATCAGATTTTAAATTATTCTATAAATAGTTTTTTAATGTGAAAAAATAGTTTTCTCCTTATAATACACTATTAAATGGAGGTCTTATATAAAAGATCCTACAGAGTGAAATATTAGGAAATAACTTAACCAAATAATTGATATAGTCATTTTAATTGCTACCTTGTTATCTGTGACCTAGTTTGCTTAGTGGTTTTTATGGAGGCTGATTCTCTGATTTACTGGAGAATGTTAGATTCCAAATGGATATAAGAATATTTTGATTTTTCTTTCAATTTTGTTGAATTGACAGTATTTCTGTAAAAACAAAGCAAGCTAGTAAAACTCATTTCTGGTATGTTTTTCTAAACAGCAAGTTCATGTTAAATTAAATTTAATAAAGAAGAAAAACAATATTTCCCATAATTATGATTCGCTATAGAGTATATATATCAAGGCAGACAAGAGCAAAACAATCTTATATTCTCTTGGAACATTATTGTGCACAATCACACAAAAGAAAACTGAAGTTTACTGCTTTCTTTACAAACGAAAACCAAGCCTGAGAACTTTTAAAGCTAGCACCCAGCCTTATACCTTAGTTCACTACCCCCCTCTAAGAGATTTTACTCTGCCAACTCCTCTTCAGAAAACTCACTTACATGAGCCACTCTATCTGACCAAGGCACACCACAGTATTTACTTGTGATTGCAAGTGTCGTCAATGGCATAGACTCCATGCACAGAGCATATAAAGATCTAAATGACAACCATACAGAACTGTGAAATAATTGCCATTTGCAGGTCCACAGAAAGGCTTTTTCATGAACAACTGTGAAAAAAATAAGAAACAACTGACAGCCATCAAAGTAAGAGAAAAACATAGAACAGCATATTATAAGATACATACATGCACAACTTGTATATGTACAACTTGGTGTCCTGAGATACACACACACACCACTTGTGTCCATGGTGTGGCTGTAGCACATATGAGGATCCTCAGTATCGACTTTTAGCCCTGTCTTCTAATTTGATAGTTGTGTCTTACAAATGACAGATTATCTGTCCAGTGAGGGTGGACATTCAGTCTGAGGTGTGGTCCCTCTTCTCAGTATTTTGTTTATGTTGTGGCATCTGTGCATGCACTATGCATATACTTGTATATGTGACTATATGATACAGTGAGAAATTAAACTAGATCATCGGAGACCTCTACCAAATATCCTAACCAATGGACATCATAAGAAACAAACTGCATAGAACTACAACATAGTCGCTCAGAGTAATTTCTGTGCAAGTGCTTTGTGAATTGAATGACCATTCAAGTTTCTTTCTTTAGCATGGCTGCCATGGAACTTAGTCTTGTCATTGAGTTCACATCTAGCCTCAACATTTTTCCTTTCTTACCTTGGTCTTCGTTTTGGCAATATGGTATCTTTTTAATGGTTTTAATTTATTTTGTTACTTTGTTGCATTTCCTTCGGGAGCATTTTGACTATAAGTCAGTAAGTAGAAGAAAGAGGGGAAGGCAAGAAATGAGAGGCAAAAAGAGCCTGTGGACTGTGTTCTGGGCTCCAGGGTCTGGTAAGGCTACATCAGGATCCCACTACTCTGTGGACATTGGCAGGTTGTCTGACCTACAACTTACTTTCCTAAGACTCAAATTCATCCCAAATAGAAGGATGTGAGTACCTACCTCCATTAAGAAAATGCATGAAAAGATCAATTGATGTTAGCTTTTTTTCCTGATATTTCCACTATTAACTCCTGTGTACTTGTTATGTATGAAACTATGTGTACAGATGCATATCATGTATAAAGAAGTACACACACATACATACTTACATAGACACGTGTGCACAACCTCCTTCTCTTCTCTCTCCACACACACAAAGCTTACTCCTAGTATCAAAGGCTTATTCAGAAAGCCCCTGCTCGTCAAGGTAACCAGTTAGAAAACAAGTGTACCCTTCCTGACAGGGGCGGTTTTGTTTCTGCTAAAATTATGATTTACAGAAGATATTGGAAATAAGTGTGAGAAATGAGCCATTTTATTAAATGAGAGTCTGGATAATCTCTGTGTGTTAAATGAAAGTCTAAAAGAAAGGCCATGCTCGTCATCCTGCGTGATTTCCTCTGTTTGTCTGCGGCAACACTCACTGGAGCTGCACAGTGCTCACTGCCGACCTACTGCAGACAGTTAATCAAGAGCGGCGAGAGCGGCTTTCACAGGACAAGCACTTACTTGTTCTCAAGTTTTTAAAGTTCATAATTCAGTCTTACTGTCATTTCTTGCCTCTTGCCGGTGCTTTTATGAAAGGTAAAGCTGAACAGAAAGAAAACCAGAGTCATTAACTGTTTGAAAGTTCAATGTGCTACCAAACCAGAATTAGATGTGATAATGAAATTTCCACTGCTGAAAGCACTCTGCTAACTGATGTATGTAGTGAGAAGGTGGTCACATAACCAATGAAAATAAAAACCGTGCTCATTTTTTTACATTCCTCATTTTTGGGGGTTTAAACTGGCCAAATACCAAATTAGACTTCATTTAGGGTATTTTTAAAAGTACATTTAGTAAAGTTATGCTTGCTTATTTTAGAACATATATTCTACACTCACAGGATAGATGTTGGTTAAGTAGTTGTATGCAGAGACACTCTGGAACAATGGATAAGGGTTCACAGTGTAAGTTTGACCACCTTTATTCTTCTGTGCTCATTCAGCAGAAGAGCCGTCCATATCACTGGAGTCCTTTCCACAGGGCCCACTGACGGCAGTCCTCAGTCTGCTGTCTGGTGTGCATCTGAATAAATTCCAATTTACCTTTGCTAACTACAGATGACCCCCAGTTTATGACAGTTCAATTTCTGATTTTTAGAGTTTATGATGCTATGAGAACATACTTGGAATCTGGAGTTCTGGTATTTCCCCAGGCTAATCGTGTGCAGTGCCACACTTTCCTGAGTTGCTAGGGAGCCATAGCAGAACTGCAGCTCCCACTCAACTGTGTGATCACAACGCTAAGTAACCAGCACTCTGCAGTGTACCTTGTTGCTAAGCAGTAGGTTAGGTGTATTTTCAACTTCCAACATTTGATATTTTCAATTTACTATAGATGTGTGAGAACATAATCCTAAATCTAGGAGCATCTCTACTTCAATTTCTGTTTTCTATGCTCAGTATGGCCAAAATGGATTGTATTAGTTACGGTTCTCTAGAGGATTAGAATCAATAGAAAACATATGTGTAATTACGGTAGGGGATTTATTAGGGAGACTTACAGGATTAGAGGTGGGAGAGTCCACTCTGTCTGTGGGATCAGAGACGGGAGAATCCAGCAGGTGCTGGGGGTCAAGAAGATGAAAACCACAGAGCAAGAGGGATCGAGGAAGGGTACAGCACCAGCTCAAGGTCAAAGGCCAGGTGACAGTCCTCCTTGGAAGGCTGAGAAGGCTGGAGGGCAGGTGATCCATGTTCACAGGTAATAGCAGCAAAGGATGGACCTATTCATAGACTGAAGCTCTTCTAGACAGGCACGCTTCCTCCTTCCCCTTTTTATTCCATCTAGGCTGCAAGTCCATTGGTTTGTGCCACCCACAAGCAGAGCCCTGTCCCCGGACCATCTCAGTTTGCTGGCCTACTGTCAATCGTACACAGACACCCCGGGACTGTGCTTTACTGCTCTGCTGAGCATTTCTTCTCAGACATGTCTTGTGGATCATTAGTCATTCTCCAGATACGGCACTCTCTTTTCTACACCTTTGTCTTTGCACATAGCATTCTCGGCTGTAGCTTCTACTCCCCCAGGTACCCACTGTGCCTTTCTACCATTTCCACTCATAGATCTCTTAGAGGTCACCATCTGTGGAAATTATATTCATGTTACATTCAATTAGGTTGCCCTTTTTTTCCTAGGCAACTGGAAAAGCTGGTTCCTTTTTGCCCAGTCCATACTGGCCTGTTCTCTTTCTCCTCTTCATCCAGAGCTGCTTTGATTTAACTCTTGTTCATTATTTCTCACATCTTTGATACACAGTAGGATTTCATTCACTGTGTGATGGATAAATTGAAGACTTCTCATCTCTATTACCTAGAATGTTGCTGTATTGCTCTCATTTACCCCCAACTTTCTCCTCTTCTTTAGTTTACAAGCTTTTTAGTGGTAAAGGAGGGTTGGTAGGAGGAGGGTACTTATTAATCTTTGTAACCTTTCCATTATCTAAGAGGCTCATTGCACATAATGAAGGCTTGATAAATATTTCTTGAATTGCATGATTAAACTGGGTCATCCGGATTTGGTTAGAAGCACCTCAGGATAGCACCTGGATTTATCAAGAGCAGTGCTAGTGATGCAAGAGGTAATTTTCTTTGCTGAATCATAGCTGAATTTATATCACACTAAGCTTTGGAAGGTACCACTTTTCGAATTAGATATAAAAACAATAACCTTTCTGTGTGAAACATTTTAAGTTCTCCTGGCTCCTTTCAGGCATGGGGGCATCTCTGTAAGGTGTTGACCCAAATTTCTTCTGACCTAATTTCCTTGTTGCAAAAGGAATTCGGTGCAGCCAGCCCCCACTGCGGAAAGGTTTTGTTCTACATCACTGTCAAATTTCAATGACAAATGGAATGAACTTTGTTAGTCCTTTTGAGATTTCAGAATAGCTCCAGCTCTTCCCCTCTAATATCTAAAAGGATTTCAATGATTTGTCCTTCTAGCTGCAGAGTGTAAAAGGGCCCCTGTCTGTCCTGTGCATTTCCCCTGAGCAGGCAAGTACACCCCAAGGAAGCTACCAGGCACTACCTGCAAACATTCTCACCACACAGTAGCCGAACAGAAGGTTGTTGATGCAGTGGAGAAGGATGTAAGTGGCAAAAAGGACTCACTGGGCTCATGAATCAAAAAATAGAAACATCTCAGCACTCATACACTCTGCTTTGATTGTGGCCCTAAGTATTTTGAAACAAAAAATAAACTAACCCTTTCTGCTATGATCAAAAAATTTTTGTTTCTCCCATTGACACAGATAAACCAAAAAAAGTATTTCCTACTACATTAAAACCACATTATTTTCATGTACATGTATTCATGAAGGGAAAAGCTAGTGAATGAATAGGGTTTAGATAAAATAGTAGCTATAAAATAATTTAGTAGCTATAAAAGCTATAAGACAATAGACAAGAATAATCGAGTTTTTGAAGAAAAGATAAGGTAATCTTCCACTAAGAAGGACTTCATTGTGCACCAGATGATTGCCCAGGGCTTCTTTCTGATGTTGATGTTAACCAGTGACCAGTATCTGAGTCATGTATTCACATTTCAACATGGGATAGAGTGATTTTAAAATTTAGAATTTTAATAATCACTTCCATAATCTGGTGAATATACTTTACAATGCTTAAAATTACTACAATTCTCTGCTGTCGGGTTGCAAATTCTAACTCAGGGATATTTCTGCATTATTTCCACTGGAAGCAAGTCTTTTGGAAGGTGCTAGGGCACCACACCCTGCCAGTTGGTGATGTGGTCAGCAGTCTAGAGAGGTCAGAGAAAGCAGCTGTCCCAGCAATTTATCCTGAACTTAAATGGTAACATAAGAGAGCACAACAGGAGAAGGAAAACTGTCAAAAAACAGAAAGAGTCTGGTTCAGAAGAAAAAAAGTTGTAAGAAAATCAGCAATAGATAATAAAGAAGTACATGGGTGGCATTTCTAAAAAGAACAAAAAAATCATCAGAAGAAATAAAATCTGAACAAGAAAGACTATTTTTTAAAAAACCTCCATGCTGAACATCTCTTGCAGAGCTCCGCAAAAATTTTAAAATCACAATGGTCACTGAGCATCTACTGGGGACAGATTCTACTCCAGGAGTCTATGTAAGTGATGACCAAAACCAGCAAGCCCACCAGCAATGAAGTGCTGAACCAAGATTTTGTCATTCAAAGGTCAAAAGAAGTGATTATTTACAAGTCTGGTGCTTAGTAATAAGCCAAGACCTGAGAAGAGAGATGAAAGACAGAGAGAAAGAGACAGACAGACAGAGAGAATCAGGTAATGGGACTATTTGGCTGGCTGATTCTTGAGCAGAGGGCCTGGTACATTTCCTGATCAAACAGGAAAGACTCTCCTGAGAGTAAACCCCAGAATCCCTAGAGAGATCATCCATTAAAGGACAAAAAAATCTTTGGTGAAATCAATGTAAACTGTTCTGGAAAGTTGGTTTTGGAGAAGGAATTTCTTGGCCAATTTCTATAATTCTAAAGGACTGCAAGGATTTCCTAGTGTGAAGCAGAATTTGTAAAGTTAATGGTCTAGCAAGAAACAGTCTTAGCAAAAGCCATTAGGAAAGGGCCCAGGACAAGTTGTATGCAAATTAGAGGCCTTGCCGAGATCTCTTGAACCCCTGCTATAGCTTCCTCTAATTGAAAAATTGGCATGATCCCTTCCTTATTCTACAGGAAGCAGCAAAGCTTATAATAAGTAAGTACACTGGAGGCTGGAATTCCATGGCAACACTATGCCAGCTCCATGGAGAACGTATGAGCGCAGCTCTGCTCAACACAGGGTCTACCTGAGGGGCAAAGGGGCCTGGCTGTCAGCTCCTTGACTCAGCACAGCATCCTGGCGCCACCACGGTCTGATCCTGCTGCCTACCTCACACATCTACTGCTCCAGATCCCCTCTCAAACACTTGGAAGGGAGAATAACTTCTGAAATCCATCTTTACTTTATGAAGAGCAAAGATGACAATTTGAAGCAAAAGCCTGGTCAAATTTTGCCTTTCACAGAATTGGCCAGACCACCTCTGGGCAGGAGGAGACCTTGCCGAATCTCTGCTTTCAGCGGCAGCACAAGGTTGAACAATCAGAATGTCTGAAAACCCCACCATCCTGCAAGGATTTGGGAAGTGCTGAACGTCTGGCATATGGGTGTTCTGAACAAAAAGATTTTGCCAGGAGTTTTGAATCAGAGATTCCTAATTAATTCTGACTGCTTGGATCAATAAAGATTGTTTTCCTTTGAAACAGAGTACCTATAAAATTATGTAATTTGAGGTATGGGAAAATCATTGCCGAATGAGCAAAGAGTACTTTGCTGCCCACAGAATCCATTTGGTAATAATTTCAGCATGAAAGGCAAGCCTGTTATTTTGATAGGACAAATACATTGGAAAGTCGGGAGAGATGGTATCAGTTGAAACATTATATTTGCATAAAATACATTTTCAGCACAAACTCACTCAGGTGTAGCTCTGTTCACACCAGCAATGCGATCAGTGTGAGCTGTTTCCTAAGGGAACGTACATGTGAGAGTTTAGATTATTTCGTCTAGCACAGCTGCTGCCTGCAGCTGATGACAAGGTAGAATGGAGCTTGACACCTTCCTTGGCACGAAGCCAGGAACACAAAGCACTTTAGCCAGCCTGTGGCGTGTGATCCGTTTCTTAATTGTTGATAACATATAATTAGGACAATCTAAGCCTAGTTTAATGAATGCAATAAGTTAAACTGCAGTGCTTGACTCTACTTGGATAGACTTTGTTAGTCTTGGAGCGTGGGACTTCAGAGTAACATTTCATAAACAGCACAAAATGGAATCTTCCCTTTAGAAACTATCAGCCTAGAATTATGGCCGACACCCTAACCCACAGTATAAATTCTGTGCACTGTATAAATGTCAACTGATATTCATGGCCAATGTGCCCAAAATAAATTTTCCCCTTGAAAATTTTAAAGGTAAGATTTATGTGAAGAAATTGGGCACATATTTAAAAATGACAGACTACACGTTCTGCTAATCAGTTATCAGCCTGATTTATTTTGACAGACTTCTTTTCAAGATGATCAGAGCTCAGTCTAGTGTACTACAGGTTTTTGCAAAATGCAATGATGTTCTTGAAAATAATGAACTGATTATTAGTTTCTTATTAAAATGGATTTATTGTATTTATCTTTTCACACCCATATGACTCACCTGTAGGTTTTATAAAGACGTTATCATAAAGCATGCAGAAGACTTTCTGTAGGCCATTAATAAATTCAGCTCAAATTTTCATACCTCTGATAAAGATCTATCTTTTACAAAGGAGGAAAATCTAATATACATATAAAATAACATAAGAAAAAGTTTCAAAACTGCACTTCAGCTTTTGACAAAAAATCAAAAATCAAAAACAAAATTTTTTTCAGGGAAAATCTATTTATCCATACTATAAAGGCTTTCTCTGATTTTTTTTTTTTTTGGTTTTTAAATTTGTTCTAGTGTTATCAGAATCAATTTTTAGTCTCAGTCATCCCAAAGGAACTGTCTTGAGTGAAGCTCTTATCAGGAAACTGTAATGAAGAATCATCTCACAAAGTTGTTACTATGGTATTCACATATCTGAAGAAATTTTTAGTGGAAATAAAATTCCAAAGCACTAAATTTAGAGATATTTCGTTTCCTAGTAAGAAGCATAAAAATAGTACTACTAGATACAATTTGAATTCCAAAGGGAGATATTTATTTCTGTATGATGTTCAAGCATATACATTCTGGAAAGCCAGTTTCTTTCCAAAGGTCTTAAGACAAATTAAAAATCATGTTAACTAATTTCCTGTTGGGTCTCCTAAGGATGATACCTTAAAAAAAAAAAGGAGACCTTCACGTTCACATTTTCAATTTAGCATTGCCTTTAAAAATAAGCTACGAAGTGAAGTCATATTTGAACATGCATTCTTTTGCACGTATTTATGAAAATATTTTTGACAGTGATACATATTTGTAGTTTCAGTTGCTAAATTGTATATTATCTCACAGAGGACAAGAAGAGTTAAAGAATGATATCAGGGCCCGGGATTTAGCTCAGTGGTTCCACTGCCTGCCTCGCAAGCGCAAGTTCCTGAGTTCGATCCCCGGTACCAAAAGAAAAAAAAAAAAAAAAAAAGAATGATATCAGAGCCCTGGTATGGTTTCTAGAGAGCTCAGATTTAAGCAATATTTTCCATTTACAGAAATAATTACAATGGTGTACCACAGTCAACAAAATTTTAAAAAATGAAAAGTTCCAGAAATCATGACATAGTTCTGAAGTTAAAATAATTCTAAGTATCATATTTAAGTATAAACTTTAATAAGCCTCTACCTACTATTGCAAACGTATCAAATTCCTCAAGTCAAATTACATTCCAGAGGTTTTATCTAAATTACTGCTCAACAAAGAAGAAATTTTTTAAAATTATCTTTAAAGTTTTATTTTCATGATTAGGTCACCAAAAAAACACAAAAATTCCTATAATAATATTATAATATCTTATAATAATATTGCATGAGTGAGAATATTATATTACATCTGAATTTCTAGGTTTATAAGAAAAAAGAAATTGACATCCCTTAAGAAAAACAAATAAAAACAATTTCAAATTGATAACTTTCATATTAATGACAGTTATAGTCAAAATTATTGAAAAAGGAGTTAAAAACAGTATTTCCATCATTTTTCATTCGTTTTGTAAAATTATATATATATATTTCAATTAAAATTTTTTTACAAGTATAATAGAGAAAAAGTTTCTCAACTTAGACTGTTTCAGGCACATAGGAGAGAAAAAGAGATGCGTCCACGATATAATTTGCTTTAGTTTTATCTGTTCTTACAAACTGTCCTTAAAATGAAATTATTCAGAAAAGCAATCCAGAGAGCCATCCTCTAAATTAAAATGCAAACCTCACTTTAACACGAATAAATGTGCCCATAATTTCAGAGGCTATTTTAGGAAATGTGGTCATTATATGTGTTTCTTTTTATGATGAATTTTGAATTTGGGATAAATTTTGTCTCATAATTAGAATAGAATACCAAGACTGAGATACAATGTAATGTAATAGTGGGCAATTCACTATTCTTTCACGAATATCTAACTCAATACTTCTAATTATCAGTTTTCTCCACAAAGGAACTATTTCTTCGTATAAAGTAAATGCATAGCCTTCATTAAGAATTTGCTTGAAGCCAGGGATTTAGCTCAGTGACACTGAGTCTGCCTCGTGCAAGGTCCTGTGTTCGATCTCTGGTACCAAAAAAAAAAAAAAAAAAGAATTTGTATGATTTTCTAGGTATACTTTTTTTGTTATCATAATTTAATTTTCATCTCTATTTGACAGGACCCTCTCCAATTAAAGAAATATAATGGAGGAAAGTGTAAAATAATTGAGTTTATTTTGCTATCACATAAAACTTAACACTATGGCATTCATAAAATAAAATTGACTAAAGCTTTATTTCTCTGAGAAAACACTTAAAAAACAATCTCTAAAAATGGTAATTTAAAAATCTCTCAGGAACCTTACAGTGCAAAAGTTGCCTTTTTGTTAATTCATTATATATTGATGAAAGAAGTGTTTGCCTATTTTTGTCATGACAGCTGTAATAATTTCTGGTTTTAAAATAGGCTGCATACTAAATATAATCCACTAGTTTTTATCCACTTTTAGTTCACAATAAAACTAGCTCTCCACCTTTTCTACTTGCTAGACAAAATGGATTAGAAAGTGCTTTTCGAGTTAATTTTACCAGAAGCTGCAGAGTGCAAACTGCACATTCAGCCACACAGATTTCTAGACTTTTAACTGTGCATATTTAACTGTGCCAGGGATGGTATTTTGGAAACATTAAACCAATGTATTAATGACATTCTCTAAATTATGTTTCTTTTTTCTAAGGCCAACCCAGAAATTTTATTGCCCTAGATCAGGAAATGATAATTATTTAGCTTGGAATCAAAGCTTTGTGGTGAGTAAATAGATTTGCTAAATTCTTTGAGGACCTATTTCACATTTCAAGGACTAAGCCTGGAGACTCACATGCCAAATTCTCCCCTAGTTCATGAGGTTTGCTGCTGTGTGGCAAAAGGGCTTAGTACAAAAGGAAAAGAGGACAGCGCTCTGTTGCTGGGAGCTGAGGATGGCAGGCTGCGAAAAACTACTGACAATACATCTCCATTTCTCGATTTCACTCTCTGAGCAGTCAAGTACATGGAAGCTCGAAGGAAGGGCAACCTCAAATTTCATATGTGACCCACCATGCAAGCTTGCAGAGCTCCCGCTCACCCACCTCAGGAGATCGCAGCTATCAGCCTTGAGGAATGGCTTTCCCGGGCTCTTCTTGGTTTAATAGGCCTGGGTAGAAACCATGAGTTCCCATTGCACCAGACCCCTTGTCCCCCAAAGCAGCTGAGTTGAGAGCTAGCATACATGGTGTCTCCATGAGAAGAGGCTAGTGTAGGCTTTCCACCTGGTTGTTTCATGGGAAAAAGCAGAGACTCTACAGCGCTAAGCTAAGTGGAAGTCAAGTGGATCATGCCAAGATGAAAGGTGCCCACATCTGCCCTACTGTCCACAAGGCCAAGAGATAGAGGACTTCACCCTGAGAGAGGGGATCTACCGGACCCCACTTCGGAAGATACCAGGTCTTCCCTCCCACTCCAAGACTGGGAACACACTCAGACACCAACTTGACAGAGTGCCCAGAAGTGGACAGAAGGTTTGAGAAATCTGGGAGACCAAGCCTGTTTTCTTATACTGACAGCATTACCTAAAAGGGTGGCTTTAATTATTGGATTGGACTGAATTTTAAAATGCATAGGACTCTAAATTTATAAGAGAACCAGAATAGCTATAGAAAAAAATAATGAAGCTGTTTTCCAGACACATCCAAGTCGCTGTGTGAGTGAAGTCAGTGTTACATAACCAACACAAAGAAGAAAGTTTCTGCAGTAAAAAGAATGCCCCCTGCAAACACACATTCCTTCACACGCAAAAGCCCACAATACAGTGTTTGGTGAGTCAATGGGTGTAGGTTTTTAACCCTACAATGGGTAACTGTATGTTGTTTTTCCCTCTCCTATTTGCTTTCCTCCTATTTAAATGAAGAAAGGAAATTTTAATTAGTAAAGGATTAAAGTTAACTGGATTTTAATTAATTGAGGGTTCAGTGTGTATATGTATTATGCTAAAAATGTTTTCACTAAGTACTTATTTTTACTTACATGTTACACATGTGCTTTTAAAAAGCTTTTCATCACACCCTTAGAAACCTTTCTTTTCCTGTACTAATTTCAAATTTTTCAAACATGAATGCTAAGCATAAAGTTAATTATTTTAAAATTTTGAGTTAATGACCACCTACAACAAAACCTGTGTTTCTACTTGAACTACCATAAAGCTCAGAGTTAAGTCTGAACGTGAGCTGATAAAAGATCTTTCTCAGATTTTCTCATATTTATCTCTTTGCTCCACCTGATTCATCTTTGTTTTAGTTTATGTTTAATTAGTTCATGCTAAATATTTCAGCATTTTTAATTGTTTTATGTTCCTTGTGGACATCACCAAAAACAAAAACAAAGATGATGAAGGAGGGGAAAAAGAAAGGAGAGAGGAAAGAAAAAGATTCTTGCAGAAAGGAATGGCAGGGTCATTGCTGAGCAACACTTTATAAACAAGAAGGGAATCAGTTGGAGCCCGGTGGTTGGTTGGATGATACTCACAGGCCAGAGAAAAGAAATAAGATAGATCCAAAACGAAGATTATGGAAGTGAGAAAGGAGACAAGGCAGTAAGTTTCATTACCATTTAGATGAAGGACAGAAGAGATCAGAATGCTCAGTGATCTGGGTTTGGAGTGATTGTGATAGAAGTGGAATGTCAGAGATACAGTTTGAGCCCGGCTGGTCTTAGAAGAGGTATGAAGATAAGTTAAAGGGGAGAGTGGCACTAGAAGTGCCAGCATGGTTCTAGCTAGTTTACAGAAATCTCTTTATAAGTTCCTATCCAAGAAGAAAAAAGAAATAAATTTTCTAGGCATACGCTGGAAGATGCAACTTTCCATATCATTTTATAGTTATTTTCTCTATTGTTAGTTAACATTAATGATTATCAATAATCATATTCTTGGCATCTAGCATAGTCAGTTGTCCATTTCAAATTGTCCATCATCTTTCACTTTTGAAGAAGTAAAGATTCCGATACACTCCAAAATCTTATAATGACCATTCTCTTTATACAATTTAAAACAGCAACAGTGACTCCTGGCATTTGGAGCAGTTTCAAATAAATAAATAAATATCTTGCTTGATCCTTATAGGAAAACTATGTTTCTGAGAGGTTAAACAAATTGCCTGGAATTACACATCTAGTACACAGCACTATCAGAGCTCGGCCAGTTTCTTTTCACCACTCCCATTGCTTTCAATGGATTGATTAATTGAGAGTGATTAATTACAAGCAGCTGGAACCTGTGTTGTTGAGGGTCTATTCTTCACCATGCTCCCAACCAGATCCACTCATATGTTACACTGCCCCCATTCCCAGTTTTCTCCTTTAACCAAATAGATGGTAGAAGAGAGAAATAATGAAGGAAGAGAGTGGCATATGTGATGCATTTAAAAATTGGACAGATAAAATTTAAGCATATATTTGCTGAAAGCTCCTGGGGAAAGGAAGTCCTTTAGTAGCTACCGGAGGTCATGAACACGAAAATGGGGCACCTTGGATGTTTTCTGCTGGCCCCTGTCCTGTCACTGTGGGTGGCTCTGGAAGGTGAATGGAAAGAAGAGGAGTCACGTTTCAGGGACAGAATAGAGTTGCCTGCACTTCACCTGTCCGGTAAGAGGCCCCTCCCAGCCCATCGGGCCCATTTGAATTGGGTTTTCTGCTGCTTGCAACCAAAATATTTGAATGAGTGTACAAGAGAAGAGGGGAGGTGCGGAGGAAAGCAGTATGCTCTTTCCTAAGTGTTTCTGTCTGGTGTGTAAAGTCATTAAAACAATATCTACCGGCATTTAATTCTATTACAGTTTAAATGTGCATGACGAACATTTATATCACATGAATGTGTCCGCAAGAAGTGGACACTCAGGTCTCCACCACGCACGCAGGACCTGGCAGAGGCCTTGGCAAGGGTTGAAGGGGGAACAAAACAGGCATCTTCACACCACAGGGCTGAGTGTGTCAGCAAACAGCTCATCTGGCTTATAGGTGCCAGACGCAGGAAACGCCCGGAAAGTTAGAGGAGCAGGGAGTATACCAGTGGGACGTCCTCTCAGTGGATCTCTGCTCAAGGGGGAAAGTGGAAGTTTTCTGCCCACATACTGGGCATTCTGCTTCTATTTTATAGGCTGTAACACACCCCAGGCCCCTTTCTTCACTAAAAGGCAGTGGGGAAAAGAGATTTCACCAAAGTACAAGGCGGAATGACCCACAGTGCAGTTCTGGAAGACAGCCAGTCCCCAGCACTGATGAGGTCCCCCTTCCCTACTGTGGGGTGGACGCCCATAGAGGCTCAGTGACACCAAGCACTGCAGTACTGGTGTGCACGGTACAGAAGCGGAGCCACTGCAGGTCAGGTGGGCAGGCAAGATGCTCCGGGAAAGGCTGAAGTATAATTTCAAGCACTGCCGAGTTGTCTTGGAGTGTGGGAAACCACAGGGGTAAACAGGCCAAGCTGGCGTGCAGCAGGCAAATGAGGCAGGACTTGTTCACTCTGACCCCAAGAGAGAAACCAGATCACAGATCTGGAGCAGTTGGCATGGCACCCCAGTTCTACGGGATGGGATCACTCTGTTAACTGCTTCCTGCGTGCCTACTATGTGTCTGCTTCCTGTGTGCCTACTGTGTGCCACACACTCTGACACAGGAATGTGCTGAATGTGACCGCAAGGGAGCACAGTCATTTCCCCTGTCCATACGAAGCTGGAGCCAGCTCCAATGTGTAAATATCTATACATAATTTTACTTTTTTTCATGACTATTCATGTTTTATTTGAAATCCAAGCTCACATCATGGCAGCAGTGAGATCTTTGCCTATCCTCCTCTCCCAATTATCTCTAACTTCTAGGGGCTTAAAATGCGAGGACTCTGGAGAGAGAATTGGGCAAGGAATCCAGAGGTCACTGCAGTCACCACTCCACCCTGCTCTCAGGGACCTCCCTCCCTCCATGCTGGTTCCCACCTGTCCTCATCCTCCCCAGGGAAGTGAGGCACGCCTGGGACCTGCTGTCTTACAGTTCTTCTCTGCTTCTTCACCTTTCCGGGCACCCGCCAGAATGGAAACTCACCTCTCTCAACTATCTTATTCCACTGCAAAGCCACATTCTTCTTTGGGCATATGAGGGACTTTTCCATGAAAAAAGGACACACAAGCCAGATCTTGCAAACTGGGGAGGAATCCACCAAAAGAAGAAAGGAAAAAAGGACCAAGGATTGGAGCAAGACTTTACAAATAGGAAACATTAACACAACACACTTTACAGGTCAAGAGATTGTATAGGCTTCAAGGTCATTATCCGAATGGAAAAATAAACCAGCATTATATTTTGTGTTGTTAAATATCTATTTTAAATGTGCATCCTTTCTCTCATTTTGAAAGTTAAAAAAGAAAGCAGAAAGTTTTATATAAGAAAAATGTAACCAATAGTAGGGCCCCAAATCAGAGGTTTCCCCTTGGGCTGGGGATTTAGCTCAGTGGTTCCAGAATCCGCCTCGCAAGCGCAAGGTCCCAAGTTTGATCCCCGGTACCAAAAAAGCAGAGGTTTCCCTTTTCTCTGCTCCAAGTTCCTATTTGAAGGGAGATTCCCCCTAGAATAATTGAGTAATGGAGTAGCTCACTGTGTATGAAGAGAGGTCCTTAACAATGCTACCACCTCTGAACTTAAAATTCTATGTCACACAGCAGGTTTGATTGAGTGTTTTGTCAAAGAAACATGGAGACACACTGGGCATCTCCCATCAGCATTCAATATCCTAGGAGCACTTTGTCTGGCAAATTTGACCAGTGCAGGTTTAACCTCTCTTTACTTCTCTGTGAGTTGCAAGTGTGTGAGAGTGCTCTGGAGAAGAGAGCCCCAGGAACACGCATCACTCTTCCCCTCTTACATTCTCAGGGTCCAGGCTTTGGGCATGCTCACTGCCTCTGACAGGGAGTGCTACTGAAGTCTCAACTCTACATAAATAGTTTAAAATAAAAAGTTGTATAAATATCAGACTATGCCAATGATGCGGTTGGAGGGGGAGTGCTAGACACACAAAGTAAATTAAATGGGATCTACTTTTGTGGGGTAAAAGGCTACTTAGACTGGTTATTATAGAGAGAATTTTGTTGTGTGGTGGGACAGCACGTACCCATGCGGCTAACCTACAACTGGTAGGAGAAACAAATCCCACCCATACCTAGGAGCGGTGCCACAGCCAGACCACAATTCCTGTGAGGGATGAACTTAATTTGCTGAAAATGAAGGCCAGCCTCTGTTGCAGCTCATTAGCTGGTTACAGACACACTGCGAGAAAAGAAAGTGGAATTTAGTCGATGTTCCAACTTCTACATGTGCTGTGAATAAAACAGACTATTGTTTTTTTGATAAAGAAGTATTGTTTTGAATGTGCAGATTGGCTAAGGAGAGCCAGCAGAATTTTTTGGCCAAATATAGTCTCTTGCTCACTCCTAAAAATCCTAGCTTTCAAATTAGGAGCTGAAGTCATTGAAGAAAAAAAAAAAAGTTTACATTCCTGTAGCCTGCTGCAGCAAAGCCAAACAAATGTTTGGCTTAAAGCTCACTTACATCTCTTTCATGAGCCTTTTCTTTAACATGGAAGTCTGAAAAATACCATTTCTTTTATTGAGTCATTTAATGCCAAGTGGTGTGTGTGTGTGTGTGTGTGTGCGCGTGTGTGTGTGTGGACACGCACACTCAGCAATGGTACTATAGGGTCAGTGTAATCGTTTTAAAGTATGTGGGTCATATTTGAATTTAAAGAAACCATGGTTTTACAGCTTCTGGCATAATTTAGGTCACAGTCACAAACTGATTTTTTTAAGCATCATTAACCACTGAATGGACAAGGGATGCGTTATTTTCAAGGAGTTTCTTTGGTGCCAGTTCAGGCAATAAAAACCTAAGGACAGGGTCAGACTGGGAGGGTAATTTAGTATGCAGCGTCCTCCCAATGCACTTTTTTTTTACCAAAAAAATGCATGCCTCTTTGCATTGAGTCTCTGAGCCCAAAGTGGCAAATATGGAATGACAGCATCGGTTTGTTGGAATTGGGCATCCAAATGGCTAATTTCTGGACAGTTCACTGGACTAGTGATTGATACTTTAAGGAGTCCTTAGAGATGTCCAAATTGTAGAATTCAATTTGCACTGGTCTAGTAATTTTTAGAATCACAGGTAGTCTCCCTGCCATGTTCCTAATAATAAGTCAGCCAACTGTTGCTATAATACAGGTGACTTTTGTTATGCTAATAGAAGTCACATGAAACAAATTCCAAATGGGAGAGGGGAAAATGAAAAGGTTTAAGTCAAGTCTCTTTATAACCTGGCTATTAGCAGTCTGAGCCCAAGCCTGAGGAAAAGCAGACGGAGGGAGCTCTGCGTACATCACTCTCATTGCCCCCTCTTAGCCCTCCAAACTGGGAGGGTTTTTGTTTGCAGAAGTAATTTGCTGTTTCTTAAGTGCACAGCATCAGTGTGTTTGAGATGTGAGCAGAGAATACAGATACCTGCATGGCCAAACCACTTCATGATGGGCAGCTGAGGCCTCCTGAGATCAATCCTAGTTCCCTTCTCACTTGCAAACTTGAACAAATGCATTAAGTACTTTCAAAGAGCAATTCTTATGTGGAGGGAAAAAATGAAGCATTTACTATAAAATAGCATTTGCATGCTGATTTTCTCAATATAACATCCACAAATTCTGATTTGGAGGTTGCATTTATAGCTTTCCCAAAGTCTGTCTTCAGATGTTATTCTTTACGGTAGCATTAGCTTTACATGCAATGTTGTCAGTATAATGGTGAGCATATTAACATCCAAAAAAAGCAGAAGAAATGTGTTTATTGTAGATTTTCCCAGGTAGCCTATATGTCAATTCTTGTACTTTTGATGAGTGTTTTAATATATTACCATCTACCAAAGAAGGTTTTTGATTTATATCAAAATCTCTGAGAATAAAGTCTAGGAAGGCCATAAGAGGAAAGAAGAAAGTCACCTTTTAAAGGAACAGATAAAGATGACCTTCAGTTCTGCCACCTCACTAATGGGTATGTCCTAGACATTCATTTTCTCAAGACATATTAGTTCCGTAAACTCATGAAGTGTTTTGATTTTAATCATCTTTATTAAATATTTTCTCATGCTTTATAATTGCCCTTACCTACATTAAGACAGGTTTTAGAAGAAACTTTTACATTTTCTGTCTTGTGTCACCATTGTCAATATCCGCCATTGTATGATTCGTGTTCTGTTGACCCTTCCAGTGGACCGCTTTCTCTTTCAGTTCCACATTCTCAGTGCCGACTTTTCTACCACTGTTCCTGTGTCTAGTAGCATTTCACACTCTTCCTTCTGACCTATTCTGAGATAGAAAAAGAGATGCGAGCTTATTAAAAAAAAAAGATCTTAGGTTGATAACAATTTATGCTAAATAGTTATCAATATGACTCTGGGAAAAAACATAGTATATAAATTCCCTAGAAGTTTTGCAGCTACATTTTCTGCCCAAGAGTTTAAATTGTGCAAGCAGCAGTACTGAGATGAGTGTGGAGCTATTGAAATGCGCAAGTCCTAACCACCTCTGGGCTACTTCAGAAAGTCGAGGAATGTTTTACAATGGAAATTCTAACCACCAAAGGAATGTTGCCTTGAAGAGCATGCAAATTTTGAGACTAAGTTATATCCTGCACATCCTAAACCTTACCTCAGATTTGAAAACAATTTTACAGTTTTCAAATGACTTCCATATAATGTACTCTTCCATTTTACCATCTTAACATGAAAGCATTTGGCTTTTTCAGGTAACAAGGAACAGGAACATATTCCAGTTTCTTGAGTTAGGATAAAGTATGGAGAAGGTGGAGAATGCAGGCATCTTCCCTACAAGCCCCACAGATGCTGGTGTCACTCAGGAAGAGGAACCTGCTAGGAGCACCGTGAGTGAGTCACCACCCGGCTGTCCCTCTGTCACCTCATTGCCAGTTGAGTGGCATGCATCTTCCTTTGCTGTGGCTTCAGCTTTATTCTCATCTAGTTTCTTATCTTAGTATGCTCTAAGCAATATAAAAAATTTCAATAAAACATTTTAACCCATGTAAAATATTTTTAGTTTTCAGTCTTCAAATGTTAATTAAAATATTAAATTAAATATTAAAGGGCAGTCATGCATCATTCCATGAGGAAGACACGTTCTGAGAAGTACGCCATTAAGTCAGTTTGCTTTTCTGTGAGCATCAGACTCTATTTACACCAACTAAGAGGCTACAATGTCACTAGGACATACAGGACCACTGCATCGACTGCCCATCACTGACAGAAACAGCATTAGGTGTCGGCACTGAATTTCATTTTCTTTGATTTTTACTGATACACATTTCTAGTACGTAATGATTACATTCCTTGTGGGAAGTCGGTACATGTACAGAGCACATCTTGATTCATTTTTCATCCCTTTTCCCTCTTCTTCACGCTGCCTCCAATTCCTGGTCCCCTTCCCATTTGGAAAAGGTCTATTTCCCCGTTTCCTATTCACTACCTTTTATTTCACTTTCTAAATTATGTGTACTTTGGGTTTCTTATATAAGAGATACCATGCCACATTTAGACTTAGGTATCTGATTTATTTCAGTGTACATTATGGTCTTAAGGTACAGCTGTATTTTAAAGTTATTAAAGTATTAAAGTATAAAGAACTAAATATCATATTCTTGCAATAGCCCAAAACAGAGATGGTACCCCCCCACACACACACACACATTTAGTCATAGACAATGTATTTCAGTAATGAAAGTAATAAGCATTTTGGTGTGAAACATTTTTTGGTAATCCACAAGTAACTTTACCTATTCTCCCTGAGGTTCCACATGATCAGTGTTCATTTTAAAGTTCAGGCAGGGGTGGTTATTATGTTTATTTAGGCAAACAAAAAGGAACCCTTTAGGTATTGACCTAAAATCTTACAACAAAAGGTCACCTTCTAGTGTCCCGGTGGTGTTAACTACAGACTGACCGCTCTCTTCTATTAGGTCCCTTCACCTAAGAGATGACTTTTCATGGAAGAGACACTCAAAAAAAATTACAGAAAACACAATGAAAAATGAGTGAGGAGACATTTTTCAGGGACATAAAAGTTAAGGAGAAGCAATAACACGGTGGACTCCTCACCCTGGATGAGGGAACAGATAGTCATCCGTCCACTCGTTTCCCTCCCCTAGTCTGCTTTTGTACAACTCTAGCCCTGGTATCTTGAGAAAAGGAGCCACTCAGAAGGAAGTGTGGTGGAAATTTCCAAAATGCAGAGTCTGTTTGGAGAAAAACAGTGAGGACAGGCTTCTATATTTAATGACAGGGCTGGAGCTGCCTGTCTTCTGTGGCCACCAGCTCTGTGCGGTACACTTTGGGGAGTTGATGGTGGTATCATCCACTCCAGGGATGAAGCACTCCCTTCCCTTCGGTGCTATTTATTCTCAGCTTATGCACACAAAGAGCAAAGAAAGTTGTCAACAGCGCATCCAGTTTACACACTGACCGTTGCTGAGCCAGTGGATTAAAGGGAACCAAGAAGTCCTTGTATCCTGAAGGCCCTTCCTCGACTCATTCACACACCCAAATATTGACTCTGCACCTACTATGTGCCAGGCATAACAACAGAAGAAGTTAGTCAGGGAAACATGTAGAGCAGAGCCACAGCACTGGTAGAGGGGAAAGAAGAGGAAAAAATAGTTTGTGTTCATATAAATAAAAGAAGGGATTCTTCTCCTGGTATCCTGTAAAAATGTGTGACTTCTCCTCTAAATTCTCTGTCATATTAAAAAATGTTTCTTTCTGATTTGAGCCTGAATAATTGTAAAGAAACCCCCATTTTGGTGGGGTCCTTATTGTTCTACCCAAAATTGTAGTAGTAGTTGGAGCATATATCAGTGGGATTTCTTTAAAATAATTCAGACCCAAACAATACCAAACCGATGTATTGCAAGAGCAGAGAATAATGGATACAAAGATTTGGATGCCTTCTATGAAAAAAAAGGTAAATATTATAATTATAAAACCAGTCATTTGCCAATTTTATAACTAGAAAATAAACAGATTAAATTGAATATTGTCACAATTTCTAAATTCTCAAACTTTAAATATAATAGTTTGGGAGTAGAATTGGAGGAGAAAGAAAGACAAGTTGTTGTTTGTTGTTGTTGTTGTTGTTGTTTTAATCTGGAATTTGAAGGAATTGTGGATCCTTATCTTTAAAAATGAAGCCCTGCCCTTAGAGGGAAAAATGTAGTCGTTCTGGCCCATGGTAGACTGTTGTAACATCATTTTGTGAATTGGGACAACAGAAATAGCACTTGTTCAGAAAATGTTTTCAAGTCATGATTTCTAGAAGTCACCCCACTTATCACTGTTTCAGAATATTTTTCTTCAATCCATTAAAAGTAGGCTTTGCCTTTATGCTGCTTTCAAGGATCACAGAGGTTCACCCACAATGTCAGACTACAATAAACTCCAGCATCATGTGAACCACTCAATGATACTGGCTTTCCTTATTGCCTTTCAGTTACACCGTTCTAAATGCAATAAAGGGGAAGTTGTTCTGAATGGAACAGAGAGAGAAATGAGTATCTTTCCCAGAGCTGAAAAGTCAGACTGTCATACGCTAACAGCTTAGAGGAGAGTTTCTTATAATGATGGTTGGTTGTGCGTATTTGGACATCTGAGTAACCTGAAAAGCATACACGATAGCCTATTTCAAATCAGGATGGTTTTTATTTGCCACGCATTCCACAAGGTGCAATAAAGTGGTGCTCTCACCAGCTGCAAATGCACTGATGTGCTTTTCTAGAGAGCAAAGCCAAAGTGGCACCAGAGAGAACTAGTGGCCACTTGCTCTGCTGAGCAGACCCTGTGAACTTGAGGAGCTTCCCCTGCCAAACTTGCCTGACTCTCAGCAACAGGTCAGAGCCCTAAATCCAGGGATGTTGTCTCAGAACTGCCAGTGAGGCCCTGAATGAGTGCCCGCAGGTTGCACAAACCTCGGGTCAGTGCAAATCAGTTCTCTGTACACCTCAGCCTTCAGGTGAGGCTCCTAACTGGGGAGGAGGAGCACCTACCACAGCCTGGTTTTCTGCGATTTCCACACATTCAAGCTGGAAATCAAGGGAGGCACCTCTGATCTTTGTGGGTGATGCTAGGCTCATTCCAAACATAAAAGTCAGATCTAAAATACTTGGAGTGCATAATGGTGATTTTACATACGGTCATCTGTTTATTTTAAGATGAAAAGAGAGACTGTCAGACAAATCTAACCTATAAATACAACTAACCCCAGTGATTATTTTAAGTGTTTCCTCTACCCTCAAAGAAAAAAAAAAAAAAAGAGGGAAAAGAAAAAAGGCTCAAAGAAACATTTCCAGGGTAATTACCCTTCATATTCTGAAGTAACTTATCTTGAGAATATGAATGATTCCTATCCAGCTCATATGTTGGATAGTTTCTTGCAGAATTCCCACTAACGATCCCTTTGCCTCATACTTAAAATAAACCCATCTATTGCTTCTCCAAGAAAGAAAATAACAAAAATCTCAATGGCTGCAGGGAAATGACGCCCTGGGACATGAGTGAGTCATCTGTACCTCTCCAGGCAGATGCTCCCTTCTCTGAAAATTCGCTCTAGGCGTGATGTGCTGGGTTGGGGCAACTTGCGTGTCTGCTTTACTCCATACACAGGACAGGCCGAGGGACTCGCGCTTTAAGTTCATGCCCGGGCGGAATTGTCTTCCTCCTCCGCAGGCAAGCTGCAGACCCACAGGACGGAGTTTATTCCGAGGGTTACAGCCTTTTATTGGGACTGTCTTTTCATTCGTGTGTATTAATTCTGCAAAATGACAACGCCCATCCTGTGCCTTTTCTCAAAGCATGCTTATTATAAAAAATAAAATATCCACATTTTCCTGTATCTTTGATAGTTTATCATTAATGTTTAAGAAGTCACACTGACTTCACCAACTTTATTGCTATTTAGTAAAAGTTCATTTGTTGGAAACATTGTAAAGATTGTAATGATTAAAATCTACCAATCTCATCAGTAATTTTACACATAATATACTCCTTTAGTAATACTTTACTTTTTTCTTTTCCATTCTGTTATTATTAAATTTTTAAGAGATGCAGATTCTATGATTTCTATGTATAGGGTAGCTCAAATCTAATGATTGATTTACTAAACTACTTTTTTTTAAAATCAAAAGTAATAAAACATCTACTACTTATAAAATGTTTTACTTTATATCAGTGAAATTAATAACAATATTATAAAGTGAATACAATATCGCCAGAGTTTTTTTCAATGTTTTCTCCAAAAAATTCTTCTCATGTGATTATTAAACGTTCAGTTACTCTTATGTAAAAAAATAAAGCTACCAGTATTCATAGGACTCTTTCAAACTGAGACTCTCCAGTCTGCCCAGTTCTAGGCAGTGTATTTTCTGACACATGTTTCCAGAAATACAATAGGAAGCATTATTGAGTGTGTTATAAATCCTCCTTGAAAATCTCGGTGCTTTGCATTATCTGTAAAAATCCAAAAATACAATAGAAAAACAAGAAAATGTATGTACACAGCCATATGCTGAGCCAAATACAATTAAATTCATGTCAAAAACCATTTATTAAACGGCTGTCTCAGTGGGATTAGCTCCTCCCATAGAGACTGCAGCCCGGCTGCTGACCACAGACAGATAGGCATCATCTCAGCACCTCCATTCCAAGGAGAAGCAGAGCCAAACATCTTGAGAAATCTCTGTGGACAAAAATACAATGTAAGAGCCACAGGAATCTAGGGCTGAAGGAACTCCAGGGGTCACACCTACTTTTACGGAATTAAACAGAAGAGTTGGAGAAATCACAACATTTTTAACTAAATTTATTTTTAAATGCTACACAGAAAAGTAAAAATTGTATATATTTATGGGGGAATCATGCCCTGTGTCCTTCCTTACACATATGCATGGTGTAATGTTTAAATCAGGTTAAACATATCTATCTCCTCAAACGTTTGTCATTGCTCTTCAACAAAAGCATTCAAAATTCTTTCTTCAAGCTTTCTGAAATTTACCATGCATTATTGCTTTCTGTAGTCACCCTACAGTGCAATAACCCATCAGAACTTCTTGCTCCTGTCTAACTGCAAGTGGTTAGGCAATGATGAACCTTCCTCCATCCACCCTCCCCGTGCTCTCCTCTTCCTCCGGTAGCCACAATTCTACTCTCAACTTCCCTGAGGTCATCTTTTTTAGATGTCACCTACATGTGAGATCATGCAGTGCTTGTCTCCCTGCACTTGGCTTATTTCACTTGATGATCTCCAGTTTCATCCTTTGTTGTCAAAAATGACAGAATTTGTGACACTCTTTTCGGTGGCTAAATAGTGTTCCACTGCATGTATATACACCACATATTCTACTTTTATACTCCTGTATATGGATATCCAATTTTATGAGCACAATTTATTAAAAAGACTGTTTCTTTCCTCCTTTGTGGAAAATCAGTTGGTTGTGATATAGGGTTTGACTTCTGGGTTCTGAATTCCTTTCCACTGGGGTATGTGTCTGTTTTTATCCCAATATTATGCTGTTTTGATATTAAAGATTTGTACAATATATTTAAGTCAGGTATAATACATTTTTTTCTTTGTCCTTTTTTGTGCAGATGACTTTGGCTATTAGGGTTCTTGTTGTTGTTCTGTACAAACATTAAGCTTACTTTCTCTTACTCTATGAAGAGTGTCATTTTGGCAGAGATTACATTGCGTTGTTTGGGGCAGGGTGGTCATTTTAACAATATTGATTTTTTCAATACATAAAAACAAGATATCATTCTATGTTTTGTGTATCTTCTTCAATTTCTTTCATGAATATTTTATAATTCTTACTAGAAAAAATATAACTAGGGTGAATTTAACAAAACAGATTAAATTTGGTTATTTTATTCTTAAGCTATTTTAAACGAGATTGATTTCTTCTCCAGACAATTGCCTGTGCTGTACTGCAACACTTGTGATTCTTATATGTTGATTTTGGACCCTACACGCTTGCTGAATTCTTGGTGGGTCCTTTGGAGTTTTCTACATATGAGATCATGTGACCATTTGACTTCCTCATTTCTAGTTTGGATGCCCTTTCCTTCCTTCTCTTGACTGGCTCTTCTGGCTAGGACATCAGCACTATGTTGAATAAAAGTAGTGAACGTGGGCATCTTTGCTTGTTATAGAACTTGAAGAAAAGCCTGTCAGCTTTTCCCATTCACTTTTATTTCAGCTACTGGCTTATTACCTATGACCTTTATTATATTGAGATATTTTCTTTCTAGACACAATTTGCTCCATTTTTTATCATGAATGGTGTTGAATTTTATCCAATACCTTTTCTGTACCTATGAAGACGATATGGTTTTTTTCACCTTTATTCTGTTGTGTCATATCGCATTTATTGATTTCCATCCAGGAATGAATGCTACTTGATCACAGATAATAATAATTTTAATGTGCTGCATTCAGTTTGATAGTATTTATTGAGGATTTTTGCATCAAGGTTCATCAAGAATATTGGCCAGTAGTTTTTTTTTGTTGTGTTCTCAGCTGGTATTGGTAATACTAAAGTCATAGAACTAGGTTGGAAGAATTCCTTCCTCTTAACTTTCTTGGAATTATTTAAGAAGTACTTGTATTACATCCTCTTTAAATGAATGGTGGAATTCAGTAGTGAAGTGTCTGGCCCTTTGCTAGGAGACTTTGCTACTGATTTGAAGTCATCACACATAATTGACAATTTTTATAATTTTATAAAACTGAGTGTACAAATTCTTTTTAAAAATTGGAGACAGATCTCCTTACTTCCCCTTCTGAATGCAAACTTATATGGTGTAAACTTAGGCTAAAAATAATAAGAAGAATAACAATAATAAAAAAAAGGAGGAATGGCAATCTAGAGACAGAGGGAAGGAGGTGGAGGTGGATGGGGAGGGTAAGGGGAATAAAAAAAGAATCAAAAGAATCATGTTGTGTACATGTTGTGTGCATATAACTGCTCCCTAAGATGAATGTAAGCTTCATGCACTGAAAACGTGTACTAATAAAATAAAAGTTTTAACAAGAAATATTAGAGATAGGTGAAGCCTGGCTCAGAAAATTAATTGTATAAATAGAGTTTAGTGATTTATATAACATGAATAAAATGGATAGTAGACAAACATTAAAGTTTCTATCAGCCTTTCATTGTCACTTCCAGGTGACATCTTTGCCTAGTCTGTGTGCCTACTTTTCACCAACTTGACTATGGATTTCAATTAGAGGATTAATTATAACAGTTAAGCATCTTATCCCACAACAGATATTTCCACTGAAGACAGGAAGCCCTGAAAATCCCAACAAATGAATATTAAAATTTCAGACGGTTCATAAATAATATGAATGTTTGGTTCCCAAAACACTTCAAATTTGTTCTTAGGAGTGGCTGTCTTGTCAGCATACTTATGACAGTCCTAATGGTAGAAGTAACTGGATTTTTCAGACCATGCTTGTAACCATAATGAGTTGTACTCTTTGTGTTAGAGTTATTAGGTGTTCACTTCATATAATTGCTAAATAATAATAAATATCACTCCGAGAATGGCATTATTCCTTTCACAAAAGCACCATTTCCACAATGTAATTTGCTGGAAATGGGAGAAGCAATGGTGGAAAGTACACCTTCCCCTGGGAACATACACATCTTACTAATTAAGCCATGTGTTATAATTTTATCTAAGCCAACAGAAATGCAAATCAAAGCACCTGAACTGTACCATATGAGCTTGGTCTAAAACATAGGCATAGAATAAAATAGTAAATTATCACTAAGTGGAAGGTGCTAAAACTAGTAGTTCAAAACTCATAGTCAGCAAAGCAATGCTACACAAACTAAAGCCCTAGGCATACTCTTCTCTTGGGTGGCAAAGTGGCATGGCTCCAACACTCCACACTAGAAAACTCTGTCTGCGTACACTTATGACAATCAGTGAGACACAGAATGAAAGCCACAACATAGCATTTTATAAGGGAAGAATCATTCTTTAGATAGGGGAGATTGTGCTTATTGTAGTTCATAGCCAAAGGACCGATGCTGCTGTGAAAATCTGCGGTCTCCATGGAAGCCTTTTCTGTACTCCTTGAGCTTTTATAGCCATTGTCTCTCCGAAGACTTCATTGTAGATTTCTGGTGAGCCAGCTACAAAATACAGCATTGTTAAAAGTTGCCACCCCAAGTTTCCATACTTAAGTTGTCCAGAATGTGTCACTAGTTAGAAAGTCCAAGTAAGAAAGCCCTGAGAACAGGCAGATCCAGTGTTCTGGCCAGGCCAGCATGCAGGTACTGGGGACATCTAAGCATCAGAATCACAGGAACATCAAGGCACAACCAGACATACGTGGAAGATCATGGGGAAATACTGGAGTTCCAGGGGGTTCAGAAGCAGTTTTTATTCTCGGTGTACATGCATGTGTGTGTGTGTGTGTGTGTGTGTCTTTGTGTGTATGTGTGTCAATGAAGCATCCAAATGGTAAGTTCACACCTTAAGTCTTCATGTGTGATCATCACTAAGGATTTGAGACATGCCATGGTGTGAGTTAATAGAAAAAGCTAGGCAATAATCTTGAGATAGAGAAGGGGAGAGATGGGTAGCTGTCTGAGAGAGCAGAGAAGGAAGCGAGGAATGACTGACACGATTGCCCTTGGTTTGAAAGTAAGGCTAAGTTAGGTAGAGGTAGAACTATATCGAAATGTCCCACAATAGTCTAAACCTTTTATCTTCTTAAAAATCTTATTTTCTTTGACATTCTATAAGGATCAGCTGGTGTTTCCCATTTTTCTCTTGTTTCTTTGTTTCATTCTTTCTTTCAATCTAGAAATCCTGTGGTTGCAGATTTGAATAATTTGCTCTTGATAATCTTCTAAAACCATGAAAACAAACAAAAGCTCATGAGAACTGTATGTAAAATAAAAATGAGTGGGCTCTGTCTATGTGGGGCTTTCACCACTACTGATATTGTGGACTTTTTTGTCCTTTGCATTTCTGGGCAAATTCTGAACTCCAATGAATCCTTTTAAATAAAAATGATGGGAATGTGGCTCTGCTACTTCTGTAAGAGTAAAAATGTATCTCAATTAGCTCTTCCATATGAAGTGTGATGTTAAAAGCAATGGCATTGGCCACAAACTGAATTGCACAGGAAAGCAAACACACTGTTTAAGGTAAATGAACCTTGTCAGGGCTTTTGAATGGCAATGGTAAGCATAGAGAGTGTTTCATTCGTGGTAGATTTCTCAACATGCCTAGTATGAGAGACTCTGATGACAGGTGGACTCACTGATGATCTGAGCCCAGGGCACAGACATTGTGCAATACTGCATTTCCTTCAATAAATATTTATATTGTAAATTTCATAAGTTGGGCACTATGCAAAGTCCAAGAAATACAAAAATGAATATGATACAATCCCTACTCTCAAAGGCTCACAGTCTTGCTTGGGAAATAAACTTATATTCCAGTACTAAGCAGTATAATAGAATAAATGCCAAAAATAGGAATAGAATAAAGACTTAGGAACTTCCTGCAATAGTCAGGGTATATTTCTCAAAAGAGAGGTCATTTGGACCCTGTCTTAAAAGAATGAATACTTGTTCTGAGGGAAGTTAAAACTCAAATTGTTTCCTGACAGAGGACATGAGAAGAGCATGGCTAGTGTTTGGCAATTCATGTAGCTATGAAGAAGTAGCATAGAAGGATCTGAAAAGTACACAGACAGCACACTGTGTCTCTCTGAGGGATTTAGACTTTGTCCTGTAGGTTGCTGCAGACCACTGTAGCTTTTAATCACATTTGGTAATCTTGTCAAAAGAACAAAGCACACCATTTTTAAATTTTGGAATATACTCAATTGCTGTCTACCCTCCTTCCCTTTACAAGTCTTTGCACATTACCATTCCAGATATATGGTCAAAGTAGAGTGACCACTGGAGAGAAAGATATTCCAGTCCACAAGAGGCCATTTATTTTACACCTAACTTCATTCCCCAAACCTGGCTAATATTTCACAGCATACTCAAACCACATAGAAATGAACCAACCAGTAAAATATCTCTCAGCTCTAGATATATTCAGTGAAAAGGATTATATCCTCCCAAAACATAAAACTTTCATATAAGAATTTATAGCATAATTGATGACATCACTTTTGTCTCATGAAATTATCAGTATTATGAGAAAGTTCAAAAGCCAATGAGAAGCCTTCACATTTTCTAGTAAATTCACTCACCTTTGGAGCAACAGGGTAGTTGGAAGGGCAATTGTTTGAAATAGTTCCATGATGTATTTCTGATATTTCATAGAAGTCCAGGGAAGAGAATTTATTTTGATTTCCTGATATCTATTGTTTTCGGAGGCCCAGTCAAAATTTTTACTGAAGAACACGATTACTATAAGTATACATTCTGAGAAATGAATGCTTAGATTACATGCACAAATAATGGTTTTCTTCACTTCCCTCTCTTTGCTTTTGCCTACCAATATCATATCTATAAATGGATTGAACCAAGCATTGGGAAGATATTGACAGAGAAATCTAAGTTCTAGAGAGACTATAAACCTCTGGAATTAAAAATAAAATCAATCCCAAGGACAAAGCTGAGAGCACAACTTCATGAATTTCATGATATGTTATTATCTTATTTCTGGTCTATAAGTTGTCAAGTGCATGAAGTCATTGTCAGTATAATCATAACAAAAGTTTGCAAAAGAAAAATTCGTGAAATTGTGTGAAATCCAAATCAGCAGGAAAGAGAAAGTATTCCGTGTTTTTCCTGTCTGCATGCTCTTCTCTATTGATACACATTCTGCTTTTGTGTATTTACTCTGGTTCATTTTTTTATAAACTGCTCATGTTTTTTTAATCAGTTGCTTAATCAGAGGATCTGAATACTGTATGGGAAATTTCTCTTCTCCCTTGGCTGCATGAAAATAAAGATGCTAACTGTTGCAAATATTACACAAGAATTTTTGCTTCCTAAGAGGTATAACTGACAATAGAAATAAGACAGGTGCTAAAGGTTATGACAATTACATTGATTTTCATTTTATTTCCATTAGCAACTTTTTGTTAACTTATCAAATTATGCATTGTTACCTTGACCCATTTTTTAGATGTCTCAATGGATCTGAAAGGCAGTAATTTGGGACTTAAAATTTGAACTTTCAATTGCTATATTTTTAGTACAACCTAAAGATGTTCGCAAGAAAATGTGTTTCTAGATTAGACAATAAAGAGTTGTTTTATAAAAGCAGCCATGTTACTGGCTCACACCTCTTTTCATCCCTAATTTTTCCTACAAGAATGTTTCAGCTAATATCTTTCTTTACTTGCTCATGGCATTGGAATGATTACTTATTATTAGTGGGTTTTTCTAATTGTGTCCCTCTGCTAGCTATAAGAATGAAAATGATTGAAAATTACACATCCTAACTTAACTTCACAGTACGAACATACACTTTTTAGTCATAATTTGCAGCAAAAAGATTTCAGACCCTGTAGATGGTATCCCAATTCCTATGTGAAATTTTTGAGATTCAGGAATCATGAACCATGTCTAAGTTCTTGGAAACTATGTGTCTGCTATGGGGGCTCTTGGCTCCTGCAAATGGAAAAAAGTGCCACCGAGAATTTCAACCAACATGAAGCAACTGTTCCAAAGAATGTGGCTTAAGATTTTCAAAGACAAGTCAGACAGTTAATGCATGCAGCTGTACTAGGTGACCAAGAACAAGAATAGATGAATCAAATAACAAATGCACTACCATGAGGTGGGTTTGGATCACTGGGACTAACTTAAGTTTTGTATCTTTTACCTGAAGAGCATTCCTATCTCAAAAGAAGCAAAGATTACTATGGATAGGTAACAAATTTCAAAAATGAGCAGTGGCAAATGGCAGATAAGGTGATATCCCCAAACAAAAGGAATTAGAGATGATGAAAATTACTTTTCCCAATAGGAAACACCTATATCCCGTATGTTCTTTTAAGGATAGCACATATGACAATTTTAAGTCACACTAAAATTCAACTACAAAATTCTTCCAGAATAAATCAGCTTCCAAAAATCAAACATTTTCAGAGAGCCTATAAAAAAAAGATAAGTGTGAAGTGTAGGCCTTCTGTGGAATCACCAAAATCTCTTAGCTCTTTATTCTTCTTTCTAAAAAGTTTCTCTGCCGAAATATAATTTAGAGAGCATGCAGAAAATAAATTTAGGATGGGCCAAAAAAGTATGAGGCCTGAAGCTCCAAGGACAATTTAGAGAATGTAAATGTTATCCAACTCCAACCTACCTCCTCTTGGTGAACAGATCTCATTATGTCCCAAGGAAATGAGTCTTGACCGCGACCATTGTGAGCAACTTCTATAAATTCAATATGCTGCTTCTATAGAAAACTTTAGGTCAGCAGCAGATGTTGGTAAATTCCTACAGAAACGCATGCCCAGAGAATGTTGCCTTTTTTTTTTTTTTAAATGGCAGAAATCTGCTAGCTATTCCTGCCTTATCTGCAACAGCTGAGCAATCTTTCAGTGCCACACGGAGACGGAAAACTTGGCTCAGACATAGCGTGGACAAGCTTTTGCCTTAATCGCATTGCTCTTTTACATGTGCACGAGGACATCAACATTGACAGTACAGAGTAAAGCAGCCATTTGCTGAAAACAACTGTCAACGTTGTCAAGTTTTTGGAACCTCTTAGAATGTGATTTGTATGACAAATCTTGTGGCATTTTGTTTGTCAGCAACAGTAGTGAATTTCCATGGATCTGAGAGGAAGGAGAACCGTTCAGAAGTGGATTGGATTTCTTTACACTGACTGTATTAAAGGAAAACAGTTATTAATTTTTAAATGATAGATTTCAAATAGAACTAAGATTTTTCAAAGTGGAATTTCATTGCAAATATCTCACAAGTGTATGCTTCCCCTGCCCTCCTTCAGCTCTGAAAATCTGCAGTAATCACTTGGTTTTCCTTTGCTGCTCTCTAAGTTTTGAAACCTGCTACTGTGAAGATATTAATCTTTCCTGAGACTTGAATCTGCAGCAGTGATTGGTGGAGAATTAGTGGAGTATGCTTTAAAGGACAACAGTAGGGCCAGCCCTTTCTGCAGGAATTAGGAGCACATTGCCATAAAGCTCATAAAAAAATGGTTGCAATAAGTTACACCTAACCTAGTGCACACCAGTGTTACTTACCAGTGCTCCTATTAAGAGACAACTGCAAAGATCTTATGGTTCATTACTTGTGCTACGTGTCTCTTTTCCTGCTCAGACACATTTTTCATACAGCTACCCCCTGGTGTCCTTCACTGTGTGTCCTCAGCCAAGGTCCTCCCCACATGGGTGGAGTCACAGGGACACGCTTGTATAACAGACCAGGAATACTCTGTGTAGATGCCAACATCCCCTCAGATGTGATGCCTGAATTCTAACCCAGCCGAGAAAATCTCAGGTTCCTCACATGCACATGAGTGAGGGGCCTTTTAGAACAGTTTTGCCAAAATCTAATGAGAGAATCTTTTTTTTCATCTTCCCTTCCTTATGGATCCTATTAAAGAACTCCAGGAAAGGTAGTCTTTCTCTCTGCTATGATCCTTTTCTCCCCCTCCTCAAAAGTATGCTTAACACAATACCAGAACTGTCTTCAAAAATACCACAAGCTTGACTTTTTTTAAAACTAAATTGAAAATGAGAGATAAAATTGAGATACACTCTTACCACTGAAGGTTATATGCTTTGCTTCAAACCCCACAATGCCCAGTTTTCCCTGTTTTCTTTCCTCCTTTTGTTTTCCTGAAAAATTACTGTGGCACAGAATTGCAACAGAAATATAATGCAAGCTATAAATGCAAGCCACAAAAATAATTTTAAATTTTCTCAAAGCTATATTAGAAAGTAAATAGAAGCAGATGAAATTAATTTCAATAATATATTTTATTTAACCCAATAGATCCTTAAAGGAATATAATCAGTATTAAAAATTAGTAATAAGATATTTCACTTTCCTATGTTGTAAATCTTTCAGTCTGCTGTGTTTTTTACACATACAGCACATGGACAATAGCTCTAGGTACATTTCAAATGCTCCATACCCCGTGTGGCTACCATACTGAACAGTTGCATTCTAGAAGCTACTTTGCTACTTGCTTATATGACTTTAAGTCATCTCTCTTCTATTGAGTCTCATTTTTCCTGTCTATTAGTGAGAGGATTAGAATAATTCCTGTCCTATTTGACCTGTGGGTAGCTTGTGATGAAAACAATACATTCGAAACTGGTGTAAAAATTAGGAACTTCTCTGCAGCTTAAAATTCTTGTTACTGTTTCCATTTTCTTTCCTCAGGACTCTTTCATTTTCTCTCTAAAAAATTATGTGGCTGCGAGTTAAACCCATACAGAAGAAGGCTTGATGTATTTGATGGGTTAAAAACTACTGCCAAGCACCTGTGGAGGCTGTGGGGGTTTTTCTTTCTCTCAGTAGCAATGGGCCTTCATAAAATCCCAAGCAGGTACCACTCACTTTCTCTGTGGCCACTATTTCTTTTTTTTTCTTTATTTCTGTAATTTTCCATTTAATATTTTCAGATGATGTAGGTAACTAAAACCATGAAAGGTAAAACTGCAGATAAAGGAGGACTACTGTACTAATCCATTCTTACATTGCTAGCCTAAAGGAGGACACTGTCATTCACATGTATGGGATCAATCTGTTCTTTTTTTTTTTTTTTTGGTACCGGGGATCCAACTCAGGACCTTGCACCAATTTGTTCCTTTTAATGTTGTAATACACAGTAGAGTATCATGAACAATGGCCATGCCAAAAATAACCTGTATGAGGGTGGGGGATTTTGTGGCCACTATTTCTAAAAGACTCTCACAGTCTATGGCTTTGTTTTCCTCCCATCTTCTGGTTCTGCTTTGATACTTCTAAACTAGAGGTTAGCTGCATGTCAAGGAGAAGCAGAAATTAAAAGGCAAGATCTCTGTACCCAGATTTATTTTAAACAGTCAGATTACTCCTTATTTATAAAAATACTTAAAACTGAAAAGCATGTATGTATATGGTTGAACTTTCCACAGCTATACTATTACTGCGTCCTAAAGGTGCTCCTGGAAAAGCATGAATTTAGATAATAAAATAGTTTTATGAACACAAGCAACTTCTCTAGCTCAAGCCTCTTTCCATGTTCAATTTTTTCTAACAGGATTTTTAGCTAATAACTTGCTTATGAATAGGAATGCTTACCCCATCCTATAGTCTCATTTCTTTAAGTTCTGAAGACCTTTTTTGCCATATAATGATTCTTACTGACCTTTTTCCTCCCGGTCATTTCAAACTCATGGCCTTTCTCTCCCTTCTTCTATTCTCCCATCCATTCTCTTTCCTCTTCCCCTTGGCCCTTCAATCACTGACCCAAATATTTTCTAACCAAAGCTCAATTGTTACCAGGCCTTTTTCCCTTCTCGGCCCTTTCTTTCCCTCTGTATTTTTTTATTCATTTATGTTTGCAATACCTAATGAATGCATTCATCTGGGTCTTCCTCTTATATTCACCTTCTATTCACTGGCAGGCCCTAAGATGACTGTTGCAAAAGAGCTTTGAATTTTTTATTTATTTACCAATGACTACTGTCCTATACCTAAACAGAATACAATTTAAAAGAAATTATAAATTGAATATATATAACATTGTTAAAACACCATAACCTAGCAGAATCCAGAAGTATCACTAGTTACCAAACTTATGTACTATCCAGCAAAACAGCAATCTAGCTAAGCAGTGATTCAAACATCATGGGGGCTTTCAAAAATGCTTTTGAATACGATCTTAATCACCATTTCCAGTGGTGTGTCTACATACCAGCTGCAGCCCTGCTGATTAAAGCATCAATACCAATTGATTTTTCTAACACACACTTGCAATGTCTATTGTATCTCATTGTATACTGTACACTATTGGTATTTAGCCAAGGCTAAGAGGAGGAAAAGATTTTGTGTACAGAACACGCATGCCAAGGAGTTCTCTAATTCCCCGGGGACTATGAGAATCAGGTAGTCAATGTCAGACTAAATGGTTTCTTACTGTAATGTGCTTGGTGGCCAAAGCCTCAAATAATTCTCTTGTCCAGAGCCAGAGCTACTCAGCTGTATAATAGCCTCTAAAGTCTCTCCTTCACAAAGGACCCAGGATTCATAGCTTTAATTTTGTCACTGATAATATGAAAAGTATACTCCATATAGTCCTGGGCTAGCATTCACTCTCAGCCCGACCATAATGAAACTCTAATTGTTTCTAAAGTTTAGGAAGGATAAAATGGTTAATCTCCACGATGACAAAAGGAAGCCTGGAAAATAAAGTGACACACTTGAATGAACTGTGAGGAAATAAAGTGCACAACATGCGATAATGCCATGACTCGTGCTATTGCGCATTTCTGGGCTGAAAAGATATGGCTTGATGGGTAATTTCATGCTGTGCACTAGAGAACAACAGTAAAGAGACTTCAGACAGAAGAAAATTACACAAATAGTAGGGTGGAAAGGTATAATTGAAGATGGCAAAAGATTGAAAGAAAGACATTTAAAATTACTGTACTGACCTACTAAATGCACTTGGGCGTGGAATCCTGGCCTCACAAGAAGAGGCACTGAATGACTGCAGGCTGTGACACTACTGCGGAGTAATGCCAATCTCCGGAGCTTTCAGAGGAGAAAACCACCACACACAGCCGCGGAGCAGCCTCAACCTGCTTTCAGGATGACGGGAGCCAGGGGCCTCCGGTGAACCTAGGCAGGAAAAGTTTCCTAAATGAGTGTTTGTTTGTTTGTTTGTTTGTTAAATTATATTTTAGTACTTTGAGGGCTTAACTCCTTGATTTTCTAAAGTCAATAAATCTACACCTTTTTAAAAAAAAAAAACCCGCAAAACCAGTGTAACACTTTTTTTAATGAATCCATAAAAATTTTTGCTTCTCATATAAGGTTAAGTTTCCTTGAGACTTTAGAGTTAGAGTAATACATTGTGCAAAGCACATTTGAAAGTCTAAGAATCAGGAGACATGAGTCCTAAGGCCACCTCTTTCACAGGCTCCTTCCCATGCACGGCTCTCAAGAAGCCCCTTAACTTCCGGAAGTTCGTCCCCTTGCAGTGTTAGAAGCATGGGCCAGATAGTTTCTATGGATTGTTTTTGCAGTCTGATGATTTTAGTCCGAATAGCAGAAGCTCAAAGGAGCTTCTCCATGAAGGTGGCTTCCTTGTCCTTCCTGGGTGGTAAAGCTGGAGAAGTCCCAACTAAGCATGGTTTCACTGGCTTAAGTCACTCATCTAGTCTGTTTCCTTAGATAAGGTAAATACGTCTCCTGCCTGTCATGTGAGAGAATGCATGGAGACATAAAATTCCTTTCGATGTCTGTTAATTATGAAGATCTTCCCATTCCTACACACAATGACATAATCACAAATTATCTTTTTAAAAGTTAATTCTTAGTGATAGTGAAGCACTTATAGGAATATGACATTTCTTTATAGAAAGGAGAATGCTCTCCTTGATTAATAATACTAAACAAAAAATGAAAGGACAGCATTTTTGCAATTCTTATTATTACTGTCATGTCCACTTTGCCCCATAATTTCTTCCAGAAAGTAAAAACTCTTAGGTTATAATTTAAGTGATGCTCCATGAACCACTCAAAAATATCTTCCAAGGGTAAATGTCTTAAATATATTATAGGTATCTTATGTGAAACAATATTTTTTAATAAATAAAAAGATGATTTCCATTTTTAAAACTTTTTTTGTAACTGTGGGTAAGCTAGATAAGCTGTGAAGTCTTAATAAAATTGTTCTGTCCTGTTGACACTATAAGGATTACACTAAGAGATTTCAAACTTCTACAGATAAACAAATTGACAAAGCATTCAGAAGACTACATAAGACAGACTTGCAACACACTATGAGAAAATATCTAGATATGCTCTAGTGAGCCTTCAAGGCACATTAGCCAACTGTTTTGCTCCCACAAAAGGACCCCAAAATCACAAATAGAACTTTAGATTGAATTTCCTCATGAGCCATCATTACGTTTTATTCCATTCTTATATTATTTTTTCCAAGTTAAATATTTCAGACTTTCAAATAGATAGGAGTTGACAGAGATTTTTTTTCTTTTTGGTGCTGGGAATTAATTGAACCATGGACCTTATCCACGCTAAGTACATACTCTACCACTGAGCTATCCCCCAGCTCTTTTGATAATTTCTATATTTTCTCTTTGTAAATTCTGACCTCGATAATAATGAGCATTCATTCTCAGGCAGATATTATATGTAACTCTATCCAAAAACATCTTTTTACCAATTAATTTCAATATGTGACACTCAGTCTAACATTTCAAGTGGAAAATACATAATGGCAGAATCTAGCAAAAATTTTTCCCAAAACTCATGGTCCCCCATACTTAGAATCTGTGAGTAGTATATCACATAGAACAGAACAAACCTAAAGGGAATTTCTTACTAACTTCAAAAAAACAGTTTGATTTTCAATTAAAAATTTCAAACATCATAAAACCAAAACCACCATCAGAAAGTCACCTGATCTACAACTATGCAGACTGGGTTAATTTTTTGAAGAATAGAGTGAACAAAGGAACAGTACTCTAAAATATAATGACTTATTTATCCAATGAATTAAGAGCCTTGGTAACTTTTAATGCCTCTTCCTGTTTTAGGATTGTACAAGGTATGAAAATACATAATTGCTGTTAAGAAAATTCTGTTTAATAGTTGGTTGTATCACAGTCAAAAACTCAGAATTGCTAAGACTCAGTTTTACTGCCCCAGTTTATGACTACAAAAAAATCTAACCAGGACCCTGAGAGTTATGTCATTCTTAACCAATATATGAATGCCCAAACCCAGTGATAATGTTTATTAAAATAATAAATTCTTTTATATATTTAATGAGCATTTATTAACCATTCACTATGTTCCAGATTCTCTGAATAGAGAGGAGAATTAAACATGGACCCTTGCAGAACCCACAGGGAATGAATAAGTAACAGAATGAGTAACAGCGAAGTGTGGTGAGAGTCTTACAATCACCTATATAATCTCTTCCAGTAATAAATCTGAGGAGGAGCTTTCTTAAACTTCTGGGAAAATTTTTCCAGTTCTCCTAGAAAGCCTCTGAAAATGTCCCACTTCTTTTAACAGTCACCATCACTCCGACCACTGAGAAAGCTGATCCACAAGAGAACAAGCAATGAAAGGAAAACTACGCTGAAAGAACTGGATTAAATTGACCCTAAATTTCAGTAGAGTGAACTAACAAAGCTGCTTTTATGTAAAGTCGTTTAGATTTGTGTTTTCTGTTCTCTGCAGGAACAGTATAGTGACTAATAAAACATTATGGATGGAAAGCAAATCGCTTTTCTCCAGCATCTAACACACTATTTAGCACATGACAGTTGCTCAAGAAATGCTTCATGAATACAGAAACCTGGAAATTCAAAGAAAATACCTGGTAACAGTGAAATTATAAATGTTACACCAAAATAAAATTTAAAACACAGTTTTTTCAAGCAGGACTTTTGAAAGCAGTTTTAAAGCTATATACACAAAGTCTGACCTTTTCAGAGGTTTTTCTATATTGTAGATAAAGTAGATTTCATCTCCTGCTGTCCAGCCTCCTCCTCCAGTGTCTTCCCTGTCTTCCCTTCCTCTCCTCATCCTCCCATCCCCACAGGCCGAGTCCTCCCTCTCTGTTGTGACCCAGAGTTCTCAGCTTTCTCTACCCACCCCAGTTTCAAAATCTGCTCTCATTACGCAACTTCAGGTATCAACAAGCAGGCAAGTGGACATCTGTGGAGCTAAGAGCCAACTCTGTGGCTGCAAAGTAGCAGAAAGAGGTGTTTTATTTCCCCATGTGCCAGAGCAAGTCCAGACATCGTCAGCCATGGCCGGCGCAGCAACATCATAGGGACCTACTTTTGTTCCGTTTTCCCGCGAGCAAATGCATCGGGCCTCTAGGTTGTTCTGGCTGTGGACTTTATTGGTGGGATAGAATTTAACACTATCTCTTCTCTGTCACACTTGGAATTAAGCACCTTCACAGTTATAACAATCATTTATATTAAAAATGTTTCACTCTCCAGATCCCATCAGCAAATTATAAACAATGCTTGATTCATTCCAAAGGGGAGCAAACTACAGATCCTTTGTTCTAGACCCCAAACACAAATGAAAACTAAACTCTCAATAAAAGTAGATGCTCCCACATAAGTGTTGCAGCCTCAAGCAATCGCTAACTGTTTTGGCTATCTCTTTTTGCAAATCAAGTATTCCAAAGCCACCTTTCTTGCCAAACATAAAAGCATCCCACTGCACACCTCAACAGAATTGCCTGTACATCCCTAATGTCTTTCCGAGCAAGAGTATGCAGTCAGCACCCTATACATTAGGGAAAAAATGGATATGTGCCCTATGGACTTCTTAAAATAGCAAGGAACTTTCGTAATCAGACCCCTTCCTTATTTTGCTTACTTTTTATGCAGCTGCATTAATACTACATTGTCAGATAAAGACAAAGATGAGCATAAGACATGAGACCTGAGTATTAAAAAAAGTAGAAGAAAACAATACAGCCATCCAAGGAGCAAGTGCTGAGCTTGTGAAAAAAACAGCTCCCGTTTATTAAATAATAGTGTTCCTGCAGGGAAGGCTGAAGTACTCTGCAAGGCTAATTAGGGCAGATCAATGTACACTTACCTGTCCAGAAGGCTGAAAGGTGTGTAGTGACTATGTGTCATTAAAAATTTACAGGACCATGGGCATCAGATGTCCATGATAGAATGACCCTGGTGAGCACTCTGAGTTTCCACTTTACTCATGTCATCTCTGATGCATCAAAAATGCCATAGGCACCACTGCTAGCACTCAGGTTCATAGCAGCTGATGTGCTATATATGTTTGAGAGGGTGGTATCAATTAACTATATTATCTGTAAAGCCATATTTGCAATTACTACCACTTCACAATTTATCATTAACAGATTTGGCAGATTTTTTTCCAAAGTAACATTTATTTAAAGGTTAATCAAAATTCTTAGAACAGCATTTATTATAATGTGATTTTTGATAATTGACTAAATCAGTGGCTCTTAAGAAAAACACCCTTGTCTCAGTCCTGCTCAGTATACACCACAGTGTCATTTGGGGAAAGCAATACATATTAGAAATGTTCATTTCAGACCTCGTCATGGAAGATCATATATTAATGTAATCAGGTGGTACATTTACATGCTCATTAGTAATCCATCATTAGTCCAAATGCTCACTATTAGGAATAAATGTACAACGAGTTATTCAGAATACCCAGAAATAGTATTTCTTATTTAAACATTCAGAATAAGCTGACTGAAATAAGTGAACACCTTGAATTTGAACTTTCAAGGCACATCACTGCAGTCAATCAGTTATGTCAGGACACTCTTCCATAATAATCTCGATTAAAAAAATCCCTACCCCTCCCTGTTGCAGGAGATGTGGTAGTTCTAATATGTGAATCTTTCTAATTCACCGGAACTACAAAAATTCCTGATGAAGTTTGTGTTTAAATTTTATGCTTTGATACATAGCACATCACTAAAGCCACATTAGTTATGCTTTATGTTGTTTAATCATATGTCAAAATCTGTAAAATCTGTTCTTGCATGCTAAGGTAATTTAACTGCAATTAATCAATCAAGGAAATAAATAAAATGTAATAAATGCCAAATAATATACCTTCTTTAAAAAGCAAGCTGCTATCTACACAAATTTATTCTAAAAATACTCACTAGCCAGCATCATAGAAGGAAAACACATATCAATTAGATTCCACTGAACCTTTTTCCTCTTAGTAGCTTTTTCTAAGCTTAGAAATGTTTCACAGGGGTCTTTGGCATGAATTGACTTTCCAAAATATATGAGCAACTTGAGAATCAAACTTATCTTTTATTATCCCCTGGGCCCAATACAATGTCTTAATGGTCATAGGTGTTTAGTGATTCAGATATCCGTGAACTAGATTCTGTCATTATGGGTCTCAGGACTCACAATAGTGGTCCTTTTTCTTTTTATTCTGGCAATAATTACCTGCTATGTGTTCTTGTTTATTTAACTACAGGTAGCAGCATTCTCTTCATCTCTTTTTTCACAAGGCCATGTGTACTGGTCAACGCTTACTAGAGTCAGATGGAGAAGAGTCCAAACATCTGTCTGCGCACTGGAGACCTGAAGGATCCAATCAAGAGCTTGGAACCCACCAAATCACCCCCTGCAGGTCCCTACCAAGGATCTGCACTGGGAAGGCCCAAGGGCAACTTGTGGAAGCTAGAAATTCTGTGCTGGCGGGGTGAAGGACTTGTACAGGAAGGCTGAGAGATCTGCCCTGGAGTCAGGAGATGAGGTACAAGATGAAGACGAGGATTGAAGCTCTCCCAAAGGAAGACAGCAGCCAAAGCCCCTCTGAAGAAAAATCACCAAAAAGCAACTTCTTCAGGAAAATCAGCGGCATGCAATCTTCTCCTCCCATTCTCCTTTTATGCCATTCCAGCCACAGCCCTCTTGTGGGTCGTCCACACCCTAAACCACGCTGACTCAGTTGAGCTGGGAGTTCCCATTTAAGTTGACCATTAATTAGTCCACCACACCATATAAGAATCAGGACGGTAGGTTGGTAAATATGTTTGTTTGTATTTGTTCCTGTAAATGAAAATGATTTTTTTCAACTATGTGACTTATTGATGAATATAGTTTTGGGCTAAGACTGAGAAGGACAACTATAAGCTCTGGATCTACTCAGCAAGAGTTCATTAAGCACCAACTGAACAACCCACATTATATTAGCAATTTAAAATATAACAAAAGAATCAAAACCATGTCTCTGCTGTTCAGACCTTACATCATAAGAGAAAATATACACAAGCTCATTCAACAACCATTACTGACCACAACTCCACACGCAGGTGTCAAAGGAGTCTCACTTCTCAAAAAGGAAATAATGAAGAAATTAAGTAACTCTGCCTCAAGCAGAAAGTCATGAATATCACCAAAAATCACAAAATAATTCCCATTAGAGTCACAGGAGAGAAAGTCGGTGAACTCGTGGAAATCTGAAGGAAGCAAATGGTATGAGAGTGACATGAATTAGTACATTCCCTAATAATAAGGATCCAAAAGTTTCAGAAAAAATTTCTTAAAGACTTGATCTATGTGCTCGCTTGGCCAGGATATACAGTAAAAACCTTGATCTATTTGTTCTTTTCATCAAATTAATTTTGGTGACATAAAATGATAATTTCTGAATTAATGGTCAAATAATACAAAGAATAGTGAGAAATTATCCTTTCAAGTTTCCTGGTAGCAGTTGTAGCAGAGGGACATCATGATTGAAAGATGCAAGGATATTGAAACTACCAAGAGTTGCTCTTCCCTTCCATGTTAGCTGCCGCGGTCTGTGCTACAGTGTGCAACACGGTAACCCTTGGTACATGTGCCTGCTGTGCACTGGAAATGTGAGCAGCACACAGAGATGTGCTGCAAGTGTGAACTCCACGCTAGACTTCCGAGACTGGCAAAATGAAGGCAAGATATTTCCATAGCTTTCATATTGGTTTTCTATTAATATAAGATTGTTAGTTTGTCCAGTGGAATACAAATATTATTATTATTTTCTCATCCTTTTACTTTTTATTGTGTAACCTAGAAAACTTAAAATTATATTTACATTTGTATTGAACAACAACCATCTAAAGACATTATGAAGAATAGTTTTTTTTTTAATTATGTTATAAAGGGCCGGGGATTTTGCTCAGTGGTTTCGCCACCTGCTGCGCAAGCACAAGGACCCAAGTTCGATTCCCGATACTAAAAAAAAAATTATGTTATAAAGGGACAATGGCATTCTGCAACATATGCTGATATTTTAATGTTACTGATGTAAAACTTTATGTAATGAGCTACAAAGTACATGCTTCTCCAAAGTTCAGAAAAACAAGAATAGCTCTCCTGATTCAGTAGAATCTTCTACCCCACTCTGATCTGCTAGTGGGGCCTACAATTTCGTATGCCTCCTTTTTTCTCTGACTGGAAGAAAATGTCAAGAGCATAAAATGAGTCTGGCTGCTGCAGTAGGGGAAGTGACTTGGTTTTCTGGTCCAGATTTACCCTACTCCCTCTCCACTGCCTTGGTTGAGCTACATATTTCAATGACTTTCTTACTCTAAGATACAAAATGGAAAGGGGTTTAGAGCTCAGAAGAGCCAAGCAATAAGTGTGAGAAAGAGAGCCTCTTGCTCTGGTGCAGGCAGGGAGATGTCACTTCAGAGCTCGGCAAGACTCACTTTGTGTGAGGTCTTATCCCTGTGGTGGCTGTGTGGCATCTGGATGCTTAGCAAAACCAGCCAGTGTGTCACAAATATTAAGCTGACAGTCTGCATAGCCATTACTCAAGGGTCAGTGAGGTAGATAGGCACAGTATTCAAAGAGCAGAAAGAGCTGCAAAGTCATGTGAGTCACTCTAAGCAATAAGATATGAAAGCAGACAGAGCCAGGAGCAACTATCCCAAATCCTCAGGAACAGATGGATAGTAATCATGATCAGATTGTACCCTATTTTTTAATCACCAGAGAATGAAAAGAGGACATAGAAACGCCATTAAAGGGCCCAAGGAGAGCTCACAGAAGCCTGGCCCTGGGTATAGAGAAAGGGAAATTTTCTGTACCTATGGAGTTGCACTGGTCCCTGGGAGTTAGCTCAGAGTTATAACCTCCTAAGTCCAGTGAACCAAACAGACTCCAGTTGAGAACTGAACAGCAGCATGGGAGGCCAGATGCCATAGTCAGAGAGAGATTCTAAGCACACACTTTCCTTCCACTGGGTGTGGTCCAAGGACGGACGGATGGGCTGAGTGCAAATGGGAGCATAGGTAGATACTGCTCAGCTGTGCTCAGATAAGTGAAGGGGAAAGGAAGGAGAAGGGGGTGGTACCCCTCTCTTTATAAACTGGAGCGATTACGTATGTTGGTGCCTACCCAGGTCTTACTCCAAAATTAACCTTTCAAGAATTTTTTTTTTTGGTACAGGGAATTGAACTCAGGACCTGAGCTAAATCCCTGGCCCAAGAATATTTAAACTTCAAAAACTCTTTAAGAACTTTGTTAGTAGGTTTTTCGATCTAGGTCTATGCAAAAGGCTACTTTCTCTCTGTTCATTCCTATTACTCTTCAAAATATCATTGTAGTATTATTTACCAGTATGATGGAGTGTATCCAGACTGAATCTGGCACAATCTTAAGATTTCAGACAACCTACAGAGTATGTGGAATGTTATATAATTTCTAGACTCTCTATACTAACTCTGTCTGAAGACATGAGAATAAGAAATTAAGCATTTTCTCAGATATAGGGACAGACATAAGAGAGGACACAGAAAAACCCATGACCATATAAAAATGAGAACCACACACTTCCCACAAAATACCAGAAGACAACAAAGAGATATTTTAAGTCAGCTGTAGTATTGACATACTCTGGAATATTTTATTAGAATGATTTTAAAGGAAGTAGCACATAACCAGTGTTTACTTCAGAAAATCAAAATTAATAAAGTTTTAAAATGAAAAGTAATGCAAAATTACCACAGAAAATGAGAAAAAGTCTCAAAATCTAATCAATAATCCATGACCTATTAAATATAAAACGTAATAGAAAAATCCAAAAAGATAGGTCAAGACCCCACCAATACATCAATTCAAAAAGGAAGCAAGAGTCCAAAGACAGAACTAAGTGGTGAATTTCACAAATAAATTTACGTCATTTCAAATGGGCTACTGTGCCGATCAAGACAAAGGAAACAATCTTAAGCTGCCTACATGGACATTTTATGATCTCATTTCAGGGAGGCTCAGACCAAGCTAACAACTCAAAGAATTCCTTTCCAGTGAGCATGGTGGTAACACACAAGGACTGATTCCGACACCCTTCTCTGTCCAGTGGTAACTCCAAGGAAGGTCTCCTGGCATTGAGAAGAGGGGTGTGCTTCAAAACAAAAACAGAAAGAACCCAAACAGTCGTACCCTATGTGTTGTGAGCCCACGTATGTTGTGACTTGTGAAATTTAGAAACAGCCTAATAAAAATGCTAAGACAACTGAGTTGTCACGACTGACAAGAGCATAAATTCAGACTGAATGGCTTTTCTAGTGCTTCCTACTAATACTAACAAAGTCAAAATATAGATTTTCCTCCAGCATTCAAAAATAATATATTTTCTACTTAGTTCCTTAGGAAAAAAAACTGAAAAAAATAACCTCAAAATATGTGACAATCTGTCACCAAATTAAAATAAGCTACATCAGCAAGTGACAGTATACGTACAAAACTTACTGCTACACTGTGTGGATCTTCACAAACAAAGGCTATTTCTAAGCAGATGGGGCCAAAGCTTTGGCTGATCCTTGCTGATGATGGTGCAGAATAGGGCCAGAGATGACCCAAAGTTCCATGCAACACAAAATTAACTGATATTTAAATTGGAATGGTTTTTGGATTTCCATGGGAGGGTGATGTGGAAAATGAGACTCATGTTACTCATAAGAACTCATTCTTATAATATGTTTGCCTTGTGAGGTTAAGGTATCTTATTGTGGCCCTCAGAAGTAAGGCATGTTGTTTTGTGTGGGCCAAGAGAAGTCAACCTCAGCTGTTCTGTTAGTCCATCACTGCTAGTACAGGTGCCTTAGACAGGAGCACAACTGGCCTCCAAAGGTCTAGAAGACAGTCAACATCCCCTTTTCACTGGGAAATGGGAAACAAGGTATTTGCCACAGTTTGTGTATGTGTTGTATTTGCTATGGTTTCTGTATGTGTTGCTTCCCAAAAATGAGTTTGCTGCAGCCTTGTCTCCAGTGTGGCTGTGCTGAAGCGGAGGAAATTTAAAACCTGTGAGGCCTAGAGTGAGGGGGTTAGGTCACAGGGGCTGCACCTGCCTGCAGTCTTGTGGATTCATGCAATCCTGCAGAAAGGGGTCCAGTCTGGGAGGGCTGGGGGAGCTTCCGCAAGAGCAGCTTGCTATAAAAGGTCCCATCCCACTCCTTCCCTGGTCGCTGGCTTCCTCCCTCACATACCTGCTCCTCTGCCCTGGCCAGTTCCCTCTCTGCTTCTCCACCGTGCTACATCACCACCAAGGTGCCAGACCCATGTGGTTTGGACCTTCCAGACACTAGAACCAAGACCCAAATAAGTCTCTTTATCAAATACCCACCCTAGGACACTTTGTTATAGCAAACGAAAACAAAGATAGTATTCCTCCACAGGTATGTATACACTACTTCCCCTTAAACATTATTACAATGGTGGGAAGGGTAAGGGAAAGGAAAGAAGGAAAAGGAATACATATGAGAAAAGGAAAAAACAGAAACAAAGTCTTTGTAAATAGGGAGGGATGGACGGGTTGAAGGGAGGGCAGGGGAAGGGGGAAGAAAAATAAGAACCAAGAGAGATTATGTAAAGGTTCAAATTCCCAATAATGAATGTCAGCATATTGTATACCTAAACTGTACGAATAAAATTAATGAATGAAAAAATATTACTACAATAAATTAATTAGCTATTTAATTCTCCATATCCTGCACAAAAATGAAATCTAAAAACTTTCACTTTGAAGTAATTAAAAATTAACAAAAATCTTCAAAGAAAAAGAATATAGAGATAACCTGGCCCCCTTTTACCCAGTTTCTGCTTCTTATGTTAACATCTTGCTAAACTACAACATTCAAACCAGGAAACTGTCACTGGTGAAATCCACCGAGCCCACTCAGGTGTGTGTGCGTGCGTGTGCATGCGTGCGTGTGTGTGTGTGGCTCCGTGCAATTTTATCACTTTGTAGCTTTGAGTAACACCTAGCCATAGCAAAGCCATAACTGCATTATCATCACAAGAACCTGAGTGCTCCCCTCTCTCCCCTTAGCACTTCTCTCCCCCTTGCCCCAGATAGGGATTTTCACTCAGCATAATTTCCTTGAAGTTCATTCAAGATGTTGCCTATGACAACCTATAACAACAGTTCATTATTCTTTATGGCTGAGAAGTATTTTACAGAATCTCGTATCATAGACTTCTTAACCATTCATCCTTTAATGGACATTTGGGTATTTCCAGGTATTTTCGATGGTTACAAAAAAAGTTATGAATATCCATCTACAATTTTCTGTGTGAAAGTAAATTTGCAAGACTTTTTAAAAGAAATGGAGCCTTGTTCATCATGGTATCCCCAAAAGTCTTTTATAGGACACATGATAGGTCATGAAAAATAAATGTTTGAGAAATGAATGTGAATGAACCACAAACTTGATTTTAAGTGGGAGAAAATAAAGCAGGTTCATCTGATGGAAAAAGCAAAGGTAAGTGTGCAGGAAAATGCCAGCAAGTTTCCCAGAACCCTAACTATCAGTTTGAAACTATGGCAGCAGAAGCTGGGCTGCAGCTCAGTGATAGAGCACTTGCCTGGCATGCTCGGGACCCTGGGCTCCATCCCTGGCACAAGAAAATAAAGACGAGGGGAGGATAAAACTACAGCAATGTTTCAAAGGAATTTCCTACATACACACACTTCAGAATGCTTTAAATTTTGTTTTGAATATTGAGCTTTACATTCAGATGCTAGTTGGATTAATAAGATACGTCTGAACTCTTTTTAGAGAAAACTGAAACGATGGACTGGTAATGATGGAATGAGTCTCCCTTCATAAAAAAAACACAATGGGAAGGGGTCCGGGGGCCCAAGGAGGGTGGGCTGAGGAGAGGGGGAATGGGGAGATAGAGTGAAGATGTGCCCGGTCCAAGGACCTAATAACCTCAATAGATGTGGAAGTTACATACCATAAACATGAGAGAAGATTAAGAATATCAACAAGATTGAAAAGGGGAAAGGGAAACTAGAGGAGGGAGAGAGGGGGAAGGAAGGAGATTAAAAAAAGAACTAAGCTGTGTTGTGTACAAGGACCGACTCCTCAAGAGGACTGTAAAATGCATGCACTGCAACCGTGTACTATTAAAGTAAAATAAACAAAAAAAAAAGAAATAAATGTTGACAGGGCAAGTTGACCATAAAAATGAATGAAGCAATAGTTTTAAAGACATGGGAAGTGAGACCACAAAGGGATGAGAAGCCCAGAGGGGAGTCCTAGGCTCACCCCAGTGTGCTGCCTTGAGGGCTTTCAACAGGGGAACCCACTCAGGAAGTACACACAGCGGTGTGGATGGCTCCACAGGGAAGAGGGGTCTGTACTTGATAACCGCAAGATGTGTATACCTCCGGGTTGGGGGGGGGGTGTTATTATTCCCAGCCTGCTGTAAATCCATATAATAGTATCGTTAAGAACTGGGATTATCAATTTGGGAGAAAGGACAGACAGATATAAGATTTACATTATTAAACTAAACCCTGCTGGCCTGAATATGTATTAAGTTTAAGAATTACTATGGATTTTTAATATAGTTTACCTAAAAAAACGAAGAAAAGAATATATATTTTAGCTCTTTCCTTTGAAAAGATTCAGGTTAAGGACCATGGCGGTCACTGTAAACTCCCTTCATTTCAATAATGTGATCTTCAAGTACCATTTCCAAGGAAATAATAGGCCTTCTTGGAAAACTGCCTGATTCTATGTTTAAAAAGGAAATGTTCAAGGTAAGCCTGTTGGAGTTTTTCATATCAGTTATCAGGGAAGCTCTCAAAAACGTGAGGGTTGTTTTGTTTTTTTCTAAAAACACGAGAATCAACTGAAACAGAAAGAGTAACTAAAGGTGGGACATTGGGCCTGCCTAAGTATAACTGCAATGAATTAGAAAGCATCAGTCTTCGGAATGGTATTTTTAAAACTCACTGGCCATCTTTTCAGGATGCTAAAGAACCATACATCACATTAAGAACTGATAAATAAGCACAGCAGATAAGACATTTATCCTTATACATAAATTGAATCTCAAAGTACCAAACTAGTTTATCTTGATAGAAACATTCTTAAATAAAACAGAAATGAGAGGAAGGAGATGAAAAACAAAGGATTAAGATGTGTTATGGACATGTACCAACTCTCCATGATGAATGTCACCATTATGTGTTGCAAGCATGTATTAAGAAATAAAATAAAAGTTAAAAAGATAAAAAAAGAATTATATTATTATCTTGCAAACACAAAGAAATAGGTGACTAGGCAATGATCAACATCTGCTTCATAAACCTCTCCTTTTTGTGAAGCCACACCTGTAGTCTTCCCCATTCTTCCCGAAATAATTTCCACCAAGGTTTTGAGGTCATAATTACCAATTACAAGGTAAGACATGGGATAGCTTATTAGACAACTCTGCAAGAATGCATCAGCAAATTTAAGCTCTGGAAAGCTCCATGATACATACAATCCACTTTCTTCAACAAATAGAGAGAAATATAAATCTCTAGATTAAAAAGGATGGCCATATCAACCAATCATAATATATGAACCTTCTTTGAGTTATGCTATGAACAGTACAAAGCATACGAATTTATGAGACAACCAGGAGATTTTGAGTATTTTGTATATCTGAGGATGGTAAGGAAATATTTATGTTTTAGGTGTGGTTAGCGATTTAGATATGGTTCATTTTTCTTTTTTGCATATGCAATTGTAAAATAGCATTTTACTATTTTTAACGTATTGTTGTAACATTTCATAACCTTGCATACTGCTCCAGTGTTGATTTAGTTAGGTAAGAATATCCTCCCCTCATCTTCCCTCAATCAGAATTTTAAAAAAAGAAAACCACAAGATATATCCCATACAGGTACAAATGCCCAATGATGAATGTGATTATAATGTATAACTAAAATGTACCAATAAACTTAAGGAATAAAAAAACCAGAATTTGAAGGTACATTACTCTTCTAGAGTCCTATTATATTGGTTCCTAACATGTCACACTTCATAAAACAGTAATGCTATGAATTAAAATACTATAGGTTAGCAGTCTGCTTTCACAGTTTCACAATATTCCAGCTTTAAAAAAACCCTGAGTCTTATCTAGATGTGGTAGCTGTAATCTCCACACTCTGGGAGAATGAGACAGAAGGATTGCAAGTTTGAGCCCAGCCGGGCAACTTAATGAGAGAGACCCTGTCTCAAAGTTGAAAGAATAAAAATGGTTGAGGATGTTGCTCACTTTGAAAGCCTTGGATTCAATCCCCAGTACCATAAACAAAAGTCTTAGCTTTTAAAAAATGCCTACTGAAATATTAAAGAAAGGGTGCCAGGCTTGGGATTAGCTTCACAATAATGAGAGGTGGAGTTTGGAATGAAAACTGGCCATGATCTGACAGTTGCTGAAGGCAGGTTATAGACTTATGGGAGTTCACTACACTGTGATCTCTATTTTTTAATGTTTGGGACTTTCACAGTAAAAAGATAAATTTAACACCACATAGCAATACATAATAAACTGAGGTGGTAGTTAAGGATTCAGAGGTCCCAGACCCTCTGTCTAAATAAAAACACTTTTACAGGCATACAAATATCAGAGGTGATATTTTATAAAGATACTGAGAACTGCTTTATAAGATTCTTTAAGATAGACTATGTTTTCTCAACCTAGAACATTGGCTTCTGAGCAATGATAGGCCTTTTCGTGAAAGTGGGTCGATCAATACAAAGTAGTTGGCTACCTTACTGAAGATATCAAAAGACATAAAAGGAAGTAGAATACTTGGGTTTACAGATGTATTTACTTGTTCTCTCTATCTGTAAAACAAGCCCGGGTTTATGAAAAGACTAATTGAACGTAGGGCCGCCATCCTTCCAACAGCATCCTGGAAAATGCAACCTACGCAATGCAATCCACCTTTCCTGTTTGCTAATTTCTCTCCACTCCAGTTTCCGCTCACAGATTTTGAGCTTTGAGTTTTGAGATGAGGAATCTTTGGAGATGTTCAAATTTTTTTAAAGTCAAATAAATCATTATAAATTATATTTTATCCTGAATCTAGTTGTTTTGCTTTAGAAGAAACACTCTGAATAGCTTGTCCAAGTTTCTGCCAAAAGAAGTCTCTTCTCTCTACTTATCAGAATTTTATCCATCCAAAAAGATAAGAGCAAGTCCAACAAATGTAGTTCCTAAAAGGATGAATATTATGTTTCCAAATTTAAAACGTATTTCTCATAGCCTCTAGATCAATGTCTTACAAAGAAATGAGCTGACTGATTTTTTTAAATGTATGCAAATCTAAAATTTGCAGCATCACTTGGCAAATAACGATTTTGCCTAACATATTACCTTATTAGTATTATTATAAAAATATCATCATGCATCTTAATGTTTACTTTCACTAAATGCCTCAAAAAGCCATGGGAGCAAATTTAAACTTTGATGTGAGCTTTGGGAGCAGACTCAGCTGTGAAGAAGCAAGTCAAGTGAATTTCTCTGTAGGCAGCTTACATTTTTGAAATTATTTGCAAGGATATATTGCAGAAATTGTAACTGAACTTTTCAAATATTTATCACCACAGTTAGAACTTTCATTACAATATCTTTTTGAAGGAGATGTTTATAATGGCCTTTTAAAAAGTTGCTATCCCAAGCTTATAAAGCAATGTTACAATGTCCTTCCATCAACAATATTAAAAGCATTCATCTCTGGGAAAATGTTATAAATAAACTCCACTGCAATAATAATCTAAATAGTTAGGTAAATGTACAAAATGACATTGTATTACAATATGCCAAAGGGTTAGAAATTCTCCACAGTAGGGTTTTTCATTTTGATGAAAGCACGATACTACTTTTGAAATTTAGTGAATCACATGACAATATTTCTTAAAATTCATCTAAAGAAATATTGGAGCATATTTCTTCTTTAGATATTAATGATGGTACCTCTGGTCCATGATAGTTGACATACAGATAAAAAGTAAGTGACAATGATTTTAAATGTATACATATTTTAATCTCTCTACATTTTTTAAATGATCTAGACTAGAACTATGCTACCCAATATTGCAGCTAGTCACATTCAGGTTTTTGTAAATGTAATTAATTAAATAGAATTCAATATTTAATTTCTCTGCTGTAGTAACCACAATTCAAATGCCCAATAGCCACATATGGCTGGCAGTCTCCCTGTTAGAAAGTATAGCTGTAGAATGTGCTTGTCATCACAGAAAGTTCTACCAAACAGTGTTGACTACGGCTGAATAGGAAACAGGTTCTTGATTGTTATGTGCGTCATAATAAAACTCTCATGTTTTCATCATAGTTCATAAAATTATGTGTTTAGTCCTAACCACTCCATCAATTCTCATTCTTAGTCACAAAACAGCTACTCAAAGTCCTAATGAATTGAGAGTTTCAAACTTTTCCAAGACCCATTATTGTCCAACAAACTGTGTTAGAGGCCTCGTGCCAGGAGTAGTTTCCTAAGTGTAGTAAAACACTGCTGAATTTTAAAATGAAGAAAAATTACTTGAAAAAGAGTATTTTATAGATAGAGAGATAGAGATACATATGGCCCTCTTTATAATGTAAAATAGCCAGTGAAAACACAGCCATACATATCTGTTTTCATTTTCCCCTTGGTATAGAAGATTGAATTAAATTTATCAATTTTATAATTTTTTCCAAAACCTCTATTTGAATGCAATTATTTAAAATTGTTCCACAGGTGTCACAGTGTATATTATCTTTTTGTTCTCACTACAAGAATTAATGTCAAAAGATTCCATTTCCTCAAAATAACAAATTAGAAGAAGACAACCCACTTCCGCTAGAAGGTTCTTTTTTGTTTGCTTGCTTCAGATTTTTGTTGAGACAAAGATCTATTTTAACCCTCCTTTACCTCCAACTTTAGCCAGCAAAAGCCCCGCCCCCTTGTTTTGCACCCAGGAATTTCTCTTTCAAAGAGCAGCCTTCCGGCCTCAAACTCCATATTTGTGAAGCTTCCAATTGGCATGAAAGACTAACTTCCAGATTTGTTCCTTTTTATTGGGTTCAGAGATCTTTGGGCCCTTCCAAAGTTCTAGCAAATTCCTTAATCTTACACAACTTATTTCTCAATTCAGAAAGGTGCATTTGTTAAAACACGTAAAAAGGTATAAACACAGAAATGCGTAGCTATTGCATTTTGACAGTTAAGTGATAAACTGAAATGTGCCTACAGATAAATATTAAACGGGAGGAGTCTGAGACGCTAAGTGAGGTCACCTCTACTATTTATGCTCAGCAAGGGATCACACTCCTGAGGAAAAGTGGAAAGACGCAAGTAACAAAAGTACATGAAAATAACATGAGAAACTCCTAGTACCACAGGGTTGTAGCAGTTGGATTTAAATGCAGCTCCTGAAAAGTAGTACGTCTGTGTTTGAAAAATGAGATAAATCATAGAGCTTATCTGGAAGGTAAAAAGATTGCAAAATTACATGAGTATATAGAAAATTTTGAGTATTTTCATGAAAAATATATAAACAATAGTAAGTAATCATTTCCTACTGAAAATAATTGGATTTTAAAGGGAGGTAATCCAAATATGATAAAAAAATGAAGTATAGGTAGCAAAACATTTAATAGAAATTTCAAATATTTTTGGAATGGCTCTTCTCCAGAGTAACAAAGTAGTATTTAGAAACTAAACTTAAATTTCCACGTTACATTGTGTAGCTCTTGAAGATGAATTAAAAACCTTGAAATTATCTGCACAAATGTACATTAGTTTAGGAGCAAAGCATAAAATAAAGGAAAGAAAGGAAACAATACTGCCAGGCTCCCAAGCCCTTCCCAAATATTTGTACCTTGCTCATTACACTAAGTTTTATATTCTTTGCTGACTTAAAAAACATAACTTCATCTCGGCTCGCTGGCTTATTCCTCAAGCCACCAAAAGCCAAATAAATTGACATTAATGTTTACCAATAAAATACTCTTTTTCAAGTAATTTTTCTTCATTTTAAAAATTCAGCAGGGTTTTACTACACTTAGGAAACTACTCCTGGCACGAGGCCTCTAACACAGTTTGTCGGACAATAACGGGTCTTGGAAAAGTTTGAAACTCTCAATTCATTAGGACTTTGAGTAGCTGTTTTGTGACTAAGAATGAGAATTGATGGAGCAGTTAGGACTAAACACATAATTTTATGAACTATGATGAAAACATGAGAGTTTTGTTATGACGCACATAACAATCAAGAACCTGTTTCTTTTTAGCGAGCTCCTAAAAAGTACCTCCCATATAATTATTAAATAAAAACACTCACTTATTCAGTACTCAGCTGGCTTTTAAACTCTGAATAAGAGAAGTACACAGTGAGTGAGGTACTTACACAGTTTCCTTGGAGACAGGATGATGCCATTCAGGTCTATGTTTTTATCTGAAAGTGGCACCCTGCAGAGAAAGGAGGCTCGGTGAGTGGCTATTTATACATAGTAAATAAATAGGAACTTTGTTTATTTTACAAAGCATTTTTTATTTTGACCCAGATTTCTTTTTCTCTTCACACCCAACCTTTGTAAACAGCAATAATATGGTCAAACAGGTATTACGCACAAGCCCTTTTAACTCCACTGTAAGAAATCCTAATTATTAAGCCAAAAATTCAGAATGCCTTGGTGAAACACTCTATTCCTTAGCCTGCTTTGCATATCTTCACTACTGTATTTACTTCTGAAGTACTGATGAACACCACCGCCTACCTTTCGAGTTTTCTTCAAAAGGAATTTTTCTCAAGCCATCAGTAAGGAAGTTAATCTTAAAAGTTCACGTAAATGACAAAAGCCCTTACCTTAACCAATGTAAGAGAACCCTAGCCTTAGCCAGCTTCCGAGCGCCAGGGGTTTCCACAGACACGAGCTGCCATCTTAGATGTGGCAGGGACATCCTGGATTCCCAATAGCCCAAGTGCTGTGAGCATACAGTTCTGCAACTCAGTTTTTCACAACTACATGCTTTCTAATTTTGGTAACGTGATTAATCCCCCTATGTGATAAGCTTTATCCTTCTAATATTTCTTCAGATCAAAAAGAACAAATGAGCTACAGCAAAGCAGGGCAACTAACTTGAATGCTTCACACAATCTAGTAACCTGAAATGAATAAGTGTGTGCTATGTTTCCATTAAAAAGTTTCCAGCCACAATTAATTGAACAAAAACTTGCCTCGTTCCAAGATTATTCTTGGAAATGTAATTTTAAAGCCTGCGTGAAATGAGGAGACTTACTATTTTATTCCATATGAAAGCAATTTCATTTTTTTTAGGAATGATTTTTGGATAGACTTCCGATTGGATATTTTCCATTGGAACTAGCAGTGTAGGGGCTTGGGAAGGGGGAAGGGAGCGAACTAATTCTGTGTTCTTTTGCCAGCACTGACAAAGGTCTGGTTGTCAATGATACCTTTACAGCTAAATTTACTCCAGAGTGACACGAACAGGTGCGCCTCGGCCTGCCAGACACTTGTGCTGAGGGATCACGCATCTCACGGCCTGACCATCAAGGGGGCAAAGCCTCGGTCTTCATAGAAAAGGAGAGGCGGCGAACGCAGCCCAAACTGGGGGGTTTCTCTTCAAAGCCAGCTGGTCTGGCTTTATTCTACAGGAATTTTTTTACCTGTCAGAGTTTGGACAACAAAACCCTCAGCAGGTGCTGACGGGTACAACTTTCTGGAGAAGCAAGAAAGGCGCTGGTGAGTTTCAATTGCCAAAATATATTTTTTAATCTCTAAAAGGTGATTTTGTTATCTTGGAAGAGGCCCCGCTGAGGTGCCTATGCTTGCAAAGCTGATGAGACCATTGGAATGGCAGCCATCTAACTCAACCCAGGGCTTGCTGGGGAAACAAAGTAGAGGTGTTATTGTTTAACAAGATTTTTAGTTTTTTTTTAATTTGTAAAAGAAATAATTTATATGTTTTTAACATCACTCTCTTTGATTACTCTCTTCTATGTCAGAAAGATGAGTTAATTACACATATGACATTAGGCTGAATAAATAGCAGATTAATCTCTTCTTAATCTAATTTTGACACAATCTTTTCTGAATAAAATGTTTCTGAATAAAATGTTGTTTTCCAATAAAATTCCAAAATATAAATATGAAATGATATAGGATCTTTTCAAACATTCCATGTGCTTTTTGAGAAAAGAAAATATGTGCATGCTATAGGAATATGATTAGAGGGAATGTAGAATTAACTTTATTTCAATACATTTTAAAAGCATGTATTATACTGAATATTTAATAATTAAAAGTAACAACTTTTTACTACTTTACAAAGATTTTTTTCTACAGAAAATCTTTAGAATCAACAACCATGAGAATACTAAAGCATGTTTTTATGTCATTGATTTCTAAAATTAGTACATTTATATATTTGGTATTTTTATTTTATGAATTCAAAAGTTTAGGCAAAAATATTTTTTCAGAACAGAATTTTAATTAAAGCAAAAAATGGAAAAATGAGACCACATGTTAGGACACATTTTTTAAAAGTGATTTTATTTCAAGGACTCATTCTTTTAACTATGCTTCACAGCATTTTTCTACAAATTGTTGTATTATAGCAAATTGAAAACATTTATTTAAGCAAGTGAGCAGCTCAAAACTACAGACTATACATAGTAAACATATGAAACCACTTTAATAACCAAATTCTATATTCACAACCAACATGGACTAATGGATGTAAAAGACACAACAGCATACATTGATTAAGAATGCTATAAATTATGATGCATAAAATCAATTTTCTGGACTGTGGGGGGTAGAATTGGTACTTAAGAAGAGAAAGGCTCCTACCAATATAAATTACTAAGACTATGAGGCAATTGTTTTATTCTGATGATCACATAAATAATTTCCAATCTACACAACACATATTTGTATGTTGGAGAAAAAAAGATTGGACTTTTGTTAAGACTGTATCTAAAATAATTTTTAAATCAATGATGATTTGGATATACTAGCACAAGTTATAAATATCATATTCTCTTAAAGTGGTTTAAGTTATCTATAAAATGATGAAATATTTGTGGTTTAAAATCTGACCAGAAATGATTCACCCAACCAAAAAAAAAAAAGCTTATTTTTAAAATGCAGGGCCTGGGATTTAGCTCAGTGGTTTTGCCGCCTGCCTCGCAAGCGCAAGGTCCTGAGTTCAATCCCTGGAACCAAAAAAAAACAAGAAAAAAGTAGTTTTATCTGTAAACATTTTAGTGAACCATGTTTTTAAAAATTAAACTCAAATCTACTTTTTATTATAAATCACATGTAGAATATACTTCAGAAAATTAAAGCATATTTTATTAAAACTATATATACATATATAGTATATAGTGATTCAAACTGCTTTTTACATGATATTTTGTATTGTTTCATTATATTGATTTTGACCCTTGAGCAAGCATCACTGAATTTTTTTATCTAGTTCATTAGTCTCTTAAAGAATAACTATATTTTCCATGCACTTGAAAATTTTTCTAGTATGCTAAGTACTATGTTTGTAAAGAATCAGAACACTTGCTTTTAGAGATGAGAAGTAATTATGGCAAAATTGAACAGCACATACTCTTAGGTCAACTTCAGAATTATATTGTTAACTTTTCCTGTGCATTAGTATTGGCTATAATTATCAGATTGTTACTAACATTAAATACAAACAATACAAAAGCTTCTGCCAAACTATTATTTATGATTGTCAATTTTTGAGTATAACAGAATCTATTAGAAACAATGTTAAATATAGCCCAAATATCCAAAATAACTAAAATTAAAATTGTGCCATGAGTTTCTGACCTAATCTAAAATTCCATGATTTTTTTCTTTCAGTTATGAGAATCTATAAATCTTTGTTCACCATCAAGGTACATGCATGTCCTTTTTAAAGTTTTCAACATTGTGTCACAAAAATAGCTATGTCAATTCCTCAATGTAGCAGAATGGCTTCTTTTATTAAGTCAGTCAAAACTTGTGATGTACAATTTTCATCTTAAAATTTACACATTTAAAGCATTATTTGCCATACATTTTTGTGTCTTAAAGGTAGATCATTTACAGTACAGTAAATTAATTGTTCTCCTGTTTCTAAAGACAATTGAAAAGCATTTTGTTTACTTCATATATCAATTGGGAAAATTTTGATTCTTCTAGCAATTAATTTCAATAAATTATATTATGACCATACATTTATTTAATTCCAGCACAACAGAATTTCCAGCTAAAATGCTTTGCTAATAAGTATTTAAAGAAACAAAAATATTTTGGCAGCTTTATATGCATCTCCTCCTTGGCCAGACATCTGACTGACAGCTGTCAAATGTCTCCAGGCCAAATGTAACCCAGTAAAGATAAAAATTACATATTACTCATCCCTGTTGATAATACCTGGTGCCAGTAGGTTTTGAAATAGGAATAACTAGACTGTAGTCAAAAAGAAGTAAAAAGGGAATCACTTCTACTGCCTAACAGGCTTCCTGTGTCACTAACCCAGTTCCTCTTCCTTTTTTAATGGATCACATTTCTTTCCATATCCATTCATATCACATCTACAAAGTGCTGGTTTTCTTAAAGGAATTTCCAGGGCTGTGTAACCTGGCTGTATCCATGCAAGTTACAAGTATCCAGGGAATTATGCCCACACTTATCTTTTAATCATATTTTCTTTTGAGTTGATGAAATTAAGTCATGGAATAAGGCTCTAAAGATTTAGCTTCTCATTTTAAAGAAATGAAACTGAAGAACAAAAATGCAATAAACCCAAGGTCACCGACCTGGGTATGGGAATGTAGACTTGGGTCTGTCACCCAATTTCATATTTACTGATTTTTTTTTTCTATTTGAAACCTGTGGAAACCAAACTTTACATTTAAAAAAAAAATCACATGGAAAATAATGTACTACATTCCTTTCAAGAATCCTTTCTAGTCATCAATAAATATTATTAGAGAAATACGTATTTGAAAGACAGACCATAAACATTAAAACAAACTTTATATTCTCTTGACTATTTAAATGGATTTACAAATAGAAAATATTTATAAATGTACAGAAAGCATAAAATTCATCAATAGTGATACATGTTTATAAAATGAATACAGAAATCAAAAGTTTAGGTTGGAATTTTTGAGAAAGATCATGGAGTAATTACAAGTACTAAATATACCAAAACATAAGCATGTGTATAGTACTCAATTGCAGAATATATTAAATAGTTCATATGATTGACTCAACAGCTAACCAGCTTGGTGTCTTCCTGTGTGTGTATCTGTGTGTGTGTGTGTGTGCCCGCGCACGCACATGTGTGTATAAATTACCAAATCTTACTGGACCTGAAAGGGCTCTGCAGCAATATGTCCCTGCAAGTTTGATATCAATTGAAATAGTTAATAGTTAAATGAAGAAATGTTTTGTATGTATATAACTTGTTGGTAAAGATATATAATACATTGGTCAGGAAAATATGAATATTTAAGCTTATACTTCATTGTCTTCTGGAGCTCCAGAAAAGAAATGGTTTAGGTAAAAATCTATCACTTTCTGAATTTAAAAGATTTTTTTCTTATCTGTGGGCTTTGAAGCAGTATTTGCCTATAAGAAGTGGAACTTTATCATTTAGATATGCAAATTAATAAGAAACAAAGAGGGCAAAAAATTGGAAATACTGATGTAGACTGTGGGAAGGAATTGTGTCCAGGATTTCTGTGTGAGGGGTAGGTAGCAAATAATCAACAGTTTTAAGACTGAGAACACTATTTATCAACTAAATTATATATCTAGATTTACAAATGTATTTGCTTGTTCCATTACATTTAGTCCAAATCAACATTAGGCATTAATCAGCAAACCATTTAACAATATGCAATAACAATATGCAAATCAATTGCAAGCAAAATAATCAGTAAATAACATCCACTTCTAACTGTTATGAAAGACAGGGGTGTCAAAGCAAAATATGCAAAATCACAAGACTTTCAAGTAAGTTCAATCATTGCCAGGCATCTCAGGGAGGTTTTAGTGAAAGTGAGTGGCCCATCCCTTGTCTGCTTTTGAAGGATTAGAAATGTTTTCTCTTCAGCACTGACGAATGCTATCCAGAGCACCAGAGCAGAAGCAGGAAGATCTGAGTCCTACTCTCTGTTTCACTGCTAAGTAATTTTGGGCCTGAAACAAGTCACTTCAACTCTGTGAGACAACGGAGTGGATGGGGCTTTTTGCTTAGTAATATACATACTATCAGAATGGAAGCTTTAACTCCCCAATGGAAAGTATTTCCTCTGCTTCATGTGACAAGGTCCCAAAAGAAATCTGGGCCATGACTTGTGGGTTTCTGTCAGCTGTGACATGTTCCTTCCTTTCCATTTTGATAAAAGTAGCCCACCATGTAGGCTTCCCAAATAGTCAAAGCCAACACCAGCCCCTGTCCTGTGAAGTCCCTACTGTGGGCAAAATGAGGTCACTTTCAGAACACTACTGAGGCCATGTTTTTTCCCATGAGGCTATCTTGGTAGCATAACATGAAACTCTCACCTTCAAAACTATATTGTCACACATAGCTTCAAACTTTCTGTATGCAGTGCAAGGCTGAATTTACTGAAAGTACTTGATGAGTATTTAATATTTTTAGTTTTCCAAATAGGGAGAACAAAATTTTTTAAGTCAGAAAAATATTCACCAGACACAGCTGCTGTAAGCTAGGATGAGGATATGTTTCTGTCAGAAAAATGTTGCAATAAGAAGTAGGAGCCTCAAAGAACCGTTATTCTGACCATTAAGATTGCTCTTCAGACAGAGGAAACTACAAATGTCATAGGAAACATAGGTATTGATTGAAATTCTCTTACTGAGAGGCCGCAGTAGTCAAATGATCATGACCAAAGCCGATTTTATTTGCAGGACATCTAGACTCTCAAGCCACTGACTGTCTAAAGTAGTCATGTGCCTGTAGTCAGTTGTCACCAATGGTACATGTTCCTGGATTGGAAACCCACTTCCAGGTTTTGCTCAGGTACCAAGACCCAAAGGACAGATTTCATCCAAGAAAAGTTGAAGGCCATCACTCACCTAAGATGAAGAATTTTACAAAAACTGAAAAGAATTGGGTTCCCCATATTGCTTAGTTTTCTGATTGAGCAGTTTCCAATGAACTTAATACAAGGGGCGATGGACAAACACGGTAATAATTCAGTCATTAACCCTTCTCCTTGTGAACATACTTATCTCCTTGTTCTTTCCACTTTCTGAAGTACTGCTAAAAGTTCTCTTTTGTGAGTGTTTTTGTAAGGTGTGACACAAATTACAGTGAGTGCTGCTGCAGAGTGCCATCCAATGGGAAAGGCATAAAAACATGATGCTGTGTCCTCATCTACCCTCATTCACTGGATCTGGCACCACGTGACTTCTGGCTCTTCCACAAAGTCACAATGGCCATGAAAAGTAAATGTTTTGAATTGATTCAGGACACTGAAGCAGTGTGAAATCACAGCTAAAGACACTCACCAAAGAAGACTTCCAGTACTACTTCAGAAAGCAGCGAAACTAATGGGATGAGTGTGTTTGAGGCAACTGGAGTATTTTGAGGGAGATTACTGACAATGTGTCTTTTACCTTAGTAAATGTATATGTGATATATCTTTCTTTTCTTGTGTATCATTTTAACCAAAGCAGGCTATATCAAATAATTCATGTCATTTTAAACTCATTCATACTATTTTGAAAGCTGTTCATGAATCTAAAAGTTCTATAAAATCTGTTAAGATTAGTTGAGCGGACAAGAACAAATGACAGACTGAAAGGTTATGACATTCAAAGGACTTTCGTGGATCCTTTGCTTATCCACATAATAAGACAATGGCATACAACAAAAAGCATGTAAGAAATACCTGAAAAGCCTGTTAAAATGCAGATTCTGAAATTGTAACTTGGTGGGCAGGAGAGAAGCTGAGAAATCTGCATTCCTGCAGGTACCCTTGGTGATTCTGAGGCACCCAATAAGCTGGTTTCCATGCTTCTCTCTTCATGTCTTGCCTGAGGACTTTCTTTTGTTTAGTGTCAGTTCTCACTTTTGATGATGCAAGAAAACCAGCACTTGGGTTCCAGATCCTATGAGACCAAAAGCCATGTATGGATACTGCAATAAATGTTTTATTTATTGTCTGATATAATCAAACACCACCATGCTTAAGTATTTCATGCATTTTAATTACTTTATTAGGATTGGTACATGGTAAGTATCTCCGTTACTAGTAAAGTAAAAGTAAAAACTGAAATGTGTTCTCAAGTGCTATGTAACTTTAAGGCACTAAGTAGTACAGCTTGAAATACTGCAAAATGGCTTGAAATGACTCTTCAGGAGAGTCATCTTAGAAAAAATACAGACCATGCATATTATAAGCATGCATGCATTCATTCACCTTCACCAAGTTCTAGTGTACTCGACTGATCATCACTGATATGGAGAGTTTAAAACACGAGATCCTGTGAGACACAGGCTTACTGAGTTAATCACCATTGTAATCAAAGAGTAATTACAGTGATTAATAACAAAAGTGATCACGGAAATTATGCCATGACCACATTCTCTATAACATGCAGCATCAACTGTTGATAACTAAACTCCTTTGGTAGTGAAATTTTATTTGCAGAGAACCCCGCAAAGAGAAAAATATTATCAAGTACTATCCTGTGGTCTTAAAACAGAAAAATGGAGCTTTACGAAGCATAGAAGGAAACCCAACTTATTAATTGTTAATACCAGCTGATAGTGATAACGAATTTACAACTGAAAATTAGAAGATAAAGCAAAAAAAGATAAAAGAAAGAAGGGAGAGAGAGCAGGAAAGGAGGGAATGAGAAAGAAGCAAATCTGCTGGTTAGCACGTCAGCTATTGCCAAGTGGTCAAAAGGAACAAGGAAGTTGTAAAGTGTTTCTTCAGTAGTGTTCAAGATCTTTGGCTTGGAGTCATATTTCTTCATTTCAGAGTCTCTTCAAGAATAGGATGACTTTTAGTACAAAATGCCTTCCTTCTGATGTGCATGGTCTATATTTACAGGCTCAAGGCTATATAAAGTTGGGAGATATTTAACTTAAATGCCTCATGTTTTCTTTGTGATTTCACAGAGGAAATAAAGGGCAGAAGAAATTTGGCCCTACACCCTTAGGCCTCTCCCAACACTCTTCCCTTCCCCCAAAAAGAAGCTTGCATTCTTCGCATGCTTCTTGTACCCCTTCAGGACTTTTATTTCTGGAAAAATAATCACGATTATGTGTCCAGTGGTTTTGGGGGGCAGGAGAGTGCACACACAGTAAGTCTGAGTGTCAAGGTAGCAGCTATGGCTCCAGAGATGTGCAAAGAGGAAACAGAAAAAGGGCCCAGAGCAACAGGTACTGAAATGCACAGTATGAAGAGTTAGGTATTCAAACATCTTTTTGCTGACAGAGCTCATCTTCCAAGACCAGTATTTTCAAAACCAATCCCCCTCGTGTCCGTGGCCAGGCTTCCCTGTGCTCACTTCTGTGTGGACAGGGAGTGGCTGGCAGTGGGGTACTGGTTTGCATGGAGAGTCCTCCCGGGAGTACCTCTGCAGCATGGCAGGGATTCTGTGGACTTGGTGGATGCTCATTTAGATTACAAATGCTTTTCGGGAAAAGTGGTAAAGAAAGGTTGCTGTAAAGGAGTAACAGAACCATACTGTGTCATGGACTAGGCAGCTGATGTAACAGAATCCAAGACCATTCTGGGCCCTACAGGGGTTGCCAAGGAGTGAAAGGACCTTGCAAGCCACATTCATGCAAGGCCGAGAGGAAGTAGAGGTGCTCTCGAAGGACCTAGTATTGATTTTTAAAAATTGCTGCGGGGTGAGTACAGCCTGCCAAAGAGAAAGAAGGGCACATGAAGGTGAATGAAGGGAAGGCGTGAGGCAAAGACAAACCTCAGCAACTTCACAGTTTTGCCTACACCAAAGATGAGATCATCGATTCCAAAGGAGGCAGAAACTGAGGTTTAATAGGAAGCGGCTAAGGCCACACATTTATGCTCAGATCCCTCAAATTTAAGTGTAAAGTGATGTGATCAATAAGCAATTTAGGAGACCTCTGAAGTAACTAAAAAAAAAATTCTTGGAACCTGATTGTAGGCAAATGGATATATAATTACTTTCATATGTCTGATAAAATACGATATGAACCAAAAATTTCTCTGAAAACAATATTATATGGAACACTGACACAGATACTATAAATTGGCAAGCCAAAATTGTAAGACTTCTTAGTGTAACATATACTGATTCATCAATATCAACATACGATTATCAGTAGGTTTTGTATTTATTCTTAATATCAAATACTCCATCATGAAATAAAAACTGCCGTGAGGTATGAAACCTGACAGAAAACAAAGCATCTTCTAAAATATCATTAGCTAACGATGACAGCACACTGTTTTTCAAGAATGCAAGATAGTCCTTGAAAGGGAAATAAAGAATTGTGATCATTTTTTAAGCCTTTTAAGTAGACAAGGCACTAAGTGGCTAGCCAGGTACAATTGAACATCCTCTCAACAAAATGATCATCATGGGCAGGTCCTGCTACCTGCCTCGTTTACAAAAAAGACATTTAGAAAATGAAGGACAAATGGTAAAGTGTCTGAGCCTGGATTCTAATCTAAGGTCTCAGTTTTACCCTTCCTTGGCTGTTGTATATTATTAGAAAATAACATTTCCTATGTTTTCAATACATTGTGTATAAGTATTAGTGACCCTGATTTTAAAGAAAAATTGTCAGACTTTTGTTAGTCATCAAAACTGTCTCTTAAGGAGACAGGCTATATGTTCCTATCAAGAATACCCTTGAAATTCTTTTGGGGGTATTGGTAGTTAATGTCAACTTATGAGCCAGCTATCAATAATTTGATGCTTCATAATCAAATCTTAGTTTCCATCCTGTTCACTACATTTGGATTTACATTTGGCAACAAATTCCTCCCTAATGATAATGATTTGCCAACTATCAGACCATTAAGGCTGGGTAGCAAATTCCTAAGGAGATTTCTAAATACACTTGAGTAAAGACAGCTTCTCTGAAATAAGTGAATAGCTTTCTAAAGGATCCACCATGAAGAGGAAAACATGCAGATAGGCATGGATTTCTGAAATATTTTCAGGGGGAAAATATTGATTATATCATCTGCTCTCATTCTCTACAGAGTGAGAAATGGTTTGAAGATAATAAAACATTATAGCATCATAGTCAGGGACAGAACATTAGAAATAAACAAATCTGGCTGCATGCTCTTTGTCTAGACTATATGAGCAATATGGCCTCAACCAGCCAAAATCAGTTCTCTGGGTATTAGTTTTAAAAACCCATAAAAGTAAATAAGACTGTCCAAGAAGTATTTGTTTGGATAAAAAGACTGCAAAGCAGGAATGGCAAACTTTTTAGAGACCATGTGCCAAACTGCAGCCCAAAACACACTTATTTATCGCAAAGTGCCAATACTGCAATTAAACCTGAATACTGAGGTTGTAGTTTACAAAACACAACTCTACATTAACATCTTTTGTCTTAAAAAGAAAAACATAGTAACACACATACATGCCCTTGGTTTGTCACCACTGTTATGAAGTAATTGATACACAGTCTGACAAATCGTAGGTAACCGTGAACTATTAGGAGCTTTGAAGCTATTTATTTCAACTATTATTTTGTACATATATTTCAAATATCACCGTATTATAGACATGAATTTTACTGGTATGAAATATTTATAAATTTAGTAAAAATATATAAAAATAATAATAGCAGTCTGTTGGAAATCAAGCTTCTTTGTTTTGGGTGTTTGATTCAGAAAAATGTGTTGGTAAAATGAACTGGTTTTAATTGTTGAATTATACTTTTCAGTTTAAATTTAATTCTTACGGTATCCCAAAATAATTTAGAAAATGAAAACTTCATTCCAAGCCATGAAAATTATTTCTCTCTCTTCCTAGCAAATTAGAACATGGACTTAACTTTTTATTTTTATTTATTTATTGATTGGTTTTTTGAGACAAGGTCTTGGTATGTAATTCAGACTGGCCTTGAACTCATTGGATAGGGTAGGCTGGCCTCGAACTTGTGGCCATCTTCCTGCTTCAGCCTCCCAAGTGCTATGATTATAGATATGTGCCATCACATTGGGCACTCTCATTTTAAATCTCTATAAAACTACTTTGTATTAGAAGGATATGTGATCTTGTGTCCATAAAATATAGTATCTTACTTGGCTTAAATTTTCTGTTATAAAAAGGTATTTCCAAAGTTACAAGCTCTCATTTAAGTAGAGCTCTCATTTGAGAAACTGCCTATAAAGGTAGAGGAAACAAGGTATATTTTTCAGTGTAGTAGCTTTGTTCCCTACTTTCTAGAACACATTTGGCTTAAGCTGGTCTTAAGGTATGTTAGTGTGAATACTCTAATACATTTTTATTACTCTTATGAGCCTTTTTTCTTTAATAAACATTACACCAATCATGAAATCAACAGTAATTTCAAACATCCCGAGAGGTTTTATTAAGACCAAAAAATGCAAAATGACTATGACTTCTTTTTTCAAGTGTCCCTTGGACACAGCAGTAATGTCATCACATATGCAATGGAGCACCAGTAGGTCCCTCTGGAGCAAAACGCCATGAGGAATTCCACGGGCTCCCCCTTTCTGGCCACCCAGAGCCTGGCCCAGTTCCCATAGAGGGCCACCAGATATTTAGAATGACATCAGGAGGCAATCTCAGCAGACTCTGCCCTAAAGAATTCAAGCTAGCAGGAGACTGAAGATATTAATGTCTCCTTGGCGACAACAGCATTCCCAAGGTCAACTGAGGTGAAAAGAAGCTGGACTTGTTGTTTGGAGCACCTCTTCAGCAATCAAGCAGCTAAGGAACCTGAGGAAGCAACCCTCAAGAAATAAAACAAAAACAAGTGGCACCAGAAACCGGAAAGTATCCCAAAGACGTCATGCCTGTGAAAAGGAAATAAGGCAACGTTATCCACCAAGTCACAGGATTGCAGGACTAAAGAGATCTCTACATCCTCAAAGGTAAAATTCAAGAGCAGTTCTCACCCTGGACCAATTCCCAGTCTCTGATGACCTACTTTTTTCTTCGGTGACAGCCACAGAGACTAAGTGAATACACAAAGCAGTGGTATAGGGCCCAGGATTTAGCTCAGTGGTTCCACTGCCAGCCTTGCAAGCACAAGGTCCTGAGTTCCATCCCTGGTACCAAAAAAAAAAAAAAAAAAAAAAGTAGTGGTATAGAAGTCAAAATTCTTTGCATTAAAGAATGGCTCATTTTTACTGCAGCTTGTCACTTTTCCAGGCCTGCACTTTATAGTGAGTAGTTCATTTAATCCTCATAACAAGATTTGGAGGGCGTGCTATTCTGTATCTCATTTTACAGATGAGGAAAATGAGGCACAGAGCGATTCAAAACGTGTGCGCAACACTGTTAACCTGTTGTAGAGTCTCCTGGCTTTTGGCCACTCAGATTCCTCCAAGTTCCACAGGCCTTTTCAGTGGTTAGGGATGGAGAGGTTGACATCTTCTATGTTATCAGCAAGCACTTGGACAACTAAAACATTTTCTCAGGAGGGACTGGATTTCAGAGAGTACAGATCATGAATCTCTAGACCACGAGCCATGTTTAAATAGTAAATCAGTAAGAAAAAGAGACAATAACTCAAATCTGGATCAGCTCAGAAGTTCAAACTTTAAAAAATAGTTCTTATTTTTAAAATCTTACAACAAAACTGCTATCTGAATATTTAAGAATCTTTCAGTAAGGGTTGATTAAAAGAAATTAGCATAAAAGGGCAGAATTAATATCGACATTTCACTCCCAGTTAAGAGTAAGAAATTAGAAGATAAACATGGCAAAGTAAAAACTCAAAAAAACAAGAACTCTTGCAAGAAAGTTTATGCTTTGTCTAAAATGTTGATTTTATTCTGCTGCTTCTAAAGTTCTAAAATTTTTATTCTGTTGCTTTATATGTCTCGTAGCATAATTTGTAATTTTTATTCATATTATTAACATTTCTGATCAAATTTCACTTTAGTGATATCGTAATTAATGTATATAATGATATCTTTTGTCAAATGTGAGGAATACAGTGCTTTGCTAACTATTCTCACCTGAAGTAACACTTTTCCTCCCTGACTTTTAAGAGTGCTCTTTAGATCTCATTTTTTAAAGAATAATTCCATTTCCTCTGAATTTTTTAAGTACAAGTAAGCAAAATATTATCCCAATCAGCCTTAGGAAAGGCATTATGTGAATCTGTGACACTATCCAATAATATACTGTAAGTTTACAAGGCAGTATTATTCCCGGTGCCCCTTAGTCCTTATTAAATGGGATTTCTTTCTGGAAGAATGCCCTGGTAAAAGAGTACTCCTGCCTAAGACCTTCTGTCAGACCACCTTCTAGGGAGGTAATTTGCTCAGCCCACTCCAAGCAAGGTGCCTGGCCTGACACAAAGTCTGCTGGACCGTACCAAGAATCTACTCCACTTACCAAAGTTACGTTAAGACTTCTCGGCATCTGACTTCTCTCCCCTGTAAAAAATTAGGTGCTTGTGTATGGCAGACCCCAGAATCTTTTTCAGCAGTAAGATATGGAAATCCTAACTTTACAACTTTCACACTGGTGCCAAGTGATACAAATCCAGACTGTCCAAAAGTGTGCCTAGTATCAGTCATAGTGCAATTACTCTACCCTCCCTCCCTTTCCTTCCTTCCTTCCTTCCTTCCTTCCCCTTTCGGCTGTGTAGCAGTACTCCCCGATAGAACTTTATCTGATATGGAACAGTCAACATCTTTCTATCTGATAAGGTAGCCACCAGCCACATGTGGCAACTGAGCACTTGAAGTGTGGTTGGTGTAGCTGAAGAACTGAAATTTTAGATTATTTAATTTCAAGTCGGAATGGCCACAGGTGGCTGGCTAGTGGCTGCCATGCTGGCAGCAGTTTACGGTTTCAAGAAGAGAGTAGCAGAAACATGTTTCAACTTGTGATGTGCTCAGCGGTATACTCTACAATGCCTTTGGAGCGCTGGTCCTTCCACCATGCTTGGCTCCCTTGCTGCAACGGAGACAAATCCAACATCACAGTGATAGTGATGGCATTTTTGTAAAAGATCCTGGCACTGCTTCGGAACTCGCACAAATAAAGGGGGCGCACTGGAAAGGAAGTTTGGGTTGGGTGTGGTAAGTGTTCGTCCTAGTAGCTCTCCTCTCTGGCTTTCCCCAAGCCAAGAATCCCACATATTCAGAGGTCCTTACCTCCTAAAGGCAGTGGTTGGCTTTTAGTTTTTGTTGTTGAAATAATTGTTGCTCCTGACAGCTTAGACTTTAAACCCCAGTCCTGGGCCCTCTCCTTTTGCTGGTCTGCGAGGTCTAGAGCCCACAGGACTGGCTCAGGGCAGAGGAGGGCAGAGGGAGCGCAGTGGGCAGCCCAGGGCGTTGTGCCCCGTGCAGGATGGCTTCCTTTCACGTGGCCCGGCGTGTGTATGGAGGTCGCCGAGCTCGTCTCTAGCTCTTTGGGATCAATGTCTGAGAAGCAGATCTAGGATCCCCAAACCAGAATAGCAGGGCAACTTCCTCAGCATCTCTTGTGTCCAAGCCCACCCTGTGTCCTTTCCCGCCGCACACAGCCCGCTTTCCTCCAGGCGGTGACCCGTGACGTCCCCTCCCTGGAGCCAGGCACCAGCCGGCACCCAGCTTCCTGCCCTGCTCACCCCGCGCGGCAGCTCCGGGCCGGCCGAGCGCACGGCCTTTGCGCCCGGCGCACGCACGTGGCGCGCTCACCCCCGCCTGGCGGCCTCGGGCTCCGGGGAGCTGGGACCGCGCCCCGCCCCGCTCCACCCGCGGGGAAAGCGGGGGAAGGGGGTAGAGGCGGGCGAGCAAAGGAGAAACCGGGAGGTGGGAGCAGGGCCGAAGGGGAGGGCCGCAGTAGCTGGGTGGCGTTTGGGGCTGGTGTGGCTCCCGGAACGCAGGCAGCGCGGGCTCCCTCCGCGCGCGAATCTACCTTGGGATTGCTGCTGCCTGCAATCAGTAACTCAGCCGAGAGGAGGCTGGATCCAGTGGCGTCCCTCGTCCGGGTCTTTAACTGAATCGCAGCGCTCTCACGCTGCTTCCCAAAGAAGTGGGCACCCAAAGGCTGCAGGAGATTTTTCACCGTAGGCTTCCACCCTGACCCTGGGTAAATGGCTTTAAAGATGAAAGGGCACAGGCATCGTAAGGGATCTTTAAAATAAGGGTTAAAAGGGGAAGTGTGAAAATCCATTCCTTGAATTTCAGGTTTCTGTTCTATTTCAAGAAATTGAATAGAATCAGGCTTCTGACAAACATTTAACAATTTTGTAAGTAAAGTCCCATTAAATTTAGCTATGCATGTGGATGCTTTTGAATCAGCCACACACTCTCAAGCACATCACTGATCCGCTGATCGAGCCTTATTTGGACATCCTGACAGAAGAAAAGGAAGAAATATGTCATCGTTTGTACTGGCATTTTTTAAAGCCTTAGCCTATCTTTAAGACATTATTTCATGAAGATTGCATTTCTGCAAGGTGAAAGGCCCTGGGAAGTGTGTATCATGACTCCCACTTAATAACAGGCTACAAAACCAAGCAGCTGGAGAAAAGGATTGGCCAGGTGACGGTCATGGCTAGGAAACCAAGTCTGGAGGAATTCACCGTGGGCCTGTGCTTTTCAAAAGACTCAACTCACAACCTCTAAAATAAAACTATTTTATTTTAGAAATTATTCATTTCTCCTTAGTTCTGAAGTAACTTAATGAAAATAAGCTTTATGGATAACCCAAATAAAGAGGCTTGATAAAAGACTCCACTATGAAAAAGCCTTCCTGCTAACACAGTGGGAAAATGGATGGTGGCCAGCGTGGTCTGCTAAGTCTCCAACGTTGTTTCTCTTTCTGAACTAGTCCCAACCTGAGGCAAGGAAAGATTCACTTGTGTCCTCAAAGTCATGGCAGGCTGGTTTAACACTGAGATCGGAACACAGGAATATCTGTCCGTGCTCAGTACAGTTAAACACTGCTTGGAAGGATAAGGTACCATTAGTAATACAATTCATAAATGGTGCTGAATCCACATTATTAATCCCACAGTATTTTTAATTGGCCTTTAAGAATACATACATACGTAGAATGAGTCTTTTCAGCTATTTAAATTACATTGCAAATATTTCCCAATTTGACCAATTTTTGTGGCTTGAGAAATAATAGATTTGCCTTTTCCCCCTTGTAATTCCTTATCAGATTTTAAATTAAAGGTATAAAAATAAAATTGCATATCAGATCATTAGATACAAAATAAAAGATATGATTAAACTTTTCCTTGAAATAGCAGATTCTTTGCATATCACAGATTCTCAATCACAAACAGGCCATGTGCTATATACTCTGCTTGGACTGAAGCTGCAACCTGAAGAATTTTTGAAATTTAGATATTTGGCACTATTTATTTTAATGATTATATTATCACAATCAATCATTTTAATTCTTTCAATTCAATACTCATTGGTTCAGTGGCTTAAAAGCAATTAATATTAATGTTATTTTGGATTACAAGTTTTGGAAATAAATCTACTTAAATCTACTTTAATGTCGGCTTTTAAAAAAAACGTAACCATATACTTTTTCTGTACTTTACACATTTTAAGGTGCCAAAGAGTTGTAAACTGTGAAGTAACTCTATGAAGAGATGAAGTAAAGAATGGCAAGCAAATGACCTGACCGTAGCGGTAAAGAAGAGTATGTGGTGAGTACTTACACTTACTTTGTCATCTTCCACGAAGATATCACAAAGGTAAAAATGCCAAATTCTTTGTCTTCAGGTATTTTAAGGGTTAGACATATATAGCGGTGATAGGGTTAAGTAACCATTATGTACTTTCTTTTACAAGCAATGTCAGGCCACTCTGCTTACGTGTCACTCTTCAGGGCCTACCATTTCTAGGTGTACTCCCAATTAATTCATTTCACCAAAAGTCATATGTATCACCTATACTGTACTGCAGAAAGGTTAAAACCTGCTTAATGCTCTGTAATTTGTATCTTACTCTGTTTTCAGGGGGTTTTTTCTGAGCTTTGCTGTTCAATTATCATGTTTGTGTTGCAAGTGTTCTGGCTGCAGTATAAACACTGCAGTGAATAATCTTTAGGGGTAGATTAATCTATAGCCTTTCTTCATCTCAGGGTAAGTTGCTGTAGCAACCGCCCCAGCTCACTTTAAAATACTTTTTTAAAGCTCACTTCAAGAGCTACACCCAGCGTGGGCCAGGCTTAAAAGCAGGCAGACCCAGTGCACTGGGCTTCAGGCTTGGCAGACTGCTGCTTTAATGTAAGGAAGTGGTGGAGGGAGCAGGGCAGAGTGAGGTGCCATGCACAGAATAGAAACTGGAATATTAGCTTTCTCCAGAGCTGAAATCCCAAATATCATCTCCTCTGTACCTTCTTTGGACTTTAATTAAATGGATTGCTAAATATAACTCTTTTGGAGAAAAGAGTAAGTTAATGTAACTTTACATTAAAGATAAAGTATTTAGATAATTACTTGATGCAAGAAATATTTTGTGATTACACACCTGCCCTACACACACACACACACACACACACACACACACACACACACAGCTAGTTTAATAGTACATCAATCCCAGACACGGTTTTTTAAAAACGAAAGTCATCTTTTCTTTAACTGGATAGACCTCTAGCTTTCAATTGGTTGAAAAGGTATAATCATTTACTATCTTCTAAGCAAAGAACTGGGGTAGACTTTAGAGCCCATTTAACACATAAGCAAACTGCAGTCTAGGAAGGACACATCCAACAGTAAGACACAAATCCTGAACTAGTTAAAGGTCTCCTAATACTTCCAGGACAAGCTCCTCTCTACAAGAGAAAATATTCTGATCCTAGCCAAGAACCATTAGGTGGCAATTTACCCAATCTAGATGGTTTGGGTAAAAATAAATAAATGAAGCTCAGAGGTATTTAAAGAACCATACAAGGCACATTCTAGGGTCACTACTTTCTGGATTACTTGTGAATAATTTTAAATCTAGGTGACTTGTCTATTGTATATGTCTACTTAACCTCTTCTGCTCCACTTCAATTATAAAGGCTTCTGGGAAAGAAACTAATGCTAATATTATCTTAGGTCACACTTAATTAAGAAGCTAAATCTGCTAAGGGGAAAATCTTACATTTTAAAAGGCCAACTGTGATACATTCCATATCCAAATTATTTTCAAATTATCCGCAGTGTGGGGTTGTGCATTCTTTTGATTGCTTGCACTATCATTGATAATTATGGGTTTGTTGCAATGTTTACTATTAAATAATTCTCTAACTATGTAAAGGTAAAATCAAGAGTTTGTTTTCCAGGAGCAATAAATCTAAAACTAAAGCGTAACTAGAAATTCCCTCTATTACCCATCAAAAAACAGCATGATTGAAATGTATGTATTGGCTACGTCTGTGTGCTCATATAAAAGAGGCTGTTACAATTCATTTTGCTAATTTCAAGCATTATAGTAGTAATCTCAGATGGTCCTTCAAATGGTTTGCTTTGTCACCACCTTTGTGAATCTTGAAAAAATTAATTTCAGTTTTACCATCCCATACAGACATAACATAGTATTCAAAACTCTATGCAACTTTAAGTTTTGAGATTTTTTTTTAAAGAAGTTGTACCTTGAGTGAAAATGTGATACAGTTGCTCTTTGACATATATTATTAAAAGGAGCTCATGGCAGTAGCAGACTCACTGTATGAAAAACAAACAGCTAAACAAAATATATTAGAAAGAAATCATCCTATTTCGGGTGGTTTTTGCTTTCTGACAGTTTACCATGCTTTCCTACAATAAAGGCGATGGATTCTTAGCTGTGCTAATAGTCACAATGATAATGAGCCAGAAGCTTGAAGATTGTTTAGATCTAGTTGTGGTTGCCTGTAAAATAAACCTTCTCGCTGCAAGGGAAGCCTTGGGAGGGTGGTTAAATGTTGAGCCCACTCTTCTGAGAGAAGCTACTAAGATCACATATCCCCACGATGAAGCAGGAGGCTTTTTGAACCACATTATCCTCATGCCTCAAAACAGTCGCCTGGAAGCACAATGAAGAACTAAACGGGAAATGCAACTAGTCATCGGGTTAAACACACAGTGCGGAAAGGAATGTTGTTGTTTTTTTTTTAAAGAGCAAATACCTTTAATTAGCTAGGTATTTCAGTATACTGTTATTGTCTACTCGTATACATTCAATGTTTTTCTATCCCCTATACATTTTTCCTTCTTTTCACAGTATTAATAAAACTTAATTTGGCTTAAACATTTTACATAATCTCTAATTCTACTGGCACGCAATCTTTCTTAAAAAAGAATGATCAGTGTACAGGTTGATAGATTTTACCTTTGGCTTTTTTGGGTGTGGTTTCACTGGCCAGGGCTGGGAGATGCCCAGTGCCTTAGCAACCTTTCCTCAATATTGAATACTAAACTATGCTTTTGGCGAGGAAAAAGAGCTCAACGTGCTGAAACCCTCACATAAGTGTTCGTCCCTATCAGTCTGCAGTGCTGCTTCCTGCTGCTGAAACTCTTGAGGATAAGTGAAGTCATCAGCTATCGGCTCGGGTCGCCTAATGGGTTTGGGAACTTGGCTCGGTTTCCATGTGAGTGACCTGGATAAAGTCCAGTAAGGTGTGGAAGAGCAGAGTGGGAGGAAGGGGAGGGTACCCCTCCGAGGAAGCTGCCGCCTCGGTAAATATTTCCAAACTGATTAGGAAGTTCACGGCCCCGCCGTGGAGTTGAGATTTCACCCACGGCGATTCCTGTAGGATGCGTACAGGATTAACAGTCGAGAACCCTTTCAGCTCAGGCTGAGTCTCAGGCCCGAAAACGGCGAGTCGAGGGCGTGCGGGGAAAGCGCGCTGGGACCGAGAGCCGCTGACGCCCTGCGCCGAGGCTCCTCCGCGTGAGTAGCGGGAGCGCACGGACCGTGGGGAAAGCAGCGGCGAGCGCGCGTGGCGGGGGGGGGGGGGTCACCGGAGCAGCCAGTAGGGTCGCGCTCCGATTGGTCAGAGCCCGGGTCCCGACTCGAGAAGGTCTTTGCCCCCGCCCGCCGGCTCGGCCCAGGCCCCTGGGGAGCGAGGCGAGCGCGGCCGCCCGGGTCCTCTCCGAGCGTCCCCGGCGGCGGGCGGGCAGAGGAGCCCAGGAGCCGCCGCTCACCGTGTCGTGTTCGTTTCGTGCAATAAAGAATTGTCATTAGGTTTGCGTATGGCATGTGCCATTACCCCACCGTAAAACTAAAATTAGCAAAATGTCAGGAATGGCAAGATTGATTCACCAAGATGCAATTATCATTTAAAAGTGCTTGATTGAGGTACTGATGTTCAGTGATTTATTCTGCATACCATATACATAATTAAAGTAGTGTAGTGGAGTAATTTATCACTCTAGTTGAGACTGGAGGGGTGAGGAGGGAGCTGCTGTATGTTTGTTTTATTAAAATGCTCCGAGGTCTAGTCCCGCCCCCCTGTTGCAAGAGTGAAACTGATGATTTCTCCGCTCGCGAGGAGAGAGTCCACGGTTTGGGATTGTGGGGGAGAGTCGGGGGGAGAGGCAGCGCCAGGCGGAGGCGAGAGCGGACTCGAACCGCACGGGGGGACGCGGAGGGACAGGGCGCGGAGCCCCAGCCCGGAGCGCTCGGCCCCGCAACCCCCGCGTCCCCGCCCGGGCCCTGCAGCCCCCCGCGACAGCCCCCTCCCCGCCTTTTTACGCGAGGTTTCCAAGGCTGCCAGCGGCTCTCCTTTGCCCATTCTTCTGCTCACTTCCTTCCTGGACGCAGTTTTCTGCAAGACTCTGGTTACTTTTAATCCGATCGGCCGCGAAAAGCCACTTTGTCCTCCTCCGCCTCCTCTTTTCCCTTCCTTCGCCGCCTCCTCCTCCTCCTCTTCCTCTTCCTCCTCCTCTTCGGAGCGGCCTGGGTGCGCGCGTGAATGCGCGGCCCCGCGCGCGCCTCCCCCCGCGCGCTCCCCTCGCGCGCGCACGCGCACACCTCGTCTCCTGCTCCCTGCTCGCGCTGCTCAGTCTCAGACACTAGCACACGCGTACACCCAGACGTCTTCGGGCTGCTGTTGGATTGCCTTTGAAGATCTGTGTGGGTCGCCGTGACTGCGTGTTTGAATCAGGTCGAGAGGCACCTCAAGGCTGGACGAAGTAAAGATTATTATTTCTCTTTCTCTCTCTCTCTCTCTTAAGAAAGGAAAATATCCCAAGGACTAATCTCATCGGGTCTTCCTACATGTAAGTACCTCTGACATCTCTCGGAAAATAGAAATAGCCTGGGTATTGTCTCTGAAATTTGCATCAGCATTTTCCACGGCGGCGGGTCTCCCCCGTGCCCTTTTTGAAGGCTGAGGTTAAGGCTTGTCCTGCGTTCTTTTCCTCAGGTTCCATTATTTCCTTGTGTGCTGCTGGAAGTAACTTTTGAGATAGTCGTCTGCGTTTGCCATCACTCCTGACTCGTTTCTGTCACACCAGTGTGTTGAAAGTTTCTCGAAGTTTGTTCACGTCATTAGCATGTTTGATACAGTGGCGAGTGAGGAGCGGGGTGCATTTCAGTATTGCACGGAACGTTCTGTGACCTTGAAGTAGATTCCTTACGCTTTAGCAGTTAGTTCCCTGTGGAACGATGCTCCCCTGAGTGTCGCTCCCACCCTCCCGAGACTCTGATTTGCTCCCGAAGGTACCCTTCTGAGCCACTAATTCTTGGGGTTAGTTTCAGCTACAGCGTGGCTGTCTGTCAGAGTCTACCTTTGTGCCTCTCTCTTTCCTTCACAAAAGTGCTGGCTCGCTAGAGAGCTTTTTAACCGGTATGGACAAAAATTGATACCCCGGCCATGGTAGGCTGTGCGTTTCACAGTTTCCACCCACATCTCATCATGTGCATTGCTGTTTAGACCAAGTCAAATGCCTGGCTATTTCAAATCAAATAGGGTTAGCGTAGCTGTTTCAAAACAAGTAAGGTTAGGTCACTTCCATTGTCCTCTGCTTGGACTTTGGATAAAAGTTACCAAACTCAGTAATAAAGTTGGGCATAAAGGAAGTATATATAGACATGGTGCGTGGTTTATTATGGATTACATATTATGCAAGTATCTATATTTCATGTTAATGTTATTTCCTTCCCAGAACATGGCTATTTCATTCTTCAAGGAAATTTTCAGGTCGATTTCATTTCTTACTATACTAGGTCCAGTGTCATTGTTTGGGCAAAGTGTTCTCCCTTCACATTTTAGGAATGGGTGTCTTTTGTATAAAAACTTTATATGTAAATGCTGACAGTATAATAAGTTGAACTGGGCTCTCTGCCAGTTCTTAAACTGGCCCTTAGTGGAGAATTGCTTTGACACAGCCTGCGTTTCACTATTGTGAACTTGATGCTAACTCTAATAGGAACTGTCTTCTGACATGCTTACCGACTATATATATTTTCTAAGTGCTGTAAAGGCAAGTCCAGTCACTTCTTCGTGCCAGTCCAAAAAACTGACCAGAGTCCTTTACATGGGCACCTTGCAGTGGAGTTGTGGTCGCAAAGTAAGGATGCCCATGTGAGGTATAATAACTCCAATCCCTAGATTGGTAGGACATGGAAATTTGACCACCTGTGAATCCCATTTAACCCTGTATTGCATGGCATTTTTAGCTTTCAAAAGACAATCTCTAAATCTGAAGCTAAAACATTAATTTAATTTTAAAATTTTGTCACTTTTTAGCTAGTCTTTGACAATGTCCAATATGTAACAATATGACACAAGTAGTGTATTTGATTTTCTGTCAGTTTCAGCTAAAGAAAATGCAACTAATAAACCATATTACTGTCTTCCAACACATGCACAAAATTATTTAAGTTAAAAGAAGTAGTTCTAAAGCAAGTGAATTCAGAACTTGACAGGTAGGATGAAATGTCTCTAAAATACTATCTTAGGAGGAAAATAATGTCTTAAGTCAGAGCATTTTCTTTTGCATGTACGAAAATACAAATGTTTTAGACTACTAATTAAATTCTAAAAGTTTTCATCCAACACTTTAAATATAATGATTTTTTTTAAAATCTGGTTCCCCAGTAAAGTTAAGGAGACAATAATTGGCAGTTATCTTTAAGTCTTACTAGTGTTTATAAAAATCTACTAGTTTTATTGATAAAATTCACATAGCTTTGGAATGTTTGGCGTATTTCTTAGCCTTCACACTAAAGACAGTTTTTACTTCATTAATTATGCTATTTACATTCTAATTGCTGCGTTTGTGGAATATATTGAAAGATAATATCAAGGTATAACATTTTTAAATATTAATTTTATTGTTTGTTGATTTAGGTAATGATGACATCATAATGAAAAGTAAATTTTCCATCTCTCAAGGTAGTCACATTTTCGATATATGCTATCACAAATATTAACTATCTGGGATAGAAGCATATCAGCACAAAATAACTTGAAACTTAAATCACAAGGAGAGATTGCACCTTGCCTTTTTTTCCTTTTTGCCAACAGTTTTGTTTTTCTGGTAAATTTAAGGGAAGTGGATCATTCCGATAAGAAAAATGATTCAAATATGCTTTCTAATGATTCAAAATTGAACCCTAACAAAGTATTATGTCCCATTTTTTCAGATTTTTATTAATACTTTTCTTGGCCCTCACTTTGCTGAATCAATCAATTGAATAACCACAACTATTGCTTTCTAATTAATGATTTATTGTGTTTTAAGTTTCTTTTATAAAGAATTGTATCAAATAACTCCTTAGCATATATTAGCATTATCTTTTAAAACTTTCTTTTGTTTAGTGTAGTACATTTTGTGGTTTTATTTCCCAACTCTTCATGGAGTATATTTTGAGTCTTTGAAATCTCAGAAAGTGACAAAAATGGGGAAATATCTGTGCAGCAATACTTGTGCTACATAACAACAAAGAAATAGTTATTAAACAGAGAACCATGGTTTTCGGAGCATGATTTGAAGCAACATGGAGGAATTTCATATGCAATTAAGGGGCACAGAGTGGATTATAAAGAGATTATTAATAAAGTTCTACTCTTTTTCCAAAAGCACATCCTCTGAGAAAATGTCTCCCACATTAAAATCTGAAACTTATAAAATTTTACACCTATTTGATGATGGTCTGGACACATCGAAAGGCTGATGAATGACTGATACTGCGTCAGTGTGGACGGATAGGTGATTCCTGTCCTCAGCACTGTCTCTTAATCCCGCAGGCTGGTGAACTCTCGGGCACTCTGTAAGACCTGCCACCTTTAGGAAATCAAAGCAGATTACAGAGGCGATCCACAAAACCAGGAGAGACAACAGTCTGTGCACCTCACAAAAGGCAGATTACGCAGTTCACGTGTGATTTTGATAGGGCAAAGATAAAAGCCGATTTCTGAGGAATGGCAAGACTCTCCAGTTTCAAATGATTGCTAGATAAGTAGAGTGCGGCCCTGTTGCTTCATTATGAAGGGCCATTCAAACAGTGGAAAACTCAGTGTTCAAATGATAGGCTTTCAGTAGTGCAGTGAGAGAAAGCATGTTCCCTTTATGTATTTCTTCACTGCTTAAACCGTGAGTCTCCTCAAGTTGTCTGTTTATGAAGCAGTTACTATAGGGGTTAAATGCATTAGGCATTTTCCGAGGCGTTGCAGAGAATACAAAGCAAAATTTGTGAGAAATAAAACACACTCTTGGTATTGAGTAATTGAGCAGAAAATGCATAATAGTCAATATCCATTGTATTACTTTGTTAGCAAGTATATTGTTCATCAAAATGTGTAATTATGAAGTTGTGAATCCACACGTCTGAAGTATATTATCAGAGCTGTTTACTGGTCAAATTATATATGTATGTATGTAGAGATACATTTCATGAATGCTTTATAAAGATCATTCTTTACATCAAAATGTAGTGGTTTGAAGGTTCATTTCAGAGAGGAAAGTTTTGATTTACCTAGTAATATTTTGAAAAAGCCCAACTTCTTACACATCCAACTCTTCAGCAATTTCTTGCTTCTTCCAAAATTGAAGTCCTTTTTTACCCAGCTGATGCCTCCTAGTGTTTCACACAATAAAACTCTAATGAGTCACCCATAAATGTAAACATTGCATTTTCATTGCCTACATCTTCTGTGATACATAAAATTAATATTTATGTGTTTAATTTTCGGTGCATTGTTATAATAAGATTAGAAATTTTAGTGAATGAGATGTTTCATTTCAATGGATTTGTAACCCATGCAGGTTTTCTCTGGCCGTCACAATACCTTGCTAAGAAGTTGTAATAAGTTTATTACCCTCGGTCCCAATTTGTATATTCCCTGTTTGTACTTACTCATATTCTAAGTGAAAAATACAGACAAAATAGCAGAGCTTCCATTTTGTAGGCCTGAGAATTATATAGCTGGGCTCATCCTGAAATGCCCAGTGAACGAAGTGCAAAGAGAATAATCATTTCAGGTAATTACTGAACTCTCTTAACAGAGATATAAATTTTCTGCCACACTCTCTTTACACTTATAAATTTCTATCCAAAAGTTGAATAAAGAAAAAGACTTTAGAAAAAATAAAACTGAAGATAAATGCACACATTTTCACAACATGGAGTATACATAATTTTATCAAAAACTAACAAAAAGAAAAATTTGATCAGAGAGCACTCAGTTCTACATAATGAGATGAAGGCTTATTAGAACACAGTTTTTTTATGACTGGCACATTGCTTTAGTGAGTTAGAAGTTAGCGAGCACCAACTTTAGTGTGTTCTGTCCTGAAGATAGGCATACACCTGTGGTACTGTTGCATGTCTGAGATCGGGAACAGCCGTCTGATTGTACTTAAGACAGATACTGTAGTGCCCAAAGAGCCTGGAGAGGATCATCCCACTAACGGGCCTTAAATTCAAAGGATGCACTCAAAAACCTGCAACATTTCTGGGCCTCTTTGCCGAGTATTCTGCCACACACACACACACACACACACACACACACACACACTCACTGCATGGAAACATGCTTATCCTTCACGAACACTAAGAAATGCCCTGAGTACCCACATATGGATGCTTTCATCCATTACTATTACCTGTAATTTGTCATTGAGTTCTGCTGATTAAAACAACACAGCATACTAACTGTATTTGACTGTCACTTACAATTTTCTAATTTAGTCAATAATACAGTGCTATTACAATTCTGTGTTTGTTGGACACATTTCAAAGAATGTAAGGGGGTGTGTTCCTTTCGTTCAAGGAAGCAAACATGTAGAAAGGGGTGGGCCTTTCCCACAAGAGCCACATTTCTTCCCTTAGAGACTTGCAGCAAATATGCAGTATGTAAGAGAATAGTAGCGTGAGAAAGAAAATAATTTGCAATGATCTACTGTAGTTAGTGAGCGGAAGAGATCATCAGGTTTTTTCAGTGCAGCTCTTATTGGTAACTTAGGTTACCAATGCTGAGAAGTATCTATGAAAATTTTGTAATTTGAATATTTTAATCTTCATGCATAAAATAACTATAAAGTGCACTATATGACTTTAGTCTACCTCAAAACAAGAATTTATTAGTAACTATCATTTTACATGTAGTGTTGAAGCATAAAGGAACAAAAGATGCTAGGAATATCCATACCCTACTCCTCTTTTTTAATACATAGATGATTTTAATGCTCTTACAATAAATGTCTTTGTCTGAGGTAGAAAAATAATTCTAAAATGTTCAATTTCAAAGAATAGCATTGTAAAAAATAGTACTATAGAAAAAAACAATTCAGTGTAATATTATCTAACATTTATTTGATATTTCACTGCAGAAGAAAAAGTCATCTTCTTATTAGGTATAGAAACTATGTGATACTGTATAATTCCATGGCTTAGTTGCATTTGATAATAAGAGTAACATTTACTTGTCATCCTACGGTGTATTTGCTCTACGTTGTCACTCTACTGCCCAAGTTAAATCTCTGTGTTTATTTTTAAAACAATAAGCAAAGTAAACAAAGGTCAAAGTACACATGACAAGAATCTTCCCAGGGCATTACAAAAGAAATTGGTGACATTACACGCAATAAAGACAATAAACCTATTACAGGCAGATTTCTACAGGAATCATTACTCTTTAATAATGTAGATATTACAGAGACTTTATTAATTCTTAATGCTGCAGTTTTGAAATGAATGGACCAATGTTGTTCATCTTGCAAGTGGTTGCGATTTGTGTAGAATGACAGTACAAGTCTTTCAGTGAGGATTTTTTTTTATTAATTATATTGGTACATTTAAGGTAAACAATATAATGACATTCATCATTGGAAATTTGCACCTTTACATAATCCATCTTGGTTCTTATTTTTCCCCCTTCCCCTGCCCTCCCTTCAACCCCTCCACCCCTCCCTATGTCAGTGAGGATTTAAATAAAGTACCTTAAACTTGTTTTTAGAGACTGGAGGAAGTGATTTTTGAAGCAGTCTTTGGTGAGAACCTGCTTTTTCTGAATAACATCTTGAACATGGTCTGGTTTTCCTCTTTTATCTTGTTGTCATAGATAAGATGCACGTGAAGAACTTATATAAACTGTTCTCAGATACTATGGATCTTTAGTGTATTGGACTTTAAAAGTGATAGATAGGACCCTTGAAAAGAGTGTATTAAAAAAAAAATAAACAGGTTCCAAACTATCCCTGCCTTTTTTTGCACACATTATTTTTTTTTAGTAAATTAGAATGACAGCAAGAGAATGCATCCCTTCCCCAAACCCTAAAGACAGGCACTGATATGCTTATTTATTTGCAAATTTAGAAAATAAATTCATTAGTCTAAATAAGTTAGGACAGATAAGGAAATCCCCCTACTACTTAATGGAGTAAAGATGACTTTTATTTTCTATCTTCTAATTAGTTGTTGACTCTGTGTAAGGTGTACAACCAAGTTTTATTATGGAAAGCTGATGTTATTGTTTCATGTCACATGAGGGATTGGGATTTGTTTAAAGTAATTTTGAAGATGTGATTATTTAGCAGAAATATTCACTGGAGCATTTTATTTTTAGAAATCATGGTCACACAAGGAAGTCTTTATAGCACTGACTACCTAATTGCAGCCAAAGATCTCTTTAATGAATGAACACACACACCAAAGAATACATATTTTAAGAATATGATGGCCCTATATTTTAAAAAATTTTGCCACACTTTTTATATTGGAGCAGAATTTATGTGTGTAAGCAGATATTTTAAGTTACATCCTTCATGTAGGTGAGTCCATAAATGTACCATTTAACTTAAATGGCTTTGTAGGAAGATAGTTTGAGGAGTTTAAAAAAGAAAAAACTCTCCAGTTAATATAGTTTCAGCTCTTTCTTTAAAAAAAAAAACTGTGATTACACTCAGGATAAAGAAAGAAAAATAAACTCTTTTAATTTTTTGTAACATCTACAGTTTCTGAGGTAGAACTCTGGTGTATTTTTATTCCTGAATATGCAGGTCAGGCACTGGCAGCAGAACTACAAAATGAAAACTGCCTGGCTGCAGACCAGATGCAGTGCACACACAGTGCCACATCATAAACTTCCCCTCCTCTCTGTCTCAGAGTGATTTCAGCCTTAAGTAATGTCCTTTCTCCCCTGCGTGGGCTAAGGAGCAGAGGGCTGTCTTCCTGGGCAGGAGCTTTGGGAAAGGAAAAGCATACTGTTTCCCTTCTTTTACTTGAAAATTTTCCCTCTTAAATCACTAAGACATTAATTGCAGAGTGGACTCAGTATGTTTCCTTCTTATTCCCATATAGCAGTTTAGGATGCATAAAACAATAGGTGTGAGATAGAAAATGAGACCTTCTCCCATCCCCTCCGTCAGACCCAAGGAGACCTCTGTAATTTTTTGTTGCTTTGTATTGCAAAGAAAAATATCATTTTTTCTTTTTAAGGAAGCTTAGCCAATATATTCTAGATAGGTTAGATCATTTTGTGACGCAAACTAATATTGTTTCTTTAAACATAGGAAATAGCAGTGTTCTACCACAAGATATGGTACTGCAGTCATTTTTATTGATAAACATGCACTCTTTTAATGATTGTTAGTTCAAAATACAGAGTACAAAGAAAGAAAATACGGGCTTCAGTTTTCAGATTTTGTTCATGCTCTTTGTTTGAAAGGTACAGAGTAATGGGTTTAATACCATGCAAAATAAATTGGTTTCTAAATATCTGCCTTAACATTCCATGCATTTGAAGCTACTATCTGAAAGCTTACACTTCTTGAAATACATTTCAAAAGTATCCTTTAATTATCAGTATCCTTTAATTTATATTTTCAACTGTTACCAATGGAATTTTTAACAATCCAATTTAAAAATATTTTTTAACCGCCATGCTTCCTCTCCATCGGTACCAGAATTCTCACTTGTGTGAGGTACAGTGAGATTATTGCCAGCATACCATTCTAAAACTAGACTTCTCCTTTGGAAATGGATTAAATAAGAGCCTTCAGTAGAAAGTGTTACTACATGATAAATATTTGTTCCAATTTTATTTTTAAACTAAATTATTGATTTAACAGTGTGTGAGCATAGTATAAATGCTGGCTTAGTCATTAACCTGATGAATGAATTATTAATAGCCTTACAAATTTCCCCAAGTCAGACCCAACAGTTAAATATGATTTTATTGTTTTTTAAAATACCTAAGGAAGATACTTTTAATTCTCCTTAAAAGTAGAATAACTTTTTCTATGGATGCAAACGTTTCCCAGAAATGTTAATTAAGAAATTAGTACAATGTAGATCTTAAAAATGTAAAAGGCACCTCATAAAAATTTATCACAGTGGCATATCCTTCTTATAGATGCTGTGGGCAGGTGTTCCAGATCTGATACCCTATCAAAGTTCATTAGAAGGAGAGAGAAAAGTTTGTTTGCTTATGCTAATACAAATAGGGGGTCAATAATCTTTGACATTTATTTCTTTAAAAATCAGATATTTTATTTTAAAATTCAGATTAAACCCTTAGAATTATCCTTTGATATTATGGTTACACGATGTCTTTTTTTCTTATAATTCTCCAGAACAGTAGGATAATTTGGATTAGCATCCCTTGATAAACAGTGTTAAACCCATTGTCAAGTTTCAACTGTTGAATATGTGTCCTGGACAAAGATTCTTCAATAGGAAATAAACTAATTATGTACTTAGGTACTGTAAAACAACATCTGATTAAAACATTATTCTCTTAGAAGTTTGCTTCCTCTAATCAATAATTTTTAGAAATCCTAAATTGTGTTAACCAGTAAATTATAGTGATTTCTTTAATGTGCTCGATTTTCATCCATATTTGAGGAGACCTACTAGGTTATCAGGTGATCTTTTAGGAAGGGTTTATGTAGTCTCGAAAGTAAACCTGTTTACCTTTCTTCTGTAACCGCTAATATTAATATGTTAAAATGTACTAAAAGGACCTAATTCTATCTGGATTGTTTTTCCTAACTAAATGAAGTCTAACAGACCTGGTTATTTAAAAAAAAAAAAAAAAAAAAAGCTCTTTGTTCATTTGTCAGATTTGTTGGATGCCTACTTAGAGTTTGTGTGGGTTAGAGGTTAAGGGAATAATTGTGACTATGTTTTTCTTCTCCACATTTGAATTTTTCTTGCATCAATCAAAAGTAAATTTCCACAATGACATCAATAAATTTCCAAAGGTCTGTGGGAGATGCCCCGCACCCATTTGTTTCCTTTTGGCCTTTGGTTGAAATGATTCGGCAGTGTCTTTCCTGGGACTGTTTGATCTTGCTTGAGTTAGAGTAAGCGCCATGTGACTATTTTCCCCCTTCTCCTATTTTATGGCTGTAACATACATCAAGAATTCTTTTCACCCTTTTTTCTTCATTTGTTATTGTTTTTGGATTCTCTGCTCTCTGAATTCCCTCCTAGCTTCAAAAGTACATATATTTAGTACTGTGAAAGCAAGTATACTTTTGAGTTGTTTTGAGTCTACGTATGAGACTGTAGAGTTGTTTCAGGAGTTAACTTATCTCCTTATTCTTGAGATTGATGTGGTTCATCACAGCCCAATGCCATGCCATGAAAGAGCTCCAGATTCTTAATCTTGAAAGAGCAAGGTCTAGGGATAGAGAATGCCTTTGTAAGGAACTGCCAGCAGCTGCAGAGTCAGTGGATGGTGAATCCACAGCAGAAATACACGGGAGCGTAGCTCTGAGGAGGTGGACAGTTATTGGACAAGGTGGACCAAATTAAGGCTCTCCCGATCCTCTGTGAAGTCTCGGGTCAAGACTCCAGGGGCTGCGTGGGGGCCGGGAGGATAGGTGGGAGAGAGCAGAAGCTTTAAGACACAAAAGCATGCAAAGATAATGATGAATGCAAAAGATAGAAGGAAATCATCCCGACAAAGACTTTGAAGACCCCATTGCCATACTTGATTTCAGTTCTTGGATTGTACACTTGTGCTGTTAAGTAAATGTGCTGGTAAGCCATAGAGAGTAATAATGAAGAGAGACGAGGAAAAATGTATTCAAGAGGCAGCTTCCCATTTACCGGCTAGTGGTATGGGGCTGGTAATTTAATCATGGAACAGTCTCAGCTCCCAGAATCTGTAAAATGGGGATGGTGAGAGCACCCACTTCCGAGAGAGCTTTAGTGAAGGTAAAATACATACAAAAACGATGCAGACATAAACATTCAACATTTATTGTTATTATCATAGCATGACACTATATTTTAATTATTTCATCTTCTTGCTAATGATCATCATCGCTTAGAAATGCTTGAGGGCCTTTCTAAGTTTGAACTTTTAAAAAAATAATACTTTCAGACCATTACAATTGGGTCACTTTCAGGACAAACCTCTAATTCAGATGATATGCTGGGACAACCCTAATTATTGCTAAGAACAACATATTTCTTTCTCCAAGAAAATCAAAAGCTTTCACAGATCAGATGTTATTAAATATTATTTTTAGAACCAAATATGGAACCAAAGAAACCAAATAATTTCATCCATGAGTTTTTAAGTCATTTATTGAAAGGTCTGAATTCCAGAGAGATTATTACTTAAAAATAAAAGTTTTAATAAAATAAAAGTTCAATTTGGAAGAAGTGTTTGCTGCACATAGTTATTAAGGTGATTTGTGAAAACATTGTCACTAAGAATTCAAAGATTTTTTTCTTACTAATATTATCTAATTTTAAAGGATGCATTAGTATTCCTTGTTTGTTTTTCTTACTACACAGTTTTGGTTATATGTGGAAATAGAATTGATATATGTAGAGTGAATTTTATTTTATTCATCTTTATCTTCTTTCAGAAGTGCTATAATAGGTGTCCTGTAGAATGTGGAAAAAGATGTTTTACTCATAAAGTACATTTTATTTGAATAGTTAAGATATTTGAGGGATTGTTCATTATAATCATAGTTCAGCTACTTTGAGATAATGATCAAATAAACATGTCTTAATGTGGGTATTTTTGTTCCTGTGAGAAGAAATAGAATTTATAGAAAACACAGAACTTTACCAGATGATTACAGCTTTTGATAACACAGACACAGATAATGTGCAAATGAAAATGGGAATATACTTTGTATTAGAAACTGCTTATCCCTTTTTGTCCAACTGTTACATACACTTAATTTGTAAAAAAATAATAATAATAAATGTATGTTTTGGACGACAGGTAATGTCAACGAGGCCAGGCCAGTTTATACAACCTGGGGAGCTCTAACTGCCGGCAATTGAGCTCGTGTTTTTGAATCCTGCTCCTCTGGTGCGCACCCTGCATTTCAGCTTTCTTTTCCAGCCCTGTTTAATGCCTAGATGAGAAGTGCTCAGCGCGAGGAATGCTTGCAGAGTGGACTTCCCCGTGGTAAGCAGCATGGACAGCTCCCCACGCTGCAATCAAGGACGCCTCTAAAAGCTTTAATTTAAAAATAATAATAATAATAATAAGTCTGCATGAAGATGATGGAGCCCTTGAAGGCACATGGGCTTAGAGAATTATTCCCATCTGCAACCCCCTCCCCTACTTAGTAGCCCTTTCCAGGGTTATGATTACTGGAAAATGGCTGTTAATCACCAGAATTTTTTTTTTTTGACTGCAGCTGCTTCAGTCAGACTACTAATCTATTAAACAACTTCGTCTCTAGTTTAAAATTTGCATTGTATACTGTATAGAATAAATTTTCATTGTAATCAGAGCATGTGAGAGAACTTCCTGATATATAGAAATGCATTTGCTTTTATGTATGGACCTCTTTACTGCTATTGAGCCAACTGTTTAAACAATACTGTGGTTGATCAGCATAAAATAAAATATCATAGTACTATTGAGTGCAGGCACCATTTACAATAGTCACATTTGCAGAATATTTCAATTGTGGCATCTTTGGGACTTGGCAGTATAATACCCACATAATTCAAAAACTTAACCCATAGATTGAAAATTTGACTTGAACCAGAAAGGCTTTTTGAGAAGTTTAGAGTTCTTGTACAAGACTGCGGTATAACGCTGAGGCCCCTTCATCTACCCTAATGCTTGTTCCATTTTCCCATAATCGGAAGATTTGATCCAAACCTGGAGTCAATATTTAGTGCCAAGAGAGGACAGAAATGGCGCAAATTTACAAAGGGGCCTTTTAAAACGCATTCTTATATGTAAAACTGACAGGCTACAAGAGGTGGTTGGATGATGTTCATCATGTTGGAAAGAATGTTTCAATTACAGTTGAGCACTTTCTCTTCCAGGTCTTTTTTTCTCCGTTTTTATTGGCGGTGCCAAGGTACCCATGTGCATTCCCCACTGTCATCTGGCTCGTTCCCAGCAGATGCACACAATCTGTTCTGCTGTCACTAACAGGGTTCGGTTTATGAAAAGAATGTGTCAGAACATGCCACTATAGTCACTTTTACAGGTTTTTTTAAAGAGTAACTGAGAATATATGCATTGCCCTAGTTTTATTGTACTCAGCCCTTAAGAGATTTCTAAGAAACTTTTTATAATGTTCATAGACCAAAAGCTTTCTTCCAAACATTTTTGACCAAATATTTACTTTCCATTAAAAATAAAAATCTTTAAAGTCCACGTATGCCTTTAATGATGAAGTATATTGTAGTTAAAGTTAAGAGTAGATTTTCATAGGAATGTTTAAAATAAAAGATTATCATCAGTTTTTTAGCTGCAGAATTTACTCTACAGTTAAATATGTATCTCTCTTCATACTAAAATTAAACTACTTTCCTGTTTTAATCAAGGCTTTGTTTTTAAAACTTTTGTGACAGAACACTTAGCTTATGGTCATGTATACATTTATAATTCAACCTAGGCAGTACTGTTTTTCTTGTCTTCAATACCATTAAATTAAACCAAAAATAATCCATTGATACATTCATATCCTGTATAGAGATACCCAGTAAACTATACTTTTACAAAACATTGTGATATTTTCCTTTTGTGTGTATTCACATTTCAATAGCATAATAGATAATATCGGAAGTTAATTTTTTGCTCCTTAAGTTGTCCCTCTTCCCTTCAATTTAATAATAAAAATTTCAGATTTATGTTGTTTTCACAGAAAATTATATTTCTGGATTTACATAAATTTTAAAACTTGAAGTAATAGAATTTATGTTCATGGTTAAATTAATGAGCTTGATAAATTAGTGAAATTTTGAGTATTTATGCATACCATATATACATCCACATGCAAATAGTTACTGGACACATTTACATTTTATGTAAAGTTCATGGAATTTAAATATCTCCCAGAAGAAGACTTTATGGAATGCTTAAGTGCTAACTTTAGGTTTTTAAAATATCTCTAGAGTTGGATAAAAGCTCAGAGTTTAGAAAAATTAAACTTTTAAAAATCAAAGTTAAAATTCCTGAGCTGAAAATATAGATTAAAAATCTGTATTAAGGAGTTATAGGTTATACAAATTAAACATTAATAAAATATATATATTTATTCAGGAATACTAGTTTTAGATTTCTATACAAAGAAAATTTATGAAGTTCACTTAAGGCATAAGATGTGTCAGAAAATTTTCTGGTTGTGAAACTGATAGGTATCACAATAAACAACTCAAAGCAATGTAAATTAAGACCTTTGTAAGATAAACTGCACATTTTAGCAAGAAAATAATTTACAGTTGGAACTCATTGGCACTGCTGTCTTAGCATATAGATGAATTGCTAGATTATCTTTGAGAATTGAATCATGTGGTTATTACATGTTTTGAAATTCCCAAAGGAAAACAAATTCTTATTCATTATATTTCAAATGTTACAATGTGTGCATGGCTAGCATAAGTTGATTTTGTGATGTTTTTGATCATGTGAACTAGCACATACATTTTGGATGAGTCGGGACAATTCTGGGGTTCACTTTTTCTGCCAACATTTTAATTTGTCCATAATTTTCACATCAGATCACTTTTTAACGAATCCATAGGTACTTGAATTGCTTACTTTTTGGTGATTCTGAATATTTGTACTTGGTGGAAAAGACCAAGAATTACAAGTGAACTGATAAAGACTATTTGGGCTGAAACCCGTGAGATTTTGTAGCACACCCGTCCCCCCAAAAAGCCATTCCAGCTGTGGGGATGCAGGAGAATTGTAGTGTGTTGCAAGAGGGAAGGCTTAGCATGGCTAACTACCTACTGCCTGCATTGGGGAAGGGGTTACATGAACACTGAGAACAACCAGAGTATTTAATTTTGGAATAATTTGGATAGAAGATCATTTCAAGACAAAACTCTTGAGAGGACACTTAGTAATGCCTACCCTGAATTACAAATCCTCTATTCTTCACTCAAAGTATAAACCAGTCTTGAATTTCACTAGGAAATTAAAGCTCACCCCTCTGAGCAGGATTCACAGAACTTGAATATTTGCAAATACATTTTGCCTTGTCAAATACTTGTAAATCTCAGCAAAAGGTAAACTCTTTTACTTGATAACACCTTATAAAGAAATAATCAGCTATCTCCTCTCACTTTATTTTTTAAAAATGAAAGGAAGAGTGATTTTGAAGCATAAAGTATTCCTGGACCTCCAGGAGATGAACTTTGGAGCCATTTTAATCTCAAAAATACTTTCTGGAATTTTCCAAGTTGCCTTGATTATTCTTAACATGGGGAGTAGCACTGTGCTTTGTGGTTAGGAGGTGATTCCTTTCGTTTGCTTAGTCATAGGTCTTTTTTGGAGCACAGATAAATTATTTTTGTGAAGTTGTCCCCAAAATGTGTATTATTCATAGACGAAGAAACCCATCAAAGGCTCTCATCGCAGGCATAATGATAGGTTGGGATGCAGTGACCAGAAGGCTCTCCACTCCGCATTCTTTAGAGAATTTAAAGACAGTTGTATTCTTTTTCCATCTGTACCAACATATGTTGACCAGTTGGCTCAATTCTTGCTGGCTGGGTGGTTAGAAGCAGGACTGATCTTCTATAAATATAATTGATACTTTCAACTATGATTTAGGAATTCAACATTTTCCCCTTTCCAGTGTCACGACTCAAGATCTCTCTAATAATCTTGGTAACTTTCAGGATATATTTTAAAGGCTGTGCTAGTAATTTGCAAGTATCATTAAATATAGTTATTTGCAAGTATTGAGAGGCATAACTGTTTTTAAGAGCACGTGGTGTCCTTGGGTGCTGTTCAAAGAGCTTGAAGCTTTCTACCTATTAAGTCATTTATTCCTAAACAGGAGTGAGATAGACACTGTGACTTTTCTGCATTTTACACATAAAAAAACTGAAGGAACTTTTAGAAACTAACTTGCCTAGTGTTACCCACATGATTAGTGGAAACATTAGAGCCTCAAAAGACGTGGTTATCATAGTCTGTTCTCCTGTGAGCCAAAATCTGACACACATTATTACCTTTAGATAAGAAAAAGGAAAGACTCAACTGTTGAATCTTAGTTTGCATGGTATCTTGGGAAAAGTATTCAGTAAGCCGGGAATTGGATTGTAACTGAATTTCTCTAAATATGTCTGTGTGTTTTTAAAGAACACTGACATAATTCTTGGCTTATCATATAATTCCATGTTTTTAACCTGGAGGGGAAAAAATTTGATTACTCATTTGATAGATCTTCTCATAAGACTGTCCTATTGCTATTAGTGAAAAAATATTTTTTCAGTTACGATATTAACCTTGATATGCAAACATCTAGTTTTATGTCATCATTGTCAAGTGACCTCTACTTTACTTCTCATTTCTTGAGCTGTGTTAGTTTTTTAACTATCACAAATCATAGTATCAAGAATCATAGTAATTTGTACAGTTTTAAGAATTTGGGCTGTTTGGCAAGCCTGTAAATGAATATTAAATGAATTTAGGGAAATTGATAATTTAATTAATACAGATGAATATTCTGAACAAAGTATTGGTCATATTATACTTGAAAACCAGGAAATAATATATCAAGTTTATTCTTCAATTGTGCATGGCTTCTAAGTTTTTCAATGACTGTTTCTGGGTCCAGTAAAAGCCACTTTAAAAAGGAAAAGGATCACTTTTAGAAGTTTTACCATGAGAAACCATATGCACTTTCTTTCCTCTAATAAACAGTTTCCTTGCTTTTTCACAAAAGTTTTCCATTCTCTGGAGGAGAGGCAAAGACACGGAGGCTGGCAGAAGTCAGATGGGACTCAGATAGCTCTAAATTACCAAATTTATAAATTTTGGACTTCAGAATTAATAGTTACTATATTTTAATGTCATGGGTTCTTTGCCACATTTCCACAGTTTATATTAGTAACTACATTTGGTTCCACTTTGTTTCACTGTTGAAGAAAATGAAATGTTTGTTTGGATTACCATGCAAACACACAAGTAATCTATGTTTCAAAATGCATTTGTTAAAAATATGACCTGAAGATACGTGTACTCGTGAAGTTATTTGGAAATCAGTGCCTCCAGTGGTAGAGCCATGGCCTCTATGTTAGTTTGTGGTTCCTTCTGGCGGGGGCTTGGTGGGCTTTCTGCCATGTTAGTGCCGCTGATAACACCTACCACTCATTCTTCTCTTCCTAAGGAAACCTTGAGGCCTGTTACATCCACTTCCTGGTGTGATTTTGAACAGAGTTACGTTAGTCGCCTCTTTGGAACCTTCCAACTGTAAGGCAGAATCTTAAATCTCTATAAAACTTGGAATTTATATTTAGTATTTATTTGAGTTCTAAATATACAGGAAATAAGTAGTCACTGTAAAGGCCTGGATTACCCAAAGCCCGAAGAGGAAGTCATGGCTGTTGGTGAAGTCTATAAAAGATAATTTCATAAAGTTATTAGTAATGTTTCCGGAAGGGGATTGTGATGTGGCTAATATTGCATACCAAAAACCTTTTCAAAATATTTAATCATCCAAAGACTAAAATCAAGTAGCAATTTTGCACAAACAGAATCCGTTCAAAAACTGAGCTGTAATTGGCATTAGGTGTAAGTTAAGTAATAAGGTTATAGAAGCAAAATACTGGACTTTCTTCAAACAATTAGTTTAGATCCTATATTCTCAATATTGGCTATAAAGGTGAGCTTTAAAAAAAAAAGTCCAGTCCAGCCTCCAGATTCAGATTCAGTTGGCCTATACCTGAGCACGGTAGTTCCTTGAAGTTGCTTGGGTGCTTTTAGTGTAAAGCCTGGGTTGGGAACTAAGTAGTTAAAAGATAAAATCTAACTTGAAAACTGCTGTGGGCTCTGCCCTTAAAGTGTCTACTTGCTGACCTCCAGTGTTTCACTTTGGATGTAGATCATGAAATTCTAACTAATCGGGCAACTCGCTCACTCAGGTTTAATGGAGATGGCTTGCTGGCCATTAGTTAGAGATACAAAGGTGAAAGCCGAACACTCTGCCCTGAGGAAATCAGTGTGAGGAATATGCCCCGTGTAATTGAACATGGAGTGACAAATACCCCACTAAGAGTAAGGTCTTGAGGGACGGAATGTTCAACTCCTTGTGGAGATGAGTGGTCAGCTCCCTCTTTCCTAGAGCAGAGGACATCTGAGGAGAGTTTGAAATGACGAGTCAAATCCTGGAGTATTTTTGGAAAAGGGAATTTTGGACGCTAGTGCCTCTCTCAAAACCATGGATTTCCTGATGGTTTTTATATGGGCTACCCTACTGTCACTTTGCTTTCCTATTTAGAAAAGCTGCCTAGACCTTGCCTAGGACTTCAGGCTCTGTTGAAATTGGAGGCAGCTCATGAAACTGAAGATGCTATCAGAAGCAGACAGAGCTAAGCTAATCTCCTTTCCTTTCTCTAGGATGCCACAAAAACCCTTGCTGTTGTGCATCGAGAAGTCATTGGGAGCCCTCATCCTCTTCCACCCCCACGCATGCCCTATTTGCTAGACACAGGCACAGCTGAAAGGAAGGCCGGCGGGGCCATGTCCTCCCCTGCAATCCACTGTTTTGACAAAGAATGTAGAACACGTTATGAATAAGGGAGAAAAGCACCAACAGGGAGATGCCCCAAGAGTACTTTATATAATGGGGGCTCAACTTTTATCTCTTAAAAAAAGTATTTTTTAATTCAACTGGTATGCCTCCATTTTTATGCTTGTTCTTAAAAAGCAAATATAAATAAAAAGCACTTGAGGAATGACTTATCCTTAGAAAATGTCTTTGTATATATGAAAGGAATTCTATTAAAGGTATATAGTACCAGTAGAAGGAAATATATCTGTAAGTCGTAGAAAACCGTGGTATTTTTCTAAGAATCTGAAAAATTGTTTATTCCATGTTACCAAGCAAGCATACAATATGTGCAGGTAGATCTGATAAAAGACAGAAAAGGCAAGACATGGTGAAGAAATACAAATCCCTCAAGTTCTATAGAAAAATGTTTTTATTACTTTAATAAGACACCTTAAGCTGGGCGTGGTGGCTTGTGGTGTAATCCCGACCAGCCTGAACTACATAGGGAGACCCTGTCTCAAAAAAGGAAGCTTTGCCCTGAAACAGACATGTTCAGTTTTATATATGGGAGGTTAGCTGATAGTCTTAGCTGTATAAAGGAACGAACTCCAAGTCTGTTAAACAATCTTTGACTTCCAGCTGTTAGGCAACTAGCAAACCAGCTTATTGAGCCCAGTTATATGTTGGGAGGGCGGTAATGGAATTGGATTGCTTTACTTGATAATGTCATTTCCTAGTGACTGCAGTAGAGAATGAAATTGTTATGAGAGACTAAGAATTTCCATCTAATGGGCTGGCTTTTTTCTGGAAGTTATAAAATATAGTGGGTTTTATCTCAGATAAAATGTAACATCACACATGCAATTAGAAAATTGTCACCTCAAGTAAATTAAGTATACAGCATAGAATTCAATTAGTGTATTATTAGAGATTTACAAGTCAGTAAATATCATAAAGTGAGATTTATTTTTTAAGACACTATTGGAAACCCTCTAAAGATTTAATAGGACCCAGGTAAAAATGATTGTTTTTAAGCCCTTGAAAGCATCCAATCCTGGTTCTGCAGAAAAGGGTATATTTATCAGGACTATGTGATCTCAGAAAAACAGTTTTCTATGATTGTAATTTACAAATCCATTTTAAGTCAGTGAGATTGTACAGGTGAATTTTTTTCTGATTTTATGCAGTAGTGGAGAAGCTCTTTCAGGTAAATCAGCTTATAAATGAATAGACCAGCAAGTTTTGAGAACATACTATATATCCCAGTGAGCTATTCCAACAACATACCTGTTTTGAGGTGTTGCATTTCTAAGTACGTTAAGTACAGTGCACTTCAGACCTGGGTTCACATTAGAATCTCTTGGAGAGCTTTTGAAAAATAACAGTCTTGGGAAATCACCTCCAGGAATTCTGGTTTCATTGGTCTGGGATGGGTCTACATATCAGTCTTTAAAAAAAAAAAGAAAAAAGAAGAAGGAACAGAGATGATTCAAATGTGTAGTCAGGGTTAAGAACTATCATTGACAGAACACTCAGAATCTCTTAAACTTTGAGACACGGTTTGAACACTAAGGTGAAATAAATATTGAACATTAATATTACTTGCCCTCTATGGGCATTAAAATCAAAACAGATTGATTCATTAATTTATAAAGAGAAGTTATATCTTCCATAGAATCTTCCCTTACCCAGTTGAAAGAGATGAGCGGCATCATTCCAGTTTCTAAATAATTGTCCTTTCTGAAGATGAAGTAATAGGGGAAGTGATGACCTGTATAAATAGACTGCCTAAAATATTTGGCAGGAGGGGTCAAGATGTAGGCGAAGCTGGAAAAAGACTTTGGTTGGGCATTAGCCAGAAGCCAACAGTTGTTACATTCTCTAAATTTCCTGAAGAAAAGGAAGAGTAAGAATCCCTTTAAAAACATCACTTTTCCCTCCAGTGTGTAGTCAGTGAAACCCAGAAGGGAGGGGGGAAATATACCTTTTGAGCCAAAATTAGGTCATGCCGACCACAGCAAATTGGATGCGCTACTTAAACTGTGGCCTTGCAGGGTTTCTGCAGATCAGGTCGGTGTCACGCACACAGTGGGGCTGGCGCCCTCAGCATGGCAGTGGGCTCTGCCCACGGGCCTGACACCCAGCCTGCTACAGGGACGTAGGCTTGACCAAAGTCTGAGTCTCCAAGGGCTCCTGGAGACTAAGGCATTTCTTTTCATGACAAAAATAATTGATAGTTTGTAAAAATAAAGCACACTTTATTTTATTTAAATGATGCTAGAGTGGGGAAATGTTAAAGGAAGCAGGAATGGACCTCCTGGCAGCACAGTGATCAGCAGAAGGACCCTCTTTATTTATAAAAGGAAAGAAAAGGAAGGGAGGGAGAAGGGAGCGGGAAGAGAGGAGGGAAAGAAAAGAAACTGACAAAGTAATCATTCCTTCATATTCACCTGTCACATTACAAGTGGCAGGGCCAGGCCTGGTGGCTCACGCCTTAAATCCTAGCATTCTGGAGCCTGAGGCATGATCCAAGTTCAGTCCCAGCCTGGGCAACTTACTGACTTAGTGAGACCGTATCTCAAAATAAAAAATAAAAAAAGAACTTGTACTATAGCTCAGCATGAAGACCCTGGGTTCAATTCCCGTTACCACACACGCACACGACACACACACGAAAGTGGCAGGATTATTCTTTTTCCAGTCTTAGGATTTGTGGAAGAAAATTAGAAGGTACTTGGTTCATTCCATTGGTACTTCTGTTGTTATTAGAATGTTGAACCTACTCTAAAATGTAATTTACTTCCATTATGTAAAAGAAACTGCTACCCTTCTTTCCTACTTGCAGAACATAGCATTTCATTGGTGTTTCTAATCATCATTAAAGGGTTGAATTGCTCATAAAGAGGTAACTTATTTCCATTACATAAAGGAAATTTATACTTTTTCCCTCTTGCAGAAAGTATTTAATAAAATAGTAACACCTGTAGGATTTAAGAAGCTTTATCATAGAATGTTCTACAGAAATATATCTAGTTGTATAAGGGAAATATTAATGTGTGTTATAGTATTTGTTCTGTCTAAAGAAAAAACTAACATATATATATATATATATATATATATAGTTGTTGAACACTGCTGAATGCATCTTCCACTGGGCAAAAAACAAAAAACAAAATGATTACAGACTTGTTCCTAAATAAGCAAATAACTTGTAGCTGAGGGACTTGTTTGTAGCCATTCGATTTACATCTATGTCGTATCTACAGAGAGATTTTTTTTTCTTTGAGAGCAAACTCCCTATGTATACAATTAGTTACCAGTATAATTTCCAAATTATTGGCTTTTCCTAAGATGAGATAACAGTGGTTACATAATATTCTATCAGCTAGTAACTGAATTGGGATATTACGCAGGAGACTGAAAAAAATAAACACCTTCTTTCTATTATAGAACACTGCATTCTTGATTAGCTAGCACAGGACTTTTCACGTGTTAAGTGGCATTCTTCTTGATTTTTTTCACGCATGCTGGCTCTGTATCCTACATTGGAAATATAAGGCCCAATCTGTACTTTGGGAGAATTTTGGAAATACCTCAGCCAGGAGAAAACACTTAAGCTGAATCTTAGAGCAAGAGTCGGAATGTGTGTTGTGTAGTCAGTCACCTGTCTTCACTTTGGCCTGTAGACGCTACCATAGCACGCCACCATACTGCGCTACTGTCAGGCCCCAATTTACAAATAATTTGTGCCCCAAAAGTCTGTTTTAGGGGCCTGGGATTTAGCTCAGTGGTTCCGCTGCCTGCTTCACAAGTGTAAGGACCCGAGTTCAATCCCCGGTACCAAAAATAAAGTCTTTTACAATTAATATTTTGAAAGGTACAGTTTTAGTTTTTTACAGAAACAATGTGTAAAGGACAGTTATCATCTCATGAGCCCACAGAAAAGAACTGTGCACCTCAGTACTTATAAAAATTTTTAATTATTTATTAAATTTTTTAGATACTAGGAAGGCAGACTGGAGTTGTGAGACAAAATTGAGTGATACTGTTCAAGTTTGCCTTCACTGATACTATTACCCCTAGGCCTGTGACAGGCAGAGGGACTGATTTAGAAGTAGTCCATCTTGACATTTGCAAAGTAGAGTCTACCATGCACAGGCCACAGACTGTGCGACTCCTTCAAAGTGAGATTTCTCACCTTCATGTTCCTGGGGAAACCTTCACACAGGGTACTTTGGCAATGTGAACGCTTACTGGAGTTTGACGATTCTTGCCTAAAGATGAAAGGATTATCAGTTTCTATGTTTTTAAAGGTAGCTTTTTTCTTCCTGCCTGCAGATGTATAATAAGCATCTCTCTGAATGTTTATCAGTTACCTTTAGTGGACATTTGGAATATATGACAAAGGTATTTTCCCAGGGTAGAATGGAGCAAGAACTAGTGATGAGAAGGAGACTGATAATGAAGTGCTTCTTTGAGTGCCTGAGAAGGATTGAACTAAACTAGTATTGGTCTCAGGCAGGTGGTTCCCACACTCCAGGCCCTTTCCAGGTCTCTCTGTACATGCCTATATCTTAATCAACTCTTTCTGGAGCATCTCCTCCAGTTGGGTTTAATTTGGGTTTAAGTTCGTTGCCCATGGTCCCCAAATTTAAACTTTTCCTCTGACATGGTTAACAGATGCTTATTAAATGAAAAAGCAAATAAAATTCTACCACTCCTTGCCTTCTAATTTCTGTGGGTGGGTTTCTATTCTATTCATACTGGGGTCCCCAAAGATGGCTGGGAAGCTGCCTTTTATCATAGGTGGATACTACACAGGAATTGAGGAAGAGAAAAACGAGTCAGGGTGGACCTTGAATTTAAAAATTTTTTTGGCATGAAGTTTGTCAAGAGGTGATTTGCATACTTGGAAACCAGGAGGGAAGACTGAGGAAGATCCTGACTTTTACAGCTGAGTAGAGATGTGTGATTTTATATACATATGTACTTTCACAGATTGGATTTCCTTATCAAGAAATTCCTAAATCTGCTGAAGTTAAGTTAATTGGGAGGGAGTACTTTGCTAAATCTTTTTATGAGTCTAAATAAAACACTACATGTATTTAAAAAGAGTTTTCTTGGTGGTGTTGTATTAGCTTCCTTGTCTTTAAAATCTTGCCTTGAGATTTTTTTCTCTATCATCTAGACTGGAACCATAATTTGAGCACACATTTAACTACTTTGAAGGAAATCTGAAGAAAGGGAAGGAAAATTTATGCCACATGCAGTGCAGTATTTTATTCACTGCCTTTTACATTACTTATCATCCCGACGAGGTGATCTATTCTATTCTTTGGTATTAGAAAAAGAATCCATGGAGAGTTAAGAAAAAATATCCAAAATTGTTAAAAGAAATGTATCGTCTTATTACTATGTGCTAAAGCTTGTGAAGATGGTTTTTCTGAAACATGAAATAATTTTTTGAAGATACAAATATTTTCAGATTATTTAAGGAAATAAACTTGAATGTGAGATATATTTTAAATGCTTTTAAAGTATTCTGTATAGCACTTTTCAAAACTCTTTCCAGTCCCAAAATTTACTGACAGGAATTACAAAATAAGGCATACATACTCTTAAGTGAAATAAATAGGACACCCATGTGTAAATACCGAATAGTTTCACTAGTGTGAGAAACTGATAGTGTAAACAAGGGCTAAAATGATTAAAATGAATAATTGATAATTTGAAATAGGAAAAAAGGTCCAAAGACGAAGCGGTGAAGGGAGGGGAAGGGGAAAGGAAAAGAGGGAAAGGAAAAACTATGAGAAAAGAAAAAAAATGGAAATGATATGTGTGTAAATAGGGAAGGGCAGAGCGGGTGAAGGGCGCACAGGTAATGGAAAAAATAAGAACCAAGATGCATCATGTACAGGTACAAGCACCCAGTGATAAATGTAAATGTACTGTATACCTAAAATGTACCAATGAAAGAACTTAGGAAAAAGAAATAAGGCATACGTCAGAGAAAGACTCCCAAAGCCCCTCTTTAAAATGTCTATTCTTCAGGTTTCTTTAGCAAGGACAGCACTGGCTCCTCCTACCACTCACCTCCCTTCCCACCCTTGGGGGAGTGAACCCCATCTAAGCTTCTCTAGAATGGCTCACCCCATTCACATAGCTATTAAAATTAGGATGAGTTTCCATTTTCTGAAACAAAAAGTAAAACCTTAAAGACTGCTGAAGACAGTTAGGATGCATTATAGTCTTTTTTTGTGTCACAGTAGAAAGAATGCCAACTTTTATGACTTCACTAACCCTGGTTCTCAAGGATTGGATGAAGTGATCTATGTACAACAGCATTGTAAGATGGAAATACCACACAACTGTCAGTTATTCTTTATCTTCATTAGATTGTAAACTTCTTAGTCTTGGGGACCTTATCTTACTCATCTTTGTTTTCTCTCTAGTCTAAATTAGTCTCTTCCATATAATAGATATTCCATCATTATTGAATTAAATTGAAGAAAGTGAATGAATGGTAATCAGTGTTCTAGAACTTAATGATAGAGACGTGGAAGTAGGAGCTGATGAAGTTCTTCCTTCCTCCATGGGCCTTTGCCCAATCTGATTTCACTGGGATTTATGTGGACCTATTTTATGTTTAATTTCTGTCTGGTACTAACACTAATATTTAAAGTATTTGAAATATACTTATTTACATGTATTGTGTGTAATTATTTTTGCCCAGTTTGATCAAATTTAAGCTCTTTAGGAAGTGCAGACATTTAAGTTTTATTCACCTCTAGATTCAGGATACCCTGACTGGTGGATTTATAATCTCTCCGTTAACAAATTACTTGTCGAACAAGATCTGCTCTTCTACCTAGTTCAATGGCCAAAGGATCGCTACTCTATAAATCATGGCAATAATCTCTGTTGTACCGACCACAGCTTTTGTCAGGGGAACTGAGGATTGACTGTCACATTGAAGATTAAATCTTTGGCCTGACTTGAAGTCAGGATTCTTTTACAGCTGTCCAAAGCTGTTCTCAGAGTCCTGTATTTGTTTTGTATGCAGGGAATAGATAGGTAATGTTTTTACCAATTTCTTAAACTACAGTTTTACTTTTCTTTCTCTGATTTTGCCCATATGTAAAGATTCTTAACAATTATGGTCCTTGTTTGTGTCAATAGTGAAATTCATAAGATAATGCTACTGTTGTAACATAAAATGATGTCAGAACATATATGGGTGAATCACTAGATGACATCTTGGAGTTTTAAGCTTTATCTAATATGTTCATGTACATGGCTTTTTTGTTTTATTCTGTGATGAACATCTGACTGGGGTGATAGTTTATTCATTTTAAATATCTGAAGAATTCAAATGCATTGTAAAGGGCTTACATCTTTTGTCAATCCATTATGTAAACATCTAACAAAAAGTAAATCATGCCTTTTATCTGCTCCACTGCTAGTTAGCATCAGGAGATGGTGGGAATAAGAAAATCAAAATATAGTTAAATCGTGAAGTTTTGTTCTTTGCTAACAATCTTCATGACATTCACTTTAATATTGTTTTCTAAAACTCCTGTTAGTTTCATTTTGCTTAGGTTTCATTTATGCAGGCAATGTCCAACTGCATGTGCCTGTTTACTTATAGTGACTTCCTACTGTCTTCAGTTTATTGATTGTCCAGGCATTATGGAGTGGACAGAGTAATTCTTCTTAGTATTGCTAATGGAGGATTATTTGGCTACCACATAGACATAGGCATTTGGTAATTGACTCTTGTTATGTGTGTTTCTAATACCGGGGATGGGTTGAACCAATAGCCTTCATGTTGAGCTGCATCTTAGCCTTTTAAAAATTTTATCATTCTTTTTTACTTTGAGATAAGATCTCCTTAAGTCACTAAGCTGCCCAGGTTGTATTCAAACTTACAATCCTCCTGCCTCAGCCTCCTGGGGTGCAGAGTTTCTAGTACTGCCTCATCATTATCCATTGATAATTGCTCTTGCTCTTGGGTAGTTCAGCATAGTAACCCATGACTAGTAGCTTTACTAGAGCTACATTCTTAAGAGCAGCACACACTCCGTTATTACCACTGAGGAAATGAAATAATTAAGATAAAAAATCATTGATTAATAAAGCGTTCCTGTTGTACAGTATAGTTATTCCAGATGGTGGCTATTGTAGCCAGAATCCAATGTTCAAACGTGTTGAACATTGGTTTGAATGATCTCTTACAAAACCTGGCTTCCGAGTGTGATTCTGCCTTCTGTCATGATATTTCATGAAGTTTCTTCATCTCCACTTGTTGCCACCACTCTTTTTGGTGTGTGTTTTCCTTACATAGAAGCAGCTTTAAAATTACTTTTTTAATTATGTAAGAGAGATTTAAAGTACTTATAGTAAAATGATGTGACTTATTATAAATTTTGAATCTCTTACAAACCAACGTTGAACACACAGTTTAAAGTAGAGTGTGACGTTTGTTTCAGTCATGTCATCATACCCAAGAAGATACCATCAGGTTATTTTTTAATCTCTATAGTACTAAGATTATAGAGCATTCATTTGTGTATTTTACTGTTGTACAATTACTTTTGGTCATTTAAATTTTCACCTCTCATTATAGAATTGTGGCAACCTAAAATACAAATATAATTTGGTAATTTGCTTGTATTCTCAATACCCAAAGCACTTATGGATTGAGTCTGATTGTATTGATTGCATTATAAAACTTCAAGAAATAATCCTCTTAGTGCATTTTAGTATAAATAGAATGCTTTAATTTTTTGAGACTCTGAAAATAGATTTTATAATACAAAGTATTTATGATATATGCAGTTTCTTCACACAAATGCATACAGTTCATAATTTTAAAATATGAAATAAGTGTACACTACTAAATATTGACTTTTTATTACTTACATTTACTAGCTGGTCATCCTGGGCATAAAAATTTTAACATTAGTGGTTTATAGAATGTTGGCATATAGAAGTCGAAAGTTAGTGGAAGAATTAGTCATATCCTACCAGGTAGATTATGCACAATAAGTGAATTTATTACATCTTTTTCCAGTACAGCACTTAGCTCAGGTTGGTCTATATCAAAATGGAAGACAGAGCAAAGTCATGGCGTTATTCTGATATTGAAACAAACGTTAAAGAATTCTTCATTGTATAAGAATTCTCTCTGTAAAAGATAAGTGCATGTATATCATGGAGTTCACTACAGTCGTGGTGTGTGTGGGAGGACTGGGATTCCATTGGCTGCTCCCTGTGGAAGTGGCTGCTACTCTGGCCATCACAGTGACCCTGAAGAGCAGTGGGTACTCCAGGGCTGCTCCAGCTGTGAGCTCCTCTCTGTTCTCATCTACTTTGGTCATCACCACTTGTATGTGTTCATAAAGCAATCCAGGTAGCCGTCATTTTTCATTAAGATGTTGGATTCTTTTTAGTATGATTAAGGAGTAGACAATACAAACCCCAGATCTACCAGCCACCGTGGGCAAGGGAAGTCTTCCACCTGTTTCCTCGTCTGTGATTTGGAGCTGGTTATATACAGCAGAGTTGTCGTGGAGAATAGATGAGTTAAGGTGTGTACAGCACAAAGAACAATGCATAAAATAAAACAAGGATTAGCAATCACCTTTTTAAAAATTTTAATAATCACAAAATATTTGCTTTGAAGGATTTTTAGGTTTTTTGTGGCAAAGGTTTAGAAAATACCTGCAATTACCTAAAAAATCCTACATTATCTTACAAACTAGTCATTACAGGCAACTTTGCTTTTTTATTTTATATTTTCAAAGTTGAAAAATATTGTAGAATTTTAATGGTTTCAATTCAAATTATTAAGTTAAAAATAGAACTAGGAGATAGTAGGTTCACTAATTTCTGGAAGTTTCTGAATTTCAAAATGTTGATTAACAGAAAATTTCTTGAAGGAATATAAAAACCCATCTTTCTGACACATAAAAGAAAACAAAAATCTCACCAATAATCTGACCAATATAAAGTTACACAGTTAGATATAAATAAGATAAATGCAATTGTCCAATATCATAGTAATTTTTGGTATATTTATCATGTACATATGACATTATTATTTACCCATTTTTAACAAATAAGTTTCACAAAACTTGTAGGATACATAAAAGATATTTCCCATAAAATTCAACAGGATATCCAAAATTATCTGTGCTGGCTCTTAATATGTGAATATTAAGATTTAGACCATTGGAACCTGTCAACTTATGAGCACCTCTTATTTTCAAATTAACTGATTTAGGAACAAATAAATTGAAAATACTTTAAAGTTCTTGGAACCAACATATTCTTTTTAAAAATATTTTCCAAGAAGAATTTTTGTACCATTCAATAAAGTAAAATAATCCCCCATGGCCCACTTAGAACTCTAAGAAAGTAGTTCAGTGATTAGAGAATCTTTTAACCAAGTCTTTCTTGGAGAATGGTGATATTAGTAAGCAGAATTTTTATCCCTGGGAATGACAATTTTTAATCATAATCTAAACTTTTTTCATCAGTGTGCTGCCTCATTCATCAGTGTACCTAAGGATGAATTAATAACATTTTCAGAATTGCTTAACCTAGTTGTAAATCCCTGGTTTACAGTATGGAATGAGAACTTGCACTACTTAAGTTTTCAAAATATTCTTCAGTTTATCTACCTTATTGAAATTAGAAAAAAGATAATAAGCATTAAATAATATGTAAAGTATTTAGAATATTGCTTTTATCATTTAGTATGTAGAAATAAAAATGTATGAAAGTGTGGATTTTAACCAAAAAAGAGGTAGTTTTCATTCATATTACATTAGTCAATATTCCAGGAAGTAAGAGGTACTACATAACTTGAATGTTATACCCATTTGACCAAACTCCTTGAAACTAGCTTAGTTTTCTATAAAAATAGTTTTGGCCATTATAGCTTTGAACTCTCAAACATGGATCGCTATTACGTTCTTTAATCATTCAGATTCACTTTCCCACCTCCTTCTGCTACTTGCATTTGGAGAATTTTTCTTAACTGAAAATTATTCTACACTATCTTTGTAAAAGTTTTGATAACGAAAAAGATTATAAATCTCAGCTGAAATATTCTATATGAATTTTAGCTTTCTCACCCTGTGCCCATTATTTATAATTATGTTTTAAAATGCAGTTTATTTTCACCCTGTGTATTGCCAAGTTTTACTCATGTACTTTATAAATGGAATTTATTTGAATCTAATTTTTGTAACTTAGATAATAGTTGTTTGTATTCAAATTCAAATTTGAGGAACTCCTTTGTACTGCATTTGTAATCCAAGTCATTACCAAAAATTGTGTAAATAGAAACAAAATAGAGTGATCTTATATGAAAGCCATAGATTGGTGTCTGATCTTGTCTCCTCACTAAATCATGTGTCCTGTTAAAATTCTGTCTAGAAGTCCTAAGATTATTCTCTTTTTTAAGCATAGCAGTTTTAGAGATGAGGTACTAAAAGAGAAAAAGAAGGGGCCAGGGATTTAGCTCAGGGGTTCTGGCACCTGCCTCGCAAGTGCAAGGTCCTGAGTTCGATCCCCGGTACCAAAAAAAAAAAAAGAGAAAAAGAAAAGTAGTAATAGAGGAAGTTGGCATGGAGAATTGCCGCTGGACTCAGCTCTTTTGATCTTTTTCTAAATATAGTTTTAAAATATTGTCCAAGCCAGCTGATGTAAGCATGGAAGTGCTTCTTCATGTTCTCTTTTTTTTCCCAGTGATTTCAGTAATGTTTGATGAACTGAAGTATATAAGTGAAACAAAGAAATCAGCACTGAGTTCTAATATCAAATTGAAATTACTGAAATATTATTAAGATATTGCTAATCTTAATATCTGAACTAAATTGGTGTTCCAGGGCTAAAGTGGTAAATTTTTAATAGAGATGTCTCTTATGAGTATGTCTTATTATAATATACTGGACTGTCATTTATTGTTTGAGGGTGTGATTTATTCTACTTAAATATAAGCTCTATAAAGGAGATGTGTTCATCTATTTTCACTGTAAGGTACATAAATATGTCTGCTACACTGTAGTCAATAGATGTATTCAGAAGCCAATATGCCTACATGCTCACGTTTCCTCTTTAAATGATGAATAATATTGATAAATGAAAATTACAAATCTGCAATAGAGCTTAACTATTGAGCACTAAATCATTCTGTTACTAAGTCTATGTTCCCATGACATTTTCTAGATGAACACAAAAAATCATTCCTACATTTAAAACATATTTTGTGCTTTTGCAGCGATGTAAGCAAATGTGCGTTTGAAGGAAAATTCAGTGCAGCCACAAATCATTCCCTTCAAAATTCAAAATGCCATTTCAAAAAATGGTTCAGTTTTCAAAATAGAATATTTAAAACCTCTACTGCCAGACTAAGAGAATTCCACTTGTTTGTTACAATTAAAATAGAAGAGTGATGGAAAGGAATTCTTCCCTTAGTCTATGTTTTGGAGAAACACATTCACTCCCCCCAATTTGTCAGCATGCAGTACGAGGCTGGTCAGCTCCACCTCATGAGAGTGACATGTCCGGAACATGGCAATTAATACGAGCTGTATGTGAATGATATTTCTGCCGTGTTGAGCACAGAGAGAATTCTCCTTGGGACTTTACTGCTTTATCTTTTATTCTAACAAAAGTATTTAAAAAGCTATCCCTATAATGATGCTCTTTTTCCCTTTGCCCCCTCAAATGATGGTTTACTCCAATGTATTGTTACCTCCAGCTTTCTGTCATTACACAGGATTGCCATAAATTTGGAAGCATTTTCAGAAAGAATTGGAGTCAGTTTTGTATTTATTATAGATATAAACTTGCAGTCAGATTTTAGTACACCAGTCATGACCAAAGCAAAAAATACATGCGGTGAAGTTATGGGTTGGAAACTTGACATGGAAGCAAATTCTTCATTTAAAGAATGTATTTTGTTTTATAACAATTCCTGTCACCATAAATTATTATCATGTAGGATCTATTGAGGTCATATAAGATAAAACAAGTTTTTTATCGCAACTTCTGAGATGTTGGTGACAAAAGATTTCAATACATCATTGCTTATTTCATGCTTCATGGGAGTTTATCACACAGGTAGAAAACTGATGCGTAGGAGATTGAGGTACTTGAATGGAGAAGATTGTGACAACTAGTAAAGTTGTGATCTTACTCGAGTCTTCTGCTGTTGTCCGCTCAGTTTTAATATGTCTGAAATGAAACACCTGCAGTATAGAAGCTCTACATAATGGAGGTTGGTTTTGGTTTTTTTAAAAAGCCGCTGAGCAGGTCATAATTTCTTACAGTGACTCCCATGTCATATTTCAATACAGGAAATGAACAGTGACATAAAGGAAGAGTAGTTTTCCCTAATATGGATTCATTTAAAAACTATTCCTTCCTGTCTTGTTTCTGGGGTCTTTTTGCAATTTGAACCAGCTGTTGACAACAGCATTTAGAAGCACCATTGACACAGGAAAGTAAGACAGATTGAGTTCATTGTTCATTTTTTATAACACACATTCTAAACTTTGCATGCAATCTGAATTAATTCATTTATGGAATAAAAGCAAGTTCACGGGTCCTTGACATTTTTTAGTATCCCATGTATTAGGAAGCTGCTGAGTCATTTCAAGTACACAAGGTAAATCACTTTCAGTATAGAACCCTTAAGAATCATTTGATAAGAAAGACATGGAAATTTATTAGGTAAGGCACATTCAGTAAATTATAGCGTACTACATTTCTCATCAGTTCTCCTATAAATTTAATCTTTAGTGACACCTGTTTCCAATTCATTGTCAAGTTCATGGTACAGTCAGAGTTCCTAATTATGTTTACATTACTAAGACATACACCAAATGGAAAATTAGAGGTATCTTATGCCTGACTATAAATTTTAAGTAAGTGATTGTTGGAAGCCTATACTCTAAAATATTTACTTCACCACATCTAAGAGAGTTGTCATTCAGTGGGCTGTAAATATTACACATATAATATATTTTGAATCAGATAAAAAGTTAAGTTTACTTAGTAGTTTTAGTGTATTATATTTCAACTACAAATAGCAAAATAGTTTCCTCTGGTTTCTACAGTGTGACAAAGAAAAGTCAAACAGAAACAAAACATTCTTATCTAACGAGAATCAAACTTCAAAGTTTATTTTCATATAACAGCTCAGATCATGGATTTATTTGAGTTTGATGTATGACCATATCAACCGATTCAGGACTTTAAACTATCAAATTTAAAAATAAAACAATGAAAACATTTTCTTAGAAATCTGTAAGTTCCCCCTAACATATGCAGCAGTGTAGCAGAAGAGACAAGAACCTAGAATCTAGTCAGGCTCCCTTATCTCAGAACCCAGTTTTGTTACCAACATGCAGTGCAAAGATGGGAAAATTGTGCCTTCTTTCAGTGCTTTGATTTCCTTGAAAGAAATATGACAGGAAGTATGGCCGTGACAGTATGAATTTATCTAGGGAAGATGTCCAATGGAAATATGTGACAGAAATCACATTCCCGCACATGTTCATTCAGTGTCACCACTGTTGCTTGGATAATTCAGAATTGTTTCACAGGAATAAACTGTCAAACACAAATCAAGAATTTTTTACCAAATTTTCAAATTTTATAGTTCCGATCCCCCCGCCATGTTTCCAATCCAAAACAGGATCCCCTAACACAATGGTCTGGGATATAATCACAGGTTTTTCCTCCAATAGATCTGAAATCATAAACTCTTTACCCAGAAATAGAAGATGTATATTATATATATATATATATATATATATTATATATATGTACTTTAGTTGATATCTCTCACCTTACTGTAGAGAAATTGCATCTTAGAAAAAATGAAATACAAAAAATTGAATTTCAGTATTATGAAAAATGCGAGTTAAACTTACTTTCATAGCACATACTACCTTCTTAATAATTGATCTGATGTACTTTTGCAGCATTTCAAAGACTTTGTGTACTTTTTAAGCTTAATTCCAATTGTATATCAGCTTGCCATTGAGGGTGATTTTTCCTGTGTGTGTGTGTGTGTGTGTGTGTGTGGTGTGTGTTTGCTGATATAATTGAAATAATGCACACACATAGTATTTTAAATGATGAAACATGGCTTATGTTTGGGTGTGTAAGCATAGAATAAAGTTAAAATTTGGGAGAATGCCAAATAGACAATGAAGAAAAGAGACCCAAAGAGGAATGCTTATGTCATGAGTTTTTAAAAAATAAATAAACCACAAAAACTAAAGATGTTTTATAAAATCCTGTGCCCATGTTTAAAAATAAGACAAGAAGTACACTAAGGGAGAAAAAGTCTCACCACCCCACCCATTGGGATCTTCCAAAATAACCCCTCTTTCGTGTGGCCGGTCTCTGCCCCCAGCATTTCTTTCTCCCTCTGTGGGCAGGTCCTCGTAGCAAATGTTATCATGCACTTTCTCTGTCCAGACATTTATTTCCCTGCCATCCATAATTTTAAGACTTCTGGAAAATGCTTTCTTCAGAAATCATAGAGATCATAACCTGGAATAACATCTTTTTTAAAAATCTGATTATTAGATTCACATAAATAGGTGAAATTTACTGAGGAGGCTGACACACTTGCAAACACCTTGCTACACATTAGAGGTATTTTTTGCTTTCTCTATATTTTCTTCTGAGAAATTTTTTTATCTAATATATTTAGTGAAAACTAAAATTGTAAAAAAAAAATCACCACAGTTTTTCTCACATTCTTTATTTACTGTAATTTTGCAGCTGATTCTGTATTCAAACACTGTCAGGAAAGGAATTTTCTCACTAACTGTATTTTATTTTATTTTCTTCTATGATGGATACCTGTAATTGCACTCTACTTCTACTGTATTTTATTATTTGATAGTCATTGATCACTTGTGCTTACCTTAATATAATGGAAATATCTAAATATGATTCCCACCAATTGTTCAGATACATAACATCAGGAGTATAAAAGCAAGTTGGCTTTCTTGATTTAGAAGAATTTTTTTCCTATTTCAATATAAAGCTAAGAAAATATTCATTAACTACTTTAGTTTTTTCATCAGACTTGGTGATTGGCCAAAGACTCATTATATTTTAGGGCCCAGATAAAGCAGGAACCCAATATGTGAAGGAGTCAACAACTCCAAAGACGAATTTTAATGAAGGAGATTTAATGAAGCAGATCCAGAGGACTTGGATATATTACCAGGCATCCTTAGAAAACTTACTGTGTAGGACAAAGGATTGCACAAGTGGTTGAAGAACATTTCATCTTCAATCACAAACATTAAAAAGGTGGGAGATAGTACCCAGTTGAGTTAAAAAAAAAAAAAAAAGACATGCCTGACAATGGAAATACAAAAGAATTGTGAGAAAAAGGAAAAAATAAAAATAATATGAAACTTTCAAAAGTTCCAAGAAGTAGCGTAGGCATGAATTTGGATATGGAGAATCAAAATTGAAATGACCATTGTAAGTGTATTCAGTTTAACCAAAAATAACAACAATAAAGGATAAAATAAAGTGTAGCCCATTTTTAATGTGGAGAGGAAAGTAATTAGAGGTAATATCAGAAATGTGTAAGTTCCATAAGGACAAGAATTTTCTGTTCATTCCCCAATATGTCACATGGAACAGTCTCTGGAATACAATGCTCAAAAGTGTTTTCATTACATTTTTATTAAGCAGTGAAATGAACTCATGTTTCTGGCAACATACGTACACAAATGCTAACATGTATGTAAATTGTGTGGAATCAGGTGACACTAAGAAACAGGTAATCATAGAACTCCTTTTGGGCAGGTCTGATGAAAACCTACGGTGGTTTTGATAACAAGAAGTATTGTAACATAATGCCACTCCAAGGCACAAGCTGCTATTCTTATGGATTCTTTAGTAAAGACCCATATGTGTCATAGTGATGCCCTTTTTAAAGGAAATGAAGGATGATCCGTGGAACCATGGTAGTTCTCTTCTTTGCAGACTTAATATATATGTGGAAAACAGTCACCATGAAATCTATTTGTTGGCCATCCTCTAAAGTTCAGGATGTGAGTGTGAACCATGACAGCATCACACAAGAACTGAAATATTCTAGGAGAATATTTTCATCTTCATTCATAAAACGTGTAGGATAAAGAATAGGTATAATCTCAGTTTCCCAGTGTTCTTGATTCTGTTCTGTGAGATGTTCTCATCCATCTGTTGGGAAGATGGCCTCTAAACCACACAAATTTTAGAGGTACCTAAACAGAATTGTGAGAAAAATAATTTAGTTATTGAATTCATGCTAATGAATCCTGGGTGAAGGGCGTGTTTCAGGCTGGGCCCTTGAAAGATAGGATTGGAACTCAGCATGACTTCGGTAAACAGGCAAAGAGGTCAGAAGTCAGGAACCCAAGGAGAGGAAAAAGTGGATTTTAAATACAAAATGCGCAGGAGTTAGCTAGAAAAAAATCTAGCAAGGGAAAAGATATGAACTTAAAATAAATGAAAAGGTAAATATTTACTTTAAAGTTTATGCACATGAGTAATTAAAATTTATGTTTGATAATGGTACATGCAAACCTTTCTCTTTTTTTTTTCTTTTTTTGGACTCCAGAGCTAGAGACAGGTATGTAATTTGAAATGAAGAATTGCAAAGATGGGGAAATAATAAAAACTAAAGCAAGGAAAGAATTGAAAGAATAGGTATAATTCAAAGCACAGTTTCCAAGAGCTTACAGTGAGGACCTGTTCACCAAGTGTTATGCTCTGTCCTGAGGAATGAACATAAAGTATTCTGTGAGGGATTAGCTGTAAGTAAGAATTTCCTGAGAGTGAGAGTTGTGAAATATCAAAATAGGTTCCTGAGGAAGGTTCTGTTGCTCCTTTTCCGGAAGGCCTTAAAAATAGGAGAGGTGGAATCTTTGTGAAATAATTTAGGTATGGTATTATCCGAAGGAGGGAAAAATGATATGCCCCTGCTGATATTAATATCTGGCATTTCTACTCTTACCTTGGCTGAGTGAAAATACAGATATGTGTTTCCATCCAAAAGAAAGGATTTTTTTTTTTTTTACATTTTGCTCTTTTCTGTCATGGCAAAATTTATCTTCTAGGGATCCATTTTAACACAAATGAAATGTCCGAGTCCATCTTGAAATTCTCCACAGCACATTTAAGAACATATACATTAAATATTCATGTTAACAGATTTTTTTTCAAAGGAATTTGTTAGAGGTCTTGGTATATCTATTGTTTTTCTGGTTCATAAGATATAAAGGCCAAACATTTTTAGGTATTTTTGAATTTTACACTCCTCAGAGATGTGGCCAAATCAAGATTTGTTAGGTGAAGTACTTATTCGATGGAAATGTTCCTTTTCTAGCAGCTAAGAGTAATTACTATATTCTCCCTTCCCTTTTCAGAACAGCTTTATTACCAGACCCAGCAACAGGCATGAGTGATACTGATACAGAAATTATTAGAGGTTTCTTTACTGCAAAAGCCAGTATTTGTCAACCAGTCCTTTCTTACTAAATTAGAAGTCTCAGAGATTTCCTGTTTACTGAGAGGCCTTTTAGGGTTCCTGGGGTAGAGAAGAAGCCATTTTGAGCTTTCACTTGGCAGTCACCCACCTAGCATCTTACACGGAATTTAATGTTGGATAAAATATACCATTGTTGCCTGTGGAGTTTTTGAATGACCCTAGGCTGTTGTTCTCATTAATTAGTACAATAACATATCTAAGTACGGAAACGAACATGTATGGACTTAAATATCTACCACAGTGTGGTGTCCTGCTGATGAAAATAGGGAAGAGGTCTGATACATGCTGACATTACACACACTATTCCTTCCTCACTCTTTGCAGTCTCTGGTGAAGCAAGACTACGCAATATATTGTAAAAAAAAAAAAGTCCTAGGAACTTGTGTAATGCACCAAAGTGTCTAATTTTTTGGCAACTATAAATATAATGCTAATTATCACCATTTTCAAACAACTAGTATATTTTAGGAAGTACAAGGGGTGATCAAAATATAGTGAATGTTTAAATTTTAAAATTTTATTACAGTAAAAGACATGTTGCCTTTAATCCCCTTCAAAATCCTCCCCCATAATCTGAACACACTGATGCTGTTATTCTTCCTGCTTTCTAAAGCCGTCCAGGAACCTCTCTTTAATGCGTGTCATTAGTTGTCTGGTCATGGCTGCCTCAATGTCCTGAATCCATTCAAAATACTTCCCTTTCCTGGTCATTTTGGCTTTAGAGAAGAGGCAGAAGTTGCAAGGTGCCAGATCCAGTGAGTAAGGTGGATGAGGACACACTGTCATGATTTTACAAGCCTGCTTTTCTGGATGGCTCTCAGCAGAAGCATTCACCTCATTTTTGACCACACCTTGCAGAAGACTTCTAGAACTGCTTCAGAAAGTAACAAGAAGGAAATTGATAGCAGTGCATCTTGGTACTTTTCCATTACACCTCAGGAGCCTCTAAGCTTATAAGCCTAAAATTACTTCCAAAATAATGTATTTCCAAAGAGCTTCAATTGCAGTTACACTCAGAGCTCTCACATACAAAGAACCTGAAGAAGTAGAATATTAAGTTCTGACTGAGAAACTCCACTGAAAACTGGAGGATCTTAGTAGACCATAATGTGAGGAGTTAAAGGAGAAGGAAAAAAAAACACATGAAGAAAAGGAAGAGCAAGAGGAGAAGCGATGGGGCTGGGAAAGGAGACCAGGGAGGGCTGCGAGTTGGTGAGGTGCGGTTTGGAAGCCTATCAAGGGACTTTGCTGTTTCTTTTTTTAATTTTTAAATTTCTTCAGGGGATATTTGCAGTACATGATGATTACCTTCATCGTCAGGAGTTGGCGCATGCACGTAACACCTTAATTCTTTAGACTTCCCCTTTCCTCCCTCTAGCTCTTGGTTGAAGGAAAGAGCAAGAAAACTCTTCCAAATCTTGGGGGTAAGATTTTGTAATACTCCGTGGATTTCTCGTCTTCTTCATAAATGAAACTGTTGTCCCATTATCAGGAAAACACCTATTCTGAATACTTTTTCCAGAAACTATGATGAATCTATGGTGGTTTATGTAAGGGTACATGGTTGTCTTCCCAAGCAGCCACATTCATTCGTACAAAGTGGAAACAAAAAAAGCTGCTGCTGACCAGTGTGTAGATCCTCATATTTAAAGATGAGCATTTAACTCAAGTTGGACTCTAACCCACTGCTGGCAGACTGAGGCAAACTCATTTTTCAACCATCAGGAATAAATGAATATTAGATGAGTTTTTTTAAAAAAACAGCTTGATCGCTTTTTCTAGACTTTTCATTGTTAAGTACTCTTTGGACTATTGGCCTTGCAGCATGGAGAAGCAGTAGGGTGTAAATACTCGAGTACCGAGTCTGGTGTTGGATTTACTTCTGCTGAAATTTTTTATTACAGCTCAGACACGCTGTGTGACCTTGTGTAAGTTACTTAACCTCTCTATTATCTAGCTTTCTTCTCTGTAAAATGGTAATAGTGCCTTCCTCAGAGGCTGCTGTGAGAATTAATGTACCTAAAGCTTTAGTGTCTTAGTAAATATTTTATAATTCCTAGATGCTATTTATTAAAATTCTAAATATGAGTAGTGTTCCCAAGTGCATAATATAATCTTGGTCTTAACTGCTTTTCTTTCCTGAGGCTGAAGTGAACAAACCTTTTAATACCCCCCAAAAGTGGAAAAACACTATATTTACCCAGACAGCAAGGCTGCTGTCAGTTTATTGTTTTCCAGGATGATATCCTTTGAAGAAGCTTCTGACCTCATTTTTTTAGACTTTATTGAATTTCTACAATTTAAGAACTTGAAAGGGATATTAGGAATTGAACCCAGCTCCACTTATATGTGTGAGAAAAACGAGTCTCGAAGGACTGGCCCGGAGCTGGTGAGTAGAAGAAGCCCACCAAGAGGCTGACCCCAAGGAGGGCTTTCTTCTCCACCATCCTCAGTTGTTTTGTGCTGGCTGGTGCTTTGGGCATTGGCAACAAACTGCACTCTTTAGTTGCTAAATATTTCCTTTCTATTGTTTCTGTAAGTCAACAGCCATTTTCTACACCCAACCTCCTGTGCACACTTCTTTGCAAAACTGAAAGACTGGTTTTGCAGTTGTATCATTTCTCCTGGCGGTCCACCCCAGAGCTGAGCCAAGGCCCACCTCGGAGAGGCCCTGTGTGCAGCATTCAGGAGCTAGGCTGAAGGGGCGCGCTCTGCTCTTCTTCATTTTATTTAGGGTTAGCCCAGGTTTGCAGTCCATGACACATATTAATTCTTTTCACCTTCCCTTCAGTTCCCTTCCCTTCTGCTCCCTCCTCTTGGTCTCCTTCCTTCTGCAGAAGATCTAGCTCCCTCTTCCCTATTACATCTTTGATTTTGCTCTTTAATTTATGTATACAGCATCCAAAGACTTGTCCAGATAAGTTGGCTAATTCTCTGGACTCTGATTTTCAGCCTAGAGAGGAATATGACAAGTCCTACAGCAAAGAAGCCTGTCTTCCAAATGTATTTGATTTCCTGGTGCTTTTTCTTTTTTTTCTAAAAAGAAAAGTTTATTTCAGTTTATTTGAATCCTTGGAATCCAGTAATCTTTGGGATCTACTTTGTGGAATGCTAACTCCAGCCCTTTGGGATCTCTAAGGAGGAGCACAGGCCTGTCTGTACTCATGAGCGCTTTCTGTTAGACTTTAGATTTGAGAGAATTAGGCTGACTGGCTCATTTTAATCACATCTGGTCTGTAGTAGATGGTTTTTTTTTGTTTTTTTTTTTACAGGGATGGCACTGTAATACTTTCTTTCCATTTAGTACTATCTGCCAAGGATGACTTGGGCTCTCCTTGAAAACAGCCCGGGACAGAATGTGTCGACATGCTGAGATAAGGAGTAGCTTGCCAGGCCTTGGGCTCTGCGCTGTCTCCTCTGCAGCCGGCTGGCTCGCCGCCTTTATCCAGCGGGGGAAGCCTTGTGCCCATCTGAGGACATGTCTATTCCTAGCTCTTTGACGGTTTCACTCGCCATATCCCCTCTGTTCTGAACATGGGCAAAAGGAGATAAAGGAAGGTGATGAAATGTAAAAATGGAGTGCGGAATGCTCCAAGTCCAGAGAAGAAGCTGTTTTTTGCATGCCTGGTGTGTGCAGGCAGGAGAGGTACTTGGAGGCTTTGTAAATGGAACCCAAAGTCATTTCATTTCACAGGATAGAGAAGGGGGAAGCGAGAATGCAGTGTGAAATATGGGTTGCACTGAAAATGAAATCAAACACTGTATAACTTTAATATAATAAATTATTCTATAATTTATTTAGTAGGAGAGAAAAAATATAGCTTTGATTTTTTAAAAGCTTCTCAAATGTATGATTCTTTTTCGGTATATTTGGCCATTTACAAATAAAATAATAGTATCGATTTAGGCTTCGTGGGAAGTTATATAACTTGCCTTATTTTAAAACCGATGAGTTATGTTCATGGTATAGGAGATAAAGTGGCTTGGAATAAAGGATAAAATATAAACCACTCCCTTTCCCCAAAAAATATTCCAGAGGAGGACACATTTTGAATATATACTCCCTATTCCTTAAGTGACGTTTCATTGCAAAGGAAATTTTCATCATCACATGTTTCTGTGTCAGTTTTTTAATGAAAATGTGAGCCAATTGTCCTCACACTAACTTCCTATTAAAATTCATAATCCTTAAATTTGTATTTTTCTACTTAAAATGCCTTGACTTTAAAAACACTAGCTAATTCAATTTGCCTGTTCATTTCAAGTTGGAAATTAATGTTTGGCTTGAGGCTACATAGCTTTCTCTCATTAGATAGGACCGTCCAAAGAAATGTGAGTATTTCCAATACCTGAGACACTAGGATTTTCAAATATTGCTGAGATCTTAATCAAAACTCTATTGACTTCCTGGGAGTGGGGTCCTTTGAGAGAGAAAATAAGTCAATCTACCCAGTGACTAAGATACGTAATGCTGTGAGATGGTTTATTTCTGGAAGTTTAAAAAAGTGATGTTTCTGTAATTTTGTATTTTATATTTGCAGAAATCTATTTATTGAATTGTTCATGGTGCTATCCATATTAGTATTGAGGAATGAACTTATATTCTCAAGAACTGTTTCAACCAGTGAGCATTGCTTTCATGAAACATCCACATTTTAAGGGAGGACACATCTCTGAATTTAATTCACATCAGTTTAGTTTCCATTATACTGTACACTTGATGCTTCAAAGGCTATAATTATTTTAAATTATACAATATCAAAGTAAAGAAAATAACTAACACAATTTATGACATTGAATTGCATTCAAATAATTGTTATGGATGAGTGTGATTCTATTTCTTAATCTGAGCCTCCTAACTTCATAATAGAATGTAGATGTTATTCTCATTCTATAGATGGAAAAACTAAGGCTTGGAAACTATGACATGGCCAAGTTCGTACCACCAGTGACGGGCAGAAAATACAGCATATTCACCCTCAAATAAGGCTTCACTCCATGGTGGTTTTGGTCTTTTCTCGGATACTGTCTTCTCAGATAACCCTTCCCTGATAGGTTATCCAATAAATGCCCACCTCTTATCTTGCCTATGTGGTCATTTCCCAGCCCACTGGACTGTGGCATTTTCTCTATGGTACTTTGTCCTTTTTATTATAAGCTTCATGGAGCCCAGGACCTTCTTTGTCTTGTTCCAGTGGTGACCCTGGCATCCAGCATCATACAGATGCCTTTCCACCTCTGGCACCAGTGACTGAACATTTCTGTGGATACCTGTGATGTGAATCGTCGTGACTTTGTCTCATGATGGCCCACGATGGTGGGTGAGGCAGGATCTGATCAAGTGTGTAGTACAAGCGAATGTGTAATTTAAAATCTGCCAGCAGAACACACCAAATACATTACAGTCATTTGACTGCTCCGGAGCTGTGGCAGAGACCTGGACTGTGTCCAGCAGAGGATCTGCCCTGTGTGTGCTCCTTCATCTCATTTCTGGCATTTACTCCTGCCCTTCCTGCCCACCACCCTTTAAAAAAGCTCCAAAGTGTTCAAGCCCCCCTAGCACGTGTCACAGGGAGTGGGGCAGACGCGGAGAGTCCACTGATCATGGAGTTCGCACAGATAAAGGAAGGATATAGTTTGGAGAGGAATGCTGTAACTACAAAGTGCATCCTGAAGGCCATTTAGCTCACAATGAAGGTCTGTGTTTTAAAATAGCCCTATAACAAAGTAACTCCAGAGTTTTGGCAAGGGCTTCCACTATTTATAGAACTAAGTAAGGCATGTAAATAGCGCCCTAGTACCAGTTCTCCCTTGCCATAACCCCAAACTTACAAGAAGCCCTGTAATTATATTTTTCTACTTAAAAAAAAAAACTCATAGTAGCCATTATCAGTTTAACCGTGCGGAAGCTCAGACCGAGATTTCTTTTTTAAATGCATAGTTTTGATTTTCAACAGCTGCACTGGGTCTTTAATCATATATTATCTTTATGAAGCCTTTTTCTAACATATGTTAATTGGCTGTTTTCTGTGACAAATTATGAGCTCTTACTTTGATGAGGTTCAATTGCAATCATGTTGGAGTCGAGTACGGAGAGTTTCCACCCCTGCTGGCTCCTCAAACCACTACAAACATCCTCGCGTCACGACAGTGCTGAGTAATGGCAGGATTTGGGCTGGCTGATTTCGCTACAGATTTTTTTTTCTACAGGATATTTTCAGCTTCTTTGTACTAAATCTGTTGCAGGGTTTGCCCTTTTTAGCAGAAGCATGCTCTAAAATTAACATCAAATCTTTTTGGAGATTACTATAATACAGTGAGAAATATTTCATAATACCACACCCCTGCGTCTGTTTTGGTTTACTAAATTTTAGTGCATTTATTACAGTTTTTTCAAGTCCGTCAGCAGTGAGTTTAATAAGTGTTTTCTACATCATTGCCATTTTGTAACAAATAATTTGAATTTTCCTCTTTTGAGGGAAAATGCTACTTATGGAGTAGATGATCAAATATATATTCAGGTATAATAAAAACTGGTTGTAACTATTTTTTCTGGGTGTTACCAAGTATATTTGAATTTCTAAAATGTTATTGTACAGTATTTCCTTTGTTTCTTTGTCGTTATATCTATTGGCCAAGCAATAAACAATGGTTTTATTGTAATAAAGTAATAAAACAATGTTCCACAAGGTAAATGTCCCATAGGGTGTATGATAACATCCATTCCAGTTCACTGTCCTAATGTCAACTTTTAATGTGTGATTAGGAAGAGCAGAAATGTTCTAACCCATCTGCTCTGAGAACTGTTGACACATAGCTTGCATCAAGTACCAACAGATGATCGATGATAACTATAATTAGACTAGATATCAAAGTGACAGTGAAGTTGTTTATATTTCCAGGCAGGTAACCCAGGTAACTGAGTAATGCCTTCATTACCTGTGTTAAACACAAGTCAGAGTGGGGTTAATTTGACTCTTTCTCCCTTGATATCTAAGGTTAAGGGTTCTAGGTAAAGCATAGCGTGTCAGATTTCCATAAAGGTATTCAAGCTGAGAATAAGATGAGCCAGATGTGAGGAGCATGTCCTCCTCCTCAGAAGTCTGTTTTTAATCAGTCATCTCCCTGGAGTCACGCACAATGAGCTCTAATCCTGAGGCTACCTGCGCCTGTAGGAAGGCCTGAGAACATCATTACAGAACTTGCAACTGAGCATATGTGAAAAAATTAAAGCAGAAATTAAGGCTAAAAGAGGTTAACTTCAGAAGTCTTACTTTGGTATGGCTTCTTTTACAGAGAGGCAAAAGAGACAATTTCAGATGTTAAAAAAAAATTAAACCTAACTTCTAAATGGAGATGCTAATGAAAAGTTATTCCTGATTGACATTAACCAGTACTGTTTAAATTTGCATGCCACTTTGAGAATGTACCTGGGGGTCAGTGTCAGCACAAGCAAATGAATGTCAAGTGTCCTTGTCCATAGTGGCCCACAGTGATGAGAAGAACTTCAGATGGCCTGCAGGGTACTTCCGTGTGGCGGCAGTCACATGATGCACTGTTACTGAAGCTGGTGTGCGCAAGGAAATGAAACTGCACTTGCTAAGACACATACTTAATTGGCTTTAAGAAAATAAACCAAGGTGAAGAAGCACGTGTCATGAAACAGAGAGCTTGGCACTTGACTGTGTGGAAGCCCGTGAGCCGTGTGGCTTAATTGGGGCCAGTTGTGATCATTTAATGATTGCTGTCAGAAGATCAGGTTTAATTCTCCTTCTAAGAAGACCACAGTGGGATAGAGTTAAACAAATTGTCATCCGAGGGTTCAGATGAACAAAACCTTAATTAGGTTGATTAGGATGCTGTGAAAGAGAGGAGATATTAAAAAATTGATGAATCACTGGATTCCATGTCACACCCTATATAATAGCAATCTTCTGTATTTTGAGAGATATTATTTATGGCATTTTGAATATCACGTGCATTGCCATTAAGGTCTTATGTAAACTTTCTACATGTCTAAAGTTTAAAGATAAAATAAATGACATTCAGTTTAAATAGGAGATGACTTATCGAGCATTTTCTCCTTAATAACAAAAACACAGCAGGAGAACGATGGAATTTCTTCCCACTTTAAGGCCAGCTTTAAAGGTAAATAATTTGCAAAAATAGTGACAGAAGCAAGAGATTTTTCAAGGACGTAATTTTCAATATTTAATGTAATTTAAAAACAGAGCATAAGCTTTTGCTAAAATGTCGTTTTAACCATTTATATCATAATCTCAATAATATGATTATTTACTGGTGATAATACTCAGGACTACCCAGGTGTCTGAAAGTGGACCCTGATTGTTTTATCTACACATTTGGAAAGACCAAAATGCATGTTCCCACACACACAAATAAGCTTCTAGAAGAAAATGCTTCCATTTTAATCATGAAACAGGAGATTAAAGGTTAAAGACTGGGAAAATAGCGAACATTCTCTTTTCCCAGACAGGATCATGTGATCCCTGGGAATTCATATTTTTGTCATAACGAGATGAAAATGTGCAGCCGCACCATGTCCCACTCCAAGCCTACCTTGCTTTGGAGCCTGACCATTCTCCTTCGCTCCTGGTGGTACTGTACAGTGCATAACAAAAAATCCAGCTGCATACGCTTGTGGAGAGGTTACAGCTGGGGAGCAGAACACAGTCTGCTGTGCTAAATCCAAAGTAGCTCTTACTTTGAGCTGAATTCGGCGCGGGCTTTACCTTGTGGTGAGCGTGGCCGCAGCACTAAGTACTCTGCACAACGTGGTGTCTGCCTGTTGTGAAAAATTAGGAAAACAAAGACATGATAGAACCCTGCATTAATTACTTAGTCTGATGTGGAAATGCTAAAATCTGTGATGTGGTTGCACAGCATGAGGTTTTTGACATATTTAGACCATTTGGAGTTTATTTTGGCGTGGGGAATGCAGAATGCTGTTTTAGCCTCAGTGGGGGAAATGCCCAGAACAGACTATGGCCTGGTGATTATGACAGAGGAGCTGCGTTTCCCGTGTGCTTGTTACATCGTTCACAGTGTGATGCGGGTGTCCAGAGGTGGGCATCTCCTAAATCCGGAACTGTGTAAATAAAATGATTTATGTAAGTGATAATAATGGAAGGTTAGGCCCACTTATTAAATTAATTGCAGGGGTTTTCAAAACGAGTTCATTTTTAGCCTTATTATATTTCTGACATACATTTCATCTCTTTTTGTCCTTGGGGAGAGATATTAAAGTAGGACTAGAAGCATTAACAGAGAGTTTCCAGCAGCCGTGGTCACTGGGAAAATTGATATATTTCCCTAGCTATTTCTACTTTTGCAGCCTGAAGCTCTTCCATGGCTGACACTTGAGAGAAACTTCTTCATTTTTGTAACACTGTCAATTAGTCTTCATATAGCGACTATTGTGAAAGATAAATGAAGCACTGTCTTTTAGAAGTTGCTCATCATTAGCTTTGTACAGTGAGTTCTTCATGGTATACCTAAGGACGACAGTGTTCCCTTGATAGTCTTACTCAGCGATGGCGAACCTTTTAGAGCCTTCAGTGATGCACACAGCCCTCTGTGGCACATGTGCTACCAAAGGCCTCTTAACTTCATAATATGGCTTTCAATTTATGTCCTCAAACCAAAGCAGTCTCACGGGTTGTAAGCCATGCTTCTGGTCACTGCTGTATCTGGTGATTCATATACAGTACCATATTGAATGACCATAGCCATCCTGCAATGAAAAGATATTTCCTCAACTTTAGGTAGGAAAAGGAAACAAGAGTAGCGAAGAAGTCCATCATCAGGCTACAGTTACCGGTGTCTAAGTACCAAGCTGGAATTCAAACCCTAAGCTTCCTGACTCCCAAATCCACTCACCTTCCACAATTCTCAGTGTAGATCATTCTTATTCCATAAGAGAGATGTTATCTATATAGTATAGTAAAGGGTTTCATCGAGGCTACCAATATATCTGTGTAAAATTTTTAAAAAGAAAAATGTTCTTAGAGGTAGTCATTTTAAAAAGAGGCAAATTTTAATAAATTATCTTGGTTAATCAAGTAGCAGTTACTAGCTACCTACTACTGTCTGCCTGGCATTGGATAAATACTGGGGATACAGAGGGGAAACAAAATCAGTTTCTACTGCAGCAGATGATACAAAGAAGGGGGACTTGTTGCTATGCAACGCAGGACAGAGGACTTAATCTGCAGACAGGGACTGTTTCCTTAGGAGGTGAAACCTGAGCTGAGATCAAACAAACGAAAAGTTAAGGAACCACAGTAGACAAGGAGGAACATTCCAGGCAGGAAGAATTGTATGTGCAAGTGCCCTGTGGTGGGAAGGGATCTGGCAGGTGTGAGGAGCTGAAAAATAGCCAACTTTATTTATTTTTTGTATGTGTAATGGTATGTGACTGAGACTGGAGGATGACTCAGAATTCATCAGATTTTGATACGCAATTGGAGGCAATTGGGAAAATGACTTTGTGTTTGGCATGATGGTACTCTGCAGGTGGAAAGAATGGCCATTCTTTTATTATCCTTAGGAGAATGGGTCTTGGCTATGTAACTTAAAAATGAACGGTTTGCATTCATAACTAGAGTGATAGAACATGCCATAATATACACAGAGCGCTTAGAGAGAGATGAAGTGGCTTTCAAGACCAATGAAATATTCCTCAACCCATGATGTAGTCAAGCACCAAAAAGCATAATAATTCATTTATAGCGTTTGAAGCTGAGAGTAGCTCATAAGGGAAACAGGGTGAAAGTTCTGCTGTTCTTTGTAAGCGAAGTATAATTGCACACCTCATATGTCTTTCAAACAAATCCTAAAGTAGAAAGTTAAATATATCTAAATGCAACAGAATGAGCAAGGTGTTTCACTTACAATATAATCATTTAATTGTTGGAATCAGTAACACCAGGCTTGCAGCAACTGGTTTTAGGATTATTTTTTGCCTTTTACCAAGTGCCCCACTTCTATTTATTTAAGTGTTATTTCTTGTGTGCTGTAGCGTGCTTGATCTTCAGCACTGGGGATGCTCATGTCAGTGAAAATGTAAAGCACTGAAAAAATTATTTGCTAATATGAATAAAAGAAACCAGAATCCTTTCTTTGCAAATTCACATCACATTTTTCACTGTTTTATCCTTATTCATGGGCTGTTTTTATTTAAGTGACTGCATTGTACTTACTGTAGCAAAATACATGCTTTGCAAAGATAATTTTAGCAGAAGAGAATTAATTTCTTCCCACATCTTTTAATGTGGCATGGCAGTCTCACTGTATGATCAAAACACATAACTGAAGGTTATGTTTAATTTCTAAATCAAAGTGTTGTGGGAAGATGATTGAAATCTGATGATGAGTCAGACCCACTTGATACTTGTCTTTCTTCCTACAGAAAGTTTATGGTAGTCTGCCGTTTCCACGTTAGAAAGAACTCACTAGTCTAGTCGGGAGATCAAACTAGTTTCACTGCAGACTGAAAGTTTGTTTGTTACTTTGCTTCCCAGTTTAAATTTCAGAACCTGGAGACACTCAGTTACGTGAGAATCTCTTTCTCCCCAATGTAACATTTTAAAAATATCGGGACATACAAGTAATCAGTGTGTTTTACCAGCAAACATTGATTTTTTGGAGGGAGACAGTTTACATGACTCAATTGTTTAGCAGAAGTTATAATTTACATATTTTAGCTCTTTGCTTAGGTAGGATTCTTCATTCGTCTCAAAGGGTAAATTCAGACCACATGGTAACATCAAGCACATAAGGTGTTTTTTGGTAAGGAATTGTAGATACTCATTGATCAGATTATTTTTTATTTGTTTTATTTTTATTTCTTGTAGTGATCATAGCGAAACACTAACATAGACCTGAAATGGTTTTTTCCTTAGGTGTTTTAAAGATAGAAATTAAAAATTGGGACCCCTGTCTGGATTTCCTTCACTGTCCCTTATCTGAACTTCTCCAAGGCCTGAGTGTGGGGAGAGCGGCCCCGTGCACTCAGACGGTTCTGCTCAGAGAAGGAAGTGGAGAGTTTTGGTTCCCATTTTGCACTTCTGGAACAGTTTAGGGAAGGAAGCACCTTTACACCTTTTATTGTTCGTGGTTGCTGACATCACATCCTTCCCTGACCAGTCTGTGCGTGTTTCCTGCCATTCTGTCAAGATTCTTCTGTGTTGCTGGGAGGGATTTGTTGGAGGGAGGGAAGGAGGGGCTGAAGGAGTGCGGAAAGGGGGAGGGGAGGCCATGTCCCTGGGGACCTCGCTGGACGGAAGGAGCCCTGGGAGAGGGAGCTGCAGCACCTGCCCAGCTCCCGAGCCACTGTGCCTCTGTCAGCTAGTGCCGAGCTCACAGTGAGCAGAGGCCTACCGTAATGAAGTTCCCCTTTTAGTAAGCAGTCTGATTTTCTTTTTCTTTTATTTCATTGGGTGAAAAGCAAAAAAAATGCAGAAGCCTGTAGTTCTATACACTGTAACTATAGTGAGGTTTTTTTTTAATTACCGATTGTTTATATGTAACTGTCATTTTCCAAGAATGGTGCTTTCACGTGGAAAAAAGTAGCGGAAAGGCTGCTAGAATTATCTTAAGCATATGGTTGATTGTACATAATGAAAGTTCTCAGCATAACTTGAGTTTCTACTACAGGTAGTTCAGCTATTACATTCTTTTTATATATGTGCAAAGCCTTTTAACATATTGCTAAGGTTATATAAATCTCTCTGCCTCTCTAGACCTCTTATAAATCAGTACTCAAAACCGACCTTACAATATAGATTTTGGGTAAAAATTGGGTTAGAGAAATAGTTACACTGAGTAAACAACTTGTGAGCTATCACTGATCTTCCTCATTTTTTGAATATTTACTGACAGCCTTGAAATGTAGTGACCGTAATCAAATGTTCCGAGCCACATGTTTCATACATATTTTACTTCACAGGTTCTCAGTCCTGTAACCACCATATATCATTGTACATGAGGACTTTATACCCATTTTACATTTTTATAAATGTTCAGAAAGCAGCTCCTCAGGAAAAACGAATTTACACAGAAAACAAAAACATCATGTAATTCTATTGAAATTTAACCTTTTTGTCTTTCTCCATTGCCTTACATATTTCCAAAAGGAAAAATATATTGAATGGCATTGTTATCAGCCTCTCTCTATATATATACATATATATAAATATAATATATATTATATTTATATATATGCATACATTCACACATACATTCTTTCTGACCAAAGATATCCCATCATGTTTTTAGGAATTTTTTTTTAAGTCTGTGCTCTGCTCTTTTTTAAAAAAAGCATCTTGTTGCAAAGTTGTAAAATCCAGGGTAGTGATACAGACACACTCTCTTGGCTTGATTGACCAGGAACTAGCTCTGCCTTTCTGAAGACTTCTCCAGGGACGTCTCGCTACTTGTTTGGTTATTTGCATTTTGAGATCAAGGTCTGTAGACATTCTCATCCCCTCTGCCTCCTCAGCACACTCTAATCTGTTCACCCTGACCTTCCACCTTAACGTGAGTGAGCACTGAGGCAGGCAGAGTCAGCCTCCCAAGCCTCAGCTAAATGAAAGGAAGGGAAATGTCCCACATGGGTTTACTGTGGCTTCATGGGGTGGCTTTTCTGAGATAGAGAAAGCGTGATTGTTTCTGTGGGGTCCTGCAGTGCATGGAAATCATCTAAAGTGATGCTTGCTTCTCAGGTAAGACTAGCAATCACAGAACAGTTGCCTACTTGAGTGATACTAAAAGATAGACAGTGTTTGACGGTATCAGATATATGACACAATTGTGCTTTTGAATTTTCCAGATTTTAATGGGATTTTAATATATCTTCCAGTAAATGTTTTTATGTGTCTTTGCCAAATGTGTGTTATTTATGCATCTTTGTAAAACTTTTGAACTATTTTTCCAACATTTAAAAATGCAGCCTGAGTAATCATCTTTGATGAACACTGTGTGGCCATGCTGTAACTCCATGTAAATTCTGAGAGACATAACTCAGCTGAAGTTTAGTAGAAAGGCAATGGTTAGAGAATGGATAGTCTTAGGCAGTGCCTAATCCACCAGAACTAATTATATCATAATAGCTTCTGCAATTAGATAATCACCAAAACTTACAGTAAAAAAAAATTTACTCAAGGTGACAGAGAATTTAGAAATTAAATTTTAAAAATCAAAAGGCAGCTGAGGATCAGAATGAATATCTAACAGCCTTCCTGTTCCAAAGAACCTTGAACTAAAGCCAACTGATCTATTAAATAGCCAGGACGTTGGTTTAGCATTACACAATACACGTGGGAATTTATCAGGTCCGTTGTCAGACACCGACTAAAATAAACAGGGAAGTTCTGAGCAGTGTGTGTGGCAGTTGTATTCACTGACATAAGAGGAGATAAAAGAATTGAAGCTGTTTGCAAATGAAGAGACCACGTGGAATGTTTTCTTGTTCACTTCCACGTTTCATAACAGTTCACCTTCATTTGCTCAAATACTTTCAGATATAATTCAGAGCATTGCAAAATATATGTACTTCTAATATTCTGCATTCTTTGGGTTTCTCTTAAGTAATTGACAATCATTTCTTTAATTTTCTTCATAACCTAGATCTCTCCAGTATATGAAATTGAGCTCCTGTAATTTTGAATGTTATCCCAGAGATTATGATTTTTTTTTAATTTAGAAGATATATAGTCTGTTGTAAAGATCTAACTGTAAATGGAGTGATAATCTTATTTTTCTGTATCTTTTATCTATCAGTGTTATCTTTTTGATTCCTGTTTTCAACATGTACAGGAAAAGATCTCACTATTGATAAATGCTTATAAGATGAAATATCCCATGTTATTTTTACAGTGTTCGCATAGCAGTGATTTTTTTAATGAGATTAAAGGCTTTAGATTTAAATTAGTTGACATTTACAGATATCAAATAGCACTTTCACAATGGTCCATCTTATTTGCATAACTAGGGACGTTATCACCCCTGCTGTCAAAACACGAGATTGTTTTCCCTTCAGAAATGAATTAGCTGCCCTACTTAGCATACACAGGTACATGAAGGTTCATTAACTCTCTGATTTAGGTAATTTTTCATAACGGAACGGTGAATTGTCACCTAATTTCATTAAAAAATATTAAGAAACTCTACCAAAAAATACATTTCAAGTGTTGGGCTCTAAAGCACAGTTTTCATCATTTAAATGACTTGTTAAATTACTTATGAGGTTATTTTAATTATAAAAACAAACCATCCCTACTTGATATGCTCCTACATATGTGATACCATGTACTTTAAATAGTTATTTTAATTCATGTCATTGCTTTTCTTCCATGTAGTGTATTTCCTTGATGGCATTAGAATGTGCTAGATCTTATGAAACTGGCTTGGCTGTTAGTGTTATTTACATTTTCTTTTTTGTTCAGCAGGAACGAATGCAGGAATTTGGGAACTGAGCTGTGCAAGTGCTGAAGAAGGAAATTTGTTTGAAGGAAACAGGAAAGAGAAAGAAAAGGAAGGAAAAAATACATAATTTCAGGAACGAGAGAGAGAAGAAAAACGGGGACTATGGGGAGAAAAAAGATTCAGATTACGAGGATTATGGATGAACGTAACAGACAGGTGAGTGAGCTCAGCTCTCCTTTGTGCCTTTGTTTAGAGAGATGATGTTATGACACTTTCTCCACATATGGGAAGGGCACTAGAAGCACTGTAAACCAGTGAACATCCACGATGAGAAGTTTTGTGAATTAATTGAAAGTCTCTTACGTGTAAAGGGAGAAAAAGTTCCTTAACTGTTAGAAATATAGTCTAGACATTCATGATTATTCACTTTTTCCTTCAACATGAATTTTAAGTGGAAGCTGTACTTGTGTGACATGAACAGCTTAATAAGTAGGAGTTAATAAGCATAGCATTACTCTCTTGCATGCATCACCAAACAAAGATTTTCTTATATTCATGGGAATGAGGCCTTTTGTGGTCGTCCATTTAAAAGTTTACAATATAGGCAAAGACTCTGTCTAAAAATGACTTTCACTCTTTTCACCATAAAAGAGACTTTGAAATATATCCAAAACTTTTAAAGATTTTACTGACAACAAAACAAAGAAAATACCCACACAAAATACTAGTAACACAAAAAATATAGGCAAAACCTTTCAGTTAATTCATTCTTTAAATCCTGAATTTTATTAACAGAGGCAGATGGTGTTAGAAATTTTTTCTAGAACTCCATTGGTAATGTCTGCATGATACAGTTAATCAATTCTGAAGACTTTACACATCCAAATGTTCAGTTCAGGGTTAAAGGCTGTACATCAGGAGTGCCTGAGCATGGACTCATTTGTCTTTACACTGAGGAAGAGTGGATTTAGTTATGCTGGGTATGGGTAACTGGGTGTTTGTTCACATCCTTATTAATGTGGAACAAGCAAATAGTCACTTTAATGTTAGATAGCAAACTATGGCCTTGGGAGAGAATGCAGGACTACTGGATCCTAACAATTGTGTGAACAGGTATTCTATGGCCTCAGAGAGAAGACTGCTTTGCTCCTTGCTCATTTATACTGAAGAAGGCTAATGATAGCCTTTGGGTGGCCCACCAGACTGTATACCTCTAGTGGAGACCGTCCTCTCTCTCTCCCTGTGGTCCCTTTTTATTTTCCTGAACCTGCAAAGGAGACTAGAATAGATTCATTTCCTTTCTGTAAATTCAGTGTTGTTATATATGTAAGTTATAATGAAAAGAAGTTGTTATTTATGCCACCAAGTCCAGTAAGCCGTTAAGAACCAAGAAGTTTTTCATGGTTTTCAAGTTTATTTTCCTTTATATCATTATATATTGTGAGGTACATGGGACTTGTACTTGGCTGAATTGAGCTAAAGGATAAATAATACTAAGAGTTATGATGGATTCCTTCAGTTTTTTCAAACATATTATTAATTGATTCAGATCAAGGCAAAAAGCTATATATCTACCGGTATTAAGACACTACTTTTCAATCAGTTTATAGCTTGTAATTGACATTAAAAATGAAATACTGAATATTGTGTTCCATTGAATATTCTGACCTTGTTATTTGGACTAGAACCTGTTTTGGAATTAGTTAAAAATTACATGTGCTACGCAAGCACAAGGACCCGAGTTCGATTCCCAGTACCAAAAAAAAAAATAATTACATGAATTCACTTTTACACATTATTAATAATACTGGTCATTTTTTGATTTGTGAGATTCATTAATATCTTCCTTTTATTTGCAATGATAGAAGAAAAATTTTGTGGGCTGAATTCATGAGCTTCTATTATGCTTTATAAACTAAATCTCACATGGAGATACAAGAATTTGAACACTATGCTTTTAGGCTAACAAATGAACTTTTAAATAAGTTTAGATATAGCTACATATAGTGTTACTCTCAGCTATGTTAAAAGTCATAATAATTTTGGGAAAAGAAAAAAGTATCTAAATCCACTTTACTTTTTTTCTGGTATCGTGGATCGAACTTGGGTCCTTGGACTCACGCAGCAGGCAGCGAAACCACTGAGCTAAATCCCCAGCCCTCCACTTTCCTTTAAATCTTAAAGATGAATTATTTGATTTTATTCTGTAAGGCTTAGGATCTAGTTATTCTTTTCTTCACTGGAAAGTTACAATAGGCCCTGTAATTTAGTACTCTTAAATGGAGTTAGTAAAGTTGAAAATTCCCACATTTAAATAAATATTTCAGTGATCATTGTTAGGTGACTGTTGACAACTTTTAAACAGCTGTTACATCTTGATGTTTGTTATGTTCACCTCTCACCTCCTCTGAGAATGGGTCAGAGAGTCATTTGGGAGGGGGTCCCAAATATATAGGTCACCTCTGATAAAGCCAGCACATCATTTGGAGGCCACCCTCATCCGGGCATCCTTTATGCTGTGTGTTCACGTGTTAAAAAGAAAAGTGTTTGGTGCTTTGCCTTTTTTGAAGTTGCCTGCCCCACTGTAGACGGTCCTGGGAAAGTTCACACAATGCCCTTCTGTCATCTTTTCTTAAGTCACAGAGACTGCTCTGCTACAGCACAGCGATGATGTATTTGTCTGCACACAGAGGGAGGGTGTGTGTTTACCAGACAGAGAAATACTGGCTTACAGTGAGCCAGAGTATCACAGCACTGATGGGATAAGCTGAGAAGTATCACTGTTGGAAAACAGCAGGGCTATTTGTTTAAACTGAATTTTGCCTTTATTATTTAGAAGGGAAATAGGGAAAGGCTAAGGTTCTGAAACTCCAGTTGTCTCCACAAAATAGTTTAGGCGAGGATAAAAATTAACAGCTTTTTTGTGTTTAGTTCCTTTCAGTTTCCAAGTTTGTAAACTCTACTTTTAAAAATTTCAGTCTAAACAAGATGGCTTTCTTAAGCAACTATGCAGTAATAAAATCCCAAGTTGTCAGATTCTTACAGGTATGTTCGGGCAGCTTAATGAAGTAGGTACCAAATATGTTCCAAGAGCTCCATGCACATTATTTCATTTAATCCTTAATTATCCCATTTTATAGCTGAATAATTTGTTTATTTACTAAATCAATAAATCTTACTAGTCAGCACTGTGTCTAACACTAAGTGTTCAGTGATGAATCAGAATTCCACCCAGATTACTGTCTGCCACCAGGTGAGCAAGTTCTCTGTGAAAGACAGAGGAAATATCTGGGGCCTTTCAAGGTGCGCCTGCTCCTCAGCTCGTCCTCAGGAGCTTGATTGCAGCTGTACACAATATATAAATGAGTGAATGTGTCGAATAAACCCTTACTTACTGCCAAAACCAGAAGTGGGTTGGATTTGCCCTGTGAGCCATAGTTTGCGAAGCCCTGGTGGAATAAAACAGGTATCAACTATGGAAATGTGTAGCAAAAATTTCAATCACGTGCTAGGAATGAAAATATCAAGGTACAATGAAAGAAGAGGAAGGAGGCATTGTATTTACCCCTAACCCCAACGAAGGACTAAAAGGTAGGAGGTAAAGATTAGTTTAGGCAGGCGACGGCTTTACGGAAGGAACTGAGTTTGCAAAGCTTCTTGAGAGAGGAAAGGGCTGGCTAAGGACCCAGTGGTAGGACGGCAGGACTTCTTGAGCCTGGTGGATGGCATTAGAGAGAGACCAGGGAAGACAGAGCTAGGCAGAGCCCAGATCCCACAGGATTTGAAGGTCCTCTTCAGTCCTGAATAGCTGGCCAGATATCATGTGGTTACTACAGCTGGTGGCCAAGATCTGTCGTGTTCACAACAACACGTGCCTTTCTCAATAGTGCGCCTGTTATAGTGGCCGAGAGCGTGGATTTGTGTCCTTGTTTTTCCTAATTAAATTATGCTGCACCCAATGAAGTATAATGGCCAAGAGCACGCTTTAGAGATAAACAGATCTGGCAGTTCTACCACTGACTGATTGGGTGACCCTCCAACAAGTCACCCAACCCCTCTGAGCCACATCAGTTCCCATATGAGTAGGGCAAATATTCAAAAAGGTTTCATACTTTGTAAGTCTAAAGCACCAAACACGTTATACGGGCTTTAGAAATTTACCTATCAGCTGCTCCTCTAAGACTTGTGTGTTTTGAAACATTAGCTCTTACAGTTGATGTGGTTTCTATCAAAACATCTCCTATATGTGTAGCATACTAAAGAATGGTATCTGAACCTTCATTTCAAGAGAGCTTCACCTTGAGAGTATTGGGAAGATAAAAGGAAAGATGGAACAGGGCCGGGGATTTAGCTCAGTGGTTCCAGCGCCTGCTTTGCAAGCGCAAGATCCCAAGTTTGATCCCTGGTACCAAAAAAACCCCTATGGAACAGAGTAAGCCAAGTGTGGTGGCACTGGCCCTCAATCCCAGCACTCTGGCAGGCTGTGGCAGGAGGATCACAAGTTAAAGCCAAGCCTGGGCGGTGTAGTGACTTCGACAGACCTCGTCTCAGAAATAAGCTAAAACCTTAAAAATGGCAGACATGTTGCTCAGTGCATAGGCCTTGCTTGGTTTAATCCTCAATTTCTCCATCTGTATTTTTTCTTTTAACCCTTAAAGTACCTCCATAAGTTAAGTTAATCACATAATTTCACCTTATGTCATATAGTGGGTATTTTTAATTATTGGTGCCTGAAACAGATTTTGAAATGAGTTTTGGCCTAACAGGGCTCTTTTTACCAACAGAATATAATTAAAATTGTGTTATATTAAGAATGATATATAAAAACGAGGCATGCTTAGCTAAACTTGTTTATTTGTATGTTTGTAGTCAAAATGTTCAGCTTTCCTGCTTTGAAACGAATAGGAGAGATAAGCCCAAATTTATTTGTGTGACTGATAAAAAAGCCATTTTAATATTTGATTATAAGGAGGAAATATTTGCACTTAACAGAAATTAGGGCCCAAAATAATAAGTTAAGGGAAAATACATTTATTTAAATACTTTAACTTTTGTTCCATCAGATCTGGAATATTTTTTGCCACCAAACAAAATTTCATGTGATTATCCATGCAACAAACTAAAGAGAATTAGCAACATTCTCCTCTTGATAGAATGGGAGAATCTCTTATGACTAAAAAGAATTCAGAATTCATAGATGTTAAATTTTCTCACATTTCTTCTTCTGATCTATTTCTGATCTATTTCTTTATGTGACTCATATATGAAAGGAACTAGGGAAAGAAGTTGGGAAAATGTGTTCATTGTGGAGGTAGCTTCTGACAGTTTCCACATGCTGACATTTGTCAGCTGTATCTAGTATACTCTGCACTGCACTGAAAAAAAAAGAAAGTATAGTGAGTGATTTCCTTAAGTGACTCTTTGAAAAGAAAAAAACTAATTTTACTCCTCACTTTCTCTTTTCCACATTTTCAGTTTTTAAAATTTTAGCTAAAATTTCAAAGGAAACTTTAACATAACTTTCCTTTAAGTTAATACCCAGAATATCAGCAAATAAAAGTTAATTATAGGGCCTGGGGATTTAGCTCAGTGGTTCTGCCGCCTGCCTCGCAAGTGCAAGGTCCCGAGTTCCATCCCTGGTACCAAAAAAAAAGTTAATTATGATTTTAAATTTGTGCATCACAGCCTAACACCCTAATGTAATGGCTGGAACTGAGGCAGATTCACTCTTTAAATGGGTCTGGGTAACTGAGAAATACAAATTAATTGTTTTGAGAAAAACTTTGATAGAAGGTCTGTACTGTGACCTGCAGAACAGAATGACACAACTGCACTGTCAGAGGCTCTGCACTTGCCATTTCCACTCACAACTTCCAGGGGTGTGGGTGTCACTGTGAAGGTTACAACAGTTACCCTCGCTCCTCAAGGAATACCTGAAATCTGTTTCAGATCTAAGGACTAAGAAGTTCAGGCAGTGCCAAAGTGTTTGTTTTTCTGTCTCTAGGCAGTAAGCCGTGAAATACCTCATAGTGATGATCGTGCTCTTTTTGAAATATCATTTCTGCACTTGGATTAAAAATTGTACTGAACTCATTTTATATAAATTAAGTTGGGGTGTAGCAAGGCGATATACTAAGACATGTAGTCCATCTCAGGACTGAAGTGGGGTCCCTTCTTAGCGGTTCCCTCACACATAAGTTAAATCATTACTCTTAAAAGAACTAGGGGGAAGATGCTTATATTCAGAATTGAAATATTAATGATTGAGAAGATTGGAAAAGAAAAACAGAAGCAAAACAAATGGCCTAAATTTTACTTTCAAGAGTTTCCCCCCCAAAAGCAGTAGCCAGGTTGACCACATGCCTGTTGAACAGGACATCAGACCACTGGACACATAAGATCTCATTTTGTATTTATTTAAACTATTCCTTTATTGCCGAAAAGATACTGTCTCAACTGCTGTCAGATGTAGTCACTAGCTTTCCTTTGATAGGAAATCCAAGAGAGACCACAATAGTCACAAGGAAGAGGATGTCTCCTCCAGAACCGTGTCACTTGACAAGAGAAGTAGAGTCTTCCTTGAAGTTGAGGGCTTTGGGATGTTTCATTGTTTCAGTTGTAATTTGTGTGTCCCGTAGAATTTCTCTTCAAAACGGTAGTTTTAAAAATTCTGTTGCTATTTCTTGTGTCTCAGACACCTTGTGCAGAAAGTTGACCTGGAGCAGCCACCTCTCCCCGGTGAATATGTGCACACACCGTTCTGTTTGAGACGAGTCACTTTTTGCGTTGCACATGCACAAACTGTGACATTGCAGTGCTGAGAAACCACACTAAAAATATTAGCTCTGTAAATAGGCCACATAAACCAACAGGTCTCTTAAAAACTGTAGATTAAAAGACAAGATGCTAATTGTCTCAAAGCCATGTCCTTTGCAGTCAGAATTTCCTTTAATTTAAAAAATTATTATGGTGAAAATATTTTTTACATTTACATCCCATTGTAGTCTTAACTACTGAAGATAATTTGGAAACATTTATTCTAAGAATAATGGCTTTGGCAAAAAAAAAAAAGTAACAAAATGGAAGCAAAGTAAAATTCCTTAATTTGCAATGTGTATTTGTGTTTCTCTTGAAATATGTTGGACCATTAATAGCAATAAAAGAAGCAATTTGAATGTTTGGAAATGTGACGTTTAATTTTAAATTGGAACATGTTCACTTAAGAAATCACTAACATTTGAATAACATTTCAACAAATGTAACTGTTTGGAAACTACAACCAAGACAGCCTCCTGCCTTCTGTCTTGCAAGGATTGATTTGGAAAGCCCTGAGGGAGAAAATACTGGAGTTCGGAGGTAAAACTGAAGCCATTGTGGAAAGGAAGAAGTTACACTCTTCCTGTTATGACAGGAAGACAGAGAGAAATGTGCTTCCTGAGCTTGCAGTCAGCAGGGAATGAAGCATCCTTTGACCTTTACTTTAGGTACATTTTGGCTTTGTTGAACTAGTAAACATGTTTTTGCCCCCAAAATATTAATCTGTTTTATTTGATTCATTTTAGTTTGAAATTATGTATCTCATGTAATGAGGTGTAGAAACAAAGGTATTTATTTTATGAATGCTTCTAGAGATTGAGTGTAGAATGTAAATCAGCCCTTAACAAACCAACCTGACCTGAACAACACAGATAAAAAAAATTTCAAACATACTGCATTATCACCTTCTTTTTTAAAAACCAAAGCATTCCTATGCTTAAAAATAAACCAGCCACAGTGAAATCTTTTAAATCCTGATGAAGTTAGTAATTTTAGATCAACTTTTTCTTTCTTCGTGTAGACAAATATCAGAAATCTACAGTCACAAATTTAAACTCCAAGACAATGTTGAGTCTGTTAATAAATAAATGCACTCAATTAGTTGTGACTTAATCCATCATTCATTGTTTTTCCTCTAAGCACTGTGCATTGCATAAGACTTAAATTTTTATTTTGAGGTCTGGGGGTGTTGACTTAGAGGGAAGAGCTCACTCGGTCCTGAATTCCATAATGTAAGCTCTTTATTTTAGTCCTTTTGTCATGGTCAGAACTTTAGGAACTACTGCTTGAAAATCTTTTGGAAATGCAACTGTATTTCAGGGAAACAGAGCTCAGTTTGCTTGAGGCTAACGAGGACAATGGTCCTCTTTGCAGAAGAACACGGCTGCTGTCTCATCCTCGCACGTTATGCTGGAGGGCTACAAGCACATGGTAGCAGTCTGCTTGAAAGAGGCCCTCACTGCTCTTTAAAGAGCCTTTCATTTGTGATGGCAGGCCCCTCATTGTATAAAGGAGCGCTTGTCTAGGACACAAGTCTGCAGTGGCATTGCTTCCTCCCACCGAGAGTAATCATCAACCCCTAAAGCTTGCAAGCCTTCTTAATGACAGACTGAATTAAACAAAATGAAACTAAAGGAGGAGACTTCAGAACGCTCACAGCATTGCTTACTGTAGGAACAAGGGAGGGGAGAAGTAGAGCACTTCAGAGGGCATGTCCTTTTTTTCCAATTAAAGATTGTCCTACAGACTCTTGACTCCATTGGTAACCCTTTAAACACAGAGAGAGACCCAGCGGCTCGTGGATTACAGAGTACGTTGTCTCCGTGAACGGTCCATCTTGTCACTCGGTAGTTATCCAGCTTCCGTCTCTGCGAGGAAATGGAGATTAACACGATCTAAAAGATCTTCATAGAATGAGACTTACGTTACCCATGACTCCATTTGGAGAAAAAAAAGAACAGAGTCTAAAAAGGTTGAAAATAGAATTAATAGCTATATTAGTCCTAAATATATTCTGAAATGAGAAATTACTGTTATTTTGTATGTTAAAGAAATGGGAAGCCAGCTGAAAGTGCACCTCAGTGTCTACCCAATGAGTAAAACAAAGTTCAATTAACATTAGGCCAAAAACATTGCGACTGGTGGAAAGAAGTGGTTGAGACCATCAGTAAAATTAGTGTTGCCTCCCTTGGTGATGTCTTTTGAGTGAGTCTTTAGTTACTCTTACAGGTGAGGATAACTGCTGTTTGCAAAGGTCCTTTCCTTTCCTTTGTAACTTTTTCCTGTAGGGCACAAAGACTCTCAGAGTTCATGTGGAGAACAGTCCCTTGAAGTGAATCCGCAGTGGGGCTGGGAGGGTGAAGAGATGGGATAGGCATGTAGAGCAAGGACAGATTATTGAAATACCCTTTACTTCCCATGGTAGTCAAAGGAGTGTCCCTACCTACAGGAAGTGACACGGGGCTTGTCCTCTGTGTTGGGAATTGTCCTTTCCCTTGCCTGTGTGTGAATCAGAGGCCCATTTACTTTATGCTGGCTGTTAGAAGGGCTGTATTTGCCATCAACCAAACTACTTCCTACTTTGTGAAATTTAAGCCTCTGTAAATACAGAAGTAGTGTGAGCTCATGAGGGTGTGCACGGGACTCTTGCCATCTTCGGTGGGAACGGTCTGAGTGTCTGAAAACAACGCAGCTGAACACTTTGGTTTATTATTGGAATCCAGGAACCAACTTGTTCTCAATTTAGTATACTTTTTTTACTGTAACTTGGAAAGCTATCCTTATATTAATTAATGTCATACACTATTTCTGATGATTCTTAATGTCACAGAATCAATGACAGTGCCTGTATGGTGCTCAGTGAGCAGGTATTCATTTTGATTGCCAAAAATGCATAATTCTTCGATGGATCCATCCATTCATTCATTCAACATTTAGCCTAGTATTGCTCTTGGACTTCGGGTTGTAAGGATGTGAACAGACAGGAGGTGGCCTGGACTTCGAAGGGAAGCCCAGGCTCTAGCTTAAAGAGCTGGACGTGAGTACATAATGGTGACACAAATTGACTGGTCCTAGGAGAGCAAACTTTTACAGCACAAAGCAAGAAGTAGCCAAGTCTGGCAACCTGAGAAAAGATACTACCTATGTTGCACAATGTTTCACAGCCAAATCACTCACTTTTATTGTGTCCCTTATTTTAACTCACAAAACTCCATAAGACACCTGGAATTTCCTTCATTTTACAAGTGAAGAAACAGGTTCAAGTAAGTTAAGCATTTACCAAAGGGCACACAGCTCATAAATGCCAGAGTCCAGACCATACTCAGTCTCCATGGTTTTACTCCTACGCTACATTGCCAGGAATGATGCGTATACCCTACTTTAAAAATATATTTTAGGGGATGAAGATAGAGCTCAGTGATTGTTTCTTAATATGCATGTAGCCCTGGGTTTAATCCCTAGCACTGCCAATAAAAAAGTACACTCCTAGGGCCGGGGATTTAGCTCAGTGGTTCTGGCACCTGCCTTGCAAGCGCAAGGTACCGAGTTCGATCCCCGGTACCCACCCCCCAAAAAATGCACTCCCTCTTTTGTCAATATGGACAATTATTTTAACTGTTCATTTTTAGCACATCGTGTGAGATCTACTCAATTCTTTACTGTTTTTTAAACTCTTTTGTAACTGAAAGAGAAAGTGACTTCATTTTACTTTTTGGAATACAGAAATTATACTTGATAATTATAACATATCGATGGGGTTTGTATAACCAAAACATAAGGTGTTCTGTAGAGTGAAGCCACGGCAGAGAATGCTGGTTTTGAACCATTTTACCCATCATTCTTTATCTTCTTTTTTACCTAAAGGTCTGCACTGCCTAGGCATAGAAGCTGAATCTCTAAAAGCTGGAATAAGTGTTCTTATTCCTAAGTTAGAAACACCTTCCATGCAGACCTGTGTATCCAACTGTATCTGAAGACGTTTAGGAATGAACTTGGTGAGCGTGGGTCTACCCCTGGGGAGTTCACAGCACTAGATTCCTCCTCTTGTGAGCTCCTTATGATTTACATCAGTGCTTTCTAAATTTATTCTATAGAACAAAACAAAATCACTCATATGCCTCTTCACATGGCCACCGTGCTTCAAACCTTGCAAAATGTTTAGCATTTGACTTTAACGTTTTTGTTGTTGTTATTAAGCTTACCAGATTCCCTTAATGACGCCTCCTGCAAAATTGTTCTCAGGCTCTACGTGAATCTGTTTGCCATCCTGTAATGCCCTAACTCTGCACCTTCTTAAAATGTAACCCGGCACTCAGTATAGTCTCCAAGATGGTTCTGACTAACAGAAGGTTTGGGAGAATAATTAATTCCCACTGTGATATGCTATAACTTTAGATCCTTTTCCCAAAATCAACTAACACATTAATTTTCCCCCAACCTGAGCTTGTGTCATTGTTTTTTAAAATATGTAACTACAGACTTTAAATTGCCATCGCCTCTGTGCCTAAAGTTGGAAGAAGGAGCTATGGATAGAGACTCTGCCACCTGTTGGGCCACCTGTCTCGGCCAGATCTATGTTACATGCAGATTTAATAAGCATGCCTTCATCTAAGCCAATGGGAAAAATATTTCCTGGGATGGAAAAGATCCCAAACCCCATCGTAGTTTACTAGAGATCTTCCCTTAAACTCAACAGTGATCAATTAATTTGTCCCCTTTGCATATAGTTCTTTAGTCATGTTTAAATCAGCTAATTGCTACCAGTCAACCTGAAATATATAATACTGTGCATAAGGCTTTCATCAGACACCTCCACGTTCTTTAATATGCAGAACTCTCAAGAAAGTTCAGTGAATTTTTTGCTTGATGAACAGGTCATTCAGAGCCCTTGATCTCCATTCTCTCTGGATCCTGTGATTATAAAATTAAAATTTTATCTTCAGACTTTTCCATTCTTCATGATGACTCATCCATGCAAGGAATAAAAACCACTTTTCTCTGAAATTTAAGTCTAGAGCATCTGTGCATACATATTTCTCTCCAGAAATTCTTCAGTTTCTCTGCTATAAATTTCAAGGTAATATAATTACTTTCCCTCAAGATTCATGTCACCAAATGTATGTATATACCCTGAATTTCTAATATTGAGAGCTTGAATTGTCAAAAAGCAAGTAAAAAAATGGTCTCTAGTTCTAACAAAAATTGTAATGAAACAGTCAGGCTTTAATATTCCTGTTCTACAGTTCTCTTGATCAGCAAAACAGACATTCAGTGTCCACTGCCCAGAGTGTGTGTGAGGCCCAAGGTGGGGTCTGTCAGAACTCAAAAGCCAGCAAGAGAGACCCATACACAGGCAACTCGGTAATGTAGACTAAGCCTGAGCCTGTAGAAAGCGCTGGGAGACAACAGCTCCTTAGAAGCTGGCATTGCAGCTAAGCCATGCAGGTGAACTGTGCCCAGATGGGAAGGGAAGGGGGTGCATCCTATCAGTCACCTTCCATCGACTACCAGGTAAGAAATACCAGGAAGGTAGACTTCCCTTCCATGTTTATCCGGCCTGGGTTGGCACCAGCTATTATTTTTCGTGCTCAGTCTAGAGAAAAAGTTGGTCTGAAAGCAAAAACTGAGTTCACCCAACTCCAGACAAAAAAATACAATCTCGAATCATTAGACATGATTGAAAATACAGCTCTACAGCCCAGATTGAAAATATAGCTCTATTGCCCAAGGAATTCACTTTGTTCCAAATAAAGAAAATTCCTTTTAAGCATTAAGAAATTAAATGACTCATTTTCTCCAGCCAAAAAGCCTTTATAAGAACTGGAGATGCTATTTTATGGAGTAGAAGCCACAGTGACCTAACAGCCACATGATCTAACATGGAGAACCTTTGATAAATATTGCTTAGCATAGCATTTAGTATGCAGAAAATGCTTGATAAAAATTGGAGAAAATATTTTTTATGTATCTCTGATAGATCTTCCTGATTTCTTTAGAGTTGAAATATCTACAGCTATATTTAATTAATGTGACTTTTCTTAACTTCCAACTCCAATTTCTGATTCACAGCTAGTAAGTCCTAAAGCCAATGTCAATATCAAAGGTGTGATGTCTGCCCTTATGCTAATATATAAAATTCAGAGTTACTATAAAATTTCGTATTGAGACATCTTTATACAGCATGATCATTACATTTGAGGCTGTTTTAAAATTCAGCAGGTAAAGAAAATAGCATAAAATGGTCAACGTTTACATTGTAGTTTTGCTTTCCATGCATATGTGTTTATTAAATCTCTTTTAGTTCTGAAAACCGGATGTTGAATTACAGTGTCGACTTAAATAATATTTGGTTTATTCTTCTCTTGATGTACCATGATTGATGTAAACACTAGGAAAGAGCATCTCTTTGTCCAACTACCATAAAAACAGCTTTCTGCCTCACCTAAAGTTCATAATATGCTATCAAAATAGGAATATGGACTCATGCCCATTAAAAAGTATTGTCAAGTTTTGAAAAATGTAATCATTACATTATTATATGTAAGTATAAAAGCTCGGAATTGCAATCTTTGTCATTAAGTGGCATATTTTAAATGAAGGGTAATATCCTAGATCTCTTTAGAAAGCTTAATGCTTAAAAACAATTTTATCCGAAGTTGAACAATGAAAAAAAGCATTATAAAATACATTTTGAGTATGCTATGATGAATATGAACATAATACAGAATTAAAATTAGAGCAATTAAGAGGAGATTTTGGAAGATACTTTCTTTAATGATTTAATATAGTCATCATTTCAGTTTGCAGTTTCAATGAAAAAAAAACTATATGCGCTGACTTTTTTGACAGATATTATTAAACACATGTGCATTATCCACAGCCTATTTGGTTACACAAATGTTGAGGAGAATCTAAGAGTAAACACAAATAGTGGTTTTAGTGATATTTCTGTTCTGAAATATACTTTGATGGTGAGTGTTGTAACGTGCTAAATTCTGAGGTTTTAGTACAACAGAAACCATACTGTATTGAGACATTCCACCTACAGTTTGTGGTCATGCAGTCTGATTAAAAGTGGTTTTAGATATATGAAAGTATTTTGGGTCATTGCCTTCTGTATTGAGCATGTCTTGTACCCTGTTTCACTACATAAAATACCAGTATAGTCTTTTATTTCCTCAGAAAGAAATATTAAAACACACTATTTTGTAATTAGTGATTATACTTCTTTATGCATTTCAAAAAGATAGTCTCTAGCCTGTCCTTAGTAGTAACCATAACTCCTGTGAATGAACCAGAATAAAACTTTCTAAACTATATGATAACCAGGTATAAAAATAAATGGTGGCTTTATTTCATCACAAGTACATTAGAAAAACAATAAAATAGAAGGTTAGATATTGCTGATTACTCCAGAGGAAACTTGTCCAAGTCGAAAGAGAAATAACGTATTTCAGTAGATATGGATGAGCTGAAATGGCTAGTTGATACCTAAATAACATTATTTTCTAAAAGATGGCCAACAGGGATAGTTTAACTTCATGTTTCCATCAGGAATAGCGACATCCTCAGACAGCTTTAGTCAGTAAAGACGCCTATTTTGTTAGTTCTCCTTTTCCTGTTAAGCCAACTAAGAAACGGATAAGAACTAAGATTTATGAAGCATTTAACCTAACCACTGTACTCCATACTGTACATATATTATTTTATGCAGTCCTCACAGAGTAGATTTTATCTCTATTTTACATATGATAAATCAAACTCTGAGAAGTTGTGTGAAGTTCTCATGTCTATCAAACTGCAGATGCAGCATTCAAATCCAGGGTTCTCTGACTCCAAACCCCGTGTTCTTTCTAGTCTCCCATGCAACCTTCAGTGCACATGTGATAAAAATTCTATAATCATTATTAAGCAAAATATACATTTATCTTCCTAAAAATTCTGTATATGAACTGTTAGAAAATTTTCATGGAACTAGCTACCATACCATTTTATACGTAACATGTTTGAACTTGCTGTCTCTGAAGACTTGACACAGTGGTTTCCTTTATGGAGTTATCTAGACCACAGATCTTTTCCATGTACCCACTTGGGTCTACTCTTCTGGGCACTAAGGACAGAGCAGTGAGCTGAATGAAAATGCCACGTGCCCCCTGTGGAGTCCTCACTGAAGTGGGAGAGAGACATGTTTAATAAATCATTGCACAGAAAATAGGCCAATGACAAAATGTGGTGATGGCTTTTAAGGGGACGTACAAGGATACGTGAAATACTAACAAAAACTGTGGAGAAATGCCAGAGACTAGGCGGTCACAGTTTTGCCTGCTAGTCCAGATTGTAAACACACTAATGTAGGTGTTGGGGAAAGTAGGGTACAACTTGAAGGATGGCTGAGCTGATGCTGAGCTGATGCTGGGATGAGATGTGGAATCCTGAAGGGCCGGGATTGGAGAGTGAAGATAATGAGCTTGCACCTGGAGGTTTCCCTCTTCCGAAGACATTTCAGCAGATGGGGACTGGAGCACATCCATAGGGCATCTGGAGACAAAGAGGAGGTGAGAGAGGGAATCTAGATTTAGAAGTCACAAAGAAATAGTGGAAAATAACTGAGCTGGCCCCTGAAAATGGATGGGATGTGAAAATGAAGGAGAAAAATTTAACTAGTCCCTACTGAAAACAATACGTAAATTAGTCAGAGAATGTGCCTCAGAATCCAAATTGTGAAGAATCATAGGAAGTGCTTCTCAAAATAAAAGAAAATAAGCAAAGAAATGAATGGTTCTGTAAGCAGTAGGATTGAGAAGCAGGTTAAGCAATGTTAAAAGGATTCCCAACCAGCCTGGCACGTGGCACACTCCTGAAATCTCATGGGGAACATGGGGAACTGAGGCTCAAGTTTGAGCCCAGCCTGGGCAACTTGGCAAGACCCTGTCTCAAAATGAAAAGTGAAAAAGGCTGGGGGTGTACCTCAGGGTAAAGGCCCTGGGTTCAATCCCCAGCATTGAAAGGGGGTGGGGAGAGGAAGGAAAGAAGGAAGGGAAGAGAGTCAGGAGGAAGGGGGCAGGGGGGAGGGAGGGAGGGAAAAACAAAGTTTGAAACCTTTAATATATTAGTGTCTCATTTCCCAAACCTGTAGAGCCACTGAACTTTCTCAGAAGGAGCACTTTATAGGAAATGTATTTTACGTCATGGGTGCCCAACTTTTTGGACTGCCTGGGCCACATATACAATAAGTCATACAATTAGTTCATATAAATAACAACACTTTCTTAGTTTTATATTTTAACTTATTACATTACAAAGCAAGCCTGTTTAATAATCAAATAAGAAAACTTACATATCTCTTTAATAATAATAAATGCCTTTCTTCACAAGCACACACTTATAGGTACTTTGAAATATCATTTGCAATTCCACAGCATTCTGTTGTCACCTGAAGAGTCCAGGATGGAACACACACAAGGAAGTCATTAAAAATATCACGGAAAATCCCATAGTGATATTAAAAGCTTGCATTCTTGTGGGGCTGCATTCCTAGCTGTCCAGGGCCACCTGTGCCCTTGGGCTAAGGATTGGACACAGCTGTTGCACACACTGTCCTGCTGGGGAACACTGGACCATCTTCGGGCTGACCATTTAGAATGGTCACACCTTTTAGTGGGCAGCCTGGAGTGACAAGGCAAAATCTAACAGAAGTTTGAAGTGGGAAGGGTGAAATGTATGCATTTGCATTTGGTAGGATTGGAAGGTAGGATGTAGTGGGTAGGAATAATGCAAAGGGCATGGGAGCTGTGCAGACTGAGGTGAGGGGAAAGACTCGCTCCAGGTAGGGAGACCATCTGAGATGCGAAGCTGCTGGGCAAAAGCAAAATGATAAGACGGGGAGATTGAGCTGCCTGGGAAATAGTCAAGTGCAAACTTGAGAAATATTTTCAGAGAAGAAATTATGGGATTTGGTAATTGATTCGATTAAAAGAGAAAAGTCAGAGATAACACAGATGCTGGCTTGAGAGAGGAAGAAAGATACACAGAAGAATGGAACAAAACCTTAACAGTATTGTGGCTAAAGTACTTCCCAGGGACTACTGGATTTCCAGAAAACAGACTGAAACTTTGAGAACACAGTCATAAGTCTTCAAATGACTTCAGTTAAGTGGCCCAAGACTAGGTTTTTTATTTTAAACACTGATCTAAATTTATAAAATTGTGTCCAGTCTTCAAGTGATCAAAAAACAAGCTCCAACCTTATAATTGGAAAAGATGTTAACCAAGCTGAAATGAGTTTTTTTAAATCTCAAATTATTCAGTGAAACAAGCAGTTCTGTGCTCACCTTCATCAAAAGGCCCTACCTTAAATCTTGCATTTACAGTTTCATGTTCTGCAATAAGCTAGAAATCTCACCTTTTCAAATTCTAAGCAGAAAATAGTTCTAGATTTATTTACTTTCTCCCCAAATGTGTTAATGCCCAGAGCTCTGACAACCACACAACCATTGTTTTGCAAAAGTAAAAGAGTCCTGTGAAAACACACAGATGCCTACCTGTCTTTTCCTTAAAAAAAAATTTTAAAAAGAACTCATGTGCTTTGTTTTTTTCCAGGTGACATTTACGAAGAGGAAGTTCGGGCTGATGAAGAAGGCTTACGAGCTGAGCGTGCTGTGTGACTGCGAGATCGCACTCATCATCTTCAACAGCACCAACAAGCTGTTCCAGTACGCCAGCACCGACATGGACAAGGTGCTGCTCAAGTACACGGAGTACAACGAGCCGCACGAGAGCCGGACAAACTCGGACATCGTGGAGGTGAGCTTCTGTGGGGAGCCCCAGGCTTGGCAGAGCCCCCGGTAAACACGTGTGCACCTTCGTTTTCCTAAGATGCTCACCGTCCCCAGGGAAACCTGGAGTGCATCACCTCAGCTGCTCCTCCACTCACCCCTCCCTCCCCAGAATCCAAGTCAAAGTGATAAAATGACAGGGCCGTGTACGATCTAGCCCTTGCGAGAAATCAGGTTCCAGGTCAGATTAATTGTTTTGGTCTTCATGAGTGGGCACTGTGCAGCCCTGTGCAGCATCAGGACACCAGAGGTGGGAACTGTGGCCAGGAACATCTGAGCCCATTTTAGATGGCTGTGTTGTAAACAGTTTCCCAGCGTAGCCTAAGTATATTTAAAAATGAATTCACTCCAGTTTTTCACTTAATGTGTCTTCTTTCTGATTCATTCTTTCACATGCATTCTTGCTGGAAACATAAAGAGGATTATTTTCCCAAAATGTTTTTTTCCTAAAAATTACATCATTGTGTATAGCACGGAAATCTGTTATGGGGAGTCAGAAATGGCTAAAAATGAATTTCTAAATGTTAGCTCAGTATTACATCCAAGTCAGATTTAAAACATTGGTTGGGACAAAAATAAGCATCATGTTAAAACTCGAGAGTGTTTAGATTCATTAGCCTGGGTAACACGCCATACAGTTAGGGTTGATACTTTTTAAACGCTTGGCGTGCGAATTGCAGTTAAGTGCTGTTGCCTTGTAGTCGCCTTCAGGAGCAGTGACCGCTAAGCCGGAACGGAAGAGGTATAAGGAGCATGGTTTCCATCTGCCTGTTTGCCTTACCTATTTGTCCACTTTTGGTTTCCTAACTTGTGCCTGCTTTCCCAGAACTGAAAGAAAATAAATATTCCAGTTCTCTGTCCTCAGAGTCAGTGTACCAGAGCACAAATCATTCTTGCTGTTATTTAGACAGTTTCAGTCTTATAAAAGAACCTAGTGCTAATTCTGGTGAAATTAATATACCTCCCACACCCATCTCCCTTTTATACTTACCTGTTATAATTGTCTAAGACTAATTTTCCTTTCCTTGCTTTTATTTGAAAGTTTTTCAAAAGTGTTGAACAGATTTATTTATTTATTCATTTTTCATTCATTCATTCATTTCCTAACAGGGCCAATCATATTACTCTAGTGAAACAGAAGTAAATAAGTTGACCTACTGTGGTATGTGCTTAAAATACTGGGCGCATTATATTAATTTTTCATTAACTACTGATTTGAATTGCATGCTCGCCTTTACCTTAAAATTTAGGATTGGTCCTCAGTTTTGCCTGAATTTAGAGGGTTTTTTTTTATTCACACATACCTATAAAAGTGAAAATACATAAACATGAAGCGGAACAGAACTAGCTGGCTGTCACCTGTGATAAGTGCTCTTGTGTGTAGGAGTGGGTGTGTACACTCACATATTTAACGTGTTCCCAAATCAAAACAATTTCATACTCAAAACTCCATCTTCTTACTAAAGCAACAAAATTTTCAGGTTAAACAAATTTGAGCTGGAACTTGTCGTTAGACTTGAACTCAACAGGGATATGAAATGCAGGAGAATCATACTGAACCAATTGAAAAATGTGTTGACTTTTAAAATTTGTTTTTCTAAATGAGTTTAAAATCCAGAAAATTCATCTTCTCGGGGTTTTTCTAAGGGATAGCATATGGCATAAATATGACTTAAAATTTCACATACTCTATGAGGGTTTTGTTTTTGTTTTTTGGTACTGGGGATAGAATCCAAGGCTGTCACTCTAAGCTACCTAGCCGGCCCTTTTGATTTTTTTATTTTGAAACACAGTCTAGCTAAGTTGCCCATGCTGGGTTCAAACTGTGATGCTCCTCCCTCAGCCTGCGGGAGGGCTGGGATTAGAAGCGAGGACGACATCACGCCTAGCTTGTATGAGATTTTCATGTTCTTAGGTGGCTATCTGACAGTCGGACTTCTTTAAAGACTTGAGAAAAACTGCTAGATAAAGACCAAGAGATCTTCCGTTTGAATATTTGTCTTGCTGTGCCCTGCTGTATGGCAAATTAGCCACCTCTGCAGGCTGAAGTTTTCTCATCTCAAAGCTGAAGGGGGTTAAAGAGTATAGCTCAGTGGTTGTACTTCTGCTTAGCATGCACAAGGCTCAGGACACATTCCCCAGTAGAAAGAAAGAAGGGGGAAAGGGAGAGAGGGATGAAGGGAAGGTGGAAGAAGGGATGGGGAGGAAGCGAGGGGGAAAAGAAGGGAGGAACTGAACTTGAAAATCCTTTGCAACATTTTACAATTTTTAGAAGCGGTACTTTCAAAAAGAGAGTGAAGCAGTAGGTCTATTTTCTTGCATTTTAAGATCAGTGAATTAAAGCTCTGAATCTCTCAAAGTAACATTCTGAGGCTCTTTGGCCCAATCTAGAGACTGGATTCTTCAGGGGTTTTGGGGGTGAACATAACATGTAAATCTACCACGTTGTGAGTCCATCCTGCTCAGAGACCTGAACCGCACATCTGTCCCATAGTTGACATTTCCACATTTCAGGAGCAGAAGTAGAGATGATGGAGAGAGAAGTAAGGTGGTTCCTCTCAGCTTGGTGAAATTCTACATCACCCTCACATGGGGTGTTTTTCAAAGTGCAGAGCATTGAAATCTCTGAAAGGATGTTTGAAATTCTTGGTGAAGAAGAAAGGATTTGGGTGGAAAACTGCATTTATGACATGTTCTCGAGTCACTCTTAGCTACATTACTTATGAAGTCTCTGCAGCACCAAGACATGATTTTCGGTGGGTTCTGAGCACCTACGATCCAAAAGAGAGGGACTGGAGAGGCAGGTGCTTAGACTGGACCCAACACAAAGTTGAAAGTTGAGATAGTTTTACTACTCCTGGGTAAAATTTCAAATCCTATTTATTTTAATTTAATGGAATACATTTAACTGAGTAAGTTTAATGAGGAACATAATATGTTTCATGAAGGGTCATTAGTTTTATATTTCCCAATTGGACCATTACCTCTCTCCCTTAACCTTCTAAAAACAGTTTACTCACAACTAGAAAAGGTTGGGAAGAGAGAGAAATAATATGATTTCCAGCATTTAGACTGAAATACAAATTTCTGGGCCATATCAGAGTAGTGTTTTAGGGTCAAAGGAAATTGTGCTGTGTGTGGGTGTTGAAAAGATTCTTCCTTTTTAGCCAAAAAAAAAAGCTCTGCGTAATTATCATGCCTTTGCTTGATAATTAGCACTACTGTTACAATGCCTCAGACTCACAAAGCCTTAAAAGACTGACTGAGACAGGTTTTTTTATTATTATTATAATGCAACTTGAATATCTGTTTAGGTACAATATATAAATATGCCAGATTTAGTAAATGTGTTAAAATTTTAATCCATTGGTTAAAAAATAAAAAGTTATTGCATTAAAAGTACTTCCTTTGAAAAAAATCCATTTGACTTAACTCTGTGACACATACACTCATTATCTACCCAAAATGCTCTCTTAGGGGGCTGCTGAAATTCAGCGGAGATTCTAGATTTCAGGTGGTGTGATGGTGATATGAAAGAGCTGCCCCTTTCTAGTTTCCAACTGTCTAGCTCCACTCCTCCTTCTCTGACAACCTAAGAGAGAACAAACCTTTGTGTTTTCAGTGGGGCTATGTTCCCAGCAGAGGGTGGGGTTGTGGAGCACTTTGGGAGGAACCAAAGAATGCAGATCCTACAGGACTCTTTGGCAGCCTGGGGCTTCACCGAGCAGTGATTTAACAAGCAGCAGCTCTTGCTCACGCTGTGTGGTGGATGCTGAAACATCAGAAGACAAGCATTGTTGTTAAGCATATACAGCATACATCAGAAATCAGCTAGGAGCACTTGCAGAGCGGAGGAGCCGGAGCCTGATTAGTGCAGGACAAGGTGCTAGCATGAAGGTGGAGGTTAAACAATCCAGCAGAACTTTCACGCAGCTCATGTGCTCTAGCAGAGCACTGCAGGGGACCTGCTGAAGGACAGAAGCCCTAGAGAGGTTGTCTCCCTACCCACCACATGCTTTCAAAGAAGGTAACCTCGTGGGAATACCTCTGAGGTCCTGAGCAGCCAGGCACCTTTCCCTGCCTCCAGGACTCGGTGATTGTACAGAGTGCTCATTCAGTCCGGGCCAGGAGTCCAGTGATTACGTGTGGAAGGCAAGAAAAACACAACATGAAGATGAGTGTAACTCCTGCAAAAGAACCTGTGCATCCCATCTGTCTCTATAAAGAATGATTGGCTTTTATTTTTAAATTCAAGAATAGGATAGGACCGTGTGTGTGCTTGTGAGAGTGTGTGTGTGTGAGAGAGATGATATTTACAATATCTGAATGATATTTAAAATATATTTATATATCATGATATTTTAAATATGATATTTATATATCATGAAATTTACAATAGCTGAAATTTTGTTTTCTGTCATCTGCATCCTGCTTGGATTCAGAGACATCTAAGACAAAATGTTTCCTTGCACAGCAATAGTTAAAACCTAAAGTTGGACTTAAAAGGCCTTAAAATAGCTTGTAACCTTTGTTGCTTCACGATGCTCCCGGAGGTTATCAGCACACTAACTGCCCTCGCACATGGGTTGGTAAAAATTAGTGCGTGCTCTCTTTGTCGAAAAGCAAAGACAGCACATCAAGGAATTTGACTTCTGTACAAATTCGGCATTACAAAATTTGGAAATGCATGTAAATTAGTGAAAATAGATGTTTTACTTAAGCTTTCATTATACCAATTAAATAGATTCCAGTGATATAATTATAAAAATATAGATATATGAAATTATTCCTGTGTGTGCTGTATAAATGTGTATTACACTCAGATGCTTTCTTAGGAGAGGAAAAAAAAGCACATTTGCTTACTTGTTTAGTCATTTGTGGATTTTCATTCTTTCAATCATTCACCAGACAAAGATTTGTTGAATTCCTGCCGTGTGCTGCATGCACAGACTGCCTGGAGATACAAACAGAACCAAGGTGTCTCAAGGACTCTAGGGGTCAAGGTGCCTTCCAAGGCCACACGTGACCTGCCTCCATCCAGCTCCGACTCCCACCCTGTACCGGGCATGCTTAACATACGTTTGTCCTACAGCTTCTCCCAGCACGCTTCATTTTGTCTTCCCTTTTTTTTTTTTTTTCCCTGACTTGGCTTCTAGACCTTTCATTCAAGTTGAGTCATAGTTAATACCTTCAGGAAAGAATCTCTGAAGTCCCTCTCCAGTATTAGGTGATTTCCCTATGTTCCAGCCATAATGGGTTATATTTTCCCCATGGGGCATTAGGAAGGTTATTATTCACTTGCCAGTTCCACCCTAGATCTTGTAGACTGTACACATTTTTCTTAGCCTCACATCCACAGGGCTTAACGTGAGGTCCTGAGAGCAGTCCTCAGGATGTATTTACCAGGATAAACAATCAGGGGAGACACAGACACATGACCAAGTGATTATCAGTCACTCAGCGTATGCAAAAATGTTTTGGTAGGTCCAGTGACAGTTCATTAAAATTTGATAGTTTATCAAAGTACTATCTGAAAAACATTCAAATAATCTAGATTTGTGTTCTCCAGTATAGCAAGCAAGGAACACACAAAGTGGCTATTCACTTTTAAATGAATTAGAATGCAGTAAAATATCCAGTTAAGTTTCTCAGTTAGCCTGACCCCATTTCATGCATTCAAGAGCTACAGGTGATCAGAAAAGGCGAAGATTGGTCATTTTGAAAGTTCTGTGAGATGGTACAGACTAGACTGAAGTGTGAAGAAAGAGACATTTCAACTACTTGTGTTCTCAAATTAACACCTAACTTTAATTCTTCAATTAATCTGGATTTTCTTCCTCAATACGAAATTTGAAGAGTACATTTCAGAAGTGAAGAATTGTGTAGCCATGCGATTGTTAAATCCAAAGTACACTTGTTCACTGAGAGAGACACCAATTTTCAACTGAACACTTACTCTGAAACTAAAAGCACGTCTTACCCGTAACCCAGTAAGCACAGAGTCACTCAGTAAACGCACTAGCTGGTTAGGAAACACGTGTGAAATGTCCGGGCTTCAGGGTCCCTTAACCATGTGAGAGGGGTACCGTGTGCTGCTGTATATAGTCTTTTAACTTGAAGCTTGGGAACAGAAAGATTATGGTTCTTTCTTGTTACTATTTTAAATTGGCTTGAAGCCACATTAGGCCAGTATTTAGATATTTTCAGAGAGTCTTTCTCTTATGAAAGAATTTAGAGAAATAATATTCTTAATGTACATTAGAATCCTTCTTAGATCTACCATAAAACATAATTGAAACAGTTTTTATTTTCAGTGACTCAGTAAGCCTGCCTTGTGTTCTTGTGTTCTGTTTACAAAGAATATAATTGCTTTTCAATAAATTGCTTGAAAAGTTAAAAAAGTAATAGTATAGTATGTAAAGATTTAAGCCTTCAGTGTTCAGGCTTGCAAAATTAGTGTTAAAAATTTTTTTTTCCAAAAGCCTTTGCATAAATTTCACTTTTAATGTATCTTTAAAAGACTCCGACTAGCAACCTATAACTCACATTTATATTTACTCACAAACTTCTAAAAGAGCAATGATACTAAAATTGTTTAAATGTATTAATATTTCCCATTACTCTATCACAGTGATTTTATATATCACATTTGAAGAGCCACTTCTTTTTAAAATAATGCTCTTATTTAATTTGTATATGTTTTGTAAACATCAAAAGCTTCTTCACAATTCATGTATCAAGAAAATAACTCTTGCTGGACAAATAGTAGCATGAATATTAGATTACTTCAGTTATTTGCACAAGCCAATAAAACAGTTTCCTCTCATCTCAGTTATTATATAGCTGTAATGGCTTTTAGACAGTACTATTAACACAGTCAACAGAGAACTATTTAATAATAGTAAGAGCAGAAAAGACAATAGATTTCAAAATACAGCCTTTTGTCAGTAAGAACTTTTTTGTCAGTATTAATCATTATGAACCTTTTAGAACTAGAGTAAAACAGAGTCCTCATATAGCCCCCAAACCCAGCAGTGAAAAGGGACAAATACTTAGCCTGCATGGGAATTGCCAATTTTCCATGATATTACAGATCTCATAGCATATGGAACCTGGTAGTAGCATATCTGAATCCAGGGATGCATAGTAGCCATTGACAGGCCCCAAGTAAAAGTAGCATTGGCTTTAAAAGGTATTGAATAAAACGTCAAGGAACAGAACATTTTTGCTTCCTAGGAATTTGTTATTGAATATATAGTGAGATATTCAGAAGTGGAGTTTTAAGAATAATTCTGAGTCCTACCCAGAGTTAGAATTAAAGATGATGGCTCTTCTCATCATATTACTTCAATTTCTTAACTTTATTGCTGGCTCTTGGGCTTTTTGTTTTGTTTTTATTTGTTGTTTGCTTTTTTAAAAATTACAAATTTCTTTCCCTTCCCTGAAGGATGTGAGAGCGGTACATTGTAGACATTTAATATATATCAACTAGTTGGTGACCATTATAGTATAAATATAATTCTAAAATTTAGAGGTTTTTCTTTGTATTGTTGAGGTCAGACACATTATAATAATAGAAGTGAGAATCTTTCAGGTGAGCCATAGGAGAATAAATGTTATTATGCTATCAGGAAAAAAAAGTATATTAAAAGGAAGCCAGGAAGAAATTTTGCTTGAGGTGTTAGCAGGAAGTAAAGGTCTTCCAGACCAATGTACTTGGAATCCTTTGAAGAGAGGCAATATCCAGGATTTGCCACACGGGATCAGTGGATCAAAATGCCTCCACCCCTGTCAAAAATCACAATTTGCCAGATTATTTCGGTAACTTGTGAATGAAACTTCATGTAGCAAGAATCTATTTTCCCCTTTCTAAACACTTATTTCCTTCAATATGAGGTTTGAAAGTCCATCTGTAGACCATTTCTTCTCTGTAGTTTTACTGAGGGTTTGACTCCTACCATAAAATAGATTCTTAGAAGCATACCATAAAACAGATTCTTAAAACTGAATATAATTCTTGAAAAAAGTGAATATAATTCTTGAAAGCAAGTGACTCAGGTTTTCTGGAAGTTTCATACAAGAGGCTCATCTTCTGGTGCTGATGGCCCGGTCCCTCCTCTGTTAGTACCTGTCACTGCCCAGTGGTTGCCTGGGGCACAGGTTGAGGAAGGTAAGTCCAAAGTCCTGACTTAGTGGAGTGGAAATGCATGCTTGTGATTGGGTGGGGTGCATGCTATAAGCAGAGAAGGCTGCTTGCAGCTGTACCTTCTTCATTACCCTCATGGTCAAAAAATCCCTAGGAGATTCTGGAAAAGACTTGATAAAATTCAGTCATCTGAAAGACTATAATTAGGTAAATGATGCATGTGTGTGTATAAAACAGTAGATGGAGAGATTATACTATTGGAAGTACATAGCATTAACCAGTAGCTACTTGGTATTATTATCCAGTTATGTGTCTGCGTTGTTCATTGTATTCTGCTTTACCCAGAAATTTAGCCACCTGATAGAAGTTCTGAATAAGGAAAAAAAAATTCTGTCAATTATTTCTAAAGGTCATAAAGTTAATGACTAGCTGGGAGGTTAATTAGATTCTGAAAGCCTCTTCATATCAATTAAATCTCTTATCTTTATGTTTTAGTAAATAAACTCAGTAACAATTTAGAGCTCCTGTTCTAAGATAAGAAACACTATCAAAGTGAGCTGTATACTGTGTGTTTGGTTCATTCTCATTTCTGGAACAATACTATTACAAAAAAGTAGATATATGAATTGATGATAGCAAATCTTCCACTATTTCTGAATTACTTTATTTTTCAAAATAGCATGAAAATTATCCCTTCATTATAAACAAATGCTATCATTGTGATTGCAAGGAAACTGTTTTATAGAGAGAAAACTGAGGTTAGAGAGCTCTGATCTAAGAGCTCCTGGTCTAAGACCAACTCTACTCTGTACTTTTTAGTTCCAGAAGCCCAACCTGTTTCAAGCTTACTAGCTAATTTTTTCTCTTTTGTTTCTTTCTCTTTCGTTTCTTTCTCTTTTTTTCATATAGTTCTGAGAATTGTACCCAAGACCTTGCTCATGGTAGGCAGTTGCTCTACCACTGAGCTATATCCCCAGACCTAAGGAACACATCTATCAATAAATAATATATTTAGCAACAATGTTATGACAGTTATAAACAGAGTCATTTCTGTCATGTGAATTCTCCTTGGATAATAGAAGCAAATTTCAGTTGCAATGCAGTTGGTCTGCAGGAAAACTTCAGTTGCTCCATCTCACTAGCCGCACTTCCAGGTTGTCCCTCTGTGACTCTGTGGCTCTCCTATGGAACTGTCCCTCATCAAAGAACCTTCTTCATGTTGAATGATACATGGTGAAGCTGGAAGATCTAGCCCTCTGGTTCACAGAAGTAATTAATTTGATAGTTGAAGGACACAACCTACTAAAGTGCTCATAAACTGGAGCTCTGGCATCTGACTTTCCTGCCATGGCATTTACTGCAGCCTTCTGTGCCCAGGGGGAGAAACCAGTCAGAAAGCTGAGTCACTCAGGCAGCCTTTCCTCTGAGGTACAGAATATTTGTTAAGGTAAATGTGATTGTATGGAGTAAGATGAAAGGATGCAGGCAGCTCTGAGCCCAGAATTATCCTCAGGAAGAAGAGAGAATAGAGAAGGGAAAGGAAAGAAGAGGGGTCAGGAATTAGAAAACAAGCCACGTCTGCTGCCATCTTTTCCAGCATGGGAAAAAAGCGTGCAGGTTCACAGTTTCTCCTGATTTTTCTGAGTTAGGTATTTGTGCAATTTTATCTTCATCCGTGTTCCATGATTGATTCTCCCTAGCTGTGGTTGTTCTGGATTAATTTCGTGTGGGGGAAAAGAAAGGTGCACAGTAATTTTTCTGAAGAGTGTTATGGAAACATTCATATGCAAGTTCCCCTTTGAAATTTTACTTTTAGGAAACAGAACTTCAAAAGCCCACAAAAGTGGAGGAAAGGTAGAGATTTTAAATTAAGTTCTAGTTACAGAAATATCACACACTCATTCTCCGTTCCTCCCTGGAGTTAGTCTTGTCGACCTTGAGTTCCTTCACAGATATCATTGCAACTTGTAAAAGATACCAGGGCCCATTTTAAACTGTTAATTTATAAAAGTTGGTTTTATTTCCAAAGTCAAGGGAAAAGTTCAGGGTAGAAAAAATGCTAACCAAAAGAGAGTGAAGTACATATAAGAATATGTGTGATTATGTAACATTTTGTACTCAGTATATCATCTAATTAGAAAAGATAGCATTTTTGTAAACAACTAAAGCATTTTTTCCTAAATTAAGATATAACAAGTGGATAAACTGATTTCCTCTTCCACATGCATTTATGAAATGTATTACAAGGCATTGTGCTCAGGGTCCTGGGAAATACAGTGATTTTGACATGTTCCCTGACCCTCGGACCAAGAGTCCAGAATTAATAAAACATACACAGCATTTGTTTTTTCAATCAGCAGATATTGATGGATAAGACCATGTGCCAAGCCTTGTGCTAACTACTAATGCTGCATCTGTGGCTACAATACCCAAGGATCAAACTCTAACTAGACATAGACGAAATGCAGTATACAAGGGAAGGCAAAAGAGCTGGAGCCCTGGAAACATCTCATAGTAAATCTTAGAGGACAGCATGACCTTGAATGATAAGCAGAGTAGGTTGGTATGCTAAGCCAGTCTGCTAGCCATTTGTTCCCATTTAAATTAAAAGTTGGACTGATAAATGTTATGCTGTATAGACAGTATATAAATGTGAAATGCATACATATAATACTAATAAATAGATATTAAGTGCATACACACAGAATTACATGGGAGTATGAATATATAACAGCCTTTACTTGGGTTACCCATTGGCACTGGTCTTTTAAATATATAATTTCTCTGTAAACAGATGGTTATAAGTTTTAGAAATTCCATAGAATACAAATGTTAGAAAAATGAAGTGAATATAACTGCCTTTAAGTTTGATAAAAGGTTCGACCTTAGAGTTGCATCCCACTTCATTGATTTAACTTTGCAGATGAGGAATTCTTTCCCCCTTATAAATTCTAAAACATGTTAGACATCTGGCTGAGAGGCTGGAAAATTGTTACATATCTATGTAACATTCTTATAACCTAATCGGTCTTCAACTTTTCTTGCAGTTTAATCATTGGAGAATGTTCTTTGTTTTTGTAGTCACTGTTTCACATAGTAACAGCTTGTTGTATTTTGGTCTGTTTGCCAGAGGGTAGGTTTATTTTTAAAACCCTGAACTCTGAATTTTTCTTTATTTTTCCAAGATTGAAAGCAGCTGAAATGCCTGGAGTTACAGGTTGAAGGCTGCTTTACAATATGTAGAGAGAACCTTCCTTTCCCTCCTCCCTTTGTGCTGTTTTTTTTTTAAAAAAAAATTTTTTCCCTAACAAATGTCTTCTAACTGGCAGTTGTCTAAAAATAGAAAACTGCTTAACTAAAAATAGCCTGGCTCTCAGTCGTGCCAAGGAAAATGGAGAGGAATAGGCGTGGAATAGAAGGCTGAGTAATCCAGTCCTATTCATTCAGAGAAACCTTTGAGAATGTGGCCGATGATAAAGTGCCCTCCAAAAACCACAGTCCTGACTCTCTTCAGACTTCTAGGTGCCAATAAATATTTCAGCCCCTGATACTTTTTCCCCCCTCGTAGGTTGTAAACATTTTCTGAAAGACAAGGCTTTGTTTCACAAGACCTGACACACTGCCACAAATAACTTTTTTAAACTCTTAAAAATTCATAATTGGGAGATGCATTTTTAAAAAGCATGTTAAAATGGAAATGTTGAAAAATAATGTACATCATGTAATAATTAAGAACAAACTGTTACAATAAAAAACCTACTTATTGCTCACAATTAAACTCAAAACTTTAAAGAGTTCTCCAGAGAGAAAATTATTTCTGTGACTCATTTTCAGCTGAGAGCCGCTGAGTCACTAGGTTAGCTCCCTGAGATATGAAATGCTCTTGCTGGGGAGGTATCCCTTTGATATATCAAAATTAAGTCTTTCTTACAATTTTTACCCAAGTAGATTTTTACTTTCCTTTTTTAAAAATGGAGTAGAAATTACTTTGAAAAATACATTTAGAGTAGAGGTGGCTTTCAGTTTCGAGAAATGGAATTCTGAGTAAGACATAAAAAATATACAGAGGCTGGTTTTGCAATGATAATGCTTCTTTTTTTCCATTTTGCTTTGCTTAAGTAATCTGAATAAGCAGGTCACACACAGCAACAGGGTGGGGAAAGTCAGCACAGTTCACCGGGTTATGTGTGCCTGAGCATTGTTGTGTGCAGTTCCTGTAATGGTGCTGCTGATAAGACTCTGGAGACAAAGGATGGTAATTGATGAAAAGAGGCGTAAATCTTTGGAAGAAGAATCAAGGCCCATGTATCTGTGGACATGGACTCTTCTGGTCTCCTTCCGCCTTGTAAAGTATTTTGCCGGCTCGCATGCTGGCCCCCTACTGCTCTTTGTAATGGAAGCAGACCACAAGTGATTCCTTTATGCAGCATACAGGGTGTAATTGTGCCTGTGTGGTGTATTAGTAATTACCAAGCTGAATTCCCGTATTGTATCTTTACTGCAGGCATGGAAAAATAGGACACACAATCCTGCAGAACCATTTTCAACCTAGATAGTGAGCTACTGAAAGCTGTATTCCATGGACAAAGCCTTTTATGGGTGTACTTTTTAAACAAAATTTTCATTGTTGAGTCATTTGTGCTCTGCAGAATAAATTCGGTTTTGGAAATGATTATCATTGCTGCTAATTATTTGTTTCTGACTTTTCAGTAAACCTTTGTAATATGGAAAGCTTTAGCTCTTTTTTAATTGTTGAAATAAAAAATTTAATTTTGGCACATACTATACCGATATGAGCTAGTAACAGTGCTAGACCATCTTACAGAGAGAATAGTGCATAGATTATAGTAGATTGTGTAACGTTCATAAACATATTAAATAGTATAATTATTTTAGGGGGATTTTTACTTTAAAGAGTGATATTTTCATATATAATGTATCGATCTTGGCTCAAGCGTTGTTAAACTTTAGAAAAAGCTGACAACAAAATTTTGTTACAGTAAACAGACATAAATTATTAATTTCTTTGCTATAAAATTTGCATCCATCCTTTATGTATTATGTAACTGATATTGATCTGACTACCTCCTAATCTTTGGGAATTTGAAATGTTGACAGTATTATTTATCTGTAATCGAAACCAAAATAAGGCAAGTAGTTTGGTTTAAATAAGAGAAAATGTACTTATTCTTTGCACCAAATGCTTATCATGACAATCACATGGCCATTTCATTAGTTTTAATAATGCAGTTAGATTTATTTTATGAATTATCACTTGATGCCTGGAAGGTTTATATTCTCTTTTTACCATCAAATCTAAAAATGACCAATCCTCCTACCACCGCACCAGCTCTCAACATGTGTATTTTTTAAACTTCCATTTTTACCTGTAGACATTTTTATTCAAGCAACAATTGATTAGATTTCTAGGATGGACAGAACTCTGTGGCAATGCCAGGAGAGATGTAAGATTGGAAGATGTACTCTGTGACCTCACTGCATGTAGAGTCTAGCTAAGGTAGAAACTAGACATGGGAATAACAAACAAAACAACCTAGTAGCGCTGAGGTATCCGGTGGAGGCAGCTTGGTGTACTCCTGGTAGCGTTGCTTCTGGAAATAGACTGCCTGAGTTCTTAGCCCGCTGTTTGACTAGTTGTGTGTATGTCCCTGGGCAAATTGCTTAACTCTCTGTCCTAACTTCCTCATTTGCAAATAGGGTTAATAATAGTGTTGTGTTCATGATCACTATGAGAAATGAATAAACCTTCGTAAAGTGCTTAGAACAAGGTCTAGTGTCCATAGTAAGGTTTATGGTCAATGGGAGTAGCGAAGATGGTGATATAACACATATACTCAAGAAATAACTGCCAGGACACTGAATTTTTGTGGGGTTTTTTTGGTACCGGGGATTGAACTCAGGTCCTTGCGCTTGCGCAAAGACACTGAATATTTTGAAAGACAGCCCTGATTGGTAGTCAATTTTAGGCTCAAAAATGTCAAATTCAGAAAGATGGATATGAATTGAGGAAGAGGATGTGGCCAGACTTTTCAAAAGACCAGTTTTGTGAAGAGTCACAAGAAAGGGCATAAAAAAATGCTAATTTGATATGAATGGAGTATTCACATTAGAGGAAGGGAAAGAAGAAAGGTGGTAAGGTAAATGAGGAAGAGGAGACAGGTAAATCAAGAGCTCTCCGTGTTTGGGGTAGAATTAAGTGTAATAAAATAAGTATGAGAGTTAGTGTGGTCTCAGGCAGAATAGCAGGACAACTACTTCTTAAGGAGGGTCCTACTAGAAAATGAAACTATCTCTAAATAGAAACAGGAGAATTATAAAAAGTGGTGGTGCCAGAATATTTCAATTTTTGTGACTATTTGTACATGTATGTGCTAGAAAACCTAAAACCTTTCACCACACATAGTATATTTAACCCTTTTGATCCATCCCTGTAAACATCTATGATTATAAAACAAGTTGTTTTTGAAATATGCATGTAATGTTAGTTTACACTCCTAATGCATTTCTCTGACTGAGGACAACTTATCATAGATGGCACATTTTTAAAAAACCAAATTTTAGAGACCAGAAGCAGTGTATTTTAAACCATATAAGCTTCTGTAGATTAAATTGAAGATGAAATCAAAACAAATGAACTTAGAAGTTTCTAATAAAGTATGTATAGTTTTAGTGACCACACGATCAGACCTGCATTCTAGATATAGTACATACTACCAAATATAAAAACTCAGTCTTCCTAGGTGAATAGATGATAAGTTACCCTATAACCTAAAAGCCCAGCTTTGTCACTGTCAGACAGTATATTGTTAGAGAGAGGACAGACACAAGTTAGGATTTCTTTGTTGGTTTTTTTTGTTTTTTGGGTTTTTTTGGTACTGGGGATCGAACTCGGGTCCTTGTGCTTGCGAGGCAGGTGCTGGAACCACTGAGCTAAATGCCCGGCCCACAAGTTAGGATTTCTACAGCTTTCTTTTTCTTCATTTTTAAAATGTATTAGTACATGTTTGTAGTACATAATGTTTACAGTCTTTGGGGGAACTGGTACCTGGACATAGCACATCTTAATTCCTTTCTCCTCCCTTTTCCCTCCTCCTTCCCTCCTCTCTTAGTCCCCTGCCCTTTTGAGGAAGATCTAGTTCCATACTTCCTATTAGCTATCTTTTATTTTGCTCCTCGTTTATACTTTGGGTTTGTTACATAAGAGAAACCATACAGTGTTTAAGCTCGTGTGTCTGATTTATTTCACTTAGTATGATTCTACTACTTCCATGAACTCTGTGATCTTGGGCAAGTTTCTGAACCACCACTGAAATGCAACTTTGTAAGTGGCACAATACGGATAGTAAGTCTCACATTTGGTCTTTTTGTAAGGATTAACTTGCATAATATACACATACAGCCTTTAGCACATGTTGGGCGCAGGATGTTCATACACCTGTTATTTCCTTTCCTGCTGCTCCTTACTGAATATGTAAATTTAGGCAAAAATTTGATCCTTTTATTCCAATTTACATGCACACACCTTTTGGACACTGGAATCTTCACCATGCTTTGCACTTATATAAAAAGTCATTCTGTAAATTATTAATTAGAATGACATGTGAAACTATTTCTTGTATAATAGAGTTATGGACTCTTCGAGCTAGAAGTTCCTCACCATACAGATTCTAAAACAAGGGAAAAGGTAGAGAAAGGAAAGAACTAGGTGACAAAGGAATTCTATTAAGTAATGTCAAAACAGAGTTGAAAAAATAGAACCTTGTCAGACAGAGGGACTCCCCAAGTTCTACTGGTGAACTCTGGTAGATAGAGTAAGAATATAATTGATTCCCTGGTGCCCCCTTTGAACTACTATTCATCCAGGGAAAAGCCAAGGAGAGAGAGAGAGTGGGGGGGGGGGAGAAATGAAGGAGACAGGGTGGCAAGCCAGGAGGCAGGAGGTTGACTGAGATTTTTAAGACAATAAAAATAATTAACAAAGCTAGGACAAGAATGTCCGTATGCAGTCAGTTCCTTTTCACACACACACACACACACACACACACACACAAACACACAAGTAAATAATGGCTTTCATTAAAACACTAGCCAGTCAAGAGTGTTTAGTGTGATGATGTTGTTAACAATAAAAATATCTACCCATCTTGCATGGCCTCTAGTCTGAAACTTTAAGTATCTTTGCCCCACTGCCTCGGTAGGTATTTTGATGGCAGTAACTACTTACTCTTGGAAGTGTGCCAGGCCCATGCTAATGTATTACATACTTGGCTGAGTTCCAGGTGAACAGGTGTTTTGAATATTCCAGTCACATACCCACAATGTATATCGCTACTGGGGAAAGGATATCATTTCTAAACCGCTGTTTGCTCTGCACCATGCCTGTTCCCCACTGTGAAGACTTAGCAGGATGAGCTGTAATGGCCAGAGATCCCCACTTTTGCTGATAAGAGGGGCCACCAACTCATGGTTCTCGACTCCACACCTGTTGTCAGGCTGCTGAGACCAGTGCACAAGCTGATCAGCCTTAGAAACACTGGGAAACATTTCAGCACTTTCCACAGTGGAGACTCTGTCAACACGAAAGATTTTCTTTATATTAGGAAAAAATGGTGGCAAATTATGATAGCAAATTGTTAAAAAATTTGTTATTTTATTAGAGACCACCACTCACCCTGCAAACATCCTACCGTAAAGCAACAGAACTTTCCTGGGGTCCTCATTACAAAACTGAAATATTTCCTTCTGCTGGAATAAAAGATAATGGGTATCTACCTCAAAATATACCTACCCAGAAATCATTCCAAACTTTTTTCAAAATTACCAGCTTTGTACTGTACACACAAACACACACACACAAGTGCATTCACAGGTGTGTGCAATTAATGCGAGAATAGTAGTTTCCAGCAGATGAATTCAGATACACAACTTCCATTTCACCCAACACAGCTTCCAGTGTCAGATCAACAAACATTCATTGATCTCTCTCCCTTTGGCTTGATCCATAAGGTAATGCAGTGGGATGAGGAGAGTTCCTGACTGGTCCAACCACCTGCCTTAACCTCGCCCTTCATCTCGGTATAGTCTGGATTCTTTTGATGATTAGTCTATAGCATGCATTACTTCATGGAAACAGGCTTTGAACCCTCCTCTGCTTCCTCTTTTAATGGTGCTGTTTCTCCTCATCTTTTAACAGTGATCTTTAAAAAGAAATGAGATCTACTCAGAATGATTGTGCTGGCTGTTTGAGGCATTGTGAAACTTTCGGGTGGTTAATATATGGTTAATATTATTTATGCATCAGAAAGTTGACTTAATTAAGTCCATATAAAAAGACAAAGATCATCACTGGAAGCTTCTTTTAAATGTTATTAAGTTCGATTTTGCAAAAATCCACTTTCCCATCTGAGCACCTTGGGTACTGGCCTGGCTGTGGGCAGCCTCCGGAGAAAACAGGGGGGCTCCTCCTGCAGGGACAGGGACGACTGTGGGTGGCATTTTCTCTGCTGAGTCAGGTCCTGCCAGCTGCACCCCAGGCTTCTCCCAGCAGTGTAGATTTTCTAACAAGATGCAAAACCGAGCCTCTGTGGTTCTTGAAGCTCTCTTGCAATTTTTCCCTTCTCCTTGGGACTGGGGGAAATTTTCACCTAAAAAGATCACATCCTGCTGCCTTCCTCATAACTAACTGTTGAACAAAACTGAGACGTTTAGCGTCCTTTCTCCTTCTTTTCCTGTCATCTGGCTTGTGAAGTGAAAGCCGCACCTTTACCTGCATCTTTTTTGAAAAGAAAGGAAAAGGAAGATTTTTATACACTCGTGATGTAATTTTTCCATGAGCCAACATCTTTACCCAGGGAGAAACCAATAGTCTCTCCAGGAAAGCATACAGTTTTCTCTTTTCTCCTGTCCTTTCAAAACACTATCTCATCGCTACCAACGTTTATATCTTTGTCTTCTGGGGTAAAGTGAGGAGCTGAGCAGTTAGCTTACTCTGGAGAGTATAGAAACCTAAATAAATAAATAAGCAGATATTTTCCTTAGTTAGAGACTTAAGGTTCTTGCTATCATTATTTTAATAATTGCAATAGATCTGTGCTTTGTTTTATCCAGAAAGTTATAGCCCAAGTGCTACTGGAGAGGTCTTCCTTCCTAGCCTGAGATATCTAGCAGCTAAAAAGCATTCAGCCCCTTTCCTTTCCTTAGCATCACATTTCCTTTTAACTAGGTAGGTAGTGTATAAATATTTTTGAAGGTACTTTCCCTTTCTATCCCTTGGACATTATAGTAAAATAACAGGAAATCATTTTAGATAAGATTACTCATCAAAAAGTGAACTGCATTACAAATATATCCCTTGATTTAAAAAATAAGATTTTGAGGTGTTTCATTGGGATACATCGACATAGTTGGGTAATCTTGAGAGGGGTACTGGGAATTGAACCAAGGGTCTTGTGCCTGCTAAGCGTGTGCTCTACCACTGAGCAACATCCCCAGCCCCCAGACAAGCTTTATGATTGGACAAGCTTGCGGGGGCAAATAGTCCAACAGTAAGTCAAAAAATAAAGCCCGGAGCGCATGAGTGGGTTCGTGAACTTGGTTCTACCTTGACCAACCCTGTGGACTTGACCAAGTTCCTGAACCATGTGGCTCCTCTTTCTCTTTATCCATAAGATGGCAGTCACAGTGGAAGAGAGGGTATGAGGATTAAATCATACCCACACAAGGCGTGGGCTCGGCCCCTGGCACAGATAAATGCTCAGTAAATGGTAGGTGTTACTGCCGAGGAACTGATTCAATTAAAATATTAGAAAATTAACATTTCGGTAGTGAGGAAAAGCTGGTTTAATTTCCTGTTCATGCCATAGAAGAGGAAAGGTTGTTTTTATAATTACCTAATAAAGACTGTGGAAGAAGTGATGGCGCAAATGCAAACTCCTAAGTTTGCCGCGGAACTAACAGAATCACAGATTTTGCAACTTGGGAGAACGGAAGTACCAAACTTAAAATCGAGAGGCAGAAGATGTCCACTGACACAACTGAAATGATTGAAGCCATCATGACTGGAAAAGCAGCAGCTAAAGGTGACAGGGTCCAGGAGCAGGAGCCTGAGCCCGAGAGAACTCCTCCAAGGACCATCTGGGGCCAGCTCAGAGCAGGCTGGGGCTGGCAGCCTCCCCTCTAATGCAGTGGGTCAGGCAACTAGTGCCGCCGCTGTGGGGACGATGTCCGCTAAGCAGAACTGCTGGTGGCCTTACTTTAGATCTTAACATCCTGAACCCGGCCCCAGTGAGGGGCCCTCGGCGGACACAGGCCTCACTTGACTATTTTTCCCTCTGTCTTTCGATGCACCCTCAGACTCTCCCCGTGTCATTCTCATTTTTCTTCCCTAGCTATTACAACCTCTTTCTTGTCGTTCCTTCTCTGGAGCATTTTATCTGGATACCTTTCCATTTTCATTTTCCAGTGTTCTCTCTAGCTTTGGTGGTATTTCCGATAAATTGGAGGGAACTGAATGCAGAAACTAAGAATGCTGCTATCTGTTCGTATATGAAGTTACAGGAAATATAATTTTGTGAGATGTGAGTTGGCCTGAGATGGTAGGGCCATGAATTCATATACAGATAACATTTACAGTGTAAGGAAAATAGACTGAAGTGAGTCTGATTTCTTCTCATTATTAATTAAATTTGGAAGCATTTAGAAAAATTTAAACTTATAAAAGAATAAGATAATTTAGTCTATGTAGGCCTTGATTGGCTTATAATACTATTAATACTGTTATATTATCGGATCATTTGTATTTATTTATAACTCTTTAAGTAGAAGAAAGGATTCATTTTCTGCAATGGAATGTGTTTGGTATTCTCAAGATCTGTTTGTCCATGAGACAGGTCCTTGTGTACCTAATCATTACACTTAGTTCATAATTGCTGACACTAATAAGAAAGGGCCCTTCACATTAATACTAGAAAATGGCAGGAACTGCAGTAACAAATGAGCCAGGGGATAAGAGGGCAGGTCCCCGTGGAGTTGGGCGGAGGGGCCTAACTCTGAAATGCTACTGGCACTTTTGATGTCAGTCCTAGGAATACTGTTTGGTTGTTTTTCTGGCAGCAGCTGGAAATGATTATATTGTTAAGAAAGCAAATAGTGGCCATTTGATTGATGAGCTCAAAGTACACATTAATTTATGTAGTTCTAAGGGCCGAAGGCTCTCTCTCCCAGGTCTCAGGGATGCTTGGAGAAAAACTGCAGCCCTGCCCGGGAAGAGCAGACAAAGCCAGAACCCCGTGCTGTGCAGGGTGCGGGGCTGATAGAGAACCCAGCTGGAATCGTGTCCACGTCCTTCCCAAACTCGGCCAAACCTTAAGAGGAGGGCTGAGACTGAGCAACTGAGGATTCTGAAACATACTTATTTTTAATCACATTTTACTTATTCGATGCTTCATTTTTTTAAGTTTTGTTTTTATTGGAGCAGGTCTGCAGAACATAATGTCACATTCACTGTGGGGAGTTGATGTGCGTACGTGTACCGCATCTTCATTTTTTTAACATGCTCTTTCCCTCTTCTCCCTCTGTCTCTCAGTCCCTTTTCCTTTTGCAAAAGCTCTATCTCCCTGTTTCCTGTTTTTTATCTTTTATTTTGCTCTTCCATTGATTTATACTTTGAGTCTCTCATATAAGAGAAACCATGTCATATTTAAGTTTTTGTATCTGATTTATTTCACTTAACGTCCTTGTCTCAAGTTGCATCCATTCCCCTACCACTGATGCAATTTTATCCTTCTTTATGGCAGAGTAGTATACCGTGGTGTGTAAATACCACATTTTCTTCACCCATTCATCTGCCGGTGGACATACAGGCTGCTTCCAAGATACAGCCATTATGAATGGTGCTACTACAAACACGGATATGCATGGACTACTATAATATGATGTCTCCATGACTTAAAAAGTATAATTCTATCACATTTCCTTACTCCACTGGATGCCTGAGGAGGCAGTTGAACATGCACTGCAGTACCGATCGCTGCACTATGGGCCTGCGGTCCTGTCCACAGTCGGGGTCTCATGCCTGTCACAACCCTCTGCTTCCTCACTCCGCCTGGACCCTGAGCAGCCACCAGCCGCTCAGTAGATCCCGATACTCCATATTAAGCCAAAGTTGCGAGCGTACTCAGCCAGTAAAATGAAAACAAGAATGCTGCATTAACCCAGTCCCGGGAGAGATTTTACAACAAAAGAGACGTAGCAAGAGTAAGGCTCGAGTCCAAGGCTGCTGCACTATTACAGACCTCACGTGACTTCTGCCCACAGGAGGGACAAGGCTCAGTGTTGGAGAGGGAGCCTCAGGGCCCTGGCCTACAGCCTTTGCTTTTCTGTCTGAGCCTCTGTCTTGTCATCAGGGTGTCCCCAACAATGTCCTCTAGGACACTGGCCCCAAGCGTGAGCTGACTGCTGGCCCGTTCTGCTACTGCCAAGGACAGAAAGCCCTCGAGAAACTTCCTGTCTGCCGGAATCTTACAGTCCGGAAAATGAGATTAAAACAGTGATACAGATACCGATGATAAGAAATAAGTGTTAATTACAAGGGTCTAGGGAAGCTTCAAAGGGACGTATTAATTCCATGCACACTTTAGTATACACAATTCTTTCCTTTTTGTAAAATTCATGTATGAGGAGAGGGTTTACGTGGTGCTAGGGACAAAGGCAGTGTCTAGGTTGGCGACAAATGTAGCAGCTGCCCTTTGTGTGTTTTTGGATCCCGTTGTCATCCCACTGTAAGTAAAACCCCTGTCACCATAGCCTTGGGTTCTATTGTTTTATTAACAATATTTATTGAGTGTCATCCATGTGCTGGGTACTTTCAAGATGCTGTGAATACAGGTGGAAGAGGTAAACTTTCTCCCCTCAGAGGTCTGTTCTAACACTCAGGCTCCTCTCCCTGGCAGCCACAGTGGCTGTGAGGTTCACTCTGTCCTCAGAGCATCCCAGAAACACCCCACACCACACACCTGAGGCCTTGCTTCTCTCTGACACGTTACAGAAAATGGTACCAGGATCTGGAATGCCATGTTGCAGGCTTAGGCAAAGTCCTCTGAGTAAGGATCAATGAGACTTCATGGGGTTCATGCCCCAGAAGGGGTGGTGTCTCCGCGACCCTTGCTGACCATTGCTGCCAAATCACCACAGAATAACCAGTACCAAAACAAAACTTTTAGTAGAGAAGGGCCTATAGCTACTTAGCGGAGAGCTGGCTGGTTTATTAGGAAGAGTCATAAATCAGTTGGGAAAAAAAGGTTTTATTGTCAGGCATGCATTATGGAAGAAGTTGAGGATCCTATAAATAATATCTGTCTTCACAATCCAAATATTGACCCTTGAAATCTCTCTACCTGCCATTTAAGATATTGAGGAATAGGAAAGAACTTGTTGAGTATTTTCAGTGCTACCTCCAATTGAAATCTACTCTTGGTAAATGTTGGTGCTGTGGCTTAAGACAAAAAAATGGTAATATGAATGCAAGGCAAAGAGAGGGTCTCCCATTGGGCCAAGGACCAGCCCAGGTGAGAGGTGGGCTAAGGTCAAGCCCGTTAGAGCTCTTTAACTCTCTTCAGCCTTCAGAGGGCCATTGCAGAGGAAGTGTGTTAGGCAAAGAAACATTGGAGTTGCGTCTTGCAAGTCCCTGGCTGTCTCTGAAATTCTGATTTGTGTGTCTCCTTCTCATGTATCAATACAAGTTGCCGTGACACAAATTAGTCAGTGGCCAGACTCACATCTTTACTTTGCATTGCCTTGTAGAAAGCTCCATGCATCCTGGGCTCTTCTGATCCTGTGCTGAGAAGCTGGAGTTCCCAAGGGGGAGAGGTTGTTCAGAGCACACTGAGGACAATGTCCTTGCTTCTGAGGGAGACCTGGAAATACAGAGTTCACAAAGATGTCTCTCACAGTAAATCTGGTTTTCAAAAGGCTGACATTCTCCTGGCAGTAACTGGCAGCACCAGCAGCCAAAAAAGCTCAGCAAGGTACAGCAGGTACAGTGTGCATGCCCAGGACCTAGAGCAGGTCTCCTGAATTCATGAGAACAAATATATTTTATACTGTTACCTTGGAAGACTACCTAACTTGTTTCTGCTAGCCTGGAATGGAAAATATGACTGTCAAATTTGCTTATTCATTTGTCTCATATATTAGAACCTATACTGAGTTCATGTGTATTAGCCAAGTCCTTTGTCAGGGACCAGAGATGCCCATTCCTCATAGGATTCAGGGAGGCAGGCATGGAAAAAGGTAAATTACAATATCATATACTGCATTTAAAAAACACAAAAAGTCACATGATCCCAGCTACTCGGGAGGCTGAAGAAGGAGGATTGCAAATTCAAGGCCAGCCTGGATAACTTAGTGACTTAGCAAGATTGTGTCTTAATATAAAATAAAGCAAAATGGGATGGGATGTATTTTAGTGGTGTGAGTACTTACAAGTATTAGGCCCTAGGTTCAGTGGCCAGTACTGCAAAAAAAAAGAAGAGGACTCTAAGAATACAGAGAAGGCAGTGTGTAGCAGAGTTAGGCAAAGCTCACCAAGCAAGTGTCGCTGTTGGATAATAGGCATCCTAGGATGACTGAGATTTAGCCGGGCAGAGAGTAAATAAGGGTATTCCAGACAGGACTGAATGATATATATCAAGGGTGTGTTTAAAGTACATGCCTACCTTGGAAAATGACACAAAGGTCCGCCTAGGCCAGAACACAGCATGCAGGAGAAGAAAGGGGTAGAGGCCAGAGAGGAAGGTGCAGGGCCTGCTGTGAAGCAAGCTAACAGAGGGAGCTGCACTGGGATCCACCAGAGTTTGGAAGAAGTGATACAGGCGAGACCTGCACTTTAATTAGACTCTGGCAGAAGGATGAAGGAATACTGACTGGAAGGTGGGCTCCAAACACAAAGAACCCAAGGATGGGAGATGAGAGAGCAAGATTCGTGCGTGTTGAGTCAAGAGATGATGGAATGGAGAGGGATTTGGGGACTGCTGATTGAATGAATAAGTCATAATGTTTGCTAGGAAAGGAAAACTGGGAGGGGAATGGAAGAGGAGATAGTGAAATCAAGAAAATAAAGGGGAAAAGAGTGAAGTAATAGTAGAAATCATGGGAAATCCTGCAGAAATGAAGATACGAGGTGACTGAAAGACAGCCCTGGGCTGACAGATAAATAAGGGGGTGTAGGATGCAGGCTCTTCTCATCTCAAATGACGAATATATGGAAACAAAAGTAATGATTTTAGGCTTTTTGCGGTGTTGGGGATCGAAACCAGGGCCTCATGCATGCTAGGCAAGCACTGCCCACTGAGCTACAATCCCCAAACAAAAATAATAATCTGACCTTAGTTTGATTACTCAAGATAACATGCACAACTTTTGTTAAAGATATTAATGTTTTATAAAAGAGATGCTGTAACAAATTATTTTTAAAGCTTCGATATCTGTGGATTCAGCCTTTTTTTCTGTAACCATTTGCAAGTGAAATAGCATAAACTCTAAAGGTTAGTATGCGAAATTATATTCACATATATACTTTTTCAAACCTGCTTCCTGATCTTTGAGAATTTATTCCTCTCCTGTCTTTCTCAACCTTTGTTTAATTTATAGTCCTGGCCAGTCTTTTCCTTCCTTATTTAACAAATTGCCAACATTATCCGTTCTTCAAAACAACTACTCTCCTTTTCATGCCAGCCTTTATTTTCTTATTTTATGAAGATTATTAGTCTTAACTGCATATGTTATCGTGCATTTCAGTCATTATATATTCAGATATTCTCCGTTTAGGGTTTGGCTTCACGTCTCTCCTGGATGCAGGATGTCAGGGAGCATTTCGTAGCCAGCGTGTGCTGAGTCCTATTCTCAGCCAGCCTCATGATACACGTCTTGTCCTGCTTCCAGGAGAGCTGTGGTGGAAGGATCCTTAAAATCTCCAAGCCAGGGACCTATGCTGAGGAAGCCTGCATCATCTGCTTGGCCCTAGGGTCACCCTGATTTCCATGGATCCCCCAGGTGAAGGTTGGCCTAGAAGAAGACCAATGTCAGAGCATAGGAGGACAGAGGATGAGTAGAGCAGTGTCCAAGAATTGGAGGGGGAGAAAAGTGAACTTTGCCCAGAAATTTTAAAACATGCTATTTCAAATTTGTAATATTTGACTCATATCCACAAAATTCCCCCATGCTTTCTCCTAGGGAGTTTTTGTTTTTCCTTTTCTAACCCTTACTTCTGGCGAAGATACCACTCCCCTTTTTTTCTGCTTCCTTGCTGATTTCTGTGCTGTTTCCTGTTACCCCTTGATCTGAGATCATATACTTAGCAACTGTCTTCTTCAGAGATTTTTTTAAATGCTCAGTTTTTCTGAGGCTCCATATTATTGAGACTAGTGCCCCAGTTTTTAAGCATTCAGTGATATAAAACTTCTGAGTTATAATGTTTCATACATGGTAGAAATTACGCCTCTACTGCATTGCTTTATAACTTGAAAACAGTACATTTTAGAAATAATAAACTTGTGCCAGTTACTTAGAGTAAAATAGTGAGCTTCAACATAATGTGAAATAGTAACATAAAAGGGCAAAAAAAGAAATTACAGTAGCAAAAAATACCGCCCCAGAAGACTCTTTCTCCCTGCTAACATTTGAACATTCTTTTCTGTTCTGTTCATGTGTCCATTTCAGTCTGTCGTCAAAGCTGCAAACATACAACCTGCCGGGCCCGGTACTAAGTTCTGGTGTACTGAGTTCTGGTGTTTCAAAGTGACTAATAAACAGTCCCTATATTCCAGGAGATGAGAGCAGGAACACTTAGGATAGTGGGAAGAAAAACGTGCACACAAATAATCTCAATCACATATTCAAAGAAAGCACCTTTGCATCCAAATGATCACAGACAATGCCCACCATATATTAGCAGTTAGCGAATATCTGGATCCTGCTCCATCTCTACCTCCAACCATCCCAAAGCCTCTGCAGACATTAACATTGCGGTGGAAATGTGTGTTCTATTCATTCAGCTAGCAGTTGGTGACCACCGAAAGTATGTCAGACCTTTCCAGCCTGGACTCCAAAGTGAACACAGAAAGGTCTCTGTTAAGGATTTTGGGATTTTGGGGGTGTAGGCAAAGGAGACAAATGCATAAATCATGAATGTTGTGTGATAAGGCTGTAGCACAAAAATGTGCAGAATGAAGTGAGTGCATGAGTGGGGGAGAAATGAATTCAATTCAGCCTGTGATGAAATCGGTCTGTAGAGGGTTTCCTGATAGCTGCATCTGGAGGAGGAAGAGACAGATGAGCTCATCTGAAGGAGACCCCGACCTGAGGAAGGGCTCCTGTGAAAAAGGCCTCTTGCTTCTGAGCAATACTCCTCACCTCCTGGGGATGTGAGGAAGGGCAGAGAGTGCCTGGTGATCTCATCCACACTGGAGTCCATGAATTCTGTGAACTCTTATCACCTGAGTGTTTATAGGAAATAATCTGTGACCATACAGATAGGTGCCGGATATATCCTTGTGCCCAATGTATGAAAAGTCTTTCAAATTTTTAGTGTCTTTTATTTTTTCCCTTATAGAAAGATGAAAAAAATTAGTGAAAATTTTTGAAGTCCAATATTGAGATTATCTCTTTTTTTTGGTACCGGAGATCAAACTCGGGTCTTTGAGCTTGCTAGGCAGGCAGCAGAACCACTGAGCTAAACCCCCAGCCCGAGATTATCTTTTGAAGAAAAATATAAAAACAAAAACAATGAAAATCTCCAGCTCTTCTTCTCCTTTTTTTGCAGGTAGCAGATATCTGGTTAGAATGAACATTATTAACCTGTAGGAATAATGCTGTTAAAGCTTTATATGTTCAACATTTTCTTAAAATATTCACCACAAATGAATAACTTTTGGTACAAGGCAATATTTTGTATTCAGTATAGATTATGCTTTGCTCACCTAATTAAAGTCTACCTACCAGTTTACTAAATTAACAGCATTTAATGTGTCTTGTATTTATAGGATACAAACAAAGAAAAATCATGGTACAGACATAGTACAAATAATGCTTACAGTTTTGATTATTTAAAAATCTATAGAGAAATTTCTTAACATCTACCTAATCTTTCCCCTGCTTATGTGATCTGTGCTAGAAAACACAAAATTTTAAAAACACAGTACTAAAAAAAATAATAATACAATCTTTTTATCTTGAATTTATAGTGCCAGCTTCCAGACATTAAACAGTGTCTGGCACATAGTAGGTTTTTAATAATTGCTTGCTGAATGCATGTTGAATAGAGAAAGCTACAGAGTGCTATTCCAAAGGTAACCACTCCCCCGCTGCTGAAGCAAGCGGTGAGCACCAGCTCACCAGTTGGCAGCCATGTTCACCAGCCATATTGGAAACTTCCTTCATAGTCAGTGTCCACTTCCAGATTTGCTGTTTTCTAAATACTAGTCAGTTTCTTACCCACAGACACTTACCTTTACAAAGTTTTGAAAAATGATCAAAAAACGATTTAGGATCAGAGGAAAGGAAACTACCTTTTCTAAGTTGCTGTCTTTTTCCCCACCTTGGTTTTTGTGTGAACACAGCATTCATGCAACTGATAGTAATAATTCCTTCATGTGTTCTTGACACATCACTCTCTAAAGTCAGCTGTTCGAGAAAGGGTGCTTATTTGGATTTTAACAGATTAATAAGAGTAATTTGGGGTTTTTCACAAGAGGATTTGAATTTTCAGCTGTACAGTAGAAAGACACAGAAAAGGAAAGATGGTGAAAATATATAATCTTGAGGACTGAGATGGTAGACACGCCAAAGTTAGAAGCTTTCATCTGGAGTGGTGGTTCTCTGAGAAAAAAAAGCTAGATTTTACTTCAATAGCATTCATATCAAATATATAGCTTCATATAAGTGAAAAAGTCAAACAATTTAGTTGCTTCTCCTCAAATAATTTGTTAAAAAGAAAAAATTAATAATGAAAGAAATTAATGAAAAAAGAAAAGCCAGTGTATCCAAGGTAGAAGAAAGAGATTTTGTAGTTGATAACATAATGCTTACTACAGGAAAAAGAGAGCTCCATGTGGTATTCTTTTTCATTTATATTCCCTACAGTAACAAAATAGAATCTGTTCCCCTACATTTATTTCATTAGAATTTTTGAAGCACCTGTCACCTATCACCATCAGTTTATACATATTTCAAGTTTTTCCGATGCACAAATGTAATAACGCAGGTCCATCTGTCCACATGTCTGTAGGAGAGATTCCGCGTGGTTTTTGGATTACCTATCTGGACTCCTTCTCCCATTTATTGTTGCGAGTAAGTCACCGTCTGTCAATCTAATTACTACCCTAAGAGTGGCTGTTCCCAGCTCAGTGTATGACAATTGCTATTTTATAAGTGTACCTAAGAAGCCACTGCAGCCGATTGATCTAGCCCAGAAGTGTCACCCTCAAGTGGCAGTCTGTCTTCAGTTTACCAGCTCACTCAAGACTAAGAGTTCTCTGAGGAGAGTTCTGTAGAAACAGAGCAAGAGAAGCTGGTGGTTTGGGTAGATTTCTTGCCTTATCTTGACATACAGAATAAATATTTTTAAAACATAGTTGAAAGGCATTTAAAATATCTACACGCCCGGACACACACACACACACACACACACACACACGGGTGATCAAAATGAAGAGTGAATGTTTAAATTTTTTCAATTTATCATAGTGAAAGACCCATTGCCATTAATCCCCCTCAAAATATTCGTGCTCAGGGGCTGGGGATTTAGCTCAGTGGTTCCGCTGCCTGACTCGCAAGTGCAAGGACCTGAGTTCGGTCCCCGGTACAAAAAAAGAAAAGAAACAAAATATTCTTGTTCAAACACACTTGTACCATCATTTTTGGCACTGTAGCAAGCACTTCTGGCAGTCCTCTTTCCTGGGTGTTGTTATGAGTATGATCAAAATTTCAGTGAGTGCTGCTCCCCAGCGCTGTCCAGCAGAAAGGGAACTCATAAAAACACTACGGTGTGCCCTCATCAACCTTCCTGACCGGATCTGGTACCGTGTTACTTCCGGTTCTTCCACCAAGCCAAAATGACCATGAGAGATAAACATTTTGAATGGATTCAGGACACAGACGTAGCCGGGATGGTGCAATTAGAGACACTCACCAAGGAGGACTTCTGGGACTGCTTCAGAGAGTGGCAAGAATGATGGGATGAGTGCATTTGAAGAGGGGGATAATGGCAATGTCATTCCTTTTAAACTTAAACATTCATCTTATTTTTAGATCATACTTAGATATATATACCCAGGACCTCTAGCTGGTATAATAGAATAACAATTTAAGTGCTTATATGACCAGACCGATGACATTTGTAAAGGATCAGAAAAGCTTTCAAAAGCCAATGGCAGAGATTTTGATTTTGCTAGAAAAAGCCCTGCAGGAATAATGCTTATTTATCCATTTAGTAAGCCCTTTAGTTCATATCGACTATTCATCACTGTGAATAGACAGACTTGGCTGAATCTAACCGTAATTCCTTTGTCATCATTAACAGCTGTAGATTTTTAATATAATAAAGACAAAACTGCTCTTCTAGTTCTACATTCATGCTATGATATTCAAGTTTGTGCCATCCTTTCCATTTTCAGAGCTTTATAATTCCGCCATAATCATTTGTTCTTGGCAGAAATGTGTTATACAAGCACTCAGCTGAGGATAATATTTTTGAACAATTTTTTCAGTGTTCTGGTTATGTGATTATGGGAATTTGGAACTCATTATTAATTTGCTCTTGGGTTTTGTGTTTGTATATCTCAAAAAGCCCCTTTTAAAGTAACACAGTTTAACTCAAATCATTATTTAAATACCAGTGATATTTATTACAAGATAATATTGTCAGAAGAAGAATTTATTGGGAGAAAATGAGCTGCTACTTTTTTCCCTCATCATTACCACTTCCTTTGCGACTCTGTACTATCAGCTTTGTTTGCTGAGCAGTTTATGTAATTCTTCAGGTACAAAGTGAATTGTTGATCTGACTGGCTTTTTAATTCATGAACTATTTCTTTGTCTACTACACATCTTCACTCTTGTCTAAAATCTGATGCATAAAAATATCAATATTTTACCCTTTTATTCATACTTAACTTTTTCCACAGCCTAATTTTTTAAAAATTTTGCTTCATGTAGTCCAGTATTCCGTCCAGCACTGCAGTTGGATATGATTGGGAGAGATCTAGTGTGTGTGCTACAGGTCATGAGTCTGAGGAAGCTTGGACAGAGAAAGGGCGTCCCGAATTGTCCCCAGCTCATGTCATGGCTCACCATGCTGGCTCGAGGTCCGGCATAACATGTCTCTAAACTTTTCATAAAAGACTTGTGAGAGATAATGAGTTAATATTTGTAGAGCTCTTTCAATAAAATGTAATTGATGTTTGAATTTTTATAAACCAAACACAATATCTACCCCCCAAAAGCTTTGTAGGAATATTTAGCACGCATGTGTGTGCCAGATGGATTGTAATGACAGTTGATAGGCCTCTCCTAACCCTTGCGTTCTGTTGTCAGAAATCTGCATATCAAAACAAGTACCGTTTTTACAATAAGATTTATTGAATAAAAGAGTTGGTGCACACTGAAAAATCGACTGTCTATGGTGACTCGAAATTAGCATTATATAAGACTTTAAATAAAAATATCTTTCGTCTGATAGAAACATAAGTAGATAACCTTTGAAATACCTATCTATACACACGTATATGTAATATATGTATATATATTTCCTGATCTTACCTAATTTTTTTACACAAGTGAATTCTTATGATGAATATCTGGAATATGATGCAAGACACTCAGAAATTTTTCTCAGCAGCTCAAGGATCTGTAGAAGTCAAAGCAGAAACACATGTGATAACATGACAAATAGCTGTCACCCAGAGGAGTGCTCTTGTGTGTGTGATAATGCTAACAAAAGAGCTGACAATATATGAAGTTAAATTAGAAAATGTGATTGTTACTCTAAGGTATTATGATGTCCCTTATATATTATTGTAGGAACCTTCTATGACTTCTTATTCTGGACCAAAAATGATGACTGTACCATAAAGAAGGATGAAATCATGTCATTTTCAGAAAACCAGATGGCTCTTGAGACTATAAACGTTAAGTCAAATAAGTCAGACACGGAAAGCTAAATAATACTTGATTTCTTTTACATGAGAAACCCAAAATCTAAATAAGTTTTAGAAGTGAAATAAAGGAGAGAGAGATAGTGGGAACAAGGGCACAGACATTTTGGAGATGGAGAATGGCTGGGAAAGGGAAAGGGAAAGGGAGGGAGGGAGGAAAGGGATTAAAATGACCAAGACAGGACATACACCAGTTCTCCAAAAGGAATGCAACTCTCATGTCTTGAAAACTTTCATGAAAATGATGGCTGTAGCTCCATTATAGGGGGACAGGTGGCCCCACCAATTATGAATTCCTCAAGATTGTAAATGTATATTTCGTCGTCTTGTGTCAAAATATTCATTTTAATATTCAAACATTTTACCACATAATAAGCTGTAACCATATGTTTATTTGTTATATTATACTGCGATAACATTAATAAATATTTACAGACCCATGGTGTATCTTCGATGCATTCGATTTTCAGTAAAAACCTTTGATGACTCAGAAATTAATTTTAAGTAATATTACTTTTGTTTCACATTGGTAAGAGCCAAGGAGTTTTAAATTTTGAAGACAGACACTCCCTTTTAAACTCCTGTTGTTTTATTTATTTTCTCCAATTGCATGAATGAAAGAGGGAGTGTTATCTCAGCTTTCAGTTCCTTGGCTTTGTGTTGCAGCTTTTTCATTATTTGTATATGAATTCCATCTTTAATAAAGATGAACTTTGCTGAACTTGCTATTAATGAGAAACCCATAGCTCCACATCTCTTTGTAGCCAATTTTGATAGTACCAGGAAAATTAAGAAACGTTGCTCATCTATTAACAATTATCATGGCAAGCTGTGTGATTAATCAGAAGTTTTATGATCTCTAAAAACATAACATTATCTCTGCAGATCGCATTGTGTATCATTAAGTTGACAACCAACCATCAACTTGAAAAAAAATAGTAAAACTCAGAACCTTTGACTCATACTTTTTCCAACTGTTACAATGTTCTCTTGGTATTTATCCTTCTGTGACAGCTGAGCCTAGACCAGACCTACAGCCGGGAGACAGGAGCTTCAAGAGAAGGCACTGACTTTTCACTTTCATGTATGGGGAGACAGTCTCGTTGATCCCTGCTCAGGCGAAACCCAGAGGATTTAGCGGGCTTGGTGGTTACTGACTCGGCCACCTCTGGGGTGGTATTCTGGGGCTGCTTTACTCAGCTCAGGATAATGAAGCCCAGAGTCAGTTGTTTTGACTTTTCTTCCAGCCTATATTTAGGAAGATAACGTCTCAGTATTACAAGTTTCAGGATAGATTTTCACACTCATTGCACTCTGACAAACAAAAGTTACTCTCCAAGTGAGCGTGGTGTCTGAGCCTTCTCCATCAGTGCCTACTGGCAATACCAGCAAGGTTCTCTTACGCCCTTCTGCTGCCAAGAGCAGTAGCACGGGGTAGGGATGTGGACAGGACATCGTTAGTGCCACCCATAGTGTTCCATTGTGTCCCCAATGTTGCTGTTTCTGTCATCATCTCAGATTCTGAAATCATTGTGCAACATCCTAACTTCACATTTTTCTGTGGGAAAAAAAGAATACTGTAATTTGCCAGCCCTCTCTGTATCCTGCTGTGATTGTTTGTCACTCGGCATTTCTTGAAGTACTTAAGAATTCCATATGGAAGAACTTGGGTCCTTAGGGTCTCTTTCCCTTTGACGAGTTTAGTTGCAAAAGGGGTTTCCCTGTTGTTTTTTTAAGCGGGTGATGAGCGGTTTGTGGAAACAGCTGTGGGTTTCTACCTGTGATTTCTTTTCCCCGGTGTAATGCATCACATGTGTGATAACCTGGAACACTGGACTGTGTGATCTTCTGTAACAGCCCTGAATGTCTCTTACAGCCTCTGTCTAGGCTTGAACTCTCCAAATTATGTGTTTCAGACGTTGAGAAAGAAGGGCCTTAATGGCTGTGACAGCCCAGATCCCGATGCGGACGATTCAGTAGGTCACAGCCCTGAGTCTGAGGACAAGTACAGGAAAATTAACGAAGATATTGATCTAATGATCAGCAGGCAAAGACTGTGTGTAAGTACTCGGAACGCCCTTCCTTTTTTTTACTCTTGATATTTCTCTGAACCTGGCAGGCATTGAACAAGAAAGAAAACAAAGGTTGTGAAAGCCCAGATCCAGACTTCTCTTATGCACTCACCCCACGCACTGAAGAAAAATACAAAAAAATTAATGAAGAATTTGATAATATGATCAAGAGTCATAAAATTCCTGTAAGTACCAAAGGTAGATGGCTGGCCTGCTGATAACCGCTGCAGTAACCTCCCTTAACCTCCTCAGTGATGGCTTGCTCTAAGAAGCAGAGGACAGGCAACAAACACATCAGACAGAGCCATCTCCTCCTGCCGGCTGTGCATCTAAAAAGCCAGCCTTATGGGAGGCTGCATTTATGTAATCTCCAAGAGTTGCCATCGAGAAGTTCGTTCTGAGGTAGAGCAGTTTGCAGGAGGAAGAGAAAGATCAGAGTGACACACCCTGAGTTTACACAATCCTTGAAACACACAGTTCACACAAATCACAATGCACTAGTAAAACTCCAGAGCAGAAACGCCTTCCAAGCAAGTGAGAAGATCTGCTATAAACTACACATTGTGTGCTGTGCCAGGATTCCCCTAGTAGAACTGAAATTCTCTCATGTAAACTGAGGATCGGCACCTCAAGAAAAGCAGAATTCTGAATAAAACCTCAGGCTCTCTCCCTGTACACAAACCTCAACTGCAGCACTGAAGGGTTAAAGCTAATGCTCACTGCAGGGAGCAGACTGCATGAAACATAATGGTAAGAGGTCAACGTTTGTGTGCCGGGGTGATATTAAAGCTTTCTCAGAATATTATTCGCTTTGCCTACACCAACATTTTCCATGCTTTAACATTTGGCTAAATTTTGTCTTAACCAAGTCACAAAATTTCTAACAAATCATTTGCCTGGCCAGATATTTAAGAGAAGTAACTCCGCATGTGTTATTTTGTTTGCCCCCATGTATGGGGGAAAGTATATATTTTTATTATATTCTGCCATGGATCAAACAATGTTAATTTTATGGGATAGAGGGATGAAACTCAAAGCTCATATGCTTTCTGAATAACTAATATTAGCATCCAAACCCTAATTGTCCACAAACTCCTCAGTCAGTTATGAATTCCTTTTCAAAATAGTACAGTGTTTTGGTAAGTTAGCAAAACCACCAAATATGAAGATTGAGAGCTCCTTGGTAGTGAAAATTTGCTTTGTTAATTATACTTTGTAGATATTTGGAGACAAAAGCTGTAGGCCCAACCTATGACTGCATTCACAAGGTGAATTAATGCTTTCCCATAGTAGGTGCACACTCAAACTTCGTTGAATTAAGTGGAACCCTGTAAAATTTATCTATAAAATGTATGCAAATTTAATTTTCTATCCTCATAGATACATGTCATGTTCTTTTGTTAAATGAAATAATGTCAGTGGCACAGCTTTTGTTGAATCAGAATTATTAATACACTGCATTATGAAGGAAAGCTCTGTGCTATAAATTCTTAAAGGTTTCATAAAACTGAGCACCATATGCAGCACATTCACACTTTATCCGAGGAACTTTTTCTTCTCATGGAGCACCACGCATGCTTCTTAACAACACTCAAAACCCTTAAACGACACAATAGCCATTGGGATTTTATCTTGCCCATAAGAAGGGAAGAAATAGCTGCTTTCAACTAATTTTTAATTCTTATGGTCTCGATTTCTTTTGCTGTATAACATGCTAGTTTGGAATTGCTGTGTACAGAGGTTTGTGAGTGTAGAATTCTAAGGCAAAGTACATGAGCTGTCTCTGATAAGAGAAATCCCCTGCACAATTAAAGAAAGCAAATATGTGCAATACTGCTCTTCACTGTCAGGTGATCCTGGCTGTGGAAGAGATTTCACCTCCAGACTTCCAGAGGGATGGACATTGGCTCATTTCTCCTATCTCTTATGGGGCAGAGGCAGTGTGATGTGCACCCGGATACCTTCTCAGTATTTCACCCTGTCATGTAAAGAGTTCCAAATCAAGATACATGATTTCCTAAGAGGTACCGTGGTGTGCAGCAGGGGCTGAGAAACCACATGAAAGTTGCGAGGCAGAGCTGCGAGAAGGAGCCACACCTCTGCTGGCCGGGCCACAGTCTCCCGTGTCTCCGTGATGAAAAGCCGAGTTTTGGCACCTGGCTCTCCGCCGCGGCAAGTCCGTTCTGTTGAAAGTCTCCACAGCTGCTAAAACATTTACACCAGGGCAAGGACACTCTGGCCCTTGTGTGTGGAGAGTGTCTCTGCCTCGTTAAAAACATTACAAGACTGCTTTTCTATTTCAAAGACCCAGTTTGAAGAGTTTCCCTTTTAAAATAGAAAATTTAATATAGCAGTCACCTGTTGGAGTAGTATAATTTATGCCCATATTCCTCAATTACATGAAATAATTCATGGGTGATTTGGAATCTTGTCAGCCAGCATTCCCTCATGCCGGGTTTGCCCCCGTTCATGCTGGGCTTCACAGCAAGCAAAAACAGTTCCGTTTGAGGAACCAGGAATTAGGAAATGGGCTGAATGAGGCAGAGGCAGATGCAAGATTGGTTAAAGTGAAAGAGAGGGGAGGAAGTGGAAGAAAATCTGTATGTTCTTCAGGATGATAGACTGAAGAGAAACTGTGCCATGCCTGGGTTCAAGAGGGGAGCGGAAATGCAAAGCACTTGAGATTGTTTATAGGCAGAGCAGGAATGCTTGAGAAAAAGACAAAGTTTGAACATACAGGTCTGGTGGGGAGAAAATGGCAAAACTCCTCAAAAGAGAGGAGGGAATGGACAGAGGAGGCGGGAATCTGAGCAGCGTGGAGAGGAAACCAGCTGGAGTGGGAGGGAAGTAGATGAACGAGGCTGGGAGGCTCGTGATGGGCTGTATCGGGCCTTTGGGGATGCAGAGGGAATGATCCGGAGAGGGACTGAGGCTGGAGCAAGGGTGAGCAAGCAGATCTTTCAGGTGTCTGGGAGCCGTGAAGAAATTTAGACCTCAGTAGTTGGTAATCACTAGGCATCGGAACTGTGTGACTTTTCTCCTCTGCTAGGGTTCTACCACCTGGTAGTAGTTGTTCACTGTCTAAGGGGATCATGAGTGGCAAATTCTAAAAAAAAGAAAGAGAGTGATTCCATTCAGTTATTCACATTAAATAAAAGAGGCCCCGTTAGCTAAATATTGTATTAAAACATATTTTTTGATTTGTGCTGGACTTTCCTTTGTGGTAAATTTGGGAAAACAGTTGGTGCTGAACAAGAGTCAAAATACTCTTCAGATTACAATGGGATACTCCAGTGACCATGATTCACTTTGGTGAGAGGGACAAGTAAAAGCTTTTGAACTATGATACGTGTGCCTGTCCAACCCAGGACACCAGCATCGCCCTGTCCTTGGGCTTTGCTTGGTTCAGGGCTCCTCTGTCACAGGCTTGAAATTCCTAATTTTTTTTCAAACAAGAGGCCCAGCCCTTTTCATTTGGAGCTGGGCCCTGCAGATTATACAGTGAATCCTGCCTACAGCATTTTATTTAATCCCCTCCCATTCTCCCTTCCTGACGAGTATTCTTAAAATTTGGGGCTTGGCCTTGAAATCTCTGCAAGTGTAGAACTTTAAACCATTTCTTGGTTTTCCTTTTCTATACAAAACTTCTTAAGCATAAGATGTTTTTAAGTTTCCTAATTTTGAAAATCAAAAAGAAAAAGAATAATGCCAAGTTCTCGGGCACATTTGCCTGCTACTACATCCCTTGCATTCTCCCAGTCTGTTTTTTGTGGATGCACCGTGCCTCAGATAAGGAGATGGAGACTGTGGAGACTGAATATGCTCCCAGGTTAAGGGGCAGTTATTTCACAGCCTGGGCTGCAACTGAGATTTCCCATAGAAAGGCTGATGTTCCTACTGATTTTCGAAAATGTCTTTTCAGTGTGGTCCTTTTTAAGCTTATTCTAAGCTACTTTCCAAGAGAGTGGTCAAGGCAGGCTTCCCTGAGAAGGCGCAGTTCTGAGCAGTGATTCAGAGGAAGTGATGAAGGTCACCATGGCAGTGAGTCAAGAATAAGGAAGGAAGGGACGGGGTGACAGAGATGAGATCACACGGAGGCTGGTAAAAACCAGAACTTACAGGGGCACGTGGGCCATCAGAAGAAGTTGGGTTTTTACTCTGAATGAGATGAGAGCTCTCCTGGAGTTTTGAGCAAAGCTGTGGCACCATCTGATTTAGGCTCTTAAAACAGTAGGCTGATTGTTAGGTTGAAAATAAAAAGAGAACAAGGGCAGGGGCAGGTACAATTCGAAGGCCGTGGCTGCAGTGATCCGGGTGGAAGATGATGGTACCAGAAGCAGGATGTTGTCGAGCCGCCCGATCATTGTGAAACTCAGAGACAGCAGATTCCCAAAATGCTCCCACGCCTGAAGTGTACTGTCTTCTCAGCCTAGAGTACTACTGCTATGACCCAGAGTACTGGCAAAAACACAGGTAGCAAACTCAACAAGGCTAACGGGAGAAAGCGTGTTAAGAGCTCATTAAAAGGGTTGTGTAGAGATGGGTAGAGTAAAAGGAAGTCTGAGACAGTAGTGAAGTATACCGGGGCTTGCAAACTAGAAGCTGCTGTGAGCTTTAGGCCTAAAGAAACAAGCGGGGGGGAGAAATTATCAGAGCACAGCAAGACCCGTGCCTGTAGGAGACAGTGACCTGAAAGACGCTTGGCCTTCGTGGGAGGAATGCAGTTTCTGCCAGCACAGCTGTAGCCCAGCACGGGGGATGCAGCTGCAGAAAAGCAAGTCCCTGACCTCGCCTCTTGACTATGTGGGCTGCTGCTGGTGCCACTGGCCAACCTGAAGGCAGAGGTCAGGAGCCTGCTAGTACCGTCTGGGGGTGTCCTCCTGCACCCAGAGTGAAGGGGACGAAGAGTCATTTGGAGGGTCCCACGGAGGACACCCAGACATTGCTTCACCATGTTTACCTAGATATGCAACAGCCATTCTTAGTAGACCTTTAGTGAAGAATATGGTACTGGACCCAGTCTACGGACACTTACTTGGTAGTGTACACCAGCTTTTCTTGTAAGGAAATTTGGAGATACAGTCATGCTTTGTCTTCTTAACAAACATACTCCACTGTGTCATGGTGCTCATCCAAAAATTCTTTTGTTATCCTGTTCCCATGAGTGACCTAGAAGAGAATGTCTGTATTAATATATCACTCACACACTTTCTAGACATATAAGATGAAAACATTTTCTCTTATCAGTACCAGTATTTACAGAACATGGAAGAAAAGATAAATAGGAAAAGAAGAATACAGGAGCCCAAACATAAACAGAACAGTACTTGAATCATCACCAGTGTAGATACAGAGGAACCACATGACATGATAAAAGATGCAGGCCAGCCAATCAGCCAGTCACAGGTAGTTGATGTCAGAACTAAAGAACAAAAAAATGGTGAAGAATAATCACTTCTCAGCCTTTTGGGTAAGATCAAGTGTGAAAAATAGTACAGAATAAAACAACATCAAACCAACTAAGCCATATGTACACAGGCATTTGAACTTTCACCATGGTTGAGAAGCCTTGAAGGTATGAAAATCCTGTGAGTGTGTGTGTAGTTTTACATTTAAAATGCTGTATGCTGTGATACTGTGAGTCTCCTGTCAATACATTCAGACAGTATTTTCATTTATAATGCTAGGGGGAAGAGAAAGAGAGGGAGAAGGAGAGGGGGAGAGAGGTGTTTACAACCAGTTAGCACAAGGAGAAACATAGTTTTGGTTAAGTTGTCAAAATAATACTCCCAGAAATCATTAACAGGGACCTGAATTACTGTAGACATCCACACAGTTTCAGTTCACTGAATATTGGCCAACTATCTCACTTGAGATACAGATCTTGCCTTTCTTTTATGTTAGTACATATATACAAAATGTGAAGTGCAGTATATTTTCTGAGCCATCACTTTAAAATGTGAGTTATTGAATGATATGTGCTCTTTTGGAACCTGTGTCTTCAAATGCCTATTATCATTAAAGTTACTTTTAAGAGACAGACTTTTAAAAATAATAATTAAACTATATGTGCTATTCACATGCCTGGAGATGATTTTGTATCATTAAACTTCTGCATAAATATGCTTCAATAAGCAATTAAGCCAAAGGATCTGGTTTGCATTTTAATCCTCCTTTTTCAGTGTGAAGTCATCACAATCATGAACCTTTGATCTTGCAGTCATTTCTGGCACCAGATTCAGATATCACAAATGCACAATTATTACTTAATAGAATGGAATTCAGAGACAATGGAGACTGATGAAATGGGGCTTTGTTTGAAACAAAAGTGAAACCTTTCTAATAGTTGCAAAGAAAGAGTTCCAAGCCCATTAAAGAAATCAATTTATGATCCAAGCATTTTGAGAGCTCTTTTTAATGGTCTTCTACATACCAAGCAGTTTGAAATTTGGAAATTTTCTTTTACCTATATTTTGGGGGCGGGTTTCCTGTTTTGGCAGGCTGTTCCACCTCCCAACTTTGAGATGCCAGTCTCCATCCCAGTGTCCAGCCACAACAGTCTGGTGTACAGCAACCCTGTGAGCTCACTGGGGAACCCCAACCTTCTGCCTCTGGCCCACCCGTCTCTGCAGAGAAACAGTATGTCTCCGGGCGTCACACATCGGCCTCCGAGTGCGGGCAACACAGGTATGAACCCGGGGGGACGCTGCTTATGCACCATGGGAAAGAGAGAAACCTTTCTGGCCAAAGCCAAGGCTGTTTTATCCATGAGATTTGGTATCCAATTTAATTTCCTTCATTGCTTAACATCCACCCACTGTTAGGACTTTTCTGTAATAAAGCCTAAATCCTTTAGCATATGTTTCAAAATCTTTCATAATCTTTTCAGACTGTAACTTATCTCCTCCTGTAGCTATGTTTTAACCACATACTTTTTCAAACAAGATGACAGATATCCTCTCTACATACTTTGGCTTCTGCTCTTAAAATGCTGTTTTCCTTCTTCCTCCTACCAAATACCACCTTTCCCCCTGTGTTCTCTGATAGCATTTGTCCCATTTAGTTATTTGTTATTGTGATCAATTCTTATTTATTTATACAATAACCTATCCCAAAAGGATTGAAGGTGGAAGGGAAATAGGATAACATAATTTTGTAAGTGTGAAATAAAATCAAAGCTGACTCAGAAATGAAGGGCACATTATAAACCCATGTACACATGGCACAAATCTATCTCTACGTTTCTAACAGGCCTTTATTACTGTTCACTTTACACTGTACTAGAAAAATAAAATTATTGCTCAGAAAAAGTCCAACCGTACTTAGTACTCAGATCAAGCTAAATACATTGTGATACACTGCGTTGAATGTGTGTCTGCTTCTTCAGTGTATTTAGAGAATCTTGGAGGGAAGAATGCCCTCTTGATTTGCCAGGCTCACAATGGGAACTAATTCAATGTACATTGAATGTAACTATATATTCCTTTATATTTCCAGAAGTAGCATCAAAAATAATTGTATTCTAAATCAGTACACCATTATGTATTCACATTTTATTTTTAAGAAACCCACACCATAGGAAATTTCTAATATACCTTAGGCACACAAAACTGTATAAAAAGTAGTTTATTCATGGAAGAATTTTTCCTGTAGAAGGCTTAATAAATCTTGAGTCTGGGAAATGTGTACAAAGAACTTCATTGTGTCATTCTCTCTATTTTTTTAAATTTATTTTAAGTTTTTCATATGAATTTTCAATGTATATATTCTCTTGGATCATATTCAAATGCAGCTGAATTTCCTGCTTGATAAACTCATGCTCATTTTTAAAAATTGATATTTTATTTCAAAAATAGTATTTAATGCAGAATAATAAATATTTTCTTAAAGTGTAATGAACATTTTCTTCTAATACCAACACCTGAACTAACTAATAATGAGAAAGTATTAGTTAGAATCAATTAGAAAATCTAGATGATATTCCCACTATTTTTGGCTAAATCTTCTTTCATTAAAAACTAAGAGTGATTATTATGTTCAGCATCTTATTGAAACATCCCAACTCTCATAAATAAACATTGCCAAATTTTAATGAACTTTCTTAAATTAGCAATGAATAAGCATATGTCTAAATTTGTGGCAGTGAAAACTCGTTCACTGTGTCAGCAAGTAAAATTCAAGTAGTGAATATGGGCAGATTTGGGAAATGATCAAAATCTTATAGTTAGCATTCTACAAAATTGATGGTACAAAATCTAAAGGTAAGTGGTTATCAGAACATACACCGCCAGTAGACCTTTTATTTTTTTTAACTTTCTATGAAGCATCTGTTTAGGAAAGACCTAGACTTAGAAATAATAAAAATGCAGACACTATTCAAAGACTGGATTTTTAAAATGTAATCTTTCCTGGAAAAGAAAAAAAAAGGTTGTGCAAAATGTCAGTGATTGAATGTATTTTTAACATTTGAACACAGCATGTCACAGTAAAACAAATGTCAGCCATCTGACTTAGGTAGTACTTTACAAGTTGATGACTCTCGGGAGAGGACACAATGCTGGGGTTGCGAGAGGTGGAGTGTTTTATTCTGTGGGCCTTCAGCCTTCCTCCTTCTGATGTCCCTCTCTACTCCGCAGGTGGTCTGATGGGTGGAGACCTCACATCCGGTGCAGGCACCAGTGCGGGTGAGTACAGCCCTGTGTACTGCAGTGGGTATCAGCAGCCAGAGTTCCGCCCGGGACTTCCGGGAAGGAAGTCTTTTGAAAAAGTGAGCTGGAGAGGTTTGTGACAGGGATGGAATTTCTAAAACACTTTTTGATGCTAGAGTAGTTAAATAATAACTTCAAACCATGTATTAACTGGAACCTTCCTTAATAAAACTTTAGCTGGGCAGCAGAGAATTGAGGGATCTAATCGTATCAACTTAATGCAAGATCCCATGCCTAGACATGAGTACCTTTAGCAAGCCACACACTGTGTGTGTTCTGTCATTTCACGTTAAATATGAATCGTCCCCCGCAAAGGAGTACTGAAGTCCTGTGCACTTCTAGAGGAGTGAACAGAAATGAAAGGAAGGAGAAAGATTGTGAACATGCAACAGTTCTGATGATTTAACCACATCTAGCATTAAAATGAGGTCTCAGAGAGCATCAGTGTACTATAACCCACTCACAAACCCTGAAATACGTTTCACCTCTTAAAAACTTCTGACCCTGGGGCTGGGGATTTAGCTCAGTGGTTCTGGCACCTGCCTCGCAAGCTCAAGGTCCTGAGTTCAATCCCCAGTACCAAAAAAAAAAAAACCAAAACTTCTGACCCTGTGGCCAATTGTCTCATAGTAACATTTTTCAAGGATTCCATATTAATTCATAATATTGCAGTTATTCAGATGTTGATGTCATTTTTAATGCAGAAGCAAGATAGAATAATACTTTTAGGTGCCAACTGTAGTTCACTATTGGCATAACAAGTAACCATGGTAATTTCTGCAACTGGAACATGCTATACATTTAAAATAGTAGGAGGCAGGCATGAATGACACAAGGTTATGTTTGAAATGTAAAAAAAATTCAAGTTTATTGAAATATCTATGGACAGCCTAATTAAAATATTTTGCCAGGGTCAACTATAATAACTGGCTAATTATAAGAAAGAAAAATTGGCATAGAAAAAAACATTTTTATGAATATGTCCATTTGGGGGTAGTGTTGCTCTCCTCTGGATGTTGGTTCTTCACTAAGTCAGTGAATGATGAAGAAAAAGTATTAAGGCCCCACAGTGCATTAGCAAACAGGACCAGCACCCCTACTTCCCTATTTTATACATCTTTTGAAAAACAGGTAGAGTCAAATTAGTGAGTAAACTCAGTGGCAATATTTTCTATGAAATGCTTATTTTTCCTCCTCAAAATATACTTTGTGGTTTGTAGCCTCAAAATTAGAGAATGAAATCAAATCCAGACCAAGGATTCCAGGATTCAAATCTCTGTGAAACACGATGGTTAGAGCCAATGATCGGGACTCAGAATTGTGTGGTCACAAAGACCGATACATAACATAAAGAAAATTGTTCAGATGTTGTAATGTTTTATCTAATACCTCACTGCTGGACCAGTTTGCTTCCTATGCTATGAACAGCCGGTAGTGAAGATGAAAGTAAAGTTGTAAAGACCATGGGTTACTCAGCTTTGATAGAAGTGGTCTCTTGTTACTGCTTAACAGGTTAGAATGTTTTAGAATCCTACATTGAAACTGAAGTGTTTAGTTGCTCAGTTCTGCTGTCATTGTCAACCCCCTGACAGCCTGCTAAGTGTAATAGTCCTCCAGGAATGGAGAAGACAACCCTGTAAGCATGGAAGTTTGACGCATACAGGCTATAGCATCATTAAAATAACAAAATCTTAAGAGTCAAACAAATGCTGCCCCTACCTGAGGGCCTCCTCTGTAGGCATGGGACTCTTCTAATTCAAAAATAGAAGGAAACAAAGACACTCAATTGCACCATCCTAATGATAATAAATAGCAGCTTGATTGTATCTTAGAGCCCTGAGTATGTATTTTTGCATTTTCTATATAATTGTGAAAAAATTACTTGCCTACTTTTTAGAAATAGAAGCAGCCTTTTCTCAGTTCCAAGAGGCACCTGGTCCAGATGCCATTGCTCGTCACTGAGCTGTCACGTCCTGCTCATGAGCTCAGCCGTTCCCCCTTCTGTCGCGTGCCAGCCGGTTCACATGTTTGAAGCTGAATATAAGCGTGCTGATGTCAGAGAGTCACATAACACCAGGGGAAAACGAGGCCAGCCAGAATGTCTCTTCATTTTCCAAAACAGAAAACCAAAGCTATCTGGCCAAAAGAGAACTGCCACATTTTGAATATCTTGATTGAAATTCAGGGTATCAGATAGAGCCATAAACTCTGCAGCCAAGTGGCAGGACTCTGCAGTTGAATTAAATACTGTTAAGCCTTTACAGTGTTTCTGAAAATCAAGTCATCACAACTTGTAAAAGAGTGATGATCTCGTGAGGGAAGGGAGTACTTTTAGCACTTACGATGTGCCTATAAACCCCAAAAGACCAACAAGGTACGCTGTCTGTTCTCTGCCTTCCCTGTCACAAAGTGTAGCCTCTTTCCATCAGGCCCAGAGCTACCTCTCTCCTAGCCCCGTCACCCTCGAGTTTCCAGCTGCGCCTCCCCTGTGGGCCCTCTCTCCATCACCCTCCCACTGCCTTGGCTCAGGCCCATACCACGCCCCCGGGGTGCCATCCAGAGCCTCCTGGGTCCTCTTGCCGCTGCACACTGCAACCGACTGCAGCCTCCCCGTGACGGGTGAGTCCTTTTCAGAGCCTTAAACTAATGGCAGGTCACTGGTCTCATCTTCACAATCTGGCAGCAGCCTCCAGCTGATCTCAGGCTCATCTGTGCCCTCTGGTCACCTTTCCTTCTGCCTTGAAGAGCCCTATACACTCGCTGGCTGAACAGCAAACTTTTAAACTTGTCTTACCATGTGTTTTATAAAAATTACTCATGCATCTTCATGGCGATCCTTTGTAGATGTCCACGTGATGCTCTTTCTACAGATGGGCAAACCAAGGCGTGGGGAGTTAAGTCGGTTTCCAAGGTGCAACCCGGGCAGTCTGTGCTCATAACTGCCACGCATTTTTCACCCGATGTCAGGGCCACTCTGCACTGTTTCTCTTCCCCTGCCTTGTGCTGCTGAGGGCCGTTTGTCATCACTTAGAATTCAATCTCGCCACCCAGGACATCCTCTCCTGTCTCTTCCCGGTAGTCCTGCATCCCTCTCTGTGCTCCCCTGGCAGCCCGAACTGACATTAAACTGTCCCCTGGCACCGTAATGGAGTGTGTGAGTCTGTCCTGGGCACAGTTCCCCGGGGACAAGCTGAAGCTTATTGAATTCTCAGCTCCATGCATAAGAGTTAGCATAGAGCAGACTCTCAGTAAATCTTTGTTAGCTGAAAAAAGCACTGATCTTGTGGGATAACATTTTATTAGTGTTGATGTAAAGTGAGAAAAACAGTTCAAGGAAATCATGTAATTTTAAATGCAAAAAGATATACCCTTCATATGGAATTGACAAAAATAATGCATTCTCTTCTACTGTAGGCAGTGAAGGTCTAACTACTTGATTAAATGGCAGAGCACCATTAATCAGTAAAGCAAGGTTTTAGTAACTTCTCTAATGTAGCAGAAAACCTAGAGAGCTGATATACAGCCATAAGTGAAATGTGGGTTGGTTGGTATCTCAGACCATCACAAATCACCTTTTAAAAATGAACCTCCTATCACTTAAGTTGCAATAATTTCAAAGATGAAGGAAAATGGTAATAAAGAAGTAGCAAGATGGGCTATTCTCCTGGTATAAGGGGTATATTCAGCAAGTCATTATAATGCATGAGTAACAGTGACATTTCTAGGTGTCAGTTGACAGGTATTCATCCACTACTTAATCCTTTCCTCTCAACAACCAAATGAGAAGTCACTGCTTTTAAAATTACATTTTGTCATATCTCTGTACATTAGAGCTTTTAACATGCTAATCTGAGTGATTATTGATGATTGTAAGATCAAGTCCCATTGAGTTTTTTGTGATCATTAGATTTAATGGAGATAACCATTAGCACAGCAACGCTGCTAACCCTACTAATACCTTCTCACTTCACTCTGATGATACAGTTACCTTTACTGAGTAGAATGTAACAGTGTGCTCAAGGATTTACTGATTCATGACTGAGATTTAAAAAAGAAAAAAAGGGAAAACCTTTAAGAATCCCTTCCAAAACCTTAAAGAATTTTACAATCTACATAGATATTTGACAACGAGGCAAAGGAGATTTATGTATATTGGTTAATAATTTTAATTGGCATTTATTGTAAATTAGATATAATTTTATATAAAATGAAAGTAACAGCTGTTTCTTTATTTTGATTGTTAATTGTTTACTATTTTACACTTTTGGTTGTCAAGCATTGTCATTTCTGGAATGCTTAATTTATACCAGCTAAATAGTGGAGACTTGGTGGTGGCAGGCACTGCCGAGGAGAAACAGTGAGCAGCAAGTGAATGTCCTGATTTCCAGGCTCTAGGGACCCCCACCTACCAGAGCCTCACATATAACTTACTAGCACCCGGAACTTAGTGCTCATAAGAGGACTAAGACACAAATCCGTTCACAATCCATTTGCGTGCAGTGTTTTATGATCGCATAATCAAAAAACTTTACATGCTTTTTTTGGTAATTTATCCAACATTGAAAAAGAAAGATTTGGCATATTATAACATAGAACAAAATGGAAAGAGAAATAATTATACAATGCTTAATTTTTCTGTGCTGGTGCCATTGTTTTGCAAGTATTTTTTTGAGAACACTCATCAAATATTTCTGGGCTGATTTTCTTATCAGCTAGAAAAATTCACTGTGTTTCCTACTCAGTGATTTAAAATATTGATGAAGGAGTTAAAAATTCAGCCTAAAAAGATTAGCTTTAACAGGTCTGTATTTTTGTTGCCTACAAAAACAAAAATTCAAACTGCAACACTCCAGAAAGGGAGAACACTGTTTAATTTCTCTCAAATAAAGAAACAAATTGTTAGCATGAAGATATAATTTATATTACTTTTAAAAATGTTATTAAGCAGCAAATAGGACCAAAATTATGTTAATAGTTGGGTAATGTTTTGAAAGTATTATTCTATTAGTATGAATCATTCTGAAAATAAAAACACTAAATTCATTCAAAATTTTACCTTGAGAAATCAACCAAGACATCCATTGTTATTGCTTTTTTATTATTGCCCATGAATTACATAATAATTTTAATTCACATCAAGATTATTAAGATTTATTTTAAAAAAGAAATGCTCGGGCCAGGGATTTAGCTCAGTGGTTTCATCGCCTGCTGTGCAAGCTCAAGGACCCAAGTTCGATCCCTGGTACCAAAAAAAAAAAAAAAAAGAAAGAAAAAGAAATGCTCCTATAGTTGGACGATCAGCAGCATGTGACACACAGCCCTGCCAGAGGGAACCTGTGTCCCCTTCCCTTCTGCAAGACCCAGCAAATGACAGATAAAACAGCCCCACCCCAGTCCCCAGGGGCCGATGTCCTGTGGGAAAGACAAGTCAAAAGACGACGGGGAAATGTCGCAGGTTCACATTTTCTGGGCAGATGTTGTGGAATCTTCCTTCGACTCTTCAGTTTTGATTTAATTCCTATGGACTTTGATTTTTCACGGGGAAAAAGAAATGTTCAAATTACAACTTCCTAGAGAGTATACGACCACCTTGTAGACCCTGTTGCTTATCATAATTTCTGACTTGCCAAACTACATATTTTTGTTTGTTTCTTCAACCACGGGGTCTCATTGTGCTACCCAGGCTAATCTGTACCTCGTGCATTCAAGTTGTGCTCCCACGTCAGCCTCCTGAGCAACTGGAACTACAGACGTGTGTCACCAAGCCCAGCTTCCGAGCTGTAATTTGCTTATCACCTTTTTACCAATTATATTCAGTAAAGCAATGTAAAAATCACTCTCTTCACTCATATCACATTGATTTACTATAACAATAGGACGGATAATAAAAATTGAGTCACTTTAAATATTTAATTCAAGCAGTTCATATTCTCAAAATGTTAGTTTTACATAAAATTTGTCTTTTTCTCAAAAAAAACCAACCATTTTCCCCTTGTATGTTATTGGATTCTCTCCTCTTTATTTTTTGGCATCACTATAAAATTTTATTTGGAGATAACAGGAAAATAAAGCTTTTCTTGTAATCATCAGTAATGTGAAATTGCACGTAAGTAGACAGCAGATGCTGAAGGGGGGATGTGGTTAAAAAGCCCCTCTTTTGAAAATCAATTTTGTACCTACCAGGGACTTTCTCACTTGAGGCTTCAAGGCTGTCAGCCAAGAGTATAATTTGCTGTTTTTAGATAAACTTTCACCAATTGCTCAAATTTTGTAGTTAGACTTACAGTGTATTTCAGTTGAATTTCAATTCACAGAGTACATAATGATACACTCTCATATTTGGAAGATCATTAGCTACTTCAGACTAAAGAAAACTAACTACATTGTACCAAAGCCTTGTTACAAAGAGCGACAGTTTCCCTGTGTGATCTACAGATGCGTCCATGGGCTGAGAAGTAATCAGCCGGTTTATTTCAGTCATCTTAACTGAATGCAGGATTTAAGAGAACTGTTTCGTGAGACACTGTGCCCTCTTTTCACAATTTCTAGACTTAACATGCATTCACCACCTACTACTCTGGTAAACTGAATGTGTTGTATTGGCTGCTATACTAATACAGGTTATTATAACAGTAAAAGGAAATCCAAGTCCATGGTTACTTTATATATTCAAGCATGGTAACTTCAATGTGTATAGAATCATGGGAAGGAATCTTTAGTTAGCACTAATATTAAGCAACATGGTGAAAATCTTAAGATCAAAAATTTTTGCTCCTTGCTTTGGGAAATCAATGTAGGAAAATATTCCAGTGACACTCAGAATAATAAAATAAGCAAGGCAAGTGCATGGTATACTAGTTATTTTAGGGATGGCATTAGTTCATGGAAAAGTTCATGAAAATTCCTTTCGCAGGATTGTTAGAATTAAATGAGATAATGAATACAAAACATCCAATACAGTATCTGCCCCAGAGTAAGTAATGTTAGCTGTTGTTAGTTTGCAATTATCTATGTCTTGATTTTCTAGGCAAACTTGGTTTAGTTTGATGCAGCCTCAGTAATGTTAACATTTAATGTACAGAGAACACATACATGTACAGTGAACTTAATATATTTATGAAATATACAGCAAACACACTACTAGCACAGTAGTAGGTGTCAAAGAAGTAAAGACGTGACTCCTCTCCTAGAGGAGAAAGTGGGCATATTAATAAGTCAGGGGCAAGCTGGGTGTGGTGGTGCACACCTGTAATCCCTGCACTCAGGAGGCTGAGGCAGGAGGAGCACCACAAGTTCAAGACCAGCCTGAACTACATAGTGAGAGCCTTAAAAAAAAAAAAATCCTGGGAAAAACATAGCAGCTGCACAGGGCAGTACATTTCACTTTCAACACTCTGAACTTCTGATATGTTTGAAGCAGTTGTATAAATGTTCAAACCACAAGTAATTATTCTTTCTCTTCTGTCATATTCTCTCTAATTTATACTGTCTCAATATTTTTGTTTATAAAGTGACTGAAAGAGTGAGCGATTGTGTCAATAATGAAGACACCCCCTCATTTTTAGCAAAGAGACAGGCCCAGTATCACAAGACGTGAACAATTAAATGAGTCATAAATCTATCATTCATTGTTCAGTGGGATTTTTTAAAGATAGTAAGGTTCAATATCATTTTGGTGCTGCTGTTTAAAACTATCCCTTAAGTACACCAGCACTTGAAGCAGGAGGACACTTTCGAGGACCTTCAGGCACTGGAAACATCAGATTGTCCTCATCTTATTAACAAATGGAGCCTTTTCCAGAGCGGGAGACAGAAACGTTTGTTCTCAAACATCTGGCTCTTGCAGTGATGCAGCAGCGGAACCCTGCGTCACTTCTGTCAACCTCTCTCCCCTGCTAATGGGATGACCTCAGTCTTGACCCAGAAGCTCCTGAGGCTCAGTCTCCTCACTTGCCAGAAGTTGGGTGGTAATGCCTTAGGGTACATGAGAAAGCAGTTTGCCAAGACAAACTCACTTTAGGACCTGAATTCTCAATCCTTGGGGAAAAAATCTTAGTAAGAAGGAAAAATCCTTTGCTTCTGTTTTACTACCTTGAGCTTATCCTATGCACTGTGTGTTCACAGCTCAGTATCTAATTACACATACACTACTAATCGTGCAAAAGATCACTGATTCAAATGCACTCCAACAAACATCAAGGCCAGGCTGACTGCACATGAAATCTGTGATGCTCTGGTCCCTCCTCGGATGACATGGCCAAGCCGAAGAGACGAATCTCTTCTTAGAATGCCTGCTGCCCCTGATCTGGTCCAGCCAAGAACAGTCCAGGATTTGGTGTACCTTGGGATATTTCTCTAAGAGTATTCTACAGAAGACACTGCTCTCCCACCGGAATCTCTTCAGTCTATCATTGTGCATTAGTATATTTATTTTCCCTAAGAAACGTCCAGAACAGTAGAAACTTGATTTGGTGTGTAAGAATATATCATCAGGAGTCTTTCACAGGATAAGAATCAGAGATCTGATCTGCCTTTATTCTGCATTAGGCATGTTGAAATTTTCATCGTTCCCAGATTTCTGACCCACTGTGTTTTGTGGTTGCCTCTTCTGTTAGAGCCGTCCCATGAAAATGATCTGCCCTTTCCCTTAAAATAAAAAAGATTTGATTGTGATTCACAACAGCTGTATAACTTAGATTCTAGTGTTCTTCGCCGAGTTCCAGGCATCCAAGACATTAAATATAGGAGTGCAGTCCGGAGGTTCATATTTCTCCACCAAAAATGTATACGAGTGTCATTTTCAAAAGAGCAGGGCTTGCATGAGCAAGTTTACGATACACAATTTGAAGTCATTTTCTGTGAGATGTGTTCATTTGAGACGCCAGATAGCATCCAGATATTAGAGATTTGCAATCTTGAAACTTCTGAGAAGTTAAAATTAATTGCTAGTGATGAGCATTATTATGTATGTGAATCCCCTATTTACCCAAATAGTATATTTTAAATATTTTCACAATTGTTCTTGAATTCAGTCAGCAGCCCACATGCACGCGCGTGGGTAAAACACTTTGCTAAAGTAAAATCAGCAAATCAGTACGTGAAAGGTCCAGCTAGGGGCCCATCTTAGTGTTCTCTTGTGGCAGTTCGCTTCAAATACCATTAACAAATTACTATACAAAGCTTTTCATACACCTAAATATTAGAAGTTGTTTTCCAGATAACGTCAAATAGAGTTATCCCAAAACACCAGATGTTGGGTGTTTCTGATAAAAGTGGTCTCTTTAACTGACAGTAAGAAAATAATCATCTTTACTCTCCGACTCTCCTCGTCATGACAAGATTATTGACTAAAATTTTACAAAATCTATTCTCAAAATTATATTTAGTTTTCCACTCTAAATAGTGCACCAAAGTTAAATAGTTGGTCTGCTGTTGAATGTAGCTAACCTCAATATTTCCTATTTACTTAAAATATTTATTTGCAAATATTTATTCGGAGGGAGACAAGAAATATGGTTTGGCACAGCATTGTTCCAGACCTCTTTCTGTAAATTCAGTGTCCACTGAGCCAGGGTGACTTCCGGGGATTGAACCCAGGCCTCGCTCACACTGGCCAAGTTCTCTGGTGCTGAGTGACGCCCAGCCCCAGTCCCCGTCCGGTGCCCGAGTTGACCTGCTGTGTACCTTCTACCTCGAAATTGCCTCTGGCTTAGCAGAACCTTTGAATTTTCTGTCCCTGGGTCACAGTTTATGTCTTCTCTTCCTTGGTCATGCCATCATTTTAAAGAAAGACAAGATAGACAAACGTTTAGAATATCAGAGCATCATCAGCTTTCACTGCCCAAGGCAGTGGACTTCAGTGCGTGGACCTGTGCGTGGATTCACGGGAAACTCCACCCATTACTGGCTCTTTGACAGTGAGCAAATTCCTGGACTGCTCCGCTCTTCAGTTTTTTCATTTGTACCACCGTGATGCTTTTACTGTCTGACTTTATCCTTGTGAAGGTTGAAGGTCTTTTATACCCATGTATGATATCAAACAATTACATAGCCATGAGCAGGTGACTCCTACTGTCTGAGGCAGTTAATCTGCATGGGTGATGCTGTGAATATCATCAGCAAATAATGCTCTCCAGTGCCCCCTGTTGGTGAGACCGTTGTTTGATCCTGTTGAGAGTGGCTACCTCAGATGGGTTTCTGATCCTCTCTTTCAGTTTACTTTTATATTTTTCTCACCTGAGGAAGTAATTACTTATGTTGAAAAGACTAAGGTTCCCAAGGGCGGGAGACATCACGATTAACGTCTAAATTTTTCTGCTTTAGCTTCTTTTGTCCCCAACCTTCCCATCCCTGCTGCCCCATTCAGACCTCACTCCCCTGAGTCCCTTATTAGGTGTGATCTAAGTAACTGGTTGCTGCTGCCACTGTTGCTATTTTCCTAATGCAGTGTCAACAAAGCTAATCACTCAGAAGCTACTGTTGGCTGCTCATCTCTGTCGTGTAGTGTCTTTAAAATTCAGTATGAAGTCCCCATTATAAAGTGAGCATGTTCGGAAAGATTGAGGTTGGTCTCGCCGACTTTCCCAGCTTCTGAAGACAGTTCTCTAAAACACCGGGGGCTCCGGCTTCACAGTATGCTCTTCCTTCTTGGATACAAATGAGATAGCTACCTCCCCATCCTGCGCCCCTTCTCCAGAACAAGTGTCTTTCTGAACCGTCTGATAAAATTCTTTCCCCTCTTCATTTCCCGCATCGTGCCATTCTTTTCCCTAAGATACTGTGCTGCTCGTTCTTTGATGAAAAGTTCTTTATGAGTAAAGTGTTTTTGTTATCATGTTGTCTCAAGACGTTCAGTGACGATAAACCTCTGTTGTGTGGAAGAAGAGATGAGTGTCTTCTTAACGTCTTCATTTTCTTTAGGGAAAATTTCTGCCTTACTTGATACTACCGCTTGCAGGTTGTGCTGTGACGTGATTGGCAGGTGTGACAGAAAAAGAGGAGGTTCAGTTAACTCTATGGACAAATTTAGTGTATGGGCACTTGCCTGGTTTCAGCATTTTCATATGGTTAATAAGCAGCTTGTCTCAATGGTGTGCTTGGCCAATATGCATTTCTCATCTAAATTAGAAAAAAAATTCACAAGTATTATAAAGAGACCCTCCAGATTTGAATTTAACAAATTATTCGTTGCATTTTCAATTCTCACCTCCTCTTTCCTCAGTAACTTAACTGAAAAGTGCCACTGCTGAATAATCCCTAATTTTCCTAGTATATCCTGTGTATGTTTCTTAGGCCCATGAAACATCTAAAATCTACCAGTTTGTGTTATCACTCCCTTTAATTGCAGCGGGATTCAGAGGAGAGTGAGGTAAGTGTAGGCTAAAGTGGTCTGAAAGGCATGATAAAAGAGTTGGGACTGTAACTGATCCTTAAAAGTGAATTTGAATTAAAGCGGAAAGTGAACACTACTAGTTATTGAACTGCCAGAGCAAAGATGTGGGCCTGTTCAGAGGAGTGCAACCCTGGCTGTAGCCACTGTCGATTAGATTAGATTGGTATCACTGCTAAACTTTAGAGGGCCCGGAGGGACAGATGGAGCACTGACCAACAAGGGTATATGAAAAAGGCACGCAGCGGAAGTGGGAGTTCAGAAAGATTTCCTGAGGTGAGCCGGTGAATGCCACACGCATCCCCAAATGTTTGCCTGTAGCAGTAACGAGTGCGCTTCCCCTGGTGAAGAGTCATCTGGGGATGTAAATGTAAATGAGGATGAGAGCACTTTTGAAGGAAAAATGAACAAGATTTGGTATCTCATTGAATTTGGAGATGAAGGAAGAGGACGAAATGGTCAAAGTTGGCCACCAGGGAGATTAAAGGAAAGAATGTCCCAAGGAAGGAATTAGCTGAGGTCCATCAGGACTACTTTCAGTTGTGCTTATTTGTTTTATGTGATTGTGTTTGCAATGCAAAGTCTTGGGGTGGGAGTGGGGGGTGAGCAAGGGAACAGCCCCAGAATTCCTAAACACCCAAAAAAAAGAAAGTTTCAGAATTGTGGGCTCCAAAAGAGCTCCATGCTCAGCTGAGCTCCAGGAGAGAAGGCCAAATGCCTTCTTCATAATACATTCAGCCAGGAATAAGTTCTTTGAATTTACAGCTTCTTAAAATAGGAGTCAATAAAACAAGAAGGAAAAGGCAAGTGTTTGCAAATTAACTGGGGGAGAAAAAACTTTTTTCTCCTAACACTATATTTCAAGTCCCTCATATTTATACGAATCTTAATGTTTACCAACTTGTAACCAGCAGGGGTTGATTCCATTATCCTCTATGGAAGTTACATTGTGAATGCTTATGTTGTTTTATTTTATATAAAAACAATATTATTGACTGAAACTTACAAAAGCTTCCTCGGACTCTAAAATTGGTCTGTGCCTCCATTTTTAAAATAATCTGTAATCAGGAAATCCATTCACTCCTTTAGAATTTTTATGCTTTTACGTGTCCAAGGAATGCGATATTTTCATACAGTCACGTCAAAACTGATAATTGTCCAGGCGGAGGGTGATTTTAAAGCAGAGCATGAAGAAGGGGTGAAGCTGTATATTAGAAGGTTGCTGAGAGGCGCTGTTTGGCACCTCCCGACCCCTGAATCTAAATGAGACCATTGTCTCTGGTGGATTGATCTTAAGGTGGGACCACAGCTTCCCTCAGCCCGCAGTGTTCTGAGTGAGGAGGAGGCAGGCTGCCGCTGCCCAGCCGGCTTAAATGCAGGCTCTTCTTAGCAGTAAACCACACGCATGTATTCATCATTGATTTCCAAATGATAGGTTTCTGTATCACTGGTTTGGGATCCACAGTCTCACATTCCTGAATCTATATTATGCCAAAAGAATAACAATTTGGTGGCTGGAAACAGAAATGGTTATTATACGGCTCCAAAATGCTAGCTGCCACAATCTGCTAAAAACAGCAGAAATTCACCCGTAAAAAAAGCAGAATTTATTTGTTCTTAAAAATAACTTTATACTCTAAAAATATGAGTTTAAGAAGTGTCATCCTGGGTTCAAAATATTTTACATTCAATACGTAAACACCTTAAAATATGTGACTAATCTTCTACGGTGGCATGGTTTTAGCTAATGGGAAATATTCAAAGAAAAAAGCAGAATGCTTTTTATGTCCATTTTCTTAGTTTGAGGTGTTTATTGGGTGAAGAGCTACAATGTGTGCTTTCTTTTCTTTTCTCCATGCCGTCCCAAATCATTGTGTAAAATGAGGGCAGAAAGACCCAAGCTTTGTTGGAATTTCTAAGAGTTCACTGGAGAAAGTGTTTTTGGTTTTTTTAAAAATAACTTTTCTCAGCGGCTCCATGAAGCATTTCCATTTTCATGCCCTGGCCCTGTGCTTGTCATATTACAGGACAAAATAACTGCTCCATGCAAAACCAGTATCGGCATCTACTGAGCTGGGGCTTTAGTTTCTTCTGATCTATTCAGGCTTCACTGCACTGTTTAACTGACTTTTTTTTCTTCTTCTTTTGAAATTACGTAGCTAATTTTCCATTTGATTGTTTATTTAAACCAAGTCTCACAGAAGCTTAGAGCGTAAGGGACACATCTTCATTGTGATCTTCTGAACTGCTAGGAGTGTGTAGGGAAAATTTCATCTCAGTCTTCTTATTCCCTTTTTCTCCAGTACAATCTATTCATTCCAACTAAGACCCTAACAGAGCACAATAATGATTCAGTTAAGTAAAAAACTCTGAGCAGTTTCAATAAAAAACTTGAGCCAGTTTATCAAACATTTTCTTAGTGAACATATTCATAGTTTATACTTCTCCTGGGGAAAAAAGGTAAAGGTATTGTTTCATAGAGTGGCTTTTGCCACCAAACAGTGTCTGAATTCACTGTAACAGATGATTTGCCTTTTGACATGTACAGCTGGATGTACGGTATTTAATTTTCCTTAAGTAATATAACAGAAGAGTAATTTATATTCAAATTCAGTGAACATTTCTTAAACAAGAACTGTGTGCTCACCGTGTTTGGGGGGTGTTTATTTTTATTTTTCCTCTAGTAACTTGGAAAGTTTTATCCATAGTCCAGTTGACAGATTTAATCTTTATTATTTGTTATATATTCGGCCTGTTTCTTCATGCATGCAATGAAACAGGTAAATGAATTAGATATGAAAAACAAATATGCTTCATACACTGTGCCTTTAACATATTTTAATTCAAAAAATGGTCCCCATGAATTTCTCCTGCAGTGTGCTTGTGCTTCGGTCTCCGGCCATTTGGGTGCACCAGCAGCTCTCCCTGATCCCAGGGCACCCAGGGCTAGTGGATCTCTCAGCCCTTCGACACTCGGGCTGTACCCTAGACACCTGTGCTCCGAAGTCTTGCTGGGTCTGCATTTCTGCCACATAAATAGGCTTTGCTCCTGAACAGGTCCTTTTTGGGGTCTAAGGGAAGCACAGACTTGGCCTTGCACTTTGACGGATGAGTTTGGTGTGGGCCGGGCTAGCATGAATCACTCCTTCAGTTCCTCAGCCTGGCTTTTTCTTTCTCCTCTTTTCTGGGCTTTTCTTCTAAACAGTTCCTTGCAGTGTCCCCAACTACGCTCTGTAAATCCCCCGAGCCCATTCCCAGCCGCCAATCCCCAGTTCAGCATATCTTCCTGTCTGGCCTCTTTCAGGAGACCCACACGGATGGATTCCTTGGTTTCCTCTGACTGTTTATTGGATAATCTCTTCTCTCCTGGGAACTGAGGAGCAGTTACTGTGGAGGACTCTGTGGGCCCTCATCCTTTGCTGTCCCTGTCAGTCCCGCATCTCTGTTGTAGGAAGTGGAGCTGCACATCGAGATCTCAGCCCTTGAGATACAGCACAGAGTCCTCCACTAAGGGGCAGTGGACACTGTGTTGTGATGACCATACCAGTGACAGTAGCAGTGAGGGCTTAACTGTCTCCTGTAGAGAGTCTAGAAAAGAGGTGAGCGGTTGTCCAGCAAGCACCGTCGAATGGAGGTCAATGTCTCCTCTCCCCCAGGCAGAGCCCTGGGGATGACTTTCCGAGTCCCCTGTCATTGCCCCTCAGGCTGTGTTTCCAACCAAACGCCACAGCTCTTCCTGTTGTGGAGCAGGATATTTTGAAATATGAAAACTGGAGACCTTGGGACATCTGTTTTTCTGTTAGTTGGGGCTGAATACAGGAGTCCTAAGAGAGCCGTTTGGATCATGCCATTTCGTGGCTCTTCCTGTGCCCTTGTGAAGCTTCGCTTTCTTGGAAGCTCCAGTCTCAGCTCCTGAGAAAGGGTGCTGCTTTTTGAAGATCTGTGTGAGCAGGAAATCCCTCCAGGCTTGGGGTTAGACCTTGAACTTAGTGAGGACAGAGCTGACCCCAGAAAGCCATTGGAGAATTCACCCTGAGAAGTCAGGAACCCAGCAGCAGAAGGTGGGAGCAGCCATCCTCCTCCTGCATGTCCTAGAAATGAGTCTTACTGGTGTGCCCGCTCTCCATCTAAGGACGATCAGACACAAAATAAACCCAGGCCGAGGAACCGAAGGAGTGATTCATGCCAGCCCGGCCCACGCCAAACTCATCCATCAAAGTGCAAGGCCGAGTCTGTACTTCCCTTAGACCCTGAAAAACGCTCTGACTTTTTTCTGAAATATTTTAAGTGAGAAAAGAGTATATGCCAGTTTCTGAGCACATTGGTGTATATTACTTCTCTTTAAAAGTTTTTAATCTTCTTTGCAGAAGAATATTAAGTAATTAACTAGGTTACTCTTCCCCTGGAGGGTAAATGAGCTGTCCTGTAATTTTCTGATGTCCAATCCTTAGGCTTTTATTTTTTTTCTCATGGAGTATTGTCCTTAAAAAGATGCTTTGTGTCTAGATTTCTTCCTAAGGGCTGTTGCTGTTTTGTGTTCACAGGGAACGGGTATGGCAATCCTCGAAACTCACCAGGTCTGCTGGTCTCACCTGGTAATTTGAACAAGAATATGCAAGCAAAATCTCCTCCCCCCATGAATTTAGGAATGAATAATCGTAAACCAGATCTCCGAGTTCTCATCCCACCTGGCAGCAAGAACACGATGCCATCCGTGGTAAAGGCAACACCACATTTTACATAAATGTTAATAATGTTTTGAGCATGTTTTGCTATTTTGGTATTTATCTAACTTTATGAATTACATATCACCATCAACTGGTAGTGTTATTAATGCTACTGATGAAGCCTTGGGTGTTTGTAGCTATTAATTCTTGTAACAGGTTTGCATTTTCCTTTTCCAAATTAAAAAAAAAATCTTAGCACTGATGTTCTGGAACAAGGAAAACATTTTTTTAGAGCTCCCCATTTATAGTCAGAAAAAAATCAAATTCTGCCATTGGTCAGAACAGATGTTTCTTAGGCAAAGTAACAGATAATGAAGTACTGCATGGCATGGTGTTTTTACAGTAGTGAGCTGTTTATGTCCTTAAGGTATGCCAATGAAAACTACTTTCTGTATTTCCTAAATGAGCTTTCTCCTGTTAATTGGCAGCTCCTTTCTTCAGTGGATTTCAGTGTTCATATTGAAAAACATCACATACCTCTGCAGTGCCTTAATTCATTTTTCCATATATGTACTTCATGAAAATACCTGATTCGCAAAAGTAAACTGTTAAAATCTCAGACATTTCAAGAAAAGAAGAAAAGGTTGCATTTTACATCAAAAAGAGTGGTGACCCTTTTAAGGAAAAATAAATAGGTGTTAGGAGATACAAATTTAAATATCTATAAAATATTTCCAGACCCTACCACTTTCTTTCCCATGGGTTGATGTACCTGTGATAAAGAGAATATTGTGGAACCAAACTCCACAACAAAGAAACATCACTGCGCTCCAAATTAGCTGTGCTTAAGAATGAAAACATTCAGCAGACAAATTTAGATCATTCTGAAAACATATTTTCTTTCTTTCTTCCTTTGCTCTATGGCAAGCATCAGGATAGAACAGGCCTGTGAGCTGATTAGTTTATTATGGCACAGTGCAGATTAATTTTGAATATCAACCCCCAAAAATCACATAATCTGCAACATTCGCTTTGGAAAAGACTGAATCTAATAAATAAAACCTCCCAAGGGCTTCAGCCCGGCAGTGTGGGCTGTGCATGGCAGGCCATCTCTATCAGCAGATTTATTCCAGGTCCTTAAAACTGATGCTTGCCCAGGATTCTGAGAGGTTGGGCAGGGATCTCTCTCTCTCTCTCTCTCTCTCTCTCTCTCTCTCTCTCTCTCTCTCTCTCAGCCAGGTGTGACTGCCTCCTCCTCCAGCAAGTGAGATTCAAAGTACATTCTTTTTGTTCAAAATATGGTGGTGAAATCATGAACATCAAGACACTGACCTGCGCTGAAAGCCAGATAGGGTGTCTTCACATTTGAGATAAACACCTCATTAAGTGAAACAGAGAATGCCTTTATAAGGAGTTATCTTTAGAGTCTGGGTTTTAAAACTGTTTAAACTGTTGTGTCTATCAGAAGGTACCTTTCCTTTGGTTGAAAAGATTTTGCCCAATTATAAATATTTGCACACACTAATTAATAAAACTCCTTCCCCATGCTCTCAGTCCGAGGACGTCGACCTCCTTTTGGTAAGTATGTGAGCATACCCTTTCAGTGGCCAGGAAATAGGCAAAGCTAGCGGAAGGAGGGAGCTCTGAAACAATCGGAAGACTCTGAAACTGACCATGGTGTGTCCACATTGATTACGCTTAAATATGGGGAATTTCTAGTACGAGTCACAGGTTAAAAGAATGTCTGCTTATTATTTTCTATGCCAACAACCTCTGGAAACTGGAGGCCTTGTTTTCAACATTTTAAGATTTCTACAGGAAAATATTTATTTTGTCGCTTAAAACTAAAATACTTCTTGTTCTAAAAACGAGAGTGCCATTGTTTTAAATTGATGTATGTTTTTAATCTCCTTGCTGAAGGAGTTAAATATAGGCCTTAGCAGCTTTGCCCTCCAGTTGAATCAAGTTTAGAAGTCTCTGAAAAAAAGTGATCAGAGCACCACCTGCTGGTCAGGATAGAACATGACCACCTACCGCCTGCTCTGCTGAACAGAGAACTGAACACAAAATCTACCATGGTTGATTTTAATTTTTTTAAATTTGCATTTGAATAAAAATTGAAACAATGGAAGTACAGTATACATATTTCATCAGTTCTCAACATAGTCTGTTTTTACCCATAATAAAGCTATGGTACTTGTTACTAGTTCAGTTGCCTAGGAGATACTGATGTAATGGGTTACTATGGCAACAGCTGGTCTCTTGAAGGATTGTAAATGATAGGGTTGGCAGAGTTCATAGAGACACATGTTAAATGATTAATTTCATGAGCTTTGTACCAAGTTATCTCTTTATGTGCAAAACTAATCCTGAAATCTAGAATTTTAACTTTTTTTTAAGAATTCCATCAATATTGTCTTTTTATTTACTTTAAAAGAATCAACGGATAAATAACTCCCAGTCTGCTCAGTCATTGGCTACACCAGTGGTTTCCGTAGCAACTCCTACTTTACCAGGACAAGGGATGGGAGGATATCCATCAGCCATTTCCACAACATATGGTACCGGTGAGTAGCTTTGCCACCTGTAAATGTTAAATACCTTTTAGGAAGAATCAAGTTGAAGAGCATTATCATCTTTACCCTACTGGGAAGCTCGGTCAAGTACCTGCAGTGTCCAGAACACTGTATCATTACTTTTGCCTCACTGAGGCAAAGGAGTTATCTACATTCTTCTTTCTCAAGTGACTGAAAGTTTTATTTACCCAACCTGAATTCAAAATAGAACAATTTCAAGGAAATTGAGCTGTTACTGTATTTCCTTGGTGTCATAGAAAGCTCACTTGCTCAAGTTTGTTTAAAAAACATTTCTAGATTGTCAAATATGTTATGTACTGTTATACCAGGTTGTAGTGGAATAAAACCACAGCAGCAGGCTACACTCCTCCGTGCCTTCCACGAAATACTTATTTATGAAGAGTGGAACATTTCTTTTATATTGAAATTATCCCTGGTGCTCTATCCTTCTTTCTTCCCAAATTAAAAAAAAAAAATCAAGTACAGTCCAGAATGTTTTTGAGCGCTGAAAATGTTTGATCTGATTTACTGTTTGGTCCTTTTCAAATCTCAAGCTTTCCTTATTCTTTCATTTTGTGATGCAGAGTACTCTCTCAGTAGCGCAGACCTGTCATCCCTGTCAGGGTTTAACACAGCCAGTGCGCTTCACCTCGGCTCAGTGACCGGCTGGCAACAGCAGCACCTACATAACATGGCGCCATCTGCCCTCAGCCAGTTGGGGTAAGCGGGGTTACTTCCTCTGTAATGCCGTTTCAGGGTGTGTTGTTAAAATGACAGTGACAGTCTTAAACGTGTGCTTTCGTGTCTCATGAGAGTGCAAAGTGTGGCACCTTATAGAAATGTAAAGGTAATTGTCAGACCAATCCCTTTTGAGTAGCTTAAGTCCTACATCCCTTAATATTTTTAAGAGGAAGAGGAGCCCTGCACTAATGAGGCCAGTTCTTTCCTTATTGTTTTAGGCAATTTTAATTTCCGCTTCTGTGAGAGTACTGATATTTAGTTATCACACAGTTGACATGGGAACTTTGAAGGCATCTACTTACAAGTTCTTTAAGGTTTTGAGATATTTGAAATTCTCACGTGGCATGAACTATATAGGTTACCCTAATGTGAATCCTAATGTTCATCAGATCAGCTATTCAATTGATATATGGGCTTCATCTATTTATAATGTACCCATAGTACAATTGTGGACTTATAGATATTTTATTAAAATATATATACTAATTAGTACATTCAAAACTAATTAATAAATTTGGGTATAAAAATAATTTTGTTGTTTTTCTGGTCAAAGGATGTGTCTTTCTGCCCCCTGGTGGTAGTTTTGAGCTACACCTTTATCATATCCGATGATTCCTATCATTTATCAAGGAAACGTTCAAATTTTAAAAAGCCCTCAATTCAAAATTAACTCTACTTCTTTCAAATTACACCGAAAAAGCTAAAATGTAAACAAAAGGACCTGCCTTTAACTAGTAACTTTAACTCTGCAATTAATCCTCAAAGGAAAATAGGAAGATATGAGATATTTAGAGATGTTTTATATTTTAGAAGCATTCCACGTGCCTCTCCCACTTTTGCTTTACTACTAAACCATTTAGTTACAGTTAACTAGCTGTATTACTTAACTAGTTCCACATCTATGTTTCCAGGAAGGTGAGAATAAACTATGGATTAGAGCAAAAGCCACTGTCTGATACCACAGCTTCATGCTCTTCACTCTGGCTCCTGGTGGCATTGATGTTCTGTAGATTAGTGGCCTGGAAATGACGTCCTCACCCCTTCCCCACTTGCTTATATCCATCCCACTCATTGATACCACCGTCACTGGAAATTTAGCCTTTCCTGTAAATGAAACAAGTTCACATGGCATTGTTCCTCTGCTTTCTTGAAAAGATCCTTTACATTGAAGCTATATTGTGTGTTTGATTAGGAACAGTTTCTCTTTTTAGGACAATTAAATTTTCTCTTCAATGCTAATTATCCAAGTAGGCATTTGCTGCAGTAACTTTTTAGGTAATTATCCCTAAGTATGTAATACCCCTCCAGGTGGTTTTTAAATATGTGCATGTGGCATTGTACTACCGTGGCGGAGCAGGGAATCTACTCTAAATGCTTCTTGCCAATAATAAAAGCAAGTGTTTAGTTCTCATTTTTGCAAGATTCCTTCATTATAGCACTAGATTCACTGAGAAATTATCAGTATCCAAAGCCATACCATTTCATCTGAATATGGCTTTCTTTTTGTTTTGAATTTGTCTTTTAAATTGTGAGCACACACCTACTTCTATATTTTAACTGTGCTGGAATTTTAAAGCTCTCTTCTGTTACGTGGGAGAATCGAGTTCCCTTCTGGCCTTAATAGAGGCCCTGTAAATGAGAAACGAGTAACATCCCTGGACTAGGGAGGAGCTGAATTAACCACAGCCAAGAGGGAAGCCGTTTTGCTCAGCCCCTTGTGTTCTTCAGCACTGAATCTCGTTGCCCATAATTTAACTCTGAATCTGGCCTATGAGTTTTAATTGCACTCAGTCAATCCCTTTATACCTCATGTCATTATGATGCCCATTCCAGGCTTTTCAGTGCTGGTCCTTTCTCCTTCTCTCCCCTCCTCCAGCCCCCACTCCTATACATACACAAACCGCTCTCACATGCACACCAGTACCACCAATACAGTGACTTTTAGAAGGGAGATTCCTCCTAATGGACCCTAGCTTTAGTGCAGTTAAATGTAAAATTTCCTTTTTAAAAAATCCCAAATTGTAATGTAAATATATGCACTAATTCCTTCTAGTGTAAATTTTAAAAATCGATACTTTTACAAGTCAATTTAACTTCATAGAGTTGGGTTTGGGCCCCATTTTGGATGAAGTGCAGTATCCAAAACAAAGAAAGGAATAAATTCAATATCACCAAAGTAGAAATTCCCAGCACGCCAAGGTAGTTACTACAGTTCTTTCTCAAAATTATAGAAGCATTATAAAACTCTTTGTATTTTGTTCAAGAAAAGTGTCTATTTTGTCCTCTCAAGCTTTAAGTCTTCAAAGCTCTAGTTTTAAACTAGTTAGTAACTGATTTTATATAACAAAGTTAGATAAGCAGCATAAATTTGTTTTATGTAGGAAGAAACATGACTGGCAGAGGAATTTGTCATATCTGAGAAAATGACCCTCAAGCTTTAGGTGTTTTTCTCAACTACCACCTAAAAAAAAGGTCAGCCTGTTTTCTGGAAGCGTTTGCACACACTGTCTTTGTTGATGTGGGCGTCCAGTACAAACCGAGGGAGGTGACTCAGAGTCGAGATGACTGTTAACTAGTTAGGTTAAATATAGTTTGATGGTCTAATTTCCAGGAGAGGCAGTAAGAAATTTGAATAAAACCATCCAGTCATGTCTGACTTCTGAACAGTCTGGGGAAGGGTACATGTTTTCCCAATTCCAGGACATCTGGAGTCGAGGGAAACTTGGACAGAGCGCCAGCCTCACCCCCTCTTTCCCATCCCTATCCATCCACACATAGGAAAGCCTTCCACAACTGCCCATGTCTGTATTTCCTTCTAAAGGACAAGCGGATCTATGTGCATATATCTGATTGTAGCATGTATGAATTGAGTGGTTTTTTAATGCTGCCCTTCCTTGTCAAGGAAATACTTCTTTGATAACAGAAAATAGCTTTCTGTTTTGAATCACATATTAAAGTATAGTGAAGCTGAGTCTAAAATACAACTTAGATCCCACTTCTGCATATTTAGTCCCCAGAATTGCTCTGAAGGCTTCTGTATTCCTTCCATGTCAAATACAACGCCACCAAAAGATAAACTCCCACGGCTCTATTTATAGGAAAGGATCACCAGTCATTGTTCCATCTTTTCTGGAGAGGAGATGCAGTAATCCTATACAAACCAGTTGGCATTGGGAGATGAAGTAAATAAGGAGATAATGCAGCTTCCAAAAACCACTAAGAAGCCATTTGATTGTATTACCTCGTTCAGTTTATCTAGATTAACTGCTTATCCTGGTCCAGCCCACCAATCTTTTTTAATCTTCCATTTCACCCTGACTGGAAAGACACAATTTAAATGTCAGAGAACAGAAAAAGTGTTTATTGATATGCCACGTTATTTTCAGGATCCTAATTGACATTCATTATTAAACAGTTTTGGGATCCATAGTAGAAGTATCTGATTAAATTTTAGTGAAATTATCTTACCTAGAGCCAGGAAAATTCTTTTCGTCCAGAAATCAAAAGATGATTTCTTCTAAAATCAAATATATAGTGAAAATAGTCTACCATTATGGATCATTCTGAATATAACTGTTCCCTCCCTCCCTCATATTAATATCTTCTTGATTTAAAGATTATTCGATTAAAACTCTCAGGAACTAATATAGTAAACTGTAAAATATGTTACAAATAAATATCTCCCAGCATAAGCAGAATATTGAAAATCATATACACTCCATGTAGAATCTTGATTTAAGTGCTAAGATTATTTCGATTCTATAAGATGAAAAAGGCAAAGAAAGAAAGCCTTATTACAGAAGCAAATAATTCTCTCATGTATTGTTCTCAACATTTGCTCATCTATTAAGAAAAGGAAAGTAATTCTTTGCCAGTAGGTGGTGCTTTCGTATAAAACATCACTCAAAGATACATTCATTTCTGACTAATTTTATGCCTCTGCATCTTGAGCGTGTACTGCATCTCCCAAAAGCCAGCCCAAGTTACTCCACTGTTCCTCTGAAATACACACTCACTCTGTCCCTGCTCCTAACGACATTGTCAGTACCATCCAATTCTCTCAACAGGAAAGCAGTGTAATTACATGCATTAGGAGGCAGGCTTGCATGCCTTTGTTTAAAGTGGGTGTGTCCATATGGATAATTCCTTACTGTGACTCTTCCTCAACTAAAGAAATTGCTGTACTCTCTTGACAGTATGGTCAAGTAATACTGACTCTAGCCATGGGTGCCGCTATGATCTGAACGTGAGAACAATAAAAGTATTTTAAAATTGATGCCGGCCACGTGATCATGGCTTACCCTGATCAAAGTCACTGTGATAGCTGATTTAAACTTAAAGGCTTAATGCTTTTTCTCTTCAGAATTTCAAGTATCTAAATTCTCCCACATTTTGGAAGAAGGACAAACTAGACCCTCTGGGAATAGGCAAGGATTAAGGATCATAAACACACTAAAGTCACATTACTCCCTTCTTTACAACTGCCTTTGCTTGGGCAACACCAGATTCACCAGTTGTTACCAGTATAAATAAAAGAGCCATATCCTAGGTTATTCTGCCAGGGAATGGCTGACAGTAGTAAAGTTGAGGGAATTGTGGGAAACAGATATTTTCATCCTATGTAACTGCAAAAGGATGAAGAAAGGAAAATTATTTACCAGGTTTAGTGGGATAGAAAACCTGTTTTTAAAACAGTATTTTAAATTTCTGCGAATAATTTTCAATCTCATTCCTTCTTCCCCTGCTTTCCACTCTTCCAACTTTTTTTTCACCAGTTATGGGCACTGTGTACCATTTGATGGGTTCTATTCGCTTAAAATGTAAACTCTATGTATATGTGCTCATTAATCAGAGGGAAGTGTTGACCTAACAGTAAGCTGTTGAACCTAATTTTCTGGGTTGGAGATGTAGCTCTTGCTACTTGCTTAGCAGCCAGGAGGCCCTGAGCACCAAAAAGTAATAAATAAAGAACTCTCCGACGCCAGCGTTTGTCAGTCAAGGAAGCCGAATTCAAAGCTGACCAGTCTATCTGAAGGCTTAGAAGCCTGAAGTTTAGGACAAGTTCAGGGAGAAATTCCATGGACGTGCGGGACCCAGTGCGCTAGGGAGCCCGTCAGAGACAGCCCGGTTCCGAAGCCGGCACCAGCTAGCTCCTGCAGCTGTCCCCAGGCGGCCCGCAGCCGCGCCGCATCCCGGAGGGCGCTGGTGCCCCTCTGGCACGCTCTGGTGTCTATGGGAGTCTGTAGGCTGATGTGTTATGTAATTGTAAGTTCCTGGGGCCTCCTGGCCTCCTCCATCTGTAACTGGGTTTCCTTTCCTCCTACAGAGCTTGCACTAGCACTCATTTATCTCAGAGTTCAAATCTCTCCCTGCCTTCTACTCAAAGCCTCAACATCAAGTCAGAACCTGTTTCTCCTCCTAGAGACCGTACCACCACCCCTTCGAGATACCCACCACACACGCGCCACGAGGCGGGGAGGTCTCCTGTTGATAGCTTGAGCAGCTGCAGTAGTTCCTACGACGGCAGCGACAGAGAGGATCACCGGAATGAATTCCACTCTCCCATTGGACTCACCAGACCTTCGCCGGACGAAAGGGAAAGCCCCTCAGTCAAGCGCATGCGACTCTCTGAAGGCTGGGCTACATGATCACATTATTACTTAATAGTTTTTTCCTTGCAGTGTGTGTGTGTGCTATACCTTAATGGGGAAGGGGGGTCGATATGCATTATATGTGCCGTGTGTGGAAAAAAAGTCAGGTACTCTGTTTTGTAAAAGTACTTTTAAATTGCCTCAGTGATACAGTATAAAGATAAACAGAAATGCTGAGATAAGCTTAGCACTTGAGCTGTACAACAGAACACTTGTACAAAATAGATTTTAAGGCTAACTTCTTTTCACTGTTGTGCTCCTTTGCAAAATGTATGTTACAATAGATAGTGTCATGTTGCAGGTTCAACGTTATTTACATGTAAATAGACAAAAGGAAACATTTGCCAAAAGCGGCAGATCTTTACTGAAAGAGAGAGCAGCTGTTATGCAACATATAGAAAAAAAACACAAATGTACAGAAGTTTGGACGGACCCGGCAGTGGGTGGCCATTGGGAGTGTTAGGAACACCCTGGGCACCTGGCATCCGGGGCACGCTCACAAACCTGCAACCCTGTCACTGGTGTATGGCACTCATTAGAAAGGATCACAGACCATTAAGAGGACCATACCTATTTAAAGAAAAGAAAAAAAAGGAAAAAACAGAAAAAGTGGAGTTTGAGAGCTAACGTATTTAATTAAATAAATAAATCTGGGTCTGCATCTCTTATGAAATAAAAATATAAAAATATGTACATTACATTTTGCTTATTTTCATATAAAAGGTAAGACAGAGTTTGCAAAGCATTTGTGGCTTTTTGTAGTTTACTTAGGCCAAAATGTGTTTTTCCCCCCTTGATAGCTTCGCTAATATTTTAAACAGTCCTGTAAAAAACCAAAAAGGACTTTTTGTATAGAAAGCACTACCCTAAGCCATGAAGAACTCCATGCTTTGCTAACCAAGATAACTGTTTTCTCTTTGTAGAAGTTTTGTTTTTGAAATGTGTATTTCTAATTATATAAATATTAAGAATCTTTTAAAAAAATCTGTGAAATTAACATGCTTGTGTATAGCTTTCTAATATATATAATATTATGGTAATAGCAGAAGTTTTGTTATCTTAATAGTGGGAGGGGGGTTATATGTGTGCACTTGCACATTCGAGTAACTATTTTCTTTCTGATTTCTTTTACTCTGCATACATTTTATAAGTTCAAGGTCAGCTGTCAAAAGGGTAACCTGTGCGGTTAGAACATATCACATTGCAACACCCTAAATTGTTTTTAATACATTAGCAATGTATTTGGTCAACTGACATCCATTGTATATACTAACCAGTTTCTTTCATGCTATTTTTGTTTTGTTTTGTGCATTTTTATCAAATGCAGGGCCCCTTTCTGATCTCACCATTCCACCATGCATCTTGGAATTCAGTAAGTGCATACCCTGACTTGCCCATATCCTAAATTACATGGTTGGGTTTCAGCCTAGAATTTGATATGTTTCTTAGAAATATGCCCAGAACAGAGACGCTGTGTTGGGGCCCTAGAAACAAATGATATGGAGTTTACTGGGTGAAATAAGTTATAAATTCCCACAGAAGAAAAATGTGAAAGGGTGGGTTCTAGAAAAGAAGGAAGGAGGTAAAGGGATAGTTGCTTTGTCATCTAACTTTCATTGTTTTAACTGACCCTTAACAATCTTGTCAGCAATATAGGACTGTTGGACAATCCCAGTGTGTCAGGACCCCCAATGTCACTTCTGCAAAAAGCATGTATGTCATCTATTTTTCTTCAATAAAGAGATTTAATAGCCATTTCAAGAAATCCCATTAAAGAACCTCTCTATGTCCCTTTTTTTAATTTTTCAAGAAAATATAACTCTTGTCTAATATTCGTCTATAAGGGATTAATTTTCAGACCCTTTAAAAGTGAGTGCCGTAAAAAAGTCAATATATATTGTTTAAAAGATATTTCAGTCTAGGAATGATTTCCTTCTCTTGGAATGTGAAGATCTGTTGATGCATCTCCAGTCATACACACTGACATACACAGCAAAGAGGATATAGGCAGTAGTATCAGCCCGGCTGTATCATGTGTAGGACATTTCTTATCCATTTGTTTTTTTCTTTTCTTGCACAGTTTCTATGTGTTTCTCATTGTAAGAGGCTGCCGCTGGGTGGCAGAAGCCAAGAGACCTTATTAATGAGGCTATATTTTTCTTAACTTGATCTGCAATCCATAATTAGACCACAATGCACCTTAGGTTGTATCCAGATAGGATGCTAGCCTGCCTTGTACTAATGTTTTATATACTAAAAAATTTTAAAAATCAACCATTTCATATATATCCCACTAATCAAGGTATCCATGGAACATGAAAGAATAACATTTATGCAGAGGAAAACCAGAAAGTCATCCCTAAAAATACACACAACTCTCTCCCTCTCCCCGTCTCTCTCTGTGTCTCTCTTTCTCATACACACACACACACACACACACACACACACACACACACAAAGAGGAAAAATAAGAAAATCATTTTCTTCATCAGAGACTTGATCCCATGCTCACAAGTCATCTTTACAACTTAATGTGTATTAAATATGCAAGCATATCACAAACGTTCCTCGCCATTTTCAAAACATTTTCATTTACCAGTATCAGAATCTCACCAGTGGGTGGGAAAGGGTCATTACATAAAAATATGAAGAAATAGCCATATTAATTTTTTACCTGCAATTTGCCTCAGCGACAAAGAAAACATGAATTTCTATTGCTGAAGATAAGTAAGCTAAAGTACCAGCAGAAGCCTTGGCTATTTATAGCAGTTCTGACAGTAGTTCCGTAAGAACACAAAAAGAACAGAATCACCTGAACATGGATGCCAGTCATCTCTTGTTCCTACTACTGAGTTCACACGCAGTGATGGCAAGATAGCGAAGGGATAATCTGAGACTTTCTAAAGATGGTTTAATGAGAAGAAGCACAATTTTTATTATGATGAGTCACTTTCTGTAAGCAGTCACTGTCTTATCTTTACCCTATGCCTTTTCTGTAATTTACTGTTTATTGTATTTGCAAAGCTAGTGTGGTTTCTATCACAGCAAACCCTTTGTGTCCAAGAGGTTAGGACAGAGCCCTCGGGGGGAGTATATGATTTTACCTTACCCGTCCTAGAGCCACATTTGAGACAACATTCTTCATTGCCAGTCACAGAAACATAGGTGGCATTTTACACAGCTACAGGTATTGTTAGAGCTAATCCTATTTTAAAAGATTTGGGGTAATATTAAGCTTACATACTGGTAACAGTGGTACAATATACACCAGCTGCACAACCTGTATATTGTATGCATTGGAGTGTGGAGGCTGTTCATTTCAACCTTTTTAAAAGTTGTGTTTTTTAGTAAAAGGCTTATTTTTTCCAGAGGTGGAATTTAACATTTTGTAATGATGAATATGAGAATGCCTGACATCCTTAGATTGCATAAAAGTTAACTGAAGTGAGGATTTAAAAAAAAATCCCAATTCACTTTTTAAAAGAATGCCTGCCCTCTCACACACTTAGGTATTTATTTTCCTTCCATGCCCAGCCTTTTCTTTGAGTTAGGTTTTTGACCCCTTTATCCCTTCTGTTTGCTTTTCCAGAGAGTAAATGCTTTGTGTTTCTTTCTTTACATTTTTTTTTAAAAGAAGAAGCCACTTGAACCCTCAAAAAGCCTGTTGCCTAAGCATGGCATACTTCATCTGTTCTCCTCTCTGCCATATGCCTGGGTGTCATCACTTGTGTGGCGTTAATTTCCTGCCACTAGAAATCTTCTGAAGATTGCTGGAACACTAGTGTCTGTTCAGATGCTTCTGACCACAGATGTAATGAAAGGCTTTTCTTAATATGTTTTAACCAAAGATGCGGAGCAATCCAACCCACATATCTTCTACACTCAATTTGTCCATTTTGGTTCCTTTCATAATTGGGTATTGTACTTTGCCTGCCCTGTTCATACCTCAAAGTGGTTCGTACCTCGGTTTGATCTGGAGAGGTCAGCTGTGTGGCGGGTTCCATTGTGATTGGAACGCAGCGTCAGCGCACTCTTGAAGCAAGTGGACCGGGGTCACTGTAGGTGTAGCACTTGCCTTGCTTCTAATGGTTTGCTGTATCATTTTCCTTCTTTTTTTTTTCCTTTTCCTGGGGACTTGTTTCCATTCAATGACAGTAATTAAACTAGCTTGTAAATGAGGGCATACAAGCATTTGCAACAAATATTCAAATAGAGGCTCACAGCGGCATAAGCAGGACTTTGCCGCCACTAGATGACAAGATGTTATAACTAAGTTAAACCACATCTGTGTATCTCAAGGGACTTAATTCAGCTGTCTGTAGTGAATTAAAGTGGGAAATTTTCAAAAGTTTCTCCTGCTGGAAATAAGGTATAATTTGTATTTTGCAGACAATTCAGTAAAGTTACTGGCTTTCCTAGTGATGCAGTGTCTGTGGTGTGTTTTTTAAACTCATGTTTGGCTCTTTCAACGGATTCCACTTTGTCGTGTTTTGAAAAAGCAACTTATCCCCAAGCAAAAATGGTTTTTCTCAGTTTTTAACTCAGAGTATCTGAAAAGATGGATCTGTGTATCCGTGCCCAGGAGGGGTGTGGACTGGATACCAGTTCTTAGGGTGATGCAGTATTCAGCTGGCGCGGGAAGTTTAACATTCTTTTGTTCTTATTAGCCCATGCTTGCAGGGCATAACGATCACATGCATTGCGCCGAGTCGGTCCACGTCCATAACACAGCTTAATTCTTCTTCTGCCTCTTCCCCTTCCCTCCAGGTCTTGATTCCCTTCTCTATTACCAAACGGTTCAACTTCTTATATCAATAAAGCAGCTCTATGAAGATCTTTGACTATCTGATTAAACACAAAATTTTCCAGACGTCATTATAAAAAGCAGTACCATGAAATAAGTTAAATTATTGTTCAAACCAAAAGAGGCAAAATGTATTTCCAGAAACATTTCTTTTTATCAAATGTTTTTTTAATCAAAAAAGTTTGAAAACACAGACTTTGCATCTAAATATTTGAGCAAATGAGTAGATTCAGACACATAAAAAGACTATAAAATAGTCCATGACTATGACCAGTTACAGTTTCTAAAGGGAATATCCCTTAAAAGATCGATACAGTACTGTGAAGAGTAACAGCTGTGGAGCCTCTGCTGAGGTCTGGATTGCTTGAGAAGGTTTTAGTCGCCTTCTACATACGGTACCTCTGATCTGCCTTCTTACAGGCTTAGGAAAAGAGGGAATAAAGGCTCTATCATTTGTCTGATGAAAAAAGATGGATGCAAAGATTAATTTAGAAACTGAAAAGGAAAACAAGAAGGCAGTGCTGGGCAGCCAGAGAACCTGGACTCCAGCAATAATTTCCAGAGTCTTGCTCTGGAAAAAAGAAATCTGGCTCCAGGAGACAGCATCCAGTGACAGCCCTGCTGGCAAGTTTTATTGTTCAAGAATCTCATGCAACTTAGGTGATGCATTCCAGGATGAATGAAGATGTAGCCCCTTCTTTGAGGAAACCTACAGACTCACAGAAGACAGACGCTACAAGATGCTATAAGGAAACCACTTGGCCTCCTTGGGAGTAAATTGGAGCATGTCCCAGTGTGGACACTAGGTAATACTTGATTCCAGAGGATGGGCTGGAGCAAGAAAGGGCCAGAAGGACAAGAGCAGACGCGTCTGGGCATGTGACCCCCACAGTCACACACTGGCCTGCCCTCTGTCGAGCTTGGTGCTCTACTCTGACCATCTCAAAATCCTTAGCAATTTTATCTGGGAGCTTGTGTTTCATAGTGAAGTCACATGGAACAATAGAGCCAATATCCGTGTGGAGGAGAAAAAGTAGGAAAAGGAAAAGGTTTGTGTTTTGGTAATTTTAAGAGATGGAGCCTTTTTCCTGCCTTTCCAACAAAGATTGCGACATTTTCCTTTCTTTCTTTTTTTTTTTTTTTTTTTGGTACTGAGGATCAAACTCAGGTCCTTGCATTTGCAGGGCAGGTGGTAGAACCACTGAGCTAAATCCCTGGCCCTCACACTTTCATTTGTCATCAGGCTCTGCAATTATGAGAGCATCTTATAAGAAAGAAATACTAAATACAAAGGAACAGAGATGAGAAAGGGAGAGACAAATGTACAGGAATTGTGGACCACACTCTGGGGATAAAGTGCAGCCCTGAGGAGGGGAAGGGTTAGAAACAAGGTGGGAAGGGTTGGTTGGGGGTCTGATTAATTGCAAGTTAAGATGTCTTGGGTTCAAGAAATCATTTGAGGGCCAGGGATTTAGCTCAGAGGTGCCACACCTGCCTGGCAAACACAAGGTCTTGAGTTCAATTTCCAGTACCAAAAAAAATTATTTGAAAGGTTTAATGGAGATATAATTGTCAGAACCCAGCAAATGATTAAGTTAATGGGAGTAAAGGTTTACAGTTCTGATCTTAAATGATTAGGATCCTAGTAATACACAAATTGGAAATGGAGAGGGCAGTACCACATGAGGAAGGTAACGAATTCCAGTGTCAGCATGTGGAGTTTGATTTCTACCCATAGGAATGTTGAAATATAGACTTGCACTTGGGGTTCGGTTAATGCCGAAGGTAAAGTAAGAGGGAGGTAAGTGGGAAAGCTAAGCCCGTGAATGAGCTTGTCTAGGAGAAAGGCAAAGGGAGAAGGAAGAGGTAGCTCAGAAGAGAATGTAGAAGACGGAAGATGGGAACAGGAGAAAATATCCAGAGAAGAGGTCAAAACCGAGATGTCAGACGAAAGAAAACCAAAGCACAGCCAAGGCAAGGACAGGATTCAACAACAACAACAACAAAAAGAAGACACAGCAGTGTCAAAGGCTTTATTGGGTCCAGAGGAGAGGAAGATTCTGCTTGCTTTTGAGTGAGAGTTGGGGTAGCATTTCAGTAGAATGGTGCGGGAGGCAGGAGACACCCCCAAGAGGTTGTGTGGCAGACGTTGAGAAATCTCTGGCAGAAATTAAGGACTAATGTTTCACAACCCTTGGCGAGTAAAGTAAGGGAGCTGGTTGAGGGGCCTAGCGGGACCCAAGACCAGGGAACAAAGGAGGTTTTTCAAAAGGACAGGTGGTACCTGAACATGTTTACAGAAAAGAAGGTCTAGTGACCTTCCTGAAGCAAAACGCAGATGTTGACCATCCCAACCAATGACCAAGGATGGCACTTGGTGCCCCAAGGCCCAAATTGGATGCAGTTCTTTAATTTCAGTAATGTGTGAGGGTCTGGATTAAATAGAGTCACTGAAATTGACAAAGGGAAATTGTTCAGGACAGAGCATCTGAATTTTCATTTTGTGAACTGAGGAGATGCTTGTTGCCATTTTGTTTGCCTCGTACTGTGACGTCTTTCCCATGTGTTACCTGTACTGCTTTCTAAGAGAGACCCAGTGATGAAAGAGGAAAGCAAAGTCCAGTTCCCCCCTGGCTCCCTTGAATTGCAATGGACCCTGTGACCTGAGACAAATGTCTGCAACTCTCCTTCATCTCTCCTCTCTCAGGCACAGCCTCTCTCCCAGGGGACCTTTCCCTAAGAGGCAGAACTGGGAAAACGAGAGGGACAGTATTCACAGTTGGTGGCCCTAAAGTTTCCGATTTGGCTACTAGTTCCATCTCACCCAGGCTTGATTGCCTCAGACTCGGGAAGATCCTCTCCTCTACTCCTCCCTCCTAGACTCCTCCCTACCGGCCAAGTCTTGCTGTCAGGCAAATGCAGTGATGTGCCAAGGCCCAGCTGAAAGTGAGGAAACGTGAACCACCAGTGGGGCGATTCCATGCTGCAGGGCCAATAGTTAGGCCCTCCAGAGCCACAGTGCGGGTTCGCATCAGCTCCACTGACCTGTCCTCCCCTCCACATGAAGGGAACCAGTGCTGCGGGCAGGGACAACCTAGCAAACAGAAGCGGGAGCTGGTCTGCCAGTGAGGGCGCAACACTCACACACTGAACACGTCCGCCCCAAAGGACGTGGCCCACACTGCCTTCTTTCACCTTCCTGATGGCACTGTGACAGGGAGCAGGGTTTCCAGAGTTGCTGGCTGAGAAGCAGGCCAGCTTGACCCCTCACAAGTGAAGTAATATTTGTCAAGTTACTGATTCTCTTTATGTACTGGTTTTCTGTAACAGCCAGGGTGTGTCATTAACTCTCATGGTGACCCTGAGACTGTAAGAATGTATGGGTGCCGATCCCCAGAATGTGAGCTACTCTTCTGAAAGTCACTTCACTCCACTATGTGACACAGTAGTAAAAGGAGGGTGAGTTTTCTATGGTGGTGTCAGTGTGCTTTTTAAATTTTTTCTTGATGACATCACATCCTTTCCCGAAAGACAATTGGATATACCCGTTTTGTTGATGCTCACAGCACATCTGCCATGCAAGTTTTCAACTCCAAGTCTCTAGCTGTCAGCACTAAGTCTATCAGCACAGACTTTCTAGGAGCAAAAGTTGCAGAGAATTGCCTCCTTCAAGCCTTTATTCTATCTATATAAGATGGTATTTTACTCTCTCCAAATAAGAGCCCTGCCTGGAAACACAAGCCTGCTTGTACACAAGAGTTCACATGTGTAGAAGTTTTAATTAAAACATAGGTAAAATGTCCATCTGTAAAGGGTGCTTAAATAAATGGTAGTGTGTCTGCACAATGGAATATTCTAACCGTTAAACAAGCATGAAACCAGCCAAAACCTCCATCCTGATAGGGAAGACTTGCATCATTAGATCGAACACAAAACAGTAATGGAATCACATATACAGTAGGTTACATTAAGAAAAAGGTTGAAGGGGAAAATAATAAATGCCCTTATATTTGCATAAAGACTGGAAGGATATACAAAGAAACCAGTTAGTTATGGCTAATTGGTGGCAGAGCTGGGGGGTAAAAGAAAGACTTGACAACATATTCTTTTTAATATTGCTTTGGTATTTGAACTATATAAATATGCTACTTATTTTTAGCAAAAGGCTTTAATTTAGGGAAAAAAGCCTTCCGCAGAAACACAAATTCCACCCCCCAAACGCTTTATAGGAACTTCTCAGACTGAAGAAGGCTTTGGAACTGTGGAGCCCAGAGCAGGCTTGGGCCTGACAGCTTTGCCTCCTGCCTTTCCAGGTTTAGAAAGACTCTGTGGCCTTCTGTGGGTGGTAAGACTCTAATTTTAAGGTTAGTACTTTGCCTATTGGTTACATTAGCCAGCCAAAGAACAACACCAAAGAGGTTCACCGTGATTGAACCAAGATTTTCCTAAAACTATTTAGGTTTTCTTTGCCATTTTCCCAGCATTATTTAGCTTGGATTCAATATTTATTTGCTCAAAAACATACTTATCCTACTGGGGCATCTAACATTAAGACTTTAAAATCTAAGGATCTGGGCTCAATATCTGTGGAACTGACAGCTACCTTGTTCATTTGTCCTTGTCAGCTGCTTCCACATGTGACCAGTCCCGCTGTACTATTAAGACACAGAATACAGGTCATCCTTACCAACTTCTGCATCCATAATGATCAGCTGAAATGTCGTAGAGATGACATTGCTATCTAGCCCTTCCTAATCATCTGCTAAGTTTCCAAGGAAAATTTAGAAGACACAAAATAGCCTGTTGTTCTTCCCAATTTTTCTGCCTTTTGCATCCTGATTTACACACTTTATGTGCACCAGATCCTACTTTTTTCATTTCTTCTTTTATTAGTACACATTTGCATAATTTTAAAAACATATCAAAGAAAGTATTTGACCAAATCACAAAACATACTGGGAGCCTGGGAGTGAAGCTCAGGGGCAGCACTTGCTCATTGTGGAGCCCTGCTTCCATCCATAGCAGTGCAAACAGGGAAGAAAGGAAAAGGAGGGGAAGTAAGGAAGCAAAGAGGAGAAAGGAAAAGAATAAAGGACACCACATTTCCTACTTCAGAAGTCTACAGAAAATAAACAAATAAATACATTCTACTGTCTCTCCCCAAAAGCCCCATCCAGATTTGTCCTTCAAATTTAATAATTAAAAAAGAAAACAGAAGAATGATTTACATTTTTTAAACAGTGTGTCTTTTGCTTAATCCGCTTTACAGGTAAGGATAGAAATATGAGGAAATATCCCTGAGCAAAACTCAGTGACACACACCTAAATCTCACTACTCTGAAGGCTGGGGCAGGAGGATTACAAGTTCAAGGCCAGCCTGCAAAATTTAGGGAGACTCGGTCACAAAATAAATAAAAAATAAATTTTAAAGGGCTGGGGAGATAGTTTCACACTACCTAGGATCAATCCTTAATTATTGAGAGAGAGAGAGGAGAGAGAGAAGGGTTGTATTGAACTTCTGTTTTAGAATTTTAAAAATTAGAAATTTATATATATGGAATAGAATTCAGAATTAGAAAATTATATATAGCTGATTTGACACATTAGAAACAATAGAATGTAACCAATTTTGGTGCTAATTGTGATAACAATTATTAAAAGTAACTCATTAAAACTTACACAAGAACTATGCTGAGGGCTGGAAGTATAGCTCAGAAGTGTAGCTCAGCACTTGCCTAGCAGTGAGGGGACCTAGATTCCATCCTCCGCACCACAGAACAAAACAAAACACAACAAAAACTGCGTTGAGTAGAAAGAACCTGGCACCGAGAGAAGACACTGTATAATCCCATTTTATGCAGCTCAAGAAGGCATGAAACTCATGTGTGTTGGTAGATGTTAGAATGCTGGGTGCTTTGGGCTGGGGCCTGAAGGGAAGGGCACAAAGAGGCTTTTTCACTCACTTATGTGCAGATTTAAGATACACGTGTTTCACTCTGTGTAAGTTTTACCTCAAATAAGAATCTGCTCATGTGAAGAGAAATCTCAAATTCAAGGTACCACATAGGAAGCAGTAGAAACTACCACTGTGAGGCACATGAGGTGACCAGGGATGCATGGCCATTGTCCTTCCACTGAGCCAAGAGTCAAATCAAGGGAAGCAGCACTAAAAGCATTAATTAGTTCTCTTAAATACTTTGAATATACTTTCCTACAACATCTGCTGCCTTGTTACTATTATTAGTGTGTATGAGTGTGAGTGTGTGTGTGTGTTGCTGAGGATGAAACCCAGGGCCTGGTGCATGCTAGGCAAGCAGTCCACTGCTGAGCTACATCCCTGTTTCTGCTGTGTTATTATTTCACCACAGATAAAAGGAGGTGAATTTCAGTTCACTCCTGACCAAATTATTACAAACACTAAAGTCGTATTAATATGATTACATGGAGATTGATCACATAATGTAGCACACATCAAATAAATTGGCTACTTTAAGGATGAAGGTATTGCTTATTCCAGTCTTTTAAATGGCTTAACTCTACTGCTGTAGAGGGTTTAGAACATATTCTTAAACTCTTACTCAACATAATGTTGAATTTCTGAGGACAAAAGAGAAAAGGGAAGCTAAAATTCTTACCTTTTGTCTCTAGACAATTATTCAAAAAGAAATTTCATTTATTTTGTTTCTTGCAATATGTGTAACCCTAAAAGTGATAGTCCAACCAGTAATATTAAATAAACTATCTTGCTATAAAATTGATCTTTCATCAACCTATCTTTGTGGGTTAAATAAAGGATATCACAAAGGAAAATATAAGATTCAGGTGCATATTGAAGCTCTTTCACAAAGAGCAGGGCCTATCTGGTTAAGTACACTGGAGCTACCAGTGGAATTTCATGAATGTGTAAATTTCAAAAAAACCCCACATCATCAATAGAAAAAATGCTTGAATCTTCTTTATTATTTTTTATTTTTATTTTTATTTTTTCGGTACTGGGGATCGAACTCGGAACCCTGAGCTTACGAGGAAAGGGGCAGAACCACTGAGCTAAATCCCTGGCCCAATCTTCTTTATTATTAAGAAAAAAATATCAAGCATAAAATGGTTTTCATTAAGTATTACAGACTATTTGCTTTTGTCAATTTAGCTAAATACATGCATATAACGCTAATTAACATTCAGCATTTACGCACTCAACCCACACACAGACACAGAATCTATACGTAGCTCACCAACATGAATCATACTGATACAAAAGAGAGAGAAAACAGTAGAAAAGAGACCTTGGTCTTGTCTGCATGGAAGTCTGTCTCAGCATACACGCTCTATGGGAGCAAAGGGTTTCCTGCCATAGTTGTAGATCATTCTCCTTTGTCTGACACCACCACAAGACTGGCCACACCCCCACAGACATCAGGGCATTGGGGCACAGCAGAAAGAGCTACAGAAACTTCACTGTGCCAAGTAGATTTGGGCCTGAAGTATAAGGTCCTGGATGATTTCGGTGCCTCTCCTGAATAACCACAAAGCACTCTCACATCACTCCCAGTGAGGCGTCCTGCCGAAGAAGGGGGTGTAAAGGGGCATGTGTGTCCAAGCAGGAGCAAGCAAGGGTCCTACTGAAGCACCAACACGCAACTGATTATAATCTGTCATATGGAAGAAAGCAGTCGCTCATCTTGATCTTGCTATTTTTATTATGTAATCATGATGTTGTAGGTCTTCAGTAATATATAATGTACTATATATTAATAAAAGTCTTAAGCGTTCATGATGACGTCTACAATGATGTCGACATTGGTAAAGCAATCATGTGATGTGATCAGAAAGTTACAAACTGAAATCTGTGTCTGGTGGCCCCCTTGGAGTTAAAATTGTTTAACTCCTCTAGGTCAGTTTCTTCAGTTTTTAATGAAAATAATATCAATAGTAAGAGCTGTCATAAGGACTGGAAAAACTAATATGTATCTACATATGCACATATAATACACTATATATGCAATATGTAATGTTTATTATGTATTGTATAAGTACATACATACACCCATATATATGTATCAACCAGAAACTCAGTACATACTTGACTATTTTAATAGAGTGTATGGCACTCTACATTCACAATATCTCAGTGAAAAATAAATATCCATCCCAGTGAAAGGTTCTGCAAAATAACAGTAAATGATTATTCTCCTTACCTGGAATCAAGCAGAAGTAATGAACTAAAGTATACGTAAATACAAGTTAATTATGCAGTTTTAAGAAATAGCTTTGATGTTTTCAGAAATATTGAAAACTGAAACTGTTATGAAAAAGTATTGTTGTTCTGAGGGAGTCTTCCAGGAGTCTCACATGTTGATACACGTCTAGTTGGGTTTACCAGGAATTCAAAACCACGCTATTCTACCCAGGCTGTTTCTCAGGTTCTGATTTAGTAGGCAACCTTGAAGGATAAGGTAAGGTTCATCCTTTGAAACAAAAATGTATTCTTGTTTAATGCTTGCTATAAAAGAGGTAGATTCCCCAAGCTCAGTGTTCCTCAGCTGCAGCCCACAGTGTGCATCTGATCCATGAGACCACAACACATCACCCCTGCAGAACTGTGGAGATGATGCAGATGTGTTGCAGACCTCGTGTTTGCTTTGTCAAGCATCTTTTGTCTGTGCTTCAGGAGTCTCTCCTCTTCTGGCAGCATTCATGAAACAAGAACAAGCTAACAAATTAGCTTGTAAATTTTGGTGAAGGGTTTTTAAAAGAGGAAGGACATGGGTTCCACAATTTGCATCCAGTATTATGGAGAGATTCCTTGGAATGCTATTAGTCGTGAATGCTATTGACAAAGCAGTAGATAGAATGTGGAGGGAGGGCTGAGGGTCCCCCACTTTTGTACCTTTCAACAAGATTAAGCAATAAGACATGGAACTGAAACAAACTACAAAAAGACTGTCCTAGTTGTTCTTCCTGCTTCTCCAAGTGAGTGGAAGAAGGGAAGGAAGCTCTCGTAACAAAGGACAAAAAGCTCCAGAACCTGAGCTGCAATGCAGTGTCACTGTGGTTACTGAGTCAAAGAATCTCAACAGCTGACACAAAAGCTATCAGAAGTAAGAATTGTGCTAATCTATATAGGTGGGCTGAAACTATTTTTAAATTTTATTTGTTGAACCATGAACAGGCAGCCTCTGAAAAGCTAAAGTGCATGAAAAGCTGTGCCAAACTGTGCAGAGCTGGCCAAGCTCCTACACCTGGCCTCTGCCACACCCAGCAACAAAGATAGTGCACTGGGTGCTTGCTGGTGCCTGAAAGTTTGGAGCAGCACAACTCACAACAGCTGCATTCCGGAAACAGCCTAGTTGCTCATCAAAAGACAAATGGATAAAGAAAATGCAGTATGTCTACATAATGGAATACTATTCTGCCACAAAGAATAATGAAATCATATCATTTGAGGGAAAATGGATGGAACTTGTAATGTAATACTAAATGAATTAAATCAGACTCTTACATAAGAAACCCAAAAGAGACCCCCACCCGACGCTCTCAAAGCTGGGGCGACCAGAGACCGGCCCCGGTGAGGCAAGGCAAGCAGCTTGAAGTTCCTGCGGCCGTCCCAGGCCACGCCCATGGCACAGTGAGGTCCGCTTAGCCGCGCGGACACCTCCAAAGCTCAGTACCGCCCCCCCCCCCCGCCCGCCCCATGCACCACCTACCTTCTGGCTTTTCTGCTACCTGGTCCCACACTACAGAGGCACAGGAGATTATAAAGACCCTTGTCCTGAGCGCCACAAGATAGAGCAGAAGTTAGTAACAAAAAGAGGACCTCTCAGGCTTCTCCATGAAAACTGAAGCTCAGCAGAAAAGTAAAGAGAATCTCTACAATAAAGGCATATCAGACCAGTGTACTTGGTCTGCTGCTGGTTTGCTGAGACTCAATGACTCGTATATGCACATGGATTCCTGTGACAGCAGAGACATACCCTGAAGGAGGCCCATAATTTCTATTGCTATTTCCAAAAAAGAAAAAAAAATTTTTTTTCTTATTTTTAATTCTTAATTTTTACTTTTTTTCTACCTTCAAAGTTTTGCTTTTCTTTCCTTTCTTTCTTTTATCTTTTCTTTCTCTCTCTCATTCTCTCACTGTCCCACATTGCCCCTCATCTCCCCATTTGTTGCTTTCTGCACTGAATTCGGATTTCTCCCTTACTGTTCTTTTCTTCTCTTTTTCCTTCTCTTGATTATCATTAGGTTTAAAGGAAAGTAAATTTGGTATCTAGCCTCCCTGTTGCTGTTAGGTGATTCTATTCACATCTTTGTTCTTTCATTCTGCCTTTCTCTCTTTCATTTTGCCTTTCTCTCTTAACAACTTCTTGGAGTTTGTGTGATCTTTCTGTGTCTTCTGGCCTCACTGCTAATCTTACCTGTTCTTTCTACCTGTCCCTCCCTCCCCAACTCCATTTAGCTCCCCACCCTGAAGGGAAAAGATGCTATATTGAAGAGTTTATTCATTATAAACTTACGTTGGGTTGGTCCTTGGTTTTAATTTAACTCACATAGTTAAAAGTGATAGATTAATAACTACCACAAATTGTCATTTTCTAAGCTGGGCTTGATGCTATGGTATTGCTGACTATGTCATTTGGGCTAACATGTTGTGATTGATGTAATTCGTATTCCTTCCTGGTATAAGAAAAATATAATAGCTTCAGAGTCATTAGAGTCTCAAAACCCAAACACAAGCTATACCTAGAAGACACCTCTGAAAAGCAATCATTCCACAAGGGCTTTAAACACAAGCAACAAAGATACCTACTTTAAGTAATCTTGAAATATCAACCCAGGAATTAAACCAAGGACAGTACCAAAAACAGAAATGAGAAGACATTTATTTAAGCAAGGCACAAACGCAGGCTTCCATGCCACAAAAAGGAAATTCTGGGGGAAATGAGGTGGAAAATTCTGATAAGCAACCACTTGGACACCCTGAACTGATAGCACAGGAAGTAAAAAAGCAGATGCATGAGGCTCTAAAATATTTCAAAACAGAAATAATCTCCCAGATAAATACAGACATGGTGAGCAGAGTGAAAGACATGACCAGAAGCTCTAGAGCAGAAACAGATAAGAATATAGATGAGATCAGAAACATGCTGGAAGCCATGAATGCCCAGCATAAGAAAGAAATGGAAAACATGATCGCTCAACATAAGAAAGAAATGGAATCCTTGAAACAGATTCAAACAGATATTCAAGAGATTAAAAACTCCATTGAAAGCATGCAGAGCAGACTAAGAGACTCTGAAGACAGAATATCAGATATAGAAGACAGGATCATAGTTAAGAACCATGAAAACAGAGATTTCTTAAAGATAGTAAGGGATCATGAGAAATCAATCCAACAGCTGCTAGATGATGCAAAGAAGAATAACATAACTCATAGGACTCCACGAAAAAACAGGAGAAAGTACAATTGACATAAAAAAAACCTGTTAACAGAAGTAATAGTAAATGACTTCCCAGACAGAGGTAGAGAGGTGGACATACAGATAATTGAGACATATAGAACTCCAACCAGCCATGACCAAAAAAAATCTACACCTAGACATATAATAGTCAAGATCCCAGAAACCCAAGAGAAGAACAAAATCCTACAAGCAGTTAGAGAAAAGAAACAAATCGGCTACAAAGGAAAGCCCGTCAGAATCACGGCAGATTTCTCAACACTAACCCTCAAATCAAGGAGAGCCTGGAGTGAAGTATTTCAAGCCCTAAAAGAAAAAAGCTTCCAACCTAGACTGTTGTATCCTGAAAAATTATCTTTCAAAATCGATGGGGAAATTAGATACTTCCATGACAAAGAACATCTGAGAAATTTCATGAACACCAAACCAGCACTCCAAACAATTTTAAGCAATATCCTAGAAAAAGACAATACAGGTCACAACTCCATGAGGCCCAGCAGAGAGAAGGCACCATGCAAGGTAAGACACTAAAGTGAAAGGGAAAATAAGAAAGGAGCCAACAACAGTAAAACATCATGACAAGGATGAGTCAATATCTGTCAATTATAACTATCAATGTTAATGGCCTCAATTCACCAATCAAAAGAAATAGACTGGCAGAATGGATTAAGAAGCAAAACCCAGCAATATGCTGTATACAAGAAACACACTTAACTCAAAAGGAAATCCATAGACTGAAAGTAAAAGGATGGAAAACAGTTCTCCACACAACAGGAACCCAGAAAAAAGCAGGCATAGCAATCTTATTTGCAGACAAAGTAGATTTCAAACCAAAACTAATTAAGAGAGATAAAGATGGTCACTACATCCTTGTGAAAGGAACAATCCAAGAGGAAGAGATGACAATCCCAAATATATATGCACCAAATACAAATGCCCCCAACTATACAAAACAAATATTAATGGACATGAAAAACCAAATAAACACTAATACAATTGTAGTGGGGGACCTCAACACCCCTCTATCACAAATAGACAGATCAACTAGGAAAAAACCTAACAATAAAATTCTAGAACTGAACCAAGCTATCAAACAAATGGACTTAACAGATGTTTCCAGAGTGTTCCACCCCACAAAATCAGAATCCACATTCTTTTCAGCTGCACATGGGTCATTCTCCAAAATAGATCACATGCTAGCTCATAGGACATATCTAAGTAAATGTAAAAGAATCAAAGTTATCCCCTGTATATTATCAGACCATAGTGCAATACAATTGGAGATCAATGACATAAGAAACCTCAAAACTCCCACAAACACATGGAAATTGAACAACACCCTCCTGAACAACCAATGGGTGACAGAGGAAATTAAAGAAGAAATTAGACAGTTTCTACAAGTAAATGAAAATTCCAGTACAACATACAGGAATCTGTGGGACACAATGAAAGTAGTTCTACTCGGGAAATTCATAGCAGTGAATGCTCATATTAGGACAACAGAGAGAACTCAGTTAAATAACTTAATGCAGAACCTCAAGCTCCTAGAAAAAGGAGAGCATAACAAACCCAAAGCTCGTAGGGCCAGGGATTTAGCTCAGTGGTTCCGGCACCTGCCTCGCAAGCACAAGGTCCCAAGTTCGATCCCTGGTAATAAAAATAACCCAACACACAAACCCAAAGCTCATACAAGAAAGGAAATGATAAAGATCAGAGCAGAAATCAATGCAATGGAGACTAAGAGAATGATACCAAAAAATTAATGAATCAAAGAGTTGGTTTTTTGAAAGAATAAATAAAATTGATAAACCTTATGCCAACCTTATCAAAAAAAGGAAAGAAAAGGCTCAAATCCATGCAATTAAGAATGAAAAAGGTGAAGCCATAACAAATCCAGCAGAAATCCAGAGAATCATCAATACCTACTTTGAGAACCTGTACTCTAATAAAATGGAAAACACAGAAAACATGGACAGATTCCTAAATACATATGAATTGCCAAAATTAAATGAAGAAGATATAGAAATTCTAAACACCCCAATTACAATCAGTGAAGTTGAAAATGTAATAAACAACTTACCAACAAAAAAAAGCCCAGGTCCTGATGGCTTCACTGCTGAATTCTACAAGACATTTACGCCATTACTATTTAAACTCATCAAGGAAATTGAAAGGGAAGCAAGGCTTCCAAATTCAGTCCTGGAAGCAAGTGTTACTTTGATTACAAAACCAGGGAAAGACCCAACCCAAAAAGAGAGCTACAGGCCAATCTCCTAATGAACATAGATGCAAAAATCCTCAACAAGATGCTGGCAAACAGAATACAGAGTGTCATCAAGAAGATCATACACCCTGACCAAGTTGGATTTATCCCAGGGATGTAAGGATGGTTCAACATCCGTAAATCAATAAATGTAATACACTATCGCTTCTTGGCCTTTTGGCTAAGATCAAGTGTAATAAATGTAATACACCATATTAACAGAGTCAAGGACAAAAACCACATGATCATCTCAATAGATGCAGAAAAAGCATTTGAGGAATTAGCCCGCTGCAGACAGGCAGGTCTGCCCATGCCCTACCAAGGTCCCCAGTCATGCAGAATACGCCAAATCAGAATCAGCCTGCTGCACACAGGAAGGTCTGTGCACGCCCTACTGAGGTCCTGAGTTGTGCGGAAGACACTGAATCACCCCACTGCAGACAGGCAGCCACCTGGTTCCACACTACAAAGATGCAGAGGACACCAGACCACCAGACCAAGGTACTGAGTCCCCCTGTTCCAGGCCCAGGGGTAGGGGCTTCTGAGCCGTTGTCCCACTGCTCCTGGTCCAGAGGAAGGGGCTTCCCGGTCACCATCCCTCCCAACACTCCCAGCCCAGAGATAGGGGCTTCTGAGCCACCATCCCACTGCTCCTGGTCCAGAGGAAGGGGCTTCCCAGCCACCATCCCTCCTGCTGCTCCCAGCCCACAGGAAAGGGCTTTTGGGTCACCATACCTACTGCTGCTCGCGGCCCCTGTCCCACCTCACCAAGCTCAGGGGAGGTAATCCGTGCAGGCACTAACAGCCCCCCGCCCAGGTCAAAATGAGAAAACACGTAAATAAGTCTCAAAACCAGACTTCTAGATCACCTACAGCAACCCCAAAGGGAAATGAGATGGAACACTCTGATACTCAACCACCTGGACCCACTGAACTGGCAACAAAAGGGGATCTGGAAAAAATGAAATCAGAAATAATTTCTCAGATAACAGGAGAAATTGTGCCCCTAGTGCAAGACATGATTAATAAGTCTAGAGAGGAGCTCAGGAACATGATGGAATCCCAACATAAGAAACAAATGGAATCCATAAAACAGATGCAAATAGATTTCCAGGAGATGAAAAACTCCATTGAAAGTCTACACAGCAGAATGAGCCAATGTGAGGACAGAATTTCAGATATAGAAGATAAGATTGCAATTGTTGTGCCCAGATTTTGAGGTCCCCAAAGACCACCAAGGAGCCGATTCCGATGTAAACACACGAGGGTCGTTTATTCAAGCTCGAGCAGGGACTCCCAACCGTCACCGCCGCAGCGGGTCAAGATTGAGAGCCCTGACTCCAAATCAGCAGGGGTTTTTATAGTGGTTACAGCAAGGTTCTAGATTGGCAATTAAACCTGATTGATTGTGCCTTGCACACCCAAGCTGCAAACAGTTGCTAACTACTGATTAGCGGTTGCTAGGGGATGGCTGAACATTATCACATGCAGGTGGTCAAAATACATCTTGTGGTTTTTCTTAGAACTGAAATTTATGCCACCAAATTTTAGAACTGAAATTTATGCCACCAAATTTTAGAATGGAATCACTTAGGTCTCACATTCCCCCCTTCTTATGTCACCATCGAGGCCCAATCATGGGTCTCGAGGGGTCAAATCTTTTCTGAGACTTGGTTGGTACTGGGACCTAAGCACCATTAATTGTACAGACCTAATACGTTCTCCAAGGGTTAAGCAAGGGGCCCAGTAGAGAAGAGATCAGAGTAGTCAGTCATGGGGAGGAATTAAACCAGGATTCAAACCAACCTTATGTCTGTTCTCACTCTCGTTTTCATTTGGCAAGGCCCTCTCTGACCTTTGCCATGGACTCTTTGATTACCCCTGAATGATCGATATAGAAACAACACTCTTTACCGAGGGCAGCACAAAGTCTTTTTATAATTATGACCGTTGACGACGCAGTCTGAGCTTGAGAGGATTGTCGTGGTTTTTGGACACCTGCCATGAGGGGATGTAATCCTCTAGAACAGCATGTGGATCTGCGGGGTGGACGTGAGTGTAGTGTACCCATGAGGCAATCCCGTCGACCTTGAGAGCAGTGGGCGTGGTCAGGACAGTATCATAGGGTCCTTTCCAATGAGGCTCGAGGTCCTTCTGTCCATGTCTCCGGACAAAGACCCAGTCTCCTGGTTGATAGCAATGGGGCTTGGGAGGTGGTCCAGACTCGAACAGGGCCTTTAATTTAGGCCAGATGTCTTTGTGAACATGCTGGAGGCTTTGTAAGGAAGACAACAGTTTTTGATCATCGAGCTCAGTGAGCACTTTAGACTGAAGGTTAGGGATAATGGGAGGGGGCACCCCAAACATGATTTCAAAGGGAGTTAGTCCCATCTTATAGGGAGAATTGCATACCCTATAGAGGGCAAAGGGAAAGAGAGTCACCCAGTCACCGCCAGTCTCTAAGGTTAATTTAGTTAATGTCTCTTTTAGAGTTCTGTTCATTTTTTCTACCTGCCCTGAACTCTGGGGCCTGTAAGCACAATGTAATTTCCAATTTGCCCCCAGTACCTGTGCTAAACCTTGACTCACCTTGGAAATGAAGGCAGGTCCATTGTCTGACCCTAACATTACTGGGAAACCATACCTTGGCAAGATGTCTTCCAGTAACTTTTTAGCCACAATCTGTGCCATCTCATGTTTGGTGGGAAAGGCCTCTGTCCATCCTGAAAAAGTGTCTACAAAAACTATCAGGTACCTGTAACCATACCTTCCAGGTTTTACCTCAGTAAAGTCCAAGTCCCAGTATATGCTGGGTTGGTTTCCTCTCAATCTGTTGCCTGGGTTGGCTTTATTGTAAGTAGCATTTGTCAATTGGCAGGCTTTGCAGGTGGCAACGATATGCTCAATTTTGGAGTTAGCATCTTGAATCTTTATTTCAGCATGTCTCAGGAGGTCTTGCATTTTTCGAGTGCCGATGTGGGTGGCCCGGCGCATTTTGGAAAGAACTTGTTCTCCCAGTGCTTCAGGCAGGATGACTCTGCAGTCAGACGCTCTCCACCATCTTTTGAGGCACTGGGCCATGGGCAGTTGTTTTATCCACTTTAAGTCTGCCTCAGTATACTGGGGAGTTTCTGGTAAGGCAGTGCCCCCTGAATCGGGCAGCTGAGTGGTTAGGGTCAGATCAGCTTCTAGGGCTATTTTTTGAGCTGTCTGGTTGGCCAAATTATTTCCTTGGACAATCAGAGTATCGTTTTTTTGGTGCCCAGGACAGTGGATAATAGCCAATTTCTTTGGCAGCCATAGGGCCGCCAGTAGGGCAAGAATTTCTTCTCTGTTTTTAATAGTCTTTCCTTCAGCTGTTAACAGTCCCCTTTCTCTGTAAATGGTCCCATGTATGTGAGCGGTAGCAAAAGCATGCCTACTGTCTGTGTATATATTTAGCTTTCGGCCCTTTCCCAGAGTCAGTGCTTTGGTTAATGCTATGAGCTCTGCTCGCTGTGCTGACATTCCAGTGGGCAAGGGTTCAGCCCAAACAACCTCAGTCTCAGTGACCACAGCCTCCCCTGCATACCTTCGGCCATCCTGAACAAAGCCGCTCCCATCAGTGTACCAGGTATCTTCAGCATCTGACCATGGCTGATCTTTCAGATCTTCTCGAGTCCCGTGTACCTGAGCCAAGATATCAGCACAGTCATGCAGTTGGGCCTCTAGGTCTGGGTCAGGCAATAATGTAGCTGGGTTTAGGGCGGCCGGGGTCTGGAAGACAACTCAGGTTGGATTTAAAAGCAGGCCCTGATAGTGGGTTAGGCGGGCATTGCTGAGCCATCTATCTGGAGGCTGTTTTAGAACCCCTTCAATGGAGTGGGGGGTGGTTACATGCAGTTCTTGGCCCAAGGTTAACTTATCAGCATCTTTTACCATCAGGGCTATGGCAGCACTCATCCTCAGGCATGGGGGCCATCCAGCTGCAACAGGATCAAGTTTCTTGGACAGGTATGCTACTGGTTGGTGCCATGGGCCCAGGTATTGGACTAGGACGCCCTTGGCAACTCCTTTGTTTTCATCAATGTAAAGGTAGAAGGGCTTAGTGACATCGGGCAAGCCCAAGGCTGGTGCTGACAACAAGGCAGCCTTAATTTGATCAAAGGACTTTTGTAGTTTTTCTGTCCATTGAAAGACCTGATTGTCTTTAGTTGCCTTATAAAGGGGCTTCGCTAGTTCTGCTAACCCAGGTATCCATAAGTGGCAGAAGCCAGCCGATCCCAAGAATTCTCTAACTTTCCAAGGGGAATCTGGTGCAGGTATCTTAAGAACTGTCTCTTTTCTAGTGTCTGATAGCCATCTTTGCCCCTTTTTAAGTATGTAACCCAGGTAGCTTACCTCAGGTTTGCAGATTTGGGCCTTTTTGGCAGACACCCAGTATCCCAGTTCCCCTATGACCGTTAAGAGTTTCTTGGTTCCATCTAGGCAGTCCTCTCGTGTCTCAGTTGCTATAAGGAGATCATCTACATATTGTAACAGAGTTAATTGGGGGTTCTGGAGGCAGAACTCACCCAGGTCTTCATGCAGAGCCTTGTCGAAGATGGTGGGAGAGTTCTTGAATCCCTGTGGCAATCGGGTCCAGGTTAGCTGTCCATTGATGCCTTGTTCTGGGTTGCTCCATTCAAATGCAAAGATATGTTGGCTTTTGGGTGCCAGTGGGAGGCTGAAGAAGGCATCTTTGAGGTCTAAGACAGTGTACCATTGGTGGTTCAGGGGCAGAGAACTCAGGAGGGTATATGGATTAGGTACCATAGGGTGGATGTCTATGACCCTCCTGTTTACCTCACGGAGGTCCTGTACTGGTCTGTAATCATTTGAATGAGGATTCCATACTGGCAACAAGGGGGTATTCCAGGTCGACTGGCATGGCCTTAGAATTCCCTGGGCAAGTAGCCTCCTGATGCGTGGAGTTATTCCCTTGTGGGCCTCTAGGGACATGGGGTATTGGCGGACCCGCGCTGGGTCTGCCCCTGGTTTTATTTCCACAAATACAGGCTCTCTGTGCTTGGCGAGCCCCATGTCCCCAGTCTCTGCCCAAGCTTTAGGGAACACAGTCAGCCATTGGTCTATATCAGGGCTTGGCATGGGCTGCTTTTGATGTAGCCGATGCTCATCTTCTAGGTTTATACTTAACACTTGGATGGGCTTTCCTTCTTGGTTAAGGACCTCTGCACCCCCGGGCTGAAAATGAATTTGGGCTCCTAACTTGGTGAGCAAGTCTCTTCCAAGTAAAGGATAGGGGCAATCAGGTATAATCATGAATGAGTGGGTTACCCGGCCCACTCCCAAGTCTACTGTTCTTCGGGTAGTCCATGAATACTTTTTCATGCCTGTGGCCCCTTGGACCCAGGAGGTTTTGTCAGAGATATGGCCATGTGGATTAAACAGAACCGAATGTTGAGCTCTGGTATCCACTAGGAACTTGACAGGTCTCCCCTCTACTTTTAGGGTTACCCTGGGCTCGGGGAGGGGTCCCAAACCCCATCCCCCCTAGTTACTCAGTTCATCCATAGCCAGGATGGGGGCCTTTGGGTGACTTCCTGGTTTTTTAGGGCATTCTCTGGTCCAATGGCCTTCCTTTTTGCAATAAGCACACTGGTTCTTTCCCAATCGGGGGTGATCTCTATGTTCCCCCTTACCTTGTCCTTTGGTCGCAATCTTTTTCAGACGATGGTCATGTTCTTTCAGCTCTCCCGCAGTGGTGGCAAGAAGGATCCAAGCTAGGTTCCTAGTTTGCCGATCACCAGCTTTTGCCTGTCTTTTTTATGCAGTTTCTCTATTGTTATACACTCTCTCTGCCACTTTCACTAAGTTCTGAATACTCTTTTCTCCTAATCTGTCTACTTTCTGTAACTTTCTCCTAATATCTGGCGTGGCTTAGTTGACAAAATGCATAACAACAGCCGCCTTCGTCTCAGTTGCTTCTGGATCCATAGGAGTATACCTACGGAAGGCTTCCTGAATTCTTTCTAGGAAGGCTGCAGGGCTTTTGTTCGGCCCCTGTTGTACATCCCCTACCTTGGCCAAATTGGTGGGCTTTCGAGCAGCCTCTTTGAGACCTCCCAACAGAGCCTGGCGATAGACCCGGAGCCTCTCCTTACCTTCTGCTGTGTTGAAGTCCCAGTCGGGCCGGGACAAAGGAAAAGAAGTGTTGATAGTATCAGCATTGGTAGTGGGTTGACCATTGTCACCAGGAACCAATTTTCTGGCTTCATTTTGGATTCTCTCTTGCTCCTCTGTGGTAAGCAGGATCTGGAGGAGCTGCTGACAATCATCCCAGGTGGGCTGATGAGTGAACAAAACAGTTTCTAACAGGTTAATCAAATCTCTAGGGTTGTCAGAGAATTTGGCGTGTTGAGTACGCCAATTATAAAGGTCACTAGTGGCGAAGGGCCAGTAGTGATGATGCTGGTTACCATGTTCATCAGGGGGCCCTGTCGCCCTTAGTGGGAGAACAGTGGAGTCTGCTGGTCCTGCCAGTGAGGCGGCATGCTGGTGGCGAGTGTTCTGGGCAGGGCCATCCCCGCTGCTGGCGATCGGAGCCGGCCCTCTTTCCCCGGCTCCAGCTGGGGCCAGAAATTCTCCCCCTGCCTGCTGTTGTGGGGGAGTGGAGAGAGAGTGGTAAGGGGGGGGGAAGGAGATCTTCCTCGGTTCCTCCTTGGAGGACCAGGTAAAGCAGCACGGTCGGCTTGTTGTCAGTTTGCCTTTTTCCTTCCCGTTTTCTGGGAGTCTTTTTACAGGCTGCCAGGATTACCTCCAGCTGCTGTTTCTGTGGAGGCCAAAAGGGCTTGACCCATGGAGGGAGGTCACATATTAGATTTTCCCAAGTAACAATATAGGGAACCTGGTCCAGATGTCCTGCATGAGAACAGAAGACGGCGTCTTGAACTCTCCTTGCAGTTCCTAGATCAAAGGTCCCCTCTGGTGGCCATCCTACCCTAAAGGCAGGCCACTCTGAGCTACAGAGGGTGACAAGTTTAGTCTCTTTAACTTCTAAACTCAGGTTATGAGCGAGCTCCCTAACTTCTTTCATGAGGGACAGGGGGATGGTCACGGTCTGTCCCATCATCTTAGTCCAAGTTAAAAGACAAAAATACACGACAGACAGACAGACAAACACAACAGAAAAACAAAAAGCAAGACAAAGCAGTCCTCTGCTCGATTGGAGGCAAAACTGAAAATGGGATGATGGCCTCATGCCGTGCCATGGGAGTGACCCACACTGTCCCTCCAGAAGTCTCAGAGACTCGCGGGGCACTCCATCCCCTACAGAAGGGTCTGGAAAGTCTTCCAGGACCCCGGGTCGACGGCCCTCCAGCACGCCCACCTAGACCATCTGCCGACCTACTCAGAAATGGGCCCCCAAATTTACAGATACGAAAACTCACTGGCCGGTGTCGACCCTCTGGTACGGAGATCCTGGGGGTCTTGGGGATCCTGGACTAGCCCTCAAATGTTGTGCCCAGATTTTGAGGTCCCCAAAGACCACCAAGGAGCCGATTCCGATGTAAACACATGAGGGTCGTTTATTCAAGCTCGAGCAGGGACTCCCAACCGTCACCGCCGCAGCGGGTCAAGATTGAGAGCCCCGATTCCAAATCAGCAGGGGTTTTTATAGCGGTTACAGCAAGGTTCTAGATTGGCAATTAAACCTGATTGATTGTGCCTTGCACACCCAAGTTGCAAAGGGTTGCTAACTACTGATTAGCGGTTGCTAGGGGATGGCTGAACATTATCACATGCAGGTGGTCAAAATACATCTTGTGGTTTTTCTTAGAACTGAAATTTATGCCACCAAATTTTAGAATGGAATCACTTAGGTCTCACAGCAATTAGTGACCAGGAAAAGGAAAATTTCTTCAAAATTATAAGGGAACATGAGAAATCAATCCAGCACCTGCTAGATGATGCACAGAAGAATAACATAAGACTGATTGGGCTCAATGAAGAAACAGGAGAGAGTGGAGATGACATAAAAAAATCTCTTCACAGAAATAATGGCAAAAAACTTCCCAAACAGGGGAAAAGAGCTTGACATACAGATAAGTGAGCCATATAGGACTCCAAATAGCCTTGATCAAAAAAAAATCTACACATAGGCATATAATTGTTAAGATTCCAGAAACTCAACAGAAGAACAAAGTTCTACAAGCAGTTAGAGAAAAAAAAAATCACATACAAAGGAAAGCCCATCAGAATCACAGCAGAATTCTCAATGCAAACCCTCAAGGCAAGAAGAGCTTGGAGTGATGTATTGCAAGCCCTAAAGGAAAACAGCCTCCAGACCAGATTGATGTACCTTACAAAACTATCTTTCAAAATTGATAGAGAAATAAGATACTTTCATGACAAAGAGCACCTTAGGAACTTCATGAATACCAACCCAGCACTCCAAAGAATTTTACACAATATCCTAAAAACAGACATTGAGGATCACAACCCCAGGAAGCAGAGCAGAATGAACCCATCTGGCACAACAAGAAATTAAATGTAAAGGGGGAGAACTCAACAAAAAGAAAAAGTCATGGCAATGACAAGTCAATATGTTTCAGTTATAACCATCAATGTTAATGGTCTCAATTCACCAATCAAAAGTAATAGACTGGCAGAATGGGTCAAGAAGCAAAATCCAACAATATGCTGCATACAAGAAACACACTTCATTCAAAAGGAAACTCATAGACTGAAAGTTAAAGGGTGGAAAACAATACTGCATGTGACGGGAACCTGAAAAAAGCAGGAGTAGCTATCCTCTTTGCAGATCAAGTAGATTTCAAAGCAACACTGATTAAGAGAGATGAAGAAGGACACTACATCCTTGTAAAGGGAACAATCCAAGAGGAAGAGATGACAATCATAAATATCTATGCACCAAACACTAGTGTGCCCGACTATATAAAACAAATACTAAAGGACATGAAAAGTCATATATGCACTAATACAATTGTAGTGGGGGACCTCAACACCCCACTGTCACAGATAGATAGATCAACTAGACAAAAAATAAGTAATAAAATACTAGAACTCAATGGAACTCTTGAACAAATGAACTTAACAGATGTTTACAGAGTCTCCCACCCCACAAAATCAGAATACACATTCTTCTCAGCTGCACATGGGTCATTCTCAAAAATAGACAACATACTCATTCATAGAACATGTTTAAGTAGGCACAAAGGAATTGAAGTTATCCCCTGTATATTATCAGACCATAGTGGGATGAAATTGGAGATCCATAGCAAAAGAAACTCAAAAAAATTGCATAAACACGTGGAAATTGAACAGCACACTTCTGAATAGCCAATGGGTCACAGAGGAAATTACAGAAGAAATCAGACAGTTCCTTCAATTAAATGACAATGACAATAAAACATATTGGAATCTATGGGACACAATGAAAGCAGTCTTAAGAGGGAAATTCATAGCAGTGAATACACATATTAGGAAAACAGAACGAGCCCAATTAAACAACCTGCTGCTGAACCTCAAGCTTCTAGAAAAAGAACAGGACAACCCCAAAGCTCATACAAGGGAGTAAATTATAAAGATCAGAGGAGAAATCAATGCAGTGGAGACTAAGAGAACAATACAAAAAATCAATGAAACCAAGAGTTGGTTCTTCGAAAGAATCAACAAAATTGACAAACCCTTAGTCAATCTTGTCAGAAAGAGGAAAGAAAAGGCCCAAATCCATGCAACTAGGAATGAAAAGGGTGAAATTACAACAGACCCAGCAGAAATCCAGAGGATCATCAATACCTACTTCCAGAACCTATACGCCAATAAGATGGACAACACAGAAGAAAGGGACAGATTCCTAGATACATATGAATTACCAAAGTTGAACAGAGAAGACCTAAAAATTCTGAACAACCCAATATCAACCAATGAAATTGAAAATGTAATTAAAAACTTATCAACTAAGAAAAGTCTGGGCCCTGATGGCTTCACTGCTGAATTCTACAAGACATTTAGAGAGGAACTGCTGCCACTACTGTTTAAACTCTTCAATGAAATTGAAAGGGAAGCAATACTCCCAAATTCATTCCTGGAAGCAAGCATCACCTTGATCCCCAAAGCAGAGAAAGACTCAACCGAAAAGGAGAACTATAGACCAATCTCACTAGCGAACATAGATGCAAAAATCCTTAATAAGATACTGGCAAACAGAATGCAGAAGATCATCAAGAGGATCATACACCCTGATCAAGTGGGATTCAGCCCAGGGATGCAGGGATGGTTCAATATACGAAAATCAATCAATGTAATACACTCTATCAATAGAGCTAAGGACAAAAACCATATGATTATCTCCATAGACTCAGAAAAAGCATTTGACAAAATCCAACATGCATTTATGATAAAAACCCCACCAAAAATTGGAACAGATGGTCTCTCCCTCAAACTGATAGACGTATCAATGAAAAACCAACAGCCAATATCATACTAAATGGTCAAAAACTGAAATCCTTCACACTAAAATCAGGAACATGACAAGGATGTCCACTATCACCACTCTTGTTCAATATAGTTCTGGAAACATTAGCCACGGCAATTAGACAAGAGAAAGAAATAAGAGAAATAAAGATAGGAAATGAAGAAGTCAAATTGTCATTATTTGCAGATGACATGATACTCTATATAGAAGACCCCAAGAACTCCACCAAAAGTCTTCTAGACTTAATAACCAAATTCAGTCAAGTAGCTGCTTACAAGGTCAACACACAAAAATCAATAGTGTTCCTCTACACCAATCACAGACTCACTGAGAGAGAAATAGGGCAAATAATTCCTTTCACAATAGCATCCAAAAAACTGAAATACCTAGGAATCATCCTAATGAAAGAAATCAAAGACCTCTTCTCTGAAAACTATGGCACTCTGAAAAGAGAGATTGAAGATGACATCAGAAAATGGACAGACATCCCCTGCTCCTAGGTAGGAAGGATTAATATAGTGAAAATGGCCATACTTCCAAAACTGCTATACAGATTCAATGCAATTCCAATTGAGATCCCAGCAGCATACTTCATAGACCTGAAGAAAGCAATCCAAAAATTCATTTGGAACAAGAAGAGACTCAGAATAGCAAAAGCAATTCTAGGTAACAGAGACATGGCAGGGGGTATCACGATCCCCAACCTGCAACTATACTACAAAGTTACTGTGATAAAAACAGCATGGTACTGGCAAAGAAACAGACTTGAGGACCAGTGGAACAGATTAGAAGATGCAGAAACAACACCAGACACACTCAGCCATCTCATCTTCGATAAAGGAGCCAAACACCCTCACTGGAGGAAAGCTAGCCTCTTTAATAAATGGTGCTGGAAAAATTGGGCTTCAACTTACCAAAGATTAAAACTAGACCTGTATCTCTCACCATGCACTAAACTAAAATCAAAATGGATTAAAGATCTAAATATTAAAATAGAAACTCTGAACCAGTTGGAACAGAGGTTAGGCAGAACCCTTGAAGACTTTGGTGTAGGAAAAGATTTTATGAACAAAACCTCAGTTGCCCATGAACTAGCACAATCAATCAACAAGTGGGATCTCTTCTTTTTGAAAAGCTTCTGCACAGCAAGAGAAACCACCAGCAGTGTGAAGAGACAACCCACAATGTGGGAAAAAATCTTCACCTGCTCTTCCTCAGACAAAGGTCTACTATCTCGAATCTGTAAAGAACTTAAAAAGATCAGACCTCCCAAATTTAAAGACCCAATCTGAAAATGGGCATCTGAAATGAACAGACATTTCTCAGACAAGGAAGTAGAAATAGCAAATAAATACATGAAAAAATGTTCAACATCACTGGTCATTCAAGAGACGCAAATGAAAACAACGCTGAGATTCCACTTCACTCCAGAAAGAATGGCTGCTATCATGAAATCAACCAATAAATGCTGGCGGGGCTGTGGGGAAAGAGGAACCCTTCTCCATTCTTGGTGGGAGTGTAGACTGGTGCAAGCACTGTGGAAATCAGTGTGGAGATACTTCAAAGAACTAGGACTGGAAGTCCCATTTGACCCCCCTACTCCACTGCTGGGGATCTTCCCCAAAGAAGTAAAAGAATCATACTGCAGTCATATATGTGCACCCATGTTCATAGCAGCACAGTTTGTAATAGCTAAAACTTGGAAACAGCCCAAATGCCCATCAACTGGAGACTGGATAAAGAAAATGTGGGTTTTTTCTAAAATGGAGTACTACTCAGCCATAAAAAATGAGAAATTAGAGACACTTATAGCTAAGTGGATGCACATTGAGGTGATACTCTTAAGTGAAATAAATAGGACACACATGTGTAAATACTGAATAGTTTCTCTGGTGTGAGAAACTAAAAGTGTAAATAAGGACTAAATGTATAATAGGTAATGTGAAATAGGAAGAAAAGGGGCAAAGGGGAAGGAAGTAGGAGGGTAGGGGAAAGGATAGAAGGGAATGGGATTAGTATGAGAAAATGGAAAAATAGGAACAAAATCTTTGTAAATAGGGAGGACTGGAGGGGTTGAAGGGAGGGCTGGGCAAGGGTGAAAAATAAGAACCAAGAGAGACTACGTAAAGGTGCAAATTTCCAATAATGAATGTCATTATATTGTACACCTAAAATGGACCAATGATTAGAATGAATAATCGATAATGCAAAATAGGAAGAAAAGGTCCAAAGGGATAGGGGTAGTGGGAGGGGCAGGGGAAAGGAAAGAAGGGAAAGGAAAAATGCTGAGAAATGGAAAAAATGGAAATAAAGTCTTTGTAAATAGGGAAGGATGGAGGGCATGAAGGGAAGGCTAGGAATGGGGAAAAAATAAGAACCAAGATGCATTACGTAAAAGTACAATTCCCAATGAGAAATGTAATTGTGTTGTATACCTAGTATGTACCAATAAAAGAATTTAATAGAAAAGAAAAAAAGCATTTGACAAAATCCAACACCCATTCATGATAAAAACGCTACATAAAATGGGAATAAGAGGTCTTTATCTCAACCTGATTAAGGCTATCTATGAGAAACCAACAGCCAACATCATACTAGATGGTCAAAAACTTAAAACTTTCACACTAAAATCAGGAATAAGACAAGGATGCCCACTATCACCACTCCTGTTCAATATAGTTCTGGAAACATTAGCCATAGCAATTAGACAAGAGAAAGAAATAAAAAGAATAAAGATAGGAAAGGAAGAAGTGAAACTGTCATTATTTGCTGATGATATGATACTTTACATAGAAGACCCATAAAACTCAGTCAAAAGTCTTCTAGACCTAATTGACAGATTCAGTAGAGTAGCTGGATACAAGGTTAACACTCAAAAAACAATAGCCTTTTTATATGCAAATAGTAGACCCATTGAGAGAGAAATTCGGGAAATAATTCCTTTTACAATAGCATCTAAAAAAATGAAATATCTAGGAATCAACCTAACAAAGGAAGCAAAAGACCTCTACACTGAAAACTACAGCACTCTGAAGAAGGAGATTGAAGAGGATATAAGAAAATGGAAAGATATCCCTTGTTCCTGGGTAGAAAGAACCAATATAGTGAAAATGCCCATACTTCCAAAACTACTATATAGATTCAATGCAATGCCAATTGAAATTCCAACAATATATTTCACAGAACTAGAGAAAACAATCCAAAAATTCATTTGGAAACAGAAGAGACCTAGAATAGCAAAAGCAATTCTAGGCAACAGAAACATGGCTGGGGGCATCACAATCCCCAACTTGAAGCTATACTACAAAGCTACTGTGATAAAAACAGCATGGTACTGGCAAAGAAACAGATCCGAAGATCAGTGGAATAGATTAGAAGATGCAGAAACAACTCCAGACATACTCAGTCACCTCATCTTTGACAAAGGAGCCAACCACCCTCATTGGAGGAAGGATAGCCTATTTAATAAACAGTGTTGGAAAAACTGAATTTTAACCTGTCAGAAATTAAAACTAGACCCATACCTATCACCGTGCATCAAACTAAGATCAAAGTGGATTAAAGATCTAAATATTAAGTCAGAAACACTAAACTTTCTGGAAGATAAGTTAGGTAGAACTCTTGATGACATAGGCATAGGAAAAGACTTTATGAACAAATCTTCAGTAGCACGGGAGCTAGCACAAAGAATCAACAACTGGGATCTCATTGTATTAAAAAGCTTCTGCACTGCAAGAGAATCTACCAACAGAGCTAAGAGACAACCTACAATGTGGGAAGAAATATTTAGCAGCTGTAGCTCAGACAAAGGTCTACTATCAAGACTATATAAAGAACTGAAAAAAAAATAAATAAAAATTTTAAAAAAGAATATATAAAGAACTGAAAAAAATCAGACCTCCCAAAGTCAAAGACCCAATCCAAAAATGCACATCCGAAATGAACAGACATTTTCAGACAAAGAAGTAAAAACAGCAAGTAAATATATGAAAAGATGTTCAACATCACTGGTCATTTGAGAGATGCAGATGAAAACAACACTGAGATTCCACCTCACCCCACAAAGAATGGCTGCTATCATGAAATCAACCAATAACAAATGCTGGTGGGGCTGTGGGGAAAGAGGAACCCTTCTCCATTGTTGGTGGGAATGCAGACTGGTGCAACCTCTGTGGAAATCAGTATGGAGATACCTCAAAGAACTAGGACTATAGGTCCCATTTGACCCAGCTATTCCCCTACTGGGAATCTTCCCCAAAGAATTAAAAGAATCACACCACAGCGATATATGTGCACCCATGTTTATTGCGGCATAGTTTGTAATAGCTAAAGCTTGGAAACAGCCCAAGTGCCCATCAACTGGAAACTGGATAAAGAAGATGTGGTTTTTTTATAAAATGCAGTACTACTCAGCCATAAAGAATGAGAAACTAGAGTCATTTATAGCTAAATTGATGCATATTGAGGTCATACTCTTAAGTGAAATAAATAGGACACACATGTGTAAATACCGAATAGTTTCTCTAGTGTGAGAAACTGAAAGTGTAAATAAGGATGAAAATGATTAAAATGAATAATTGATAATTTGAAATAAGAAAAGGTCCAAGGATCTGGGGATGGTGGAAGGGAAAAGGAAAAGGGGAAGAAGGGAAAGAAAAAAATTATGAGAAAAAAAATGGAATCCAACTCTGTGTAGATAGGGAAGGGTGGAGGGGGTGAAGGGTGCACAGGTAATGGAAGAAAAAATAAAAACTAAGATGCATCATGTTCCGGTACAAACACCCAATGATGAATGTAAATGTATTTTATACCTAAAATGTACCAATAAATATATTTATTTTTTTAAAAAAAGAAACCCAAAAGAGAAATTAATTAAAAGGTAAAATAAAGGAGAGGTGTTAGCAAACAGGGAGGCCAACTTTTTGGAGAAAGGGAAGGGGATCAGGGGAGGGAGAGGGAGGATGTAAGGAGGGGAGTAAAGGATCAAAAATGTTCAGGAAGGGCCAGGATTTAGCTCAGTGGTGCTGCTCCTGCTTCACAAGCTCAAGGTCCTGCGTTTGATCTCCTGTACCAAAAAAAAAAAAAAGTTCAGGCATATATAATATCTATATTTCACAGAGTATATGAATATGACTATTCATATAAAAGAATATGATTATTATGTGTCACAAACATACACTACTAAAATTTTTATTAAAACTTTTCCAAAAGAGATTGCAGAAAAAATTTCAGTGGCGGGCACAAGGACAGAAAGACAGAGGTCCCAGGACCCTGCCATTCTCCAGAGGCTACAAGTGCATGGAGAAGAAAGCAGTAATGGTAGAAAGATGTCAGCCATAAAACCAGGGCTAATAGGGACAGAAAGGCCAACAGCCTGTCCTCCTCCATCCTCACTAGGATAAGGGGGCAGCCTCCCTCGCCACCCTGGACCCCAAATCCCCCACCTGGGGAACAACATGGGCTCTGCTTCCGCTTCTGAACTCCCCAAAGTACATGAGTAGGATCCCTTGGCCTATATCCCCCTAGGGGAAAAATGCAGCTGAATTCAACTCAGTTTAGATACAGTTTACAGTGAAGATAAATAAAATGACTCTGTGGGTGGGGCATTTGTGTTACTGCTGTGTAGTCTTGTATGGCCTCTGTGTTTTCACATATAATGGAATCAGTGTATGGGACGCCTGCATTTCCTAGCTCCATCGATGATAGACAAGATCCATACAAGCATCACTGTGTATGCACCACCAGTCTCTATGATAGACAGAGGACTCTGGTCATCACCATGAGCTGCACCAGAAGCCATTTTCCTTGCTGTAGACAATACATCTAAGTAGCAGATAGGTATGTTTTATTTTTCCTGACAGTTGGTCTATAGTCAATGAGCCAAGCGTCCAGTCTGGCACTTGGAAGACTACAGCCTAGCAGAATAAAGACAGCTGTGTTTGGGAGCAGCAAATCAAAAAGAAATTGTGATTGTTGCTAGGATAATGTAAGTCACTCAAGTAGACACCTTTGTAAGGATGAGACACTTTTGAACAAGGCTGGATGGAATCAAGCTGCTGATCAGCCCACATTCTCTAGAGCACTGGTATCATACAGGGCAGCTCAGCCAAAGTTAAGGAATAGTGTGCTTTTGGTACAGATGTCTCCATTGTGTGCCAGGCTTTGTGGCTGCTACGAAAGCCTGTCCCATTTGTCTTTAAATAAAGAAATCACTAAATTTCAATAGCCATTGTCCTGCCTGTTCCTGGGCGATTGACTGTATTACTGAGACCACTTTCAATGCCTTCCCACTGTTAACAAGTTACCTTAACACAGGTTCATGATGTCCCTGTTCAGGGCCAGCCATGTGCTGATGACCACACCACTATAGTCCTTGAAGTTAAACTGCATCATTGTTTTCAGCTGTCTAGACAATCTATGGTCTGAATGTGCATCTTTTGTCCCAAAGGCCACCCCAAAACCCCAGGCCAAACATCAAGGCTTTTCTTGGCTTTTCCATCTGCCTAACCAGTCTCTAGGATTGGCATTATGGAGCCCTGGAATAGATTTTTCAATGCAAAGTGATTTCTAGTCCTTGAATACAGCCAGCCACAGAAGGACTCATCTCCTTGACTCACTCTTGTGTAATAATCAGAAAAGGTTGGGAGGTTACAGACACCTGTTTTGGTACCCTGGGGCTCTACCCTGACCTTACTGCATGTGATACTCTTTCCTTTCCCCTACCAGCAACCACAAGCTGGCCCAGCTGGTACCTGCTTCAGGTACCAAATAAGCTAAAATGATGTTTTATCTGTTTCACCCATTGCAGCATCAGAAGCTACTAGACTGGAACCTGGAAGAGAATTGACTCTTAGCAAATGTGCTTTTAATGAATCAATGCATGATATGAGTAAAATAAAGAATCCTATAACTTTTCACCTATTTAAATTGGTTTAAGGATGGCATTGTTACTATATTTATATCTATTTTATTTATATTAATTTCTGGTATTATCCACTGTAAGGATAAATTATAGATTTTTATTACCTCTACTAATGAACAGTTAGTTTCCATGTATCAACATACAAAAAATCTTCAAAATGTTTGCAGACAAAGCAAATTTGGGGGGCACATACACGTTCAGTAAAAGATTTTTAAAATGCACAGGAGAAATATACATTAATTCTTAGAGGGTGGTTATCTATGGAAAGAATGGAAAAAAGAGAAAGCACTATAATGTGAGAGGTAGCTCATTTCTAGTATTTTTTTTCTTTAAAAAAAAGAAAACTAGCTGAATCTTGGAAACAGCCTACATCAACAGAGGAATGGATAAGAAAATGTGGAGTATATGCACAATGGATTACTACTCTGCCATAAAAAGATGACTCATTTACAGAAAGATGGATACACCTTTAAATGAAATAAATCAGACATACAAGCTTAAACATCAAATGGTAAAAAAAAACCTCAAATGGCTTTTCTTATATGAGAAACCCAAAGGCCAGGGATTTAGCTCAGTGGCACAATGCCTGCCTCGCAAGCACAAGGTCCTGAGTTCGATCTCTGGTACTGCAAAAAAAAAAAAAAAAAAAGAAACAAAGAAACCCAAAATGTAAATAAAGAGCAAAATTAAAAATAGGTGATAGGAAATAGGAAGACAGATCTTTTGCAAAAGAGAAGGGGGCCAAAAAATGGAGGGAGGAAGGAGAGAGGTAAGGGAAAGTGGGTGAAAAAAAGAATCAAAATGTGTTATGTTCGTGTACCAACTCCTCATGAGGAATGCAACCGTTATATGTTGCAAACGCGTACTAACAGAAACAAAAGTGTAAACAGAGAAGGCTATGGTGTAGCTCGGTGGTAGTGCACTCTCCAGCACATGCAGGCCTCTGGGTGCAAACTCCAGTGTCATAGAGAAAGGGGAAGGAAGAGAGAGGAACAGAGAGATTAAGCAAATAATATCTTTCAAATGAAGAGAATGGTTATGAGTATTTCTGTCATTTTCTTTGCTTTTTTTCCTGGATATTTGAGATATTTTATACCCAAGAATAAATCATAAATTTTAGGCCTAGGGGTATAGCTCAGTGGTAGGGCACTTGCCTATGTGTATGAGGCCCTGGGTTTGGTTCCCAACACCACAGAAAATAAAATAGTATTTTCTAGCTTTGAACATTCTCCTTGTCTACTACTGGAAATATAAGGACTTAAGTTCACCCAAGATGAGTAAGCTAACATAGTAGTTTAATTTATGATCAAAACCAATAGTGTCTAATACCTTAGTGTTTTTATATGCATGAATATAAATAAGTTAAGTTGAATTTTTAAAGGAGAGGTACTATTCAAATCTTGCTATTTTATTTGTTGTTCTGTAAGCATATAGATATATGAGGTTAATGTCATTTCTCCTATCCATTCTTTGAAAAACTAACTATACTCCCTTCCTAGTCAATTTACACAGTATTTCCAAATAAGCTTACATATACATAGTACTTAAGGGTAGCATACTTAAGGGTTGCCTATACCTCAATTTTATGAGACATTCTCTCCATCCATATGAGTAATTTGACCAAAAAAAAAAAAAAAAAAAAAAAACCCGTGTTCCTCCTCATGAACACTTTACACATAATCTAAATTATTCAGATACCAGAGGTAGTATTCTGTTTACAAATTTAGTCTCCCGTATGTTGGATCTTATTTTATCTAGTCCCCTCAGGGACTTGTCTGAGAGAATTTTAACTAATTTCATAAATCTGCTGCCTGTGAAAGAACTTTAATCTATAAACAGAAAGAAGCCAGAGATTTTTAGGCTAGTTTAAAATAAAAAGTAAATCAAAATCGTTAACTATCTTAAATTGAAAGATCAGATACTCTCTAGATAATTTGTAATTTTGCACACCATTGCTATACATAAATATGAAGATTAAATAAAAACAACAAGAAGAAAAATATGTGGTCATATGTTCATCTGCAATTTTCCTAAGAGATCCATATCCACCAGTGGTGAATTTAAAGGATTATGAAATTATAGACTGATAAATGTCTTATTTTTCCATTATAAAATGCATACATTCAGGAATTGAGCCCAACATAATTTTTTGAAAGTTGGAAGGAACTTCCACCAAGTTCTCAGGTAATGGAGTATGCAAATTCTTTTAGATTTCAACCATGTGTTTTTCTTCGCTGAAGAAGGCAATGGCTGAGCAAAAAAGAAATGGTCTTTTCAGTCATTTGGGACCAAAAGCCATGAGCGGGAGATGTCTGTGATGCTCTTCTTCTTTTTCCCGGGACAAGCCTTTAAATCTTGGAGGCAGAGCGGCAGTATTTTATATGCTTGGGAAAATAAGCTAATTTTTTTACCAAGCATAGCTGTAGCTGTCAAGGCATTTTGGAGTTAGCATGTCAGGAGAAGTTGAAGTTGTAAATACCATCTGCTGCTTTCACCTCACCTTCTGCCAACCGCAGAGAGTGACCCGTGTGGGCAAGCACAATAACATGTAGATTATCACAGGTAACATCACCAAAGGGAGACTCTAGGTAAGATAAAATATACACCACAAAATGAGACATGAAGCATCATAATTACAAAATTCAAAATTCAGCACCTAAAGTACTAAATGCCAATTAAATGTGTGATCATTTTCTAAAAACAAAGACATCAGACCAAGGAGAAGTAACCCACTGTACTGCTATTGTTTCTTATATTTATATTTTATATTTAGATATCCCTCCTAATAGCTCTCTCTAGTTTTTTTTTTTCCAATCTAGTCTTGTAGAATTGAATTTTAAAGTGTAATGATGATGATTTGGAGTCTGTGAAATATTATATTCCTGAAATGACAAGTCTTTTTGTTGTTTACCTGGAAAAAAATCGAATTTGCGAAGTAGAGCAGACAAACTACTTTCAGTTTACGGTGTGAATCCCTTGGAACACATTTTCTGCACACTCCTCTCCCTCTGTGCAAGGCAACATGCTCGAGTTCTCCTTCTTCCTCAGAAATGTTGATGGGAGGGAGGGGAAGGGGGCCTGTGGTGACTCCAATATCCACTGCTGTGATATTGGGACCTTGGCTGCAGGTTTTTGAAGGTACCGTAACGGTGTGGAAGGTTATCCTCTGTGTGTGTGTGTGTGTGTGTGTGTGTGTGTGTGTGTGTAGGCATGTGTGTGCTAACATGAATAATTATTTACTAGGCCTTGAATGTTAAATCCTTACTATAAAGTCTTCGTAAAGACTACTTTTGAAGCTGCTTCTCTTTCTCATTTCAGAAAATTGTGTTTTATGTAAAAACTCTATCCACACAATCACTCCAGCTACAGTGCTGACCAAATGCCAAGACTCAACAAGGAGCCAGAGCACAAGCTTTATTGATTTCTTTCTTTTCTTGGGATTAGGGATTGAACCCGGTACTTCATACGTGACCAGCAAGAGCTCTGCCCTGAGCTAGGTCTCAGCCCTAGGGCGTAAGTTTAATACATTAGAAGTGTCACAGTCAGGAGCTCAGTGTAACCAGGCTTGGGGAAAAATACAAAATGAATACATTATTTTTTAAAGTAGGAAAACGACTAGAGATGTCCATGGATAATTTATAACCACAGAACAAGGCGATGAAAGACAGCTCGTCTAAGACCACAAACTAACTGTCCTTCCGTGAAAATCACCCAAGCCATTTTATTAACCTCCTGTCAGTAATAGTCAGTGCCTCGTGAGAGAGCATTCTCATAACCAGGGTCCGAACCCCTGCAAATGTCCAGGCACGAAGCACTTGGCAGCAACAATGTCGAGATGTTGGGCCCACCTGGGAGTTTCTCTCAGAGAACCCTCACTTGGCCTGCTCTGCACAGGAAATGCCTGTGCTTAGGGTCACCCCTAGCAATTTCTGGGGGTGAAAGCCCTGCTGTCTGCATCCTTGGCATGAAGCCTGTGCCCTCTGAGGTTCTCAGAAACAACTGCATACCAGTGTCATCATCACTGCCGACACTAAGGGCTTACTAGAGATCTGTCGCTAGTTTCACTGTAAATTCTCACAATAAGCTTGTAGAGGAGGCACAACCTTTAAATCCTTTCTAAGATGAGGGCAAATTGAGACAAGGAAGAGATGAAAAGCTTGGCACAAGGTCACAATGTTGGTCAATCAGAAAGGCAGGACTTGAGTGGGATGGATTCTGCAACACTTTACCAGTAAACACGGGGACACCTGGTCCTCTCGATGCTTCATCTAGAGGTAAGCATTTTAGGCATTAGGCCGGGGATTTAGCTCAGTGGTTCCGGTGCCTGCCTCGCAAGCGCAAGGACCTGAGCTCGATCTCCGGTACCCCCCCCCAAAAAAGAATTTTAGGCAGTACCTTACATTAGGGCTGGGTTATTTCGAGCCAGTAAAATTATGAGAAAATCTCAAAGCTCCTGCATCATTTCCTCAAAAGCCACAGGACACATGCTTTCTGTAACTAGCTAATCTCAAGGATTCCTGGTGAAAAAACAAAAGAATTCCTGGTGAAGTCCATTTAAACACTAGCTGGAAGTAGGAAATAAATGTTACGAAGCGTGCTAGTTTCTTCAAGTAGCTAAGTTGTAGAACTCACATCACTGCAATAAAAGTTTAGCAGGAAAATATTCAAGGTGTTCTACAAGAGGGGAAGAGGAGGTCCAGGTGGCAGATGTACTTATTCAAGGTGACACATCAGGCAGAGCCTTATCGGTTTCATCCCTTGTGAGGAGACATGGACAACCGTCAAAAGTGGTTGAATTGTTGAATGTGGTGCATGACCAAGATCAAAAAGGGGAAAATGTGAGAGTCAATGTTTGGACAATCGATCTACAAAATATGGGTGCAATATGGGAAAAGGAGGGAGGAGAAGTAGCCTCCTACGAATGCAATACGGTCCACGCAGGAATGTTTTCATGGGCATGCCAGTAGTTATGCTAACGTGAAAACCAGACTGTGCGTGCCAGATGAGGAGTGCGAAAGTGCCAAGAAATGCATCAAGAGCTAAAGACATCCAGTAAAGAAACTCATCTGGTGGCAGCTTTGCAAGAGGGATTTACATAGAAATCAAGGGATAATAATCAGAACACACAAATTGCTGCCGAAAATGATGATTAGTGACAATAATTGTTCAAGAAAACCTGTGTGTCACCTGCCACTGAATAGTAATTTAGTTTTGACTGATGAATAATTCAAGGGCCTAAGCTTAGCACTCATCCTGTTGTTGTCTGGTGTTAGTTGGACTAACAGAGCAGGGACTGAATAGACTCCCTCACAAGTCCTTACTTCCTGCTTGGTCATGCTAGCTAAGGCTTGAAAATTCTCTCCTTCTCTTCTTCTTTATAGTATTTTCTGACATTTTCTGGATTTCTGGCAGAGAGAGTAGAAGCAAGAATGAAGAAGTAAGAGGCAAGCATGGTGGTACATGCCTGCAACCCCAATACTTGGGAGGCAGAGGCCGGAGGATTGCAAGTTCAAGTACCACCTGGGAAACTTAGTGAGACCCTGCCTCACAATAAAAGATGAGGAAACAGGCTGGAGATGTAGTTCAATGTGAAGGCCCTGGGTTTAATCCCCGATACCACACACACACACACACACACACACACACACACACACACAGAAAAAAGTGATAGAAAGCAGAGGAGAGGAGGAGGATCAGGAAAAAAGATAAGAAGAAAAGGAGGTGGAAAGAAAGGGAGGGAGAAAAGAGGAAAAGGAAAGGAGAAGGAAAATGAAAGCACCATGTGAAAATACCCTCTTTGCAAATATTAAATGCCTTGAAGGAACTTTCAGTTAGTTTTTAGACGTGTCCATGGAGTCTCATTAATTAAATCTTACAGAAAGTCCCTTTTGTTGCTCAGTGTTAACTTCTCAATGTTTAGGAATAGGCAAATTAAGCAGTTTCCTAGGTGATGCGATTTCAGGGACGCTGACTTTAAAAATAATTCTAATTTCAACTCTCAGGTTTGGAAATTCTCTAGAAAACCTTTCCTTTGCTTTCTCATTTGATAAAATGTAAATATCTCTTGGAGATAGACAACATAAGCCTTTTACACTTTATTTTTTATTTTTGCCTTAAAGTAATACAGGTAGATATTAATAAAGAAAATATAAGAGCAGTTCTGTGAAAAAAACATTTCTCATAACGAAAATAGAGAACAACAATGGTGAATCCACTACCTACCATGATCTTAAAGAATATATTTCCATTTGCTAATCTATCTCTCAATGCAATTCCTTATAGAACTTTTTTGGCATAAAACACTTTAATTATTAACAAAGAATCTCACACTGGGTACTTTTACACTTTAGTATGAAAGTTTATGAGGTACTTGATGCCTGGTAAATATCAAATGCCAAAGATGGAATCCAGGTCCTTCAGTATGCTGAGCACCCCTCCTGCCGAGCCATCCGCCTTCCCACAAGTGACTGAAAAAGCAGAAAAAGGACAGCCATACAAAGGGGACAAAAGATGAAGAGAACATTTAAAAAGTGGAGGAAGGACTAGAAAATGCTGTAGTTGATTTTCCCCAACTCTGTGGTTTGGCCTAAAAACTGGATGACCACCATTACACTCTTCTCAGCCTGAGGGAAGGAGCCACATCGGTTGTCATTTTATGCACAACACCAACAGAGCGGCCTGTTTGCTGTTTGTTGCTAATGAATAAATAGATGCAAGTATTGAACGGTTAATATATACTTGATATTTTAAAGAATCTATGCATGGTATGACCTCTTACTTCTAGAAAAGTGTCTCCTGGGAACATGGAGTATGCACTAGCGACTCCTCTGCATTAATTTCTGAATCAATCTGAATCTTCCTTCCCCTCATAACATTTTAATTTCTAGTTAAGAAATCCACTATAAAAGAAAAAAAAGAAATCCACTGTTACTAGAAAAGCAGACCAGAACAGGCAGTTGGTCTGTGTGCACATTATAGAGGTTGGCTAATGATTAAGTATTCAGAGGCGCTTTACAAGTCATGATCAAAATGTAGAGTGAATGTTTACAATTGCAAAAATGTATAGTGTATTGTTTTGAAAGACACACTGCCACTAATTCCCCTCACTTCTACCACATTGATCCCATCATTCTTGCCACTTTCGGATGCAGTTTCAAAAATCCCCTTTTGTGTCTTTATGAGGTGTGATCCAAAATACAGTGAATGCTGCTGCTGAGTGCCATCCAATGGAAAGGCAGGCTCAAAAGAAAAGAATACCTTATTCATGGATCTGGTACTTTGCAACTTCTGGCTCTTCCCCAAAGTCAAAATGACCATAAAAAATAAATGTTTGTAATTGATTCAGGACAGCAAGGCAGCCAAGAGGACAAAGCTAAAGACACTCACAGAAGAGAGCTTCCAGAACTGCTTCAGAAAGTGGCCAGAACAATGGGATGAGTATGTTCCAGGTGAGGGGGAGTTACCAGAGAGGGAATTCTTAAAATTTTAAACATTCATCATATCATTCTATAAAACTGTGAGCATTACAAATAAACACACTTCCATACTTGCTAAGTGTCTCTAGTGAGTAAGGCCGGCAGTGTTCCTGAATTCTTGGTGTTTGTTCTACTAAATAGAGGTAGATCGAAAGTGTAAACAGGAATAGAAACAAGACTCTTTCAGACTATTATGGATTCTGGGTTTAAGCTATGGATATGACAGAGAATGACCTATGGGATAGTAGGCTATTGATCCTAGTTCACCTAGGGGTGCTTTTGAGAACGAAATGAGAAAAGGGCAGCCACATTTACAGGGAAGAATTCCAGGGATAAGAAACAGCCATTATTCAGGCCATGAGGCAAGTGTCCTTGTCATAGAAAATCAGTATGGTTTTAACACAGGAGGGGAACAGTTTTCTCTCCAAAACAAGCTCAACAGTTTATATTGTAATTGAATGCTCCTTTGAAATCAATATCTAAGAGTTAGAAATTTGTCTTCCAAAAGGTTTAAAGTTTAAATCTGTCTTTGCTATTTAAAAAATAGCACTTTTTATGCTCCAGAGGTGATAGGCTCCAGGTTTTTGCCTCCTGGGCTTTCTCCATAAATCCATTGCTGAGTTTTTGAACATCTAAGACAACTCACCCTTGAAAAGGGGAGACTGTGTAGTGTTATTGAGTGTAGAGACACTGAATTAGAAAGAAAAAGCAGGAACATTCTCTCTAAACTTATTCACTCGAATTCAAGTCTGAACAGAGAAGTTGGGGGGAATTGTGACCTAGGATCTACACCAAAAAAGACTTACAATCATCAATACACTAACCAGGATTTCTCTTCTCAAATGGTCTAATCACCATTTTGGTGAGCAAACAATAGGCTCAGCAAGGCTTGATTGCACAGGCTGATAATCCTAACACCCTTGGAGGCTGAAACAGGAGGATTGCAAATTTGAGCTCAGCCTTGGCAATTTAGAAAGAACTTGTTGAAAATTTTAAAAAATAAAATAAAATGGAAAAGTTTGAGGTTGCAGCTCAGTGTGAAGGACTTGGGTTCAATCCCTAGTACTAAGAAAAGGAAAGAAAAGAAAAGAATAAGGTCCTACAAAACTAGGAGAGTTATATTTGTTGAAGAAGAACAAAAGCAAGAGAATCTCAATGCATGGTAAGTGATGAAGATGAAGTTATTTTATGCTCAAGATTCTGGCCATCCTAAGTCGTGGTTCTGGTGTATGTTTTCATGGAAGTACCTTTCTTGCTTCAGTGGAATCTGTGAGGCTACATAGCAATTGTACTTTCCCCCCAGGGCTGTGATAAATTACATTTTCCTGTGTGTGTGCTGTGCTGGTATCTCCCTGTGGTCTGTGTCTCAACAAACTTTGTGATCCTTTTGGTTTGAAAGGCGATGGCAATGCCAAACACAACACAATGGCAGCTTTACCATGTTAGGGTTTAATATTATGATAGCACCTCTTCCAATTGGATGGTAACCTAATAGTAAGCGCAGTGTGACTGAGAAGATCGTTTCTATTGGAGGCTTTCTTTGGGATGGCATTTATTGTCCCACAGCTGGAGGAAATGCTACTCAAACTGGCATGTTTTCCTCAGTTGACAATATCTCCTGCTATTTTCTTTCAAAAACCACAGGTGAGCTAGGTTCATTTTCTCATGTCTCAGAGACAGATTCCACAGGCCAAATGGACAAGAGAAGAGAATGAAATAGGAAGAGGAGGAGGAGGTAAAAGAGGATTTGAGAGAAGAAAAAGGAGAAAGACAAGGAGGAAAAGAGTCCAAATATTTTGTTGGAAATGACTTTATTCAAATAAGTACACAATCTCCCAGATGAATGCTTTGCATATTTTGACACACGTATTGAAATTTTTAAAATTTTACTTTGTTATCACGTCATGATGTACAATCAAAGGAGGAATCTTTTTAGTTCTGTACCTTTTAAGTACAACTATTTCCCATTAGAACTAGCAAAATGTAAAGCAATGTTTTTTTAAAAAAATTAAATCTTGTGAAACTATCACTGTATTTTCTTTGTGCACTGGCATGATTGATGCGTTTCCAGCAACTTCTAAGAGACAAACTCTTATAATCTGCAGTCCTGGTATCTGAGTATCCTGTTCAGATCATTCCATCAGGCCTTCTACAGTTGTAACCTCGGGTTTTAAAAATAAACTGGCAAGGAAAGAGGCAAAGCGTTCGTCTGCGTTTCTCTCACAGCAGGCAGGGCTGACCCAGGAGGGACTCTGAGAGCATCACCCAGAATCCCTGTCTCCCCGTGAAGGCCCCGAACGCCGCTCTGTGCTCAAGCTCTCTGCTCGGGTGGCCAACTTCATCTCAGCTACTTAGGGCTTCTGTTTGTGCCTCTTAGCCACAGTTTTCTCCTTTAGTGGGTAGCCCAGAGAGCCACAGGCTGGGGGAAAAGCTCACCAAACGTCTTCACTGAAGAGTCCAGCAGACAGGCTCACTCCGCCTCCGCCCCTCAGCACCTCTGTACTTGTGAGAAACTCATTAGCCCCGTGCCTCAGTTTTCAATTTGAAAAGAAAAGTGGGAGGGAGAGAAACCGAAGCAGACTCTTACACGATTGTTGTGAGCCTTGGTGGGGAAAATAGTCTTTAGCTCGATGCCTAGTGTTTTAAAATTATTAAGTGGCAACTAAGTCCATGAGCCAAATATTTCCCAGATACGGTTTTACAAGTCAACAAAAGGGAAATTAAGCCAAGCAAAAACAATTCTCCCCATCAACCGAAATATACGGGAAGACAAATTCTGACTCAAACATGGTTTCTGTGTTTCTTTAAAATTAAGCCTGAAAAGAAAAAGATTTACAATAGTGGGGGAAGGGACAAATACAGGAGGGGAAATCACCCTAGAAAGAGTAAATTTCCTTGAAGTTCACCTGCGGCCGGCGGAGGGGAAGACTGAGGCCGAGCCTTTGGGGCCCGAGCCACCGTCTGTCCACCCGGGCCGGCTCCGGAGGAGGACGGGGTCCTCGGGGCCCCTGCCCAGGAGTCTGCGCCCGTCCTCGGCTCCGGGAGGGGCGCCCCGGCCGGGCCCCGCGCTCAGTCCCCGCCCACCCCGGCTTCCCGGCGGAGTCTCGCAAGCGCGCGGCGGAATTTCACTCTTCCTGCGCCCCGGCCCGGTCCTCCCCGGAGCAGAACAAGGTCAGGGCCTTTCTGGAGCGGCCCCGGGGCTGGGGTCCCTCTCCCTAAGTCTGAGTGAGGCCCTCAGTAGCCTCCCCCTCGTTCAAAGTTTCAGAGCAGGAGCCCAGTTCCTCCTCCGTTCGATCCCCGAGACTGTTGGTGCCGCGCGGGGAATCCGCACCATAACCTGGATGGGGCTCACGGCGCCCTGATCCTCGCCGCCAGGGCAGGTAGCCTGAGTCCTCGGGTAAAATAGGCCGTAAGCCCCCTTCAGACTGCCCCAGAGTCCAAGTGGGCCCCCAATCCCGCCCCAAAATTCTGCAGACATTTTGAGGAAAAGCAAAGCGAGTAAAAGACCAGAGGAGACAGCGCCAGGCTTCTCGGGTTCGTTTTTAAAACCGGGAACGGCGGCTTCAGTCGCCCGAATTTCTTTTCTCAATCGCTCCGCACAGAACATCAATAACTCCAACTAGCGAGGCGGAGGGAAAGGAAGGCGGACAGCCGGCCCGGCCCGGCCCGGAGAGCGGAGGCCAGCGTCACTCCTTTGCAGGACCCGGGGGGCCGCGGGCGCGGGGCACCTGTGCCCAGGGACGGAGCCTTCGCAGACTTCCCAAGGAATTCTTGGGAGGGGCTGGGGATCCCATCCCAGCGGGAGACCCCAGGAAGCCCGCTCTGGAGTCTTGAGGCCCCCGCGGGACAGAGGAGGGGGGACCCCGGGAGACCAGGCCTTCAGAGGCTGGGGTGGCACCGAGGCCTGGACACAGTAATTTGTGCGGAGAAGGGGACCTGTGCCAGCGTGCCACGCTGCAGTAGCGTGCAGACTGGGAACTGAGCCCTGTCACCTCTCCCCTGGCCTGGCAGCCGGGGTGCGGGGCCCCGCGGGAGGCCACACCTCGCCGCCTCCTCCCTCGGAGTCAGCGGATGCCAGCACCTTCGGGCCTGGCGTGGGGTCCTGGGGCCCGGTGGGCCCAGGGACGCCCTTGGTGAGTCCCGAGCTAGCACAGCGCCTCCCGGGCCTCTCCCGCGGCGGGGTGAAGGGGCAGCTGTGAGTCCCCAAGCCGTGAGGGCCCCACCGAGGCGGGACTGGGTTTGTTCGTCCTCAACCTCCGGGCCCGGCCTCGGGTGCGGGCGCCTGGCCCGCGGTCGCGGTCCGCTTCGTGCGCCCCGAGCGCTGCGGGGTGACCCGCCCTCACCGGGCCACGCAAGTTGAGAGAGAGGCAGAGACTCAGACCGGCCCGCCGGGGACGCCCGCACCCCGATCCGATCCGATTCTGAAGCTGCCGGGGTTCGTGCCCCGGGGGTTTAGGGGACTCCCGGGGCGCAGAGGGCGCCAGGACAGGAGCTCACCCGCCCGTCGCTGCGCTGTGCAGCGCGCGGGCGCCCCGTCTGCGCTTCCGAAGGCGGCACTGCGCTCTGCGTGAGGGACACTGCGTGTGAGATCGCGTCTCACGTTTCTCCAACTCGGTTTTATCTACTAAAACTGCAGTTTTGTTGAGATGCGCCTTGAATGACGGGGGCTGTTACATGCCTGGACCCTCTCTCCTTGGGCCATCGTGATAACACAGCGGCTTGTGGGTTCATTTTCCTCGTGGTTCCTCTTGGGGCTAGGGTAGAGTTTTGATCTTGGGGTGACCCGACAGCCCGGCTCGGAGGGTGCCACCGGCTTCCGCCTGAGGATCTCCCCCTTCCTGGGAACCCCGGCACTGAGGCCCGGGAAGGGGTCGGGATCTCTCACTCTCCCTGAGTCCACCTCCCTCTTCACCCCCATCGCTCTTCTGGAACCCACTCCTCTTCCAAGACAAGACCATAGCCCTGCGGTGCGAGGTTTCTCCCCAAACGCAGCTTCCTGGCCTCTGCAAAGCACTCCTGGGCCACCTCCGAAGGTGCAAATCAGAGAAAAAAGTAGGGGAAAAGAACATTGACGTACAGACTCGCCCGTCGTCCAGTTATGCTTTTCCGAACTGTGCACTGACCACCAGAGGTGACTGTCCCCTGACTGGGGATCACTAAGGCCGCGGATCACTTAGGGTCCCAGACACGCTTCCTACGGCGGGGCGGCGCCGGCGGACGCGAGGGGCCCCCCGAGTTCCGGGAGCGGATTCTGCGTTCTGCGGGGGCGAACCAAGCCCAGGCCGCGGTCCCGGGTCGGGGAAGAGGCACTGCCCCAGCGCCCTATATCCGCCTCCTGGCCCTTGCGCACAGGCTGGGGCGCCCACTGCGCCTCCAAGGGCAGAGGCAGGGAGGTTACCTTCAAACCCCACTGTGCCTGGCTAGTTGCAACTAGAAATTCAGACTTCTGCTCCTGGAGAAAGAGTGCTAGGAAAGAAAGGAACTAAGAAATCCCCAAGGGGAGGGATAGGAGAGGACGGGCCTTCGTGGAGATCGCTCAGCAGAGGCGGCGGATCCGTGCGTTCTGGGGCTCAGGGTGCGGATCCACGGGGCCCCGCCAGAGTCCCCGCCCTGCCCGTGGGGTCTGAGGGACGGGAAGCTCAGCAGCAAGGCTTTCTTCATGGGGGGGGGGGGGGGCTCGGTCCAAATTACCAGCACCAGGACCAGCTTTTCGGACATAACCTCTGCGCGAGTTTACCTAACCGATGGGATGGAGGGCGAGGAGAAATAGGTCATTTTACCCTTTCTGGCCTTTTATTTTATTTTTGTTACGTGAAGGGGTCCTCTGGTGTTACACTTGTTGGTATTTCTGCAGTGTCTTCTTGTCAATTTGAGGGGTGTGAGCTTAAAGGCATTTCTTATTTTACTTTCCTCTTGGTCCAAGTAAGCTTTTTTCTTTCAATCTCTGAAAGCCAGTGAAGATCTTCGGATACTGATCAGCTCTGCGGAAGCGCACCGTGACCCCTTCCCTTGGCTGGCTGCGGCTTTGAAGGGCTGCTTTTTCCGCACCTCTCTCTCCAAACCCTTTCTCGGCGCCTCGCTCGCCTTACAGAGCCGTAGCTGGCTTGCGAGTGTGCGCGCGTGTGCACGCCCGTGTGCGTGTGTGAGCCGTCTTCGGTGACGATCTCAGGTGCATCGCAAGCCCTCAGGCCCTTCCTCGCCATCACTCGCTGACATCTCTTTCCTCGTCAAACTGGGGGCCTGTCTCCCCTCCAGCCGCTGGGTTCGGAGCAGGCTGCTCGGCCGCGCAGGCTGGAATTTTCTCAATTGCCCCAGGCGGCCGGGTCGACGCGCCCGCGCTGCAGATCCCCTCGCGTCCACTAGAGGTCACTGGCCCCTCGCGGCTCGCGGCGCGACTTGCAGCTCTCGCTCCTAGAGCTCAAATTAGCCGCGCGCGCGTTAATTAGCACCCGAGTCCACCGAGGCGCGCTCGTCGGTACAGTACCGCAGCAGGGCTTATATAGACCACTCAAACCCAGCCAAGGCAAGCGTCCCCAAACCCAACACTTCCAGCTTGTCCAAAATGGGAGACGGGAGCCCGAGTGCCCGGGGCAAGGTATAGTGTCTCCGCGCTTTCACTTTGGTGGGGTGGGGCTGGCTGAGTTCTGCGAAGATCAAAGTTCTCGGGCGCCGGCCGGCGGGCTGCGCGGCTCTGCACGCTTGCTCCGGGGCAGCGGGCACCGGCTACACCGTCCCAGGCGCACACGAACATGAGGGCAGAATATTTGTTTAGGGAATGAAGCAAAGGGCATGCCCAAATGTCTTTGAACTTGGCCGAAGAGAGAATGTAAATGGCGACGTTGCTCGAGGTGAAGGCAGAGCAGGAATCGATCCTGCTGATTTTAGGGTGGGGGCGAAGGGAGCCTGAGGTGTCCGGAGAGGTCCCTGCCTCTTGCTCTGTGTGCATTTTTTTTCAGAGCCACTAAGAAATTTTAAGTCTCGGTGTTATTTTACGTTATTTTTCAACCAGATCTCAAAAAGCATTGACGAGTGGGGAGACTGAGTCACGTCTCGGGCTTCAACGCAACGCAATCCGTAGGACAGCGTGCAACGAAGCTCGGCTTTTTCCCGACAGCGCTGCCCCAATTCGTGATATTTGGGGTGGCCGTAACGGGTTCCCTTGGCGTGTGTCCAAGTGCGTGGACGGTGACCTCGGGAGCCCCTCATGCTGGGGGGGGGGTCTTGGAAATGTTATTTCAGGTTCTGGCAGAGGGGTTTAGAGGGCTCAAGGTCTTTTGCGTTAACGGAAAGCAGGGAGCTTGCAAAGGCGCTCGGGGGCTTCCTAGGAGTTTGGGGCCTGACCTCTCACTACGGGGTCTCTCGTGTGACCCCTAAAGTCTAGCACTTGGGCCTTTGGGGGAACGAGATCTCGCGTGTTAAAACACCTTCGCCCAAACTGCTCCGCGCAGGCCGAAGATGCGCGACGCCCCTCGGAGCGGGAAGGCTTTTCTCGGGTCGCTTTAATGACGACAGATTAATGAAGCCATTGTCTGCCTTCCGGGGAAGGGGACAGCCCGGCCAGGTCCCTCCCGGCGGCGTCCACGTGTCACCCCACGCCACCGCAGCCCCGAGTCCACGCCAGCATCACTCACGGGCGGCGGGGACCGGCGCGAGGCCGCCTGCAGGCTCGGGGCACGTGAGGCCCGCCCCAGTGGGCCCGAGGGACCCCAGGAGCCCGGCGGAGCTTAAGTTACGGGCCTGACAGCGCTTAAGTTACGAGGGAGCCGCCTTCGCGGCGGCCCCTCCGATCCAGCCCCACTTACGCCCGGCCGGCCGGGGAGCAGCGCTGCACCCCACACCCGCTCCGGTCAGCGACTCCCCAGGCTCCTGCAGGCCGCAGCCGCCGACGCGGAACCCGATCTGCGCGCGGGCCCAGGTGTGCGCTCGGCGGGCGTCAGGTAACAGCCCTGGCGGCCCGGCTCTTCCCAAACGGAATTAAGGAGGGCGGGGCTCTCTCTTTTCTTTTCTTTTCCTTCTGACTACATCTGGTGTCAGGTGTACTGGATCTGGCAGCAGGTGTTGTTTGCGGGAAAAGAACCAGCTCGATGGCCACGGAGGTCAGAGTGGCCCGGAGAGCTGCCGGCCACAGCTGGGGACCCGGGGAAAGCCGCACCTGAGGCCGCGGTTCTCCAGCCGCCCTGGCCCGCTGTTTCCTGGCCAAGGCCCTTGGGTAGAAACCGTGGGGTTTCGATTCGAGGACTCTGCCTTTTGTTAGCCTGCCGACCCCGAGATCCTGGCTGGGTGTGAGTTTGGATGCAAAATCGAGATGGAGGTGACCTCCCCTCAGCAGGGTCTCGGAGCTCCTCCTCACTCTGGGTAGTTACCTGCCAGGAACCTGGCTGCCGGCACAGGTCTGCGAAAAGCAGCCCGCGGGAGCGCGCCCCAACCCCTTCTGAGAGGCAGGACCCCGGGGCTCACCGAGGAGAATCGTGAAAACATTTTACCCATGTCTGTAATCTGGAGAAGGGGGGTTCAAACAATGTCAACCTCCAATTTATGAGGCAGGAAGAGAAGAAAATTTCGGAATGGTGACCTCTTCTGCTCCAAACTGTCAGTGACTCCGGACACTGCTTGCAATGCCCAAGGCTGGTCTGAAAGCTTAGAGTGCCAAGGACGAGCAGGGCCGGAAGAGATCAAAGGCTGAATTCGAGGGTGCGGGCTTCATTTTGAAAGATAAAAGAGTAACTTGGAAGAGACCAACTCGAAGTCTAATTTTGAATCTGCTTCTTTAATTTTGAAAGAAGTACTCATTAAAGATGATTTTCAAAAGGTTAAAACCAAACATCAGTAGAGTTATGGCTGTGAATTCAGGACTGTGGCCAGAAGTTAGGAGTCTGTGTGTGGACCCCTGAACTCAGACTATGGAATTCAGACAAAATGTCATACCTGTGAGGAGGAGCACACCACACACGTGAGGATGTGCCTCTCATGGGGTCGCTCCAGGAGCAGGGGTACCTTACTGCCCAAAAGGCTCGTGCTGACCCACCGATGCCCTCTACCTCTGTGTTAACTGCAGCACAACTCCCTGCAAGGCCGACCAAGAAGTGAAAAAAAAAAAAATTAAGTTGTAAGGAATAGCAGGGAGAAGATTAACATTATCAGGGAAAAAATTTTTTGTAAAAGCAAAGTTTAAATGAGCTCATTAAACTATGTCAGAGTGAAAATTGTTTGGTGATGAATTATCCTTGTTTGCCAGGCGGCTGCCAGAGCCACTGATTATCACAGGAGCCCTCAGCAAGAAGAATGGAGAGGCGACCCCCAAACCCCATCCCCTCTCCCCAAACACATGAGTTTCTTCATGAATCCCATGTGCTGGACGGATCCTGTCTCATCTCAAGGGTCAGCCCCGACATGTGGCCGGCTGTTCCTGAGCAGAACTTGGGAATATAACTACATCTTCTTGCCAACAGGACACAATGATTTTGCCCAGAATCACGTCATGTTTTCAAGTCACCTTTCACATCTAATGGTATGGGGCTGGCAAGACCTCATCGCCGAACCAGGTACAGCTGGGGGCTGTGGTCCGGTCCGGTCCCTCCACACGGCTCCACACGTCTGGGCGCAGCTTATTCATTGTTGGGGCATTTGTGGCTAGTTGGTGTCTAATCCAAGCCTTCCGGGAGCATTTCACTAGAAAAGAAAAAAAAATCTCCCAGGTTGGAGATGATTTAAAAGCTGGAAAGAAAATGAAAGAAAGAAGAAAAAGAGAAAAGAAGAGAAAGAAATGCAATTTATGAAGTTTTCTGTGTCAAATATAAAGAAAAGTTTTTGCAAACTGCTGAGGCCTACTTAAACATGGCCCCAAGTTCTTTTGTCCTCCTCTACCTATCAGATAATCGATTACTTTCTTTTATAGGATTTGTTCTGCATTTCAGAGCTGAACTTTACCAAGCTCCCCCTCCCTCCTCCATAGAGCCCAATCCGGGGACCTCATTAGAATGGAACACTGGCCAATAACTGCAAAGAAAGAGGTGCAAATTCTCTTTTAGTGTTCAATAAGCAGGGCAATGTAATTATTATGCAATGGTTAAGTAGTGAAAAGGGGGGAGGTTCTAGCTCCAGCACACTGGAGTGGTACGTGGTGATATAGTGCTAGAGTCTGAAGGCAGCCCGAATACAGATCCCCCATTTCTAAACCTGTGGTTGATCCACTGGACAGAACTCAGCTCCTCCTCCTCGGAAACCCAGCCTCAGACAGTGTGGACACAGGAGAGTGGGGTACGCCTGGTGCCCGGGGTTTGCTCCTGGCCCAGGAACCCACCAGTGCAGGCTGGGCTGGGGTCTTCTTCCTACTTCCTCTCCTTTCATTGCTCTTCCAAAGACTCTTGAGAAACCCACTGGCATTTGTATAACATGGCCCTCATTTGATGTACTTCCTAACCAGCTCCTTCTGCTGAAGGGGAATATCTTTATTTGCCTTCAATTAACCTAGTTTTCCAAGAACAACTTTGCTTGTTCCATTTTCCTTCAAAACTATGGTGAGCAAAAGCTAGCACCGTTTTCTCAGCCTCAGTTTGGAATAAGATTTAGCAAGTCCGTGGATCCTGAAACGTGCCAAATGTTCAGCACTGTAATGTTCAGGGATTCTTTATGCCCCCGGATAGGCTTATAACCGCACAGCAATAATAATCCTTTAACCAGGTGTACAGAGTCGTGGTTCACCAGATCGTCTTGTGGTCTCCCTGGAGTGGAAGAAAGGAGAGAGTTTCTATGACATCATTGCTATTATTTAAACTGAACTGCTATGGGAGAATATTATTGTTAATAAAAGCCTTCTGCTCCACGCCCCTCTTACCTCCCCCTGGCATTTCATGACGCGCCTTTCACGATGAAAGCCACAGAATGATGCCCAGCCTAGTGGCCTCCAGTGTGACCACCACCTTGTCGCAGGTACAAGTCAGGGAGGAAACGCAGAGGAAAACGAATACGGAGAGGGAGAGTTGTTTGAGAAAAAAGTACGTTAGCAAGCTTAGCTGTCGATGTGCTTTTTCTTTTTATGAAGGTGTGTGTGTGCACGTAGTGTTTTACAAACGGGCCGTGTGCACCCCGAGTAGGACCCCCATATTTGTACACTGCGAGCTGTCGTGGAGTCGTGCCTTGGGGCTGGTCTAATGCAGTTAACAGAACTAAAGGGTTCTCTGTGTCGAAAAGCATGCACCTCTTTTAATCCCATCACGTACTGAAGCAATTTTGGGACTGAGGGTTCTACCTTTATCCAGCGTGGATGTTCTTGTTCAAGAAAACCATGCCAACTACTTGGAGTTCCTGACCGTTGCTAACATCTTCCCCTCTTTTCTCTGCTGTTGCTGCTTTCAAATTTATTGTAAAGCCTGTTTTCGTCTCACTTAACCCAAACAATCCTCGCTCCATAGAAACCCAACTGAAATGACCAGGTGAGCTCTGGCCTGTGTCTTTACTTCAAAGATGCATCATCTCACATTCAGGGTGAGATAGAATTGGTGATGTTCCAAGCTTCAGGAGAGCGAAGCTACTTTTTCCTGCCGGATTTTACCTTCGTTCTGGCCTGGAGCGTGCGCGCTGTGCGCGGATCCACACGCGCGCGTGCCCAATCACACACACACACGCACACACACACGCACACACACACACAGCACAGACAAGCCGAGCCGAGGGGATGCTCCCTTACGGACTCAGGCTGCACCCGGGCGTCGGGGAAGCCGTCGCCGGAGCCAGGGCTGTGGCTAAGGTGGGCGTCCTCGCCCGCGCGGCTTCGGAGAGGCAGGAGAGAGGACCGCCCGCCGGGCTCCCGCCGGGAAACCAAAGTTCGGGGAGCTCCGAGCCCCAGACGGCCCCGGGTCGGGGCGCTGCCCTCGCTCTCGGAGCTCGCGCGTGGAACGGCCGCAGCGCGGGCTTTTGTAGCGCCCCGCCCGAGCTGACGCACCGCTCCCCCGGGACGCTGGGGGCGTCGCGCTGCCGCGGGTGGGGAGCGAGAGGCTCGGGCCGTCCTGTCCCAGCCCGTCCGCGGCCACGCCACCCCGCCCTCCCCCGCGTCGCCTCCGCCTCCTCTCCTGCCGCGCGCTCCCCGCCGATTCTCCACCTCCTCGGCGTCCCCGGTCCCCGCTCTCCCGCTCTCCGCCCTCCGCCCTCCTGGCGCCTCCCCTCTCTCTCTCTCCTCTGAATAAGCAAGCTTTCGCCTCTAAAAGTCACAAGTAATGTGAGACAGAGAGGGAGAGGGAAGGGGGGGAGAGGGAGGGGGAGAGAGAGAGGGAGAGAGAGGGAGAGAGAGGGAGAGAGAGAGAGAGACAGAGAGAGAGAGATTGCCGAGGATCGGAAGACGGGAGGCAAATCTGGCACAACCCCTGGGGAAGAAACTCGACGCTCCGCCACCACTGAGGTGAGTACGCTGCCCCCGGCGTTTGCTCCGCACCTGAGGGTCCAGCCCAGAGCCCAGAGCCCCGCGCTGGAGCAATCGTGAACCCGGGTTGGGGTGCGGTGGGGTTGACTCCAGCCCGCGGGTCCGGCCCGAGAGGATGCTCCGCTCCCGGAAGCGCGGACCTCGCTCACGCCGGGCACCTTGCGCCCAGCCGGGTTCCGAACCCGCGGCCACGGAGGCCGCCCGCGGAGCCCCGCTTCCCTCCCGCGCGCTGAGGGCCCCTGCCCTCCGCCGACTGTGGCCGCGCGCCGCCGCGCAAAGGGAAAGTTTGGCCAGGTGGGGGTCGCGCAGCTTCGCCGTCCCCTGGATCCTAAACCGGGAACCTCAGCTTGGCAAAAAATTGATAGCTTTCTCCTTTTCCTTAAAAAAATGACTTTAACGAAAAATTGTATGTAGTCCAAAAGATTATTGGATTACCATGTCTGATCAGCTGCTGCTGACCTACCAATAAGCGTTTTAAACACACACGCACACCCACGCGCCCCCCTCCCGCACGCGCACACACACACCCGGGGGGCTGTGTGCGGAGCCTGAGGCCGGCAGAAGTTCCCGGGGATTCGCGGGAGTCGCAGGGGTTCTTAAGTGTGAGAAGACTGCGTGCGCGCCCGCCGTGTGCACGGAGAGCGAGCGCGGGGCGGGGGGGGGGGGCGGCTGGGCGTTTTCTGCGTGTGCGCGCGCGCGTGTGTTCCGTGTGTTGTCAGCTGGCTCTGGTCTCTAAGCGCTGAGCGTTGCCAAAGGCGGGGGCCAGCATCCAGCATCCACCTCGGCACCCTAGTGGCGAAACAGGATTCATTTGTTTGCTGGAGCGCGGTGGCGACCTAGGAGAGACTGGAGTGCGGTTGGGTCTGCCCCTGCCCGCCGCCGTTGCACCTGGAGCAGATGGCTCAAGGTGTAGAATGGTTTTGTTTGTCCGGATCCAGGAGGGGGGAGGGGGAAGCGTGAGCCTCGCCCCACTCCAGAGAAGTACCCTAAAGAGCCAGGGACACTAAAGAAGCCACGTTCCTGTTATGGAAAGCAGTAGCGCTGCCGCCATCCGCGTGTGAACTTGACCTCGGGGGTGACCTCCTCGGTGTCTGGTCCCGGTGAGGACGCGGTAGGATGTGAGGGCCAATAGTTTTCAAATGCATGTTTGATGAAATGCCTTCTCTTCACACACGCGCGCACTCACACACACACACGCACACACACACACACGCACGCACACACATCTGTCTCCACAGAGGCGCACACAGGTGTCGTTGGAGCTCCAGTGCCTGGCGCCAAATGTCATAGCCCGGGCTGACGCCGGAAAACTGAAAGGCGGTGCGGTGCACCGGAGGCTCCTGTCCTCTCCCCAAGAGCCCCCAGGGATCGGCCTGCGGCTCCACGCTCCCTCCCCAGAGAGCCACCCAGCCTGGCTTCGCAGGCCCCAAATGTATCCTTCTCCTCCTCACGTACAGGGATGAGCCCTTCAGATCCATATCCCTGTCCCTGCACCCTACCTTCCTTCCAACTCAACTCAACAGGCATTGGAGGAAGTGTGCACACTCTCCCCAGGGAGCCCACAGGAGCTAGGTGTGACAAAGCCCGGGTAAGGACAGTTCAGCCTGGTCTAGTTCTATGGTTCTCTCAATATGTAAGAGAAATCAAAAGGGAAACATATCAAAGGACTCCTAAACAGACTGGAAAGCCTTGTTCCCCCCCTTCGTATGCATAATTATAATACCCACATAGAGCCTACTTATATTCTGTTTTAATATATAGATTATATATTCATATTTCTTGTGAAATATGGAGCAATTTTACTGATCTAATTTTCTGTTCTAATTCAAGAAACATGCCCTCAACTAGGCCTTAATACTATGTTAATATTTGGGGAGTGATTAGTACGCAAAGAAATTCCACCATTTTTTGACACCTAAATTCTATTTTTTTCTATTCTTTAATGTCAAATGCCAAATCGACAACTTTTAGAGTGAAATCGCAGACAATCAAATAAGAACCCATTCTAGCTAAGATTTTGGAGTCACAGATGAAGATACATCCTAAAAACCTAACAGGAAAGGAAAAAAAATTAACCCCTGTGTTTTTCAAGGGGCTTTTAATACCAAAAACCCCTTTGGATGAAAGGTGCTTGTTGCGTGTCCAGGGTAATTTAGTTTTTCTGTAATCATTTTCCTTTCCTATGAAGGTTTCATTTTTCTTGGAGAAAGTTGACTTTGATATGCAGTAGGGTGCAGGATTCATTGAGATAGATGCCATTAGAGTGCCCTATTTTATCTATTACTAATAATATGGCTTTATTCATGCATTGTACAAGTGAATCCATCCATTATTAAAACATATTTGATTGACTGCAGGAAAGTTTTTTAAAATACAGGAAAAAATACATACAAAACTGAGTTGAAGAGCAGATTTCTTGAGCAGTTAGGTACTTTTAAAAAAATAATAAAAGGGGAAGATAATTTATCTAAAACTCCTGGTTTAAGGACATTAAGAGCTTCCAACTTCATTTAAATAAAACAGAATTAGCAAACCTTTGCAGTTGCTGAGAGGGAAGACAAAAATCAGCCCCAACAAAGCTCGTTCAAAACACTTCAGATCCTAGTTGCAATCAGTCTCTAAAGCCAAGGAAAATAATTTCCAAGATAAACTCTTGAACTCTGAGTGAAAAGTTTTTATGTTTTTAATTCTGGTGCTTTTTAATGGCCATTTTAAATGGAAATCTCTAGGCTGCAGACTGGTTCAAATACCCCAATCGTTTGAGGGGATGGAACATATTTTGATATTTGAGCAAACTGGTATGAGTCACACCCAGTCAGGTTTCTGAGGCCCATGTGGAGCCTTAGCCTCAGAAGTTGGCACAGGGAAAGGATGGATTTAGGGGTGAGGGGCAGCTGAGTTCCCCCTTCTCCATCTGCTGCTAGGACCGTCGATATCACATTTTCTTTTCATACGAGTTGGCTATAAAAGAATTGTTTTTACAGAAAGGACTCATGAGACAAAGTAACTTTGGAATACACGACTTGGCTTTTCCATCCTCATCCTTTGTCAGGCCTTGCCGATCCCTGGCACGCTCGTCTTTCCCAACAGGAACTAACCCCCAAGGCATAGGATATATACATGTCATACATACGCACACACATTTATCAAAGTGTAGTTGACATACATATCCTTTGACATACATGCCTTAAACACTATGTATACTGTTAGCTCTCAAAAATATCCGCAGCACTCCAAATGTGCCTTTACCTCAAGATTAAGTTTTTTAAGCCTTAATTCTTAAGGAAGAGTCCAAATCTTAACCTCCGGCGGGGAGATCGCAGAGGGTGCCCCCGGCATTTGCAGACAGCTTTGCCCCCAGTGCTGAGGTTGGGGTGGTGGTGTAGAGGCCTGGGGGCGAACTCAAGCCCATCAGAGTTCCACCTCCGCCTGCGTCTCATAAAACCAAGGGACCGAGATCAAGGGCGTCTTCGGGTGCCGTCACCCCAAGCATGGACCCTCGTTCATGGGGGGGGGGGGGTTCATGTTGTGCATGCATGCGCACGGTCTTGGTGCGGTCCCTTAGAGGACTCTAGAAGCTGTGGCTCTGCCCTCCCCGGGGCAAGCAAACCTAGTGAGCTCCCGAGGGTCCTGGTCTCAGGTTCTCACCGCCTCCGGAGGCCGCACGGAGGCAGGGACTGCAGCTCCGGGACGCCCCGACGGCTCAGGCGCGGCGCCCGCGTGGCCAGTAGGTGTCGCTGTTTCCTCGCCGGCGGGAGCGGGGAGCCTCGCAAGGGCCCCTAGCGCCATTCATCCTGGGCGCCCGCCCGCCCCCACCCCCACCCCCGGAGCTCGAGGGCGGGGGTCCTTTGCACCTCTGCCCCTTCCCGGACCCGAGCCTTCGCTCACCTGGCCGGGACCGCGGCGGCCAGTGGTCAGCTCAAGGGAGCTCCTTCGGGCACAGAAAGGGGAGATGGATTGGCTGGGGCGCAGCTCGAGGCCCCGACGGAAGGGCTGCTTAAGCTTTTCCAGCTCTAGGCCCTTTCTGCCCCGGAGCCCCGGCGTGGGGTGCTGAGCGCATCAGGAAGTCAGAGGTAGAAATCCTAGCTTCGTGGGAGCTAGTCACAGAAAGAATGGATTGATTTCAGTAATCAGGAAGGAATGGAGAAAGGAAGGGAGGAAGGAAGAGAGGGAGGGAGGAAGGAAGGAAGGAAAAGCACGCAACCTGGGCCTGCACTCACGCATGCATAAGCTACATACCAGCTCGCGCAAGCAGAAATTCACGGTAATCGGCATTGTCGCCCCCTCCCCCGGCCTAAGAAAGGAGTCAATATTTGGGATGTGGCTGTCTTTCCCCAAGTAGTAATCCTCTTGGGAACCTCGCCGGTCGCACGCAAGTCTCTGGAATCTGTGTCGCACGCCAGGCCCTGAGAATTCCGCGCCCTCCCTGGCGTCCTGGGGCTGCCTGCCTCGGCCTCAGGGTGCCGCGTGAGAGATTATTAATCAGAGGCGTCTTTTTGTGTGCGCGATGCAAAAGGACGGCGCTCGGCTTATGGATCCCGGGGACATTTACAGTGGGTACACCCTACAGGGGACTGGAGATTTTATGATGATTCGGATTGTTCTGTACGAAGGAATCAAAGCTCTGGTGAGAAGATGGGAGAGGGAAAATGGCCCTGAATGCACTAAACGCGAAACCTGTTACTGAACGAGCTAGCATGCAAAATGGAACCGGCTGTGCATTTAAATTAACGTTTGAAACCCTATCATGAGTCACAATTTTGCAGTGCTTTTTAAAAAACCACACTGTCTCAATTTTTGGTAACAAGTAATCAATTTGTGAAGAGGAAAAAAACGAAACAAAGGAAAGCCAAGATCTCATTCCAAGTCCAGAGTGTACCGGGATAGGCTGTGGCCTGGCCCCTGGGCCGCCTTCGCAGCGCCGTGACTTGCAGTGCAGGGCTGGCCACGGGGCTGAGTGCTTAAGGCAAGCCTTGATTTTTAAGGTGAGGTGGCCAGCATCGTCTTGCCATGGCCCTTTGCTAAGTTGCATAAAAACTAGCTCCTTTCTGTAAAGTCCCGTGTCTGTTACACAACCCTAAATCATCATTTCCAATCGAGACGACATAATAACCAGTGGAAGACGGGCATAAGGGCACTTCTACTTGGGGTTGTGAAGTTCAGAGAGCTGAGATGTTTTAGCTTGAAAAGCCTAGTTCAGATACTTGGGTATGTCTCCCCTCCGCCGGTTTCGCCACCTCGTCCTGGCCGGCGTTACTCTCTTTCCCTCGACCCTTCGGGCTCCCTGCCTCGCCGACCTTGCCCCTATCTCCCCTCTCCAGCGCGTCTCCCCCTTTCCTCTCCCGCAGTGTCTTCTCCTCCTCTTTCTCCCTCTCTCCTCTAATTTATTGTCTGATTCTATCCATCAAGTTAATGGAAAAGTAGCGAGTGGGAGGCCCAGCACCCCTGTCTGACTCGGTCCCCCGCGCGCGCGCAGGGCGCTTTGGGGAGGTGTCGGTCGCTGCCCCGTGCCCAGCCTAAGCGGTGGCCCTGGGCGCAGGGCGCACGGCCTGCGGAGGAGTTGGGGTCTGCGCGGGGTTGCGGGGCTTATTCAAACATCGCCCGCTGCTGCTGTGATTCGCAGGGACTCGGCGTCCTTATGGTAATGCGGGACGGGGGAGGGGGAGGCGCGGAGAGGAGGGAGGAGAGGAGAGGAGAGGAGAGGAGAGGAGGAGAGGAGGAGAGGAGAGGAGAGCAGAGGAGAGGGTGACGGCGGGTGGGAGGGGGCTCCGGCACCACGCGCTGGGCGGCCGGGCTGGGACAGAGCGCCTGGACCCGCGGCGGCGGCGGCAGCGGCGCTCCCCACCCTCTGCCTCGACACCCGGCCGGCGAGCCAGCGAGCTGAGGGCCCCCGGGGTAAGCCATAGCGCGCTCGGCGAAGCCGGGGACCTCGTGCACGCTTCGGGTTCCTACCATGCGCCAATAAGGGAGATTAGAAACGGAAAAGGAGATTACGGAGAGATCAGAGACGAGAGGTGTGCCTCTCCGCGTCCCTTGGCACACCGCGCGCGCGCGCGCGCTCGCATCTGGACACACATACGTGCCCAGACAGCCGTACACGCACCCACTCGTGCTACTGCCATCCGACCTCACGCACCGGCGCCCCAGCTATGCGTGAGTCCAGGCAGGAATGGACAGCCACGCACGATTTCCCCGCAGCCGAACTCCGAGGGAGATGTGGCCCATTTCACTCAGCCAGGTCCCCCACCCCCACCCCCACCCCCACCCCAAACAGGCGTCTTCGACCAGTTGCGGAATCCTGCAATTATTCACAAAGCGTGCTGAAAATGTACTTTAGGAAGCGTAATCTTGCTATATATGGCAAGGTAAGGGCGAGCCTGGAGGATGAGTGTTTCCATTTTTTAATGTTTTACGTGTAGCCATCTGACCACTTTTTATTGGGTAGCATATCATATGAGCACTTTGGTGTAGGCTTGGAACATCTACAGCTGGAGGTAAGGCTGGAAATGCCATAAGATTTAAGGGTGCTAAAAATGGATGCTGAAGAGCCTGGGAAGAGAGGGCACGCGGCAGTGGGTTTGAAAGGGGGAGGCACACATGAACATTAGGACACGAAAGCCATGGGTGGGCTGTCTTGCCGGGTATTCCTGCAGGTAAGTCCTTCGGGTGAAAACTAATTACCTGTGCCTGTCCTTGGACTTGTTTAGTCGAATAAGCTGCATGTGTGCCTATTTTCTGTTCTTTGTGGCTAAGCAATTATGGAGCAACTGCTTTTAAAATGGTAGCTTTGGAGATATTTTAAAAGTAGAATAGATACAGATATCTATGCATCTCTCTATATGTCCTTTTCGTGCTGAATAACTAAATTGCCAGGAAGGAAAACCCAATCCTATTAAAGAAAAAAAAAAAAAAAAAAAAAAAAAAGAATCACCGTTGCTTGAAATCCAACTCAAGGCCTGTATATTTTAGCGCACCTCGGCTGGCTTAATATAGTCAACTGTTTTGTTTGTGTATTTGTTTTCATTTCAAAGCCAGGAATTAAGAGAGGATTTCAATCCAGATAATGTATTTCCTCCCATATTAAGATAAAATGAGACTCAGTACATTTTGAACGCAGCAGATACAGTACCACATACAACATGGTTGAAAATGTCTTCCTCGCAGAAGGCTGTCGATTGCTGTGTCTACACATTTTAAAATATATATATATTTTGCAATAAGAAATGCTAAAAAGCAATAGACAATGAATGCTGCATCTCTCGGCTAATCAGCACAAAAATTCCTTAGAAATCTTTGGAATCACTTCCCTTATACCTGCAGTATCTCAAATGCACTAGCCTCCAACTGTGTTTCTGGTATTATGAAGTTAATTAAGCAATCCAACTTTGAACCTTGAACGATGGGCCGTATTAGTCAATGGAGGGTTATGTCAGGGAAGGGGGAAAAAATGTGTCTTTTCTTTTATGACCAAACTAAGATGTTATATAGCTAGCACTACATACATGCAGATGTGCATATTTGTAACCTTAAATAAACAGAAGCAGGGAGACAATTGTGTATATTATCGAGCGAAAAAGACAGTAGCAGACACTCGCCAAAAAAAAAAAAAAAGAAAAAAAGAAAAGGACAACAGAGACAATATAATAAAATAGCCAAAAGGGGGGAGGGAAATCAATAAAGCGATAAAACCTGAAATTTTCAAGAATTAAAAATGCAAATATATCTTTACATATGCATCAGTATTTAAAATAATACACTCTGGAACCAACAGTAGTGGGGAGCAGGAAGAGGAGGAGGAAGGGAACGGGAGGAGGAGGGGGAGGAGGAGGAGGAGGAAGAGGAGGAGGAGCAGGAGGAGCAGGAGGAAGAGGAGGGAAGAATGGAGGCGCCGCGGAGCCCTGATTCTGCATGGGCTGAGCTGCCTCTCTAACCTGTTCTTCTCCGAGCCCGGCAGCCGGCGGTCCTCAGCCGCCCACAGAACAGCAGCAGAAACAACTGTTCCCGAAGGCTACAGCGTTTATTTTTCTCTTTTAGGGGGTTTTGGCGGTTGTTTCAGGGGCTCGCCAACTGGCCTCTTTAATTAAAACCTTCAATAAAAGGCGATCGCGCCAAGAATGCTCCCGCTCCTCTCCGCTCAGGATTTGCATATTTTTTTAATGCCCTAATTTCCTTGATGTATGTAAATGTAGCCGGACGTAGAGGGAGACAGGGAGCTGACGTCAATGGACGTGACCTCGCAGCTAAACCTTGAACGTGAAGCCGGGATGGGGGAAAACACGGAGCGGCCGCCGCGGAGCCCGCCAGTCTGCGCGAGCTGGTGCAGCCGGCCGGCCCAGGCGAGGTGCAGGCGCCGGTGCAGCCCCGGGGAAGCACAAGGCGCGCCTTCTGCAGCCCGCCCCGCGAGCGGATTGTCGTCCTGGCCTCCAGCCGCACCAAATACAAGTTCTTTTGCTTCCCCCAGGAAGTCACACCCCAAAACAACAAAACGGAAACAACAGCTAACATACCGAACGCACCCCTAAGTCTTGTAGAACACTGCTCGGTAGCTTATCAGAAAGAAGACTGACAATGGAACAGGTTTTCGTTTTTGGTTTTGATTCCCCCCCCTGCCCTTTGGGCTTCTCTCTGCAAGAAGGGGAGGGGAAAACCACAAAGAACAGCATATCATTGCTAAAACACGATAAGCTCCACATATTCCCAGTAGGAAGAGGCAAATTGTGCTTCCGACAGGTGAGGGCTGCTCCCCTGTACCTATTTACCTGTGCACTCATTATGCGCGTCGGCTTCGTGAACAACAGTGCCGGGAGCGCGCGTTTTAATGTGATGGGAGTGCCGTGTGAGTGTGTGCGCGCGCGCTAGTAGGTGCTCGGGCTGAGGAGCCCCGAGGCTGGCGCTGCGAGTGAGAGGAGAGATCAGCATCTTTCCGAGATCGGGTCTGGGGCTTATCTTTGGAGCCCTGTAGGCCAAGGCTCGTATGCAGGGGTTCGAGTTTTTCCCGCTGAGAGAGGAGGCCGGGAAAGGCTTGCTGGAACAGGCCAGCCTTCCGACTGCATTGTCTGTGGAAAGGGAGCGGAGGCTCCAGCCGTGCCGGGTTCGGCCTGGGTCCCCTATCGCGGGGTGCAGGGGGGCTTTGCGCCGGGCCGGCGTGTGCGTGCCCGCACCGGGCGGGGACCGGCACCTCCGTGCACACTCGCCCCTCCCGGGCGGCCGGCGATCCGCCCCTCGCCTCTCGGCGCAGGAAAGCCAGGGGCGCCCGGGGCCGCCACGCTGGTCCCCCGGCCCTGCGCCGGGCCGCCTGGGCCGTGGTTTTCCGCGCTGCACCTCGCAGCCGCAGCTTTGTTTTCCTGCCATGCCAGCGGCCACCGGGTCCCACGCCGATGACGGGCGCGTGTGCGTGTGCGTGTGCGCGTGCGTGGGGCGGGTGGCGGGCGCGCGCGGCGGATGGGCGGGGACCCTGGCGCCAAGGACACGCATGGCTGTCTGTCCTCCGGCTGCACTTGGCGGGAAAGCGGGGCCGCCGCGCTCCTCCCCGCCTCCCGGCTCCCCGCGGGCTGCGTTTACAGACGGGCGGCTCGTCTGAATTTGTACATCTCCCAGCGCCGGCCCCGCGCTTCCCCTTGTCCCCAGGCGCACGCGCGCAGGCTCGGAAGAGCCTCCTGAGCGCGCAGACCCCCGCGCGCGGGCAGCGGCCGGCCGGGGGCGCGCGGCCAGGCCCGGGGACGCGCAGGCTCGGCGCGAGGATTCCTGCACCGCCTCCCCGCCCCCCCCCCCCCGAGCTGCACCCCGACAGCCTCCAGCTCGCGCTGCAGAAGCCCACCTTCCAGAGACCCCGGCCCTTCCCTCCCCGCGCACCCCCACCTCCTCCCGCCCTCAGCTGTGTCTCTCCCTGGAAACACACACACACACACACACACACACGCACACACACGCACACACACACACGCGCGCACACACGCTTTTTCTTCCTCCTCAAATAGATAACCCCTATGGCGCGTCCCTGGTACCTTTTGAATAGCACTGGAGTTTAGAGAATAAAAATCCTTATAATGTATGGCTTGTCTTTAGCCAAACATTTAAGCACATAAAGGGGTGGGTGAGAGGAAGGGGGACTTGAACTAAGAGACCTTTCTTTAAAAAAAAAGAAAGTCTGCAAGTCGAAAGGTCATTCTGTAAGTTTGTAAATACAATTGCAAAGGGAGTCCTTAAAAAAGAAAGAAGTGCCAAGAAGGAAGAGAAGGTAGAAAGGCCCACAAGTTCCATAAAATAATGCATTGGCAAGGCAAGGCAGGCTGATTCTTTTAATCGTGTGTCTTGAGAAGCCAAGTTATTGGCGGGGGGGGCGGCTGGAGAGGAGAAAAAAAGAGAAAAAGAAAAGGGGAGAGGAAAATAAAAGGTAGAGAAGGCAAAAGAAGTTTGCAAAGAAATGTGTGCTTTGCGTCCTACAATAGGAAAATGTAGCCATTGCCCTGCTCCAGACGAGACATTTCTAATTTGTTCCGTCTGTCAGGAGGGGACTAAGAGGTTTGGCTGTAAATTCATTATCTCTGGCAACGCAGAACGTAGTGTGGGGACTGAAAAAGACCGTGGCAATGGATGAACAATAGGGCTTCAGTTCATCAGTAACAAAAGCAGTGGGGAAATTGGTTGAGTTTCAGAGCACGTCCTCCTCGGCAGAGGGGGCTGGACTAGACCTTGGACAGCCCCCCCAAAAACTTGCTGAGCCTTGCACAGAGCGCTTCACTCTCCACTGCGAGCCTTAGGGAGCAAGTGCCCGCGTGGGGGGGGAAAGTTGGCTTTTTTTCCTCCTCGGTCTTTTGCGCCCTGCTCTCTCTCTTCCCACAGGGGAAGACCCGTTTAAACTATTTTAGACGCAATCAAGCAAGAATCACCATGTGGAATTGAGCGGCAGTTTTAAATGTGCGAAGGAGAGGAATGATCAGAAAAAATTTTTTGTTTTTTTTGTTTTGTTTTTTTTTGTTTTTGTTTTTGTTTTTGGAGACGCCTAAAGGATCCTGTGTGTGCTGCCGCCGCTCTGGGACTGGATCTTGTCTCTTCTGGTTGGAGCGCCTCGATTCCTGGCCTGCTGGATTTGGGGGGCTGCACTGCCTGGCGCTGGGAGATCAAGTGAGTATCTGGGCGGCCCGCACTGCCCGCCGCGCCCCGCGCTCTGCGCCTCGCCTCAGAGCCCACCGCGGGCCGCTCCGAGCGCCAGTCCAAGCTTTGCTACAGCTAATTGATTGTGTGCCTCGGATGCCAAACCTGTTGATCTCGGGAGTTGTCTGAGCCTGGACTATTAATTATCCACCGGCCGGATCCCCCAGTCGCAGAAAGAGGCCAGGAAAATTTCGCTTTGGAGAAGGGAATTTCGTATAGGGTTTTGTGTTGTTGGTGGTGGGACTTTTCCTTCTTAAATCTACGGCTAAATACAGTGGTCTTTTGCGTCCCTGGTTTCCGGATTCGCATTTTGAATAATTCACCTCCTTTAACCTCTCAAAGTTGCAATTTCGTCCCAAGGAAGCGAGGGTCTGAGTGGATCCTGTTAGAAACTTCTGTAAGGGATCTAAGTAGAGCTGGTGGGTCTCCGCTTCCCTTTTCTTTGCCTTTTGGATTTGGAGAGGCGAGAGGCTGTTGTGCAGGGTTATCCCAAGTTTAGCTTCGTCTACAGGCACCCTTCGCGGTGAGTTACTGGGACTTGGGCCGGGTCAGCTCCAGGAGCTGCTGGGGTCGGAGCAGAACCTGGGCTTAGCGGTCTGCTCGGAGCCCAGACCCGGCCGGGGAAGGCGAGACCTTTCGGTGGCCTGGACTTCACCGCGGGAGCCCAGGCCTTGGGGAACCCACGCGACGATACATTTGTGTTAGGGTCTGAGGCGTTTTCTCTTGCAAATGTGCCCGCAGCGTCTGAATGGGGACCGTCCGGCGGGGTCAGAGCCGCCGTGGACCTGGTCAGAAGTTAGACCGAAGGCCTGTCAAGTCACGGCCACGGCCGGGGCCCACATGCACTCCGCCCTGTCTTGGTGCCCGCAGCTGCCTGCCAGGCCACCTTCCTCCTCCGCCTTGGCAGCAGTAATTAGGGCGCTGTCTCGGGACGAGCTACCATAGTCAGCATAATTGAACCCGTGCAGTACTTTCATTTTGCAAAAGCAGTAGCCCCACCCCACCAGTCCATAATAACAAGAAGCATAAAAAATCATAAAAGAAAAGCAACCTATTTTCAGGAGTGTAAGACTTCCTGAATATTGGATCGTGGAGGGATGGGGGAAGGGAATAAAAAATCCACCACTTTACAGCAATCAGGTTTTACATTATTCATTGATTTACTGGAGGAGCGAGCCAATCAGGAGCCATAGACATGAATGCACATCTCACCGTGCTGTGGCCTTACAGTAAACTATTTGCATCTTTCTAATGGATTAGACATTTATCCAGGGATTCCCATTGTTTGAAAGGCCTGCAAATCCAGTCTCTTAAACATTTAGAAAATAAGACTTTGTTCCTAAAATCCTTACGTGGAAGGACTCTCACTCCTCTTTTGTATGGCAGGTTACAAGGTTCAAACCCCTAATGTTTCTTAAGTCCCTCTCCTTTGCAAGCTAAAAATAAAAGAAAAGGAGAAAGAAAAATTAATTTTCCAAGCCTCTCCAGATTCTGCATATTTTGCATTTCTATTATTATGCATGTCTCCATTTAAATGCAAATTAGCATATTTAACCCTGTGGGTGCTGGAGCTCAGGAAATGCTCAACTGGGGTTTAGGGAGCCTCTTAGCATTTTAAGGATTCCTAGTAATTGCAATACTTTAAATGAAGCCATACCTAGATATGATTTTGTGTATATATGTATATATATAAACTGTGATCATTTGTTTTCTTGACTATTTTTCAGATGAGACTGCACAGAAGCATAAAATGAATAGACTGTCCATCCAACCAAAGGTAATTTCATAATTTACGTTTTATGAAATCAAAGTGCTGTACAATCACAGTCGAGTATTATTTACTGGATGCTGGGCCTGCAGTGTGTTGTGTATCTCCCAATGGAGTAGATATCATTCCAGAAAATTTTAAGTTTCTGTATGTCCAGTATTTTGCCTTTTAAGGAGTCTTTGTGTCTAATATATATCAAACATAACACCAGCATAACCTACAACTGCCTATAAAAAGGAAATTTGGGACACAGAAGAGATAATAGGATACTTTTATTAGAAAGTATGCTAGTCAAGTACCTCACCTGCACTGTACAGTTGCTATAAATTAAGTGGCTTTCATAGAGGAAATGGTTGTCTTGACTGTGTTAGTGGACTGTGGTTAACATACATGGGAATCACATCAACTAAATATTAAAAAGGGAATTTGGTGGTAGGCCAATTCTTTATGGACTCTGCAGTAATGTGAATAGGGTTTGGAGATGTTCTAAATATTGGTAGCAAACCTGGTGGATTTGAATTTATGGAATCATATATTTCTGATCCAAATATGTAGAAAATCATAACTTTTTACTTTTAACTTCACCAGACCTTATTATTCCCAAGCAAACCAGGATGTTTCCATTCATGTTTTATCCATCTGGAGACCTATAAAAAGATTAGAAAACAAGCATGACAATCACGTCCTAATCTACTAGCTATTAATAGGAATTTTTTAGAGAATGAGCAGGAAAGCCATTTGAATTCAGTGTGTCCTTCAGTATGCAAATTCTAAGGCAGCATTCTGTCGCTCAGCTAAATAGCTTTCTGAAAGCAAAAATATGTGATTTGAGAACATGTAGGTACAAAGAATTGCTCTTAATGTTCCACAGACATTGGTAGGCATATGCAGAGCTGCACAATTGTTTTAACTTGTCTCACATTCTACACAATAACATAATCCTTAAAAGATATGTATATGATAAATTAAGATATAAACCTTGGCAATACTTGGAATAAACAGGTGCTCACTGTTAAGCTTTGCTCTGTATGTTTTAATTTTTCATATCCTGAGAGACGACAGAGAAATAAAATATTTGATTGGCTATGTGACTAATGAACAGACTGCCCATAGTCACCATGTGGGTTCATTCCACTTACTGGTGCTCTCATGATGGCATGTGTGCCAGGTTTGAAGCCAGTCCTAGAGTAAGTTATTTGTGTGGTGTTGCCTTAAGAAGATGCTGTTTTAAGACAGTATCTTTAGTTTCTAATTGTAGGACCATCTCAAATATTCTTGAATTCTAAAAATGCATTTAATTGTCGAGTGTGGAATAGAACCATAATAATTTGAAAATTTACATAAATATGGAGTTAATATACACAGACATATATACATCACAGTTCTCTCTCTACTGTCAGTATCCTCTCCCAAGTACATATAAAGCAAAGAGACATTCTAAAAATCTGGACTTTCTTGGGCTTTGGCTTAAGGAATTGAATACATTTGATCACATGCATGCCAGATCACTAATGATTCACCTCTAGGTCTTGTAAGCAAAGCACACTGCTCTTTGGCCTTCTAATACTTCAGAGCTCATTAGAGTCTTACAGAATCAAAAATGGCCTGTGCCTTGGTGATGTTTTGAATTTTTTCTCAGATGTTATCACCAGATAGTTCACTACATAATTCCATGAGTGTGGCTCCCTGCATCAGTGTGGAGTTTGCAGGCCCACTTTATGTACAACCTAAGGCAGCCATTGCTGATCTTACTTCTTGTTCCATAGTTCGATAAGAAACATAGATAAGCAATTTCCATGGGTTAGTCTTTTCTAAAAAAATCAGTGCAAGAATGCTCACCACAAAAGTAAATAAATTGTTTAAAATCTAAGGAAAGTTGGCATCTATATTACTAAAGCTTATCTTTCATTGGTGTGATGTTGCTGTTTAAACTCGTCATTGGGGGCTTTTCCTACCAATTCTGGTTTTCTTGACTTGTCAGTCTTTTCTACAGGGATTACATATGTGTGCTTTGTATGTAATTAGATAAGCATGTTCATACTCATGCCTTAAATGAATGAATTACTGAATTAGTGACAGAGTGTGTGTTAACTATGAAAGTGTTTTAGTCATTGGGGAAAATAGTCAACCTATAGAAAGAAGAGTATTGTGATAAACTAGTGATGTGTGCAGTGAATAGTAAGACTTACTATATTCTTTTGTAGCATACATTTTCAAGAATGGTAACGTCACTAAATATAACTTGTAATTTTGAAAAACAGCTCATAAAGTTCACCCATGATGGGTAAGCATCTTATGTAGACTACCTAAGATATTTTGCTGAGAAAAATCTGAATGCTAGAACTATATGTAATATAGGTACAATAGACATAGATGACACATTGGGAAGGAGAGGAAGAAAGGACTCCTTGAAGTGATAATATTTGCATTTTGAAAAAGTTCTTAGAAAAGGAATGAGAATAAGCAATTAATAAAATATCATTCCCCTGGAGATAGGAGAAAAATGGGGGTGGGGAGGGAAGGTCGGGTACGGCACGCTCTTAACTTCCAGGTGTTTTATCTGCATTTTTCAGGAGATAATGAGACTTTTTAAAATAGTTTCATAAGACTAGTGTATTTTATCCTTCTGTATGAAAATAGATGTTAAGACAATAGACAAAGGTTCAGCATTTTTATTCCAGCAGAGTTGTATACAACATTAGAAATGATTGCCTCAGTGTTTACCTGTGCTGCATTCTAACACACACACCCTATATATGCAGTCATTTTAAAAAAAAAATCCAGGAAGAAATACATCTGCTTAGGGCATTTGGTTTGAACTTACAGAACAAAATATGCTGCCCTTTCGCCATGGTACATAGATACAAAACATGACTGTGCTGTGAAGCCATTAAAAACACACCACCAGAGCAAACTGTCAGTGTAATCACACATCGACTCACTGCGTAATACAGATCTGATTCCCAGCCCCAGAAAGCCAGGCCCTGCTTTAAGCAATAGCAAAGTGCCTTCCATCTGTCTGCCTATGCAATCTGCCAGAAGAGAAATGCAGGCAAAGACGTTCCCCAGACCTGAAATGCTTTTATCTGTCCTTAGAGAGAAATTTCTTCCAGTCTTTGATATTAGAACGATCTACACTAGCACGGAGGAGGTAAAAGGCCGCGGGTTGCTTTTCCAGGAGCGGTCGGTAGTGCTAGCGAAGAAATGTTGATTGAGAAAATAGGGCTCCTTGCAATGCTGCTGCCTTGGCTGCTCCTGCTGCTTCTGTCGCTGCTCGGTGGCAGGCGTGGGGCAGTTGGCTGATCACTGATGCATATCAATAACCATGTACTTGAGATTTCTCATGACATCATCATTACCTTGGTCTCCCGCGGTCTGGAGCCTTTGACCTTGCCAGGCTGGTCCACAATTTGGCAGTGAAAGCCCCTCCAATGATGGCCCTTTTCTCCTTCTTTCAGACCGGGGGCAGCAGCACACCAGCAAGACGGCATCTGTCTTCCCCAGCCTAGAAGCCCTGTGAAATCGAGGATCTTCCCCCTAAAACACTCACATACAAGATATGTGCAATCAAGCTGCCACCGCTTGGTAAAAAAGCTCGTGCTGCCTAACCCAAAAGGATCAGGAGCCGATCCTTGAATCCGCGGTCACTTCTATAGAACGGGATTTCCCCCCCCCCCTCCTCCTTAACCTGCGCTGGAAATTGCCGTTGGCTTTTTACATCTCTATAGAGGAAGGCTAAAGAGTCGTGCGTGAGAACGAAGCAATTTACAATGCAAATAGAGGCCTCAGAAGGGATGGCTGCTGCTGCTCACTCCTAACAGCTTGCTGCACCTTAATAGCTGGTTTTATTTTCTGATATTAATAGATGAATTGTTGGCTAACACTGCCGGAGATTACTTGCTGAAAGGGGGAAAAAGTTCGGAATAAACTCTGAAGGCCACAGATCTCATTTGGATGTTTTAGCCCCACATATACAAACAGAAACCAGGTCATATTTACATAAAAGGAGGAATCTGAAGAAGGGCAAGTGTCCTGGATAACTGACTACTCACGGTGGCAGCTCCGGAGTCTGGTAGGAGGAAGACAGAGGTGCATGAGGGAAGCGAGTTGTTATCTTTGGTTATCTAGCTGTATGAGTGTATTGGTCTTCATAAAGCTAGATAACCGAAAGTAAAAACTCCTTCAAGGTCGCCGGGCAGCGTGAGAATGAAAGACTACAACCAAGAGACAGTAAAAACCGGAAAGGTCAGGAATACTTATTGAATCTAACTTTGTTTTTGTTTTTTGTTTTGTTTTTTGCTTTTTCCTTATAAGAGTAAAGGTGGGATACAAGGAAATTAAGCGACACAAGATGCTGAAATTGAAAAGTGCCAGGGTTTGGGGGAGGGTTGTTAGGGCTGTAAAGAATTGTATAGTGCTCAGGGTAAAGATGCATGTACAATGTGTTCTGTTTTAAGGCCAAAGTTTATATACGAGGGATTTTTTTCTTCTTCTTAGCTGTTGTAGAGATTTCTGACAACTGGTTTAAAAATGATTCCATGATTATGTAGGCTTGGGCAGTTCCCCTCCGAGGCCCCTCCCCCCCAATTTGAAGATTGTGCTTGGAAACTACTTTAAATGTATTTGGGCTAAATGTCAAATGCTATGAAATTAGACTTTCAGAAAAGTTTATCCTGGAAAGTTAATAATTTATAACTATTGAGGACTCAGCAGTAGCAGGGAAAATGAAAAAAAAAAAAAAAAAGCAAAGGCTGATTTTGATTCTTCTATTCAAAATACAAGGACAGATGCTTCTCTGTTCCAAGAGGGTTTCCTTGAGGAAGCTACTGAAGCAGAAAGACATGATGGAGACGAGATCGCCTCCTCTCTTGTCAAAGTGTTAAAAAAATGTTCTGTCTTACTCTGCGCCTAGCATTGGAAATGAAAGTGACATTTACGCCAGAACCCACGTGGGCGCCTCCTCTCTTTTTGTTTAAGGATGATCAGGTCTATCCAGGAAACAGCTCTGGCATCCCAAACTGAAATAATTAGGACGTATATAGACCTGACAAAAATGGAAAGGGGGTGGGGAATCGCAGGGTCTGTCTTGCCTAATTGATTCCGCTAAACGGAACGAGGAGATGTGAACGGCGGGACGCTCCGATTCCCACGCTCGGGGGCAGGGGGTAAGGCGGCCGGCAGCCTATGACAGACAGCCCTGTTGGAGGGTAGGGTATGAAAAAAACATCCAGTGCACACACCATACTCAACTCCACCGCTTAAGAAGGTAAAGGCATTTCCCACCCACAGACATCTGCAGGCTCCCAAATGGCAGCGCCAACTGGTCTGCTTGCTGCTCGCTGGTTTTTTTGTTTTTTTGTGTTTTTTTTGAACCGCTGTTTAATCTGCTGGCCAGGATAAAGTTTGGCTTCTGAAGTTTGGTTGAGATTTTTCAATATGTAAGGAGACCTGGTAGAAAATGATTCCAAGAAAGTCCCATCATGCCCGCCCTGGGAGACATCCTTGGTCTGGCCGGGGGCCTGGTGAACACCCTTTCTTTCGAGTTTTTGTTTTGGCTGGGGTATACTTTCCAGTACACAGCTCGGTGCCACAGTCTCAGTTATGACTTCATCAGCTTGTTTACCTCTTAATGTGACACGCAGAGGAGCGAGGCGCCCGGAAGCTAATTGATGCCTACTAGAAGTGAAACTGTAAAGTCATCAGCCCAGAGAGAGTGGATTACAGTAGCAGGGTGAGAAAAGCTCGTTTTGGAGTAGTCCCAGCTGGATGCACTCTAAACGGCCATTTTTGTTTAATTTGAAAATAACTACGCCTGGCATACACTTTGGGGTTATGAAGGTCCGCACTGCAACCCCTGAAAGTCTTTACATTGGGCCACATCACCAAGCCAACATTTGTATGGGCATTGACACATAAATACAACCACTGCGATGAGAAAATGACTGGAACAGCCTACGACCATCCACAGGGCCTAGATTACTGACACTCCCAACTAGCCCACCACTCTTCAAAGGCAGTCCATTTCCCTTTGTAGCTTCTACTCCTGGTAAGACTTCAGACTGGAAAAGCCAGTAAAACCACTGTTAATTTCACTTAGAAGCTCAGAGAGACTTTAATAAGGTAAATTCTCTGTTTGGCTGCTGAACACGCGCCAAAGTTTTACTACCCTGGTGACCATTGTGAAGACCCTTGTTTATTTACATTTGAAGCACTGTTTGTGCAAACAACCTTTCCTTGTTAAGTGCCTGTATTTCTTTCATTTACTTCGTGTCCAGGGGTGCTATTTACCTAGAAGCATTGTCTACTACAATTACATTTACATTACAAAGTGTGTGGTTTTTCTTTCTCAAGGAGGTTCAATTAAGGCAATAAGATGTTTGCTGGGGAAACCTATTGTTTACTGAAAGCACTCAATGGAGTCAAATTACTGAAGCTTTTTGCCTACATCTTGGTCTTTTCTGTAAATATGTGAAATATAACATCTAAGGAAAATAAACAATATTATAATTACGTGTTTGCCATTGTCATATCAACCTTGCTTTGTATCATACTAATGTTGCATAACTTATCAATCAATAAAAATACATTTCAATGTTCTTTTCATTTTATTTTTTGCTCTTGCTGCAACATGTCCCAGTTTTTTCTTTTTTTCTCTTTTTGATTACACATCAAATTTCTGACATTTTATTTTATTTGTGTGTGTTGAAGAGAGTACCGCATCTGAGCTTGGGGGTTGGGGGGGTGCTGAGATAATCTCTACAATGACCTTATAATAAGGTGATATTTCTTTGAAATCTGAAATATTCCAAAGGCATGTACCTTTAAGTCAAAAGAAGTGTAAATATCAGTTAAGTAGTTCTTTGAAAGCTAGTTTTTAACATTGGCAGGAACCGGATCAAGTTTATTTAGCATACCACTGCATTGTAAAGCAGTTGGAGTGAAGTTGCAGGTTGCGTGAGTAGGCATGTTAACTAGTGGGAACGGAGCGCAGTCTTTGTGAAGGGAGCAGCAGATTGCCGTGCAAGGCCAATGTTAAAAAGGCAGCTGAATTTAACACCATCTGGAAGAAAAGATCCCTTCACGACTTTCTCACACCGTCAGACAAAACTAGTGTCTCTTGTTCCTAGCCCTTGTCTATGCAACCATACAATACTGAGTCATTATACTTTTGCTGAGAGAAAATTTGAGAACACAATATGGGTAACCAGTGAATGACCAAGTTTCATTGTGCCCGCTTAAGTCGATTGAAATCTACGTCTAGAGCTATGAATGGTAGTATTGTTTTCCTCACCAGGGCTGTACTAAATGTCAGCACAGTGTAAAGAAAAACTTGAAGTCTGCAAATAACTTACCAGATCTCAATTATAATATTTTCCCACACTAGAACTAATATCATTGCGAGGGGGCTACATTGCCGAAAATACAACAACAACAAAAAGCAACAAAAAGAAATAAGGGAGTTCATTAGAAGTTATTTTATCCAGACAAACATTTTAATTTTCTGATGGGAACGTCAATGCAGGCTGCAGGCTGCAGGCTCAGTGGAGGACTGGGATTCATTACTTGGAAGTTCAAGTTACAAAAAATGCACCTTGTGCAATTAAAATAGAATAAAACAAACACCTACTTCTACCTGAAACCGTCTCTTATTAAATATCTACGGTCTCCACTTGAGTTTTATCGCTGAAGTTCTGCTTAGAGTTGTTGGTAGGGATCTAGCTTAAATTTGCTTTCAATTTGGGCACACTGCTCTCTCAAAGTTTGGCACTGTGATTGATCGACATTGGAAAAGAACACCATAGGCGTACGTTTCCAAAAATACACAAGAGCCTTCTGGCACCTCCCTGGGTAGATTCTAGTGCCCTGAGAAATATGCTTCCCCTTTTATGTTCCACCCCTCCATTTCCTTTCTTTTCCCTCTCATCATGTGTATAAATCAGTTATCTTTAGGGTTAACATTCTATTTGACTGTAAACAGTCAGAAAAAGGAAACAAAACAGTTCAAGAAGAGGAAAAGGAGTTGGTTGTGTATGTTTTATTAGGATGTCTATTTTAAATATAATTGACTTTGCAATTTTGTTATCGTGTCACCAAGTGTCGCATAGTTCTTAACATGTAAGTGCAAAACAATGAGTAATTGCTGTTTTGCTGAATAATACATTTGAGTTGCCAACGTCAAAGGTATTATTTTGTGTATTTCTAAACTGGAACGTTAACTGCAGGTTTTGACATCTAGAATCTTTTCTTGAAGTACTCATAAAAAGGATGATAAAAATGATACACTTAAAAGTAAACATAAAGCTTTAACCAACTTATTTTCCTTGTCCTACTTTGTGATACTAGAAAATTAATAGTGAAAAGTCACAATAATCAAATTTTAAGGAATACACCTTAAGCACAGAAAAAATTCAAAAGAAAAAAAAAGTAATTGGAGAGGTTAAAAAAATACACAAGAAGACTTCTGCAACATCTTTGCAGAATGTGAATGGGCATATTTACCAGACTGTCCCCTGCTCGTTACCCCTAATATGCATAATAATGAGATAAATGCATTATTTATATTCAAAATGGAATATTTTCCAAAGTGGCTTTTCTTTAAGTCTTCTTAAACACTAAAATTTGTGCTATTGGTGCTCTCTGTGTCTATTTTAAAATTAAAATGATTTTATTTGGAAAGATATGAAATTCGAATCTGATTTTGTGTAGTTTTATGAAAATTAAGCAACCATTTAAATAGTAAGAGATAAGGATGAGTGAATTTCAAGTTCAGAAACACTCTTCCAATTCACAGACTATACGTAAACACTTGAAGATATTTTAAGAATTTGGGCTTTTTAAAAATGGAGAAATGAACCCAAAGGATTGATTTTCCACTGTGGCTAGAATATGCATGAAAGTGCATGTAACTATCTAGGTTTTATCCCCAGTAGTTCTCTACCCCTCTGGAACTATCACTGTGGCTTAAGATACCCTTGTCCCACTTTCCCTTTCTGTGACTTACCTTTAACCTCCCTTTGCTAGAGTAAGTACAGTACCGCATCATCTCTCGCATTGGGGCGGATGCTGAGGGTGGTGGTGAGCTCAGCGACTAGGACAAGGTGTCCCTTTAGATTAAGAACTAATTGGAATCAAAGTTCCTGAGTAAAAGCTATCTGTAGTACGGGTCAATCGTTCTACCATTGTGCTTGCAGACAGTAGTGGGCATGTCAGGCAGTTTTTCAGTGTCTCTGGGTTTTAATGGATGGCTTTGTTACCCAGTTTTTTCTGTTCTGGGTTGCTTAGCACAAGTCACAGAAGCTGGTACAGGAGCGAGCAGAAACCCCCGCTCCCGTTTGCTTCCGGAGCCCATCTCCCCGCGGGCTCGCTCGGCTTTGGCGGAACTGATTCTGGGCGCCGAGTGGCGGTGGGGTGCCGAGGCGGGCGGGCGCGGGCCCCCGGGAGGTAGGGCCTGCGCTTTCCGCTCTGCACCCCGCGGCCGGGCCACGGGGGGCAGAGCATTTAAAAACTGCCGGGAGGATCGACTCGATTCCGGGAAACAAGGGGTGTGAGCCATATTTATTCCGGGAGAAGTCCGTCCCCGTGCTCGGCGGTCTGACTCGGTTTTAGCTCAGCGCCCGCACAACGCGGTCGGGAGATCTAAAAATAGCCGGGCGTGGGCGGACCCTGCGCCCGGCTGCGGACGCGCGGGGCCCGGTAGCGGCCGCGGCGCAGGCTCCGCTCGGCCCGGCCGCCGGGCAGCAGCACGACACCTCCCAGCGCCCGCCCGCCGCCCGAGTCCTCCCGCAGCTGCTCCCGCTCACCGCCCTCGCCCGGAATCCAGCGTCTGATTGGTGTTTCCCGGGAGACCGGCTGCGGGGCCGCGGCGCTGGTGCGCAGGCGCGCACTCTCCCGGAAAGGTGGGAGGGGCGGGACGGGGGAGCCGCCCGGGTTCGCGCGCACGTGTTTGTTCCCGCGCCCGCCGCGCGCCCCCGGGAGTCCGCGGGAGGCTGTCCGTGGCCTGGGGTGCGGGGCTACTCGGCTGCTCCGGGGTCTTGGAGCGGCCTGTTTCTGAGCCCCTTACCCGAGACCGCGGCCCTGCCCTCCCGACCCCGCCCTGGCCCGCGGGTGCGCGGACCGGGTGGTGTCGAGGCAGTCCCGCCTGGACGTGCATCCCCGGCACCACCTCCGGGGCGTTTCCCTGGGTGTCCTCGAGTGACTGATGAAGACCCCCCCCCCCTCCGACACACACACCTAGGGATGCGATGCTCCTGGAGAAACCCTGGGCATGGGCACGGTGGGGTGCTGGGCCCGGGGAGCAGCAGCTCACCCTGATCTGGGCCCTTCAGGTCAGCATCCGCCTCCACCCCTACTGCCCAGTAGGAGCTCGGGGGCGCATCTCCTCTCCCATCAGATTTGCTGGAAATATTAATCTCCTTGTTGGATGGATACAGTAGAACTTGTTCGGAGATTACTTTAAAAAGAAAGCTGGGTCTTAAGCACTTACTAAAGCCAGTTAATAACATCATGCATGGACATTTAAACTTGTTGTAAGTTGCAGAGAGGATTAGCGGGAAGTCACGCTGCGCGCGGCTAATGATACCATCTTAACTCTACCCGGGCTAAATCCACCTCGCCAGCGCAGGTCCGGCTCCTCGGCCCTCGGGTGAGGCTAGGAAAGAGGGCGGACCCAGGAGAAGCCCCCCTGAGCCTCGCTTCAGGGGACGGTCAGTCGTCCTGGGAGGCCGCGGACGGGCGGTGTGCTTCTGGGTGGGCGCGAGCAGTGGGTGAGGCCCAGGCCTCCTGGTGTGCACGCACCCTAATCCGCGGGCTGTGCTTTAGTGGCACGGAGGGGACTCAGCCAACCTGCCTGAACAGTTTTGATTTTATTAACCTGAGGGTGGGCGAGGTCTGTAGGAAGCTCAGGTGAGGTTTTGGGAGGCCTTGACCTTGGCTTTCGTGGCGCTGGTCTGTTTGCATTACAAAGACTATTGACTTTCACTTCTACTCTTACAAAAGAAGTCAGGCCCAGAATTTCACAGGTACATTTCGGAGCGTGTTATTAACAACTTCTGTCACAGGCTTGCTCTACTAGTTTAGTTCCAAACTGATCACTGTTTTAAAGCAGTTTGTGACTACTTTACGTCAAGGCCAATTAGAAATAATCCTGGGAAAATGCTACAAAAATGCTGCGTTATTAAAACACTTACCTAACAATATTCATCTGGCTCTGTCACTAAGTAGTTATCTGACAGGTTTCTTGTGTTCTGAGTTTCTTTTAATAGTCACTTGCCCTGGGAAAACAAGGAGGATTTGACTGCATCTTGGCTCATGGCGTTATTTTCTTTAGTTTTAAATTTAAACTTGACAAAGCTGAAATGTTTGTGTCTTACATCATTAATAGCTTGTGTGGATTGGAAATGACTAGATGCTGATCACCTTAATAATTGGTGAAAACCTGTAAATAGATAGTAAAGGAACTACTTGAGATAAAGTTTGTATGTAACAACAACAAAAAGCAAACCAACAATAAACACTTTGTATTATTTAGGCCACAAGAGCAATTTACATATTACCCAGAATATCCCTGTATCTCTTAGATCTTTGTCTTTTAGGGGTAAGAAGTGTTTCTACACACACACACACACACACACACACACACACACAAAGAGCAAATTTATTTCCTGGGGCGGAAGAATTTCTAACTATGATTAAGACATTTTCACTGAATAAGTATCTCAAACATAATGAATGTATATATTTGTCAATCCTGGTTTAATAAAAAGCTCATAATTTATTTGGAGTTAATACCTTCATGAAGACAATAAGAGATTTGATATCATTGAAATTCAAAATCCATAGGCTTCCTTCCTGTCAAAACTACATCTCATGTATAGTAGTAATAGAAGTGTACTTAGTCCTTATTTTTAATTCAGCGAGTGTTATGAAGGTAGTTCAAACTGTTGCATGAATGTATCAGTCTTTGGGAAGAACTCTAATAATAGATTTTGGGCCTTATTTTTACAAAACCCGTAGGTTTATACTGTAGCTGCTCAATATATATTATTTTAAAGTATTAAATTACCCCGAAATATATTTGCGTTTTGAGGCTGATGGAGCTGAGGATGTTGAATGGACTGTGGAATAACTTGAAACCTATTTAGAAGCTTTAAATATGAAGTTTCCACTAATTCATGGCAAGTGGGTTGAAAAGGATGGAAGAAAAATAATTTCATAGGTTTCTTCTTCAGGGTTTGTAGGATAGCCTCTTGGGTAGTTCCAAGAAGTCAACATACTTAAGGAGCAAGGAAACAGGAATTAACTAATAGATTTACAATTGTGTGCCTTAGTACAGTGACTCATCACAATGTGTATGTTCTTAGATTAATAGAAGCAGTGAAAAGTTCAGCTGTTCCCAAATAAAGTTAGAAATTGCTGAGTATCTTTGATTTTTCACGTTGACAACTCACCCTCAGTCATAGCCTGAAGTCTCTGTTTGGAGAGCTGACATAGGATTCCAATGATTCCAACAGCACAGTACAAATACTGCATATATTTCTGCCAAATTTGGCTCAGATGGGCTGCTGCTAAGGAAGGGCCCATAGCATGGCTGAGCTTGCAGAGAGGGTGTTACCCTGCAATGGGTAATCTCTGCATTTGTGTGTTGGCCTCATGGACTGGGGAGGCGGCTTGAATTTCTGTCATTTTTCTGGACTTTAGCCTTAAGGTCTATATTGTCACTTCAAAATCTATGAAGTGAACTATGTTTTTATTAATAATTTTTACTAAGACACACTTATTTTCTCAGCCAATGGAAATGGAAATTTGGTTTTATTCCTTAAAATTTAAACTTAAGTAGCTCGATTTTATTAAAGATCACCTAATTCAATTTTGATTTTTCAAATTGCATTTTATCCTATGAAGAGCACTTCTGCATAAAATGCAGTTGGAAAAGAGAAAAATATTTATGCTTTTATCACTTTAACTGATCAAATACTGCAGTGCTAGACATTAGAATATCATGTGCATCACTACATTATTAACTTCATCTAATGCTCAGAGTCATTACCACGTTCATGGGTGTCTTTCTGATATTCCTCCAGTCCACTGGATTTTGAAGTGTGATTATGTAAATTTTCTACTGATAAATAAATGACTATAATTGTACTTGAAATACCGCTCAAATTCTTAAGACCATGGCATCTAAATAATATATTATGCATTTCTTAATTATTTATCAAGACTAATTCAAAATAACTGTAGGGCAAAGCATACATTTATTTTTAAATAGCCATCCCCTTCCCCATTTTTTTTAGGTTAAAAAATATACCAGATGGTGGAAAAATGAGGGATAATAAAAAGGTTGATGGGTGGAGAAAATAAGCAGCAAATTTATCCTTCCAGTAAACATCTCTGGTTTGCCCAATAACATTGTAAAATTCGAGTGAGGGTTATACCAATCCATTTCCTTTTTTTGGCTTGTGACCTTAATGCCAGTTCAGTAAGAGTATTCTGGTGATTGCAAAAAACATGTCTAAATGTTAAACGTTGGTGCAGGAAATTCCTCACCATTATTTGACAAGGAAAAAGAGGAAAGTTGGGAAAGAAAACATTTCGTGCGTGGTTATTTTTAAAAGCTCTTCTGTAATCATGGTAAGGAAATTGCAAAACTTGAGTCAGGGTTACGCCAATCAAAGGATGCTACCTTCCAAGTATGGCTTTCCGTCGTTTAATTGTGGATGTAGAGAGTCACGATAATTGAATGGCGCCTTCTCATTGTTTCACGGTGCAAAGGCTGTATTCAGAACTCTTGCACTGTGCCTTTAAAGGAAGCATGTGTGTGCTTTACCTACATAAATTCTAATTGCAGAATCCACTCTAATCACCACATAGAAATCATCTGAAACCTCCTAAGTTCATGAGTTACACACTTTTCTTTTTTATTCTGCAAACCACACCTTATCTGGTTGCTAATGAAATACAGGAGATTGATTGCAGAAAATCTTCCAGGGAATATTTGCTGTCCCACGTATAGTAAGCTCCATTTGGCGCATTAGCATTTAGCCATTTTATGCAAATTTAGAGAAAATGACTCATGTATATGATTTAATATGCATCAGCGATAACTCATACCACCCTTATAAGAAAAAAGAAATTAAAAATTCATTGGAAAACTAGACTAGTGTCACTACATGGTTAAAACATTATTAAAGCATATTTCAATGTTTTGCTTACACTAGTGTTCTCATCATGGTGCCACCATTTCATGACAAAGGCCGTAGAGGAGAAAACATTCAACTTAAAATGTCTGCTGGCACACATCGCTGGATTTGTGTGTCACTAAACAATGAGCGAGCCTAGCCTTGAATACCAACTATTTAATTAGCACTTTTGGAAGCCATGCATAGAAAATAGCTCATTTACATGCATCTGCTTAGCGATTAGTCCCATAAAAAGCTACCATTTTTTTGTTGTTGTTTAATATAGCAAGCATTTTATCATTCGGCCATGAAAAAAAAATCAAAACATATGTTATTATTTTCAAATCCTGAAATCTAGAGATTTAATTAAAACAGGCAAAAGTCTTCATATTTCTCTTCAAGGTATATTTAAATTATTTAATTTAACCTTAAGTGTACCATAAAAGGCTGGATACAAGTAATAATTAAGAACTTCAAAGGGCAACGGAAACCCTCTAATAGTCCTTGGTTTAATTAAAGGCTATTATTAGAAAGCTCTTGAATATACAGTTACATTTAATGACAAATGATGACTAGTAAAAGCAGAATTTGAAAGTTATGAGTATCTTATTTTAAATACTATTGATAGACTCTAGGAAGTATTTCTATCATTCCACTTTGAAAATAAATGACATGTATTTCTTGAAAAATCAAACTTATAAAATTAAAAGTCTGTTAGCTTATGATGCTCTGCTTTTCATTAATTCATACCTGTCATGATCACAAATTAATTGCATGCTTGTTCAAAATCATTTCTGCCAATTTCAATGCCTTTAAGAGGGTATATTTTTCTAACACAGTGGAGTATTTATGAAGACATGTATGCAAATGTGTAAAGATGATTAACAGTAGAACTGGGCTTTACTCAAGCATTTTGGAATATAATATTCTTTTTAAAATAGCAATTGATACTTAATATAACAGTGATCAATTTTTTTAGGTATTTGTATTATCTATTGCATTTTAGACAATTGGCCAGAAAAACAGGTGATTTTAAATAAATTTCAGAAAGAGTATAAGTCATATATGAAATAGGAATAGGACATTTATGTAAAATTTGCTGTTTTATTATGAGGGTACTCAGTAGACTATTTTGATTTATTTTTTCTATTTGTATGAGGAATTTACTTGGGATTTGCATAGTTATAATTCTGGGCAGATGAAAGAGGGTATATATGTGTGTGTATATACATTCTCAAATGAAACTGAAAAATAAATACTTTAGCAGTTCACTAGAATTAGAATATTTATTTAGAAGTTCATTAGAATATTTTACTGATTCTAATTGTTAATAATCTTTAATAATTGGCTTAGGACACATCAATAATAAAAATCGCCTACTTACAAAGTATATAAAATTTCACTTTCATTGAGTAATCTGTAACTCTGAATGGTGACACTGCTTCCTTTGTTCACTGTAGGCCACCGAATACCATGGGATATGTGATCTTGGAAAGATTAAACATGTGGATAGGAATCAAAATCTATCTTATTTTGCCAGCCGGATGTGCCTTTTATATAATTCTATAATTTGAAAAATTTTGACTTCAATTTGGTATTCTATCCTCCTCAAAACCAGTATTATTCTTTATTTGTTCATCATTCTCCCTCACAGCCCTTCCCAATGCATAGGAACTCAAAATATGCATAAGGTTTGTAGAGTCAGAAATGTACCTGTCTTGTGCTCACTGCTAACTATGCTGTATCTGGAAGAGTATTGGACACATAGTAGATGCTCAATAAGTGTTAGGTGATGAAAGAATGGATATGTTTTCATAAGAGATTAATCTTTCTGAGATAGCTGTTGCCCTATGGATCTAAGAGATTGATTCAGATAGGATCAATTGATTCTTGGGATCCCTCCTGAAGCTGCACAGTCTTATTGATGTTACCTTTCCTAGATGGAGTAAGACCACTGTTTCATTTGGGAGTGAGCTAGTGACTATGTGCAGCCTCTAAGCTGGCTTTAGGCTCTGGCTTTTGGATGCATACTGGAGATCCCATCACAGATGTGAGTAGTCACTGGCCATGGTGGAGGGCCCATTGACTGCACACCTGGGAACTGAATTCTGCAACACAGAATGATAAACATACTTCAGACAAAATACTTTCAGGTAATATTAATATTTTTATTTCACTTTGATTAAAAGAATCTAATTCGTAGAAGCACATTCCTGGTCAGTGGCCTGATGTACATCTAGTTTCCACCAATGACAGAAGAGCTAAATGAGAGTCAGGGTTTTCCTGGTCCAACTCTCTCCTTGACTAAGTTAGAACTATTTTCTGGAAGTTCCACTGGTTTCTTTATAGTACATGGAATTAAGAGTAAAGATGTGTTGCTAAGCAGTACTCCTGAGGCTTAAGAATTAATCTTTCCAAGTGCCTCATCAAAGAGCTACTTGGAGAATTTACATCATTGATTATATTTTCATGCAGAAATTGGAATTATGATTTTGTATAAACAGCAAAACATTGTCTTTTCACAGTTTCTCACAATATGGGTTCAAAATAACAAATGTAAGATGGGAAACTCAAGCCAATGAAGTGTTTATTAGGCTCCCTGTTTGTCCTACCAATAGAGTTCTCAGATTCTTAGAAAATTACCAAACAGTTGATTATTGAGACAATAAGCAACGAGCAGATCTGTTCCCAAGACCAAGTAATAGAAAAGTGAATCATTAAAAAACTTCAGCCCGTTCCCATTTATGCGCCATTGAGAAAAAATATTCTTGATTTTGGAGTGGGTTAAACATTTGATTGACTCTATTAAGTTGTGCCAGATAAGATTTTTGTGTTTTGTTTTGGTTTCGAGACTAGGTCTCACTATGTAGTTCAGGCTGGCCTTGAACTCACTATGTAGCCTGGGCTGGCCTTGAACTCATGGTGATCCTCCTGCCTCAGCCTCCTAAGTGCTGGGATTACAGATGTATGCCACCATGTCCAGCTGTTTCTGGCAAGACTATTAATGTACTACTTGAATCTATGCACGTTTTTTGGAGGAACTGGGGAATGAAACCAGGGCCTTTGCACCGAGCTATATTTGCCTCCCCTCTCAACCTTTATGTTTTTATCTTAAAGCAGGGTCTCCCTAAGTCACTAAATTTCCCTGATTGGGCTTGAATTTGCAGTTTTGCCTCACCTCCCAGAGTGGGGGGATTACTGGCATGAGCCACCATGCCTGGCTAATCTATACATTTTTTAAGCCCTAATGGGTTCTGTTTCGGTGAAAAAGGCACCAAATGATAACTTAGGAGATTTGAACATGATGACTGACTGAACTGTGGTAAAATCTGGGTCTAAACTGATATTTTCAACAGATTTTATCATAAAGCAAAGCAGAAAATATGGTGAAATATTTTATATGGATCACGTTCATGCTTTTGGCCTTTATTTACAAAAGAAGTCTCTGTATAGGAATTGCGGTATAGTTTTTCTTTAATTGATCTGTGGAAACCAATTAAGAATTTCTGGACCAACAGGAAGTGTACTACCCAGCAAGCATTTATGAAATACTTTATAAAATATACAATGGTAAGGGGTGTTTATGTGTCTGGAAGTGTAGGCTTGGAAGATAGAAAGCTTTGAAAAAATTTGGATGGGGAGACTAAATTAATAAATATAAAAAATTAATGAACAATATAAGGTACTATTAAATGGTAGAATACATTAATACTATTGTAGAAACCCACAGAAAAGATACATCCACGTGGGGAACGTAGTGTTGGAGCTTTGAATTTGGGCTGTGAAGGGTTGAAGAATGAAGACAGATAGAATTGGGAGTTACTTTGGGCCAGGAAAATGAGATGATTGATGATGATCTGGATGCATGAATGAGCAGAGCATGTTTCTGAGAATAAAGGAGAGGAGCTTTATGTTCAGCCATAGTGATTAATACTTGTTGGTAGGTGAGATAATACCAGACTATTTATATTCTTGAAACTTGGCGATTGGAGATAGACATGATGATGGAAAGTATGGATTGTTACATTGGGTTTCTTCTTTGATCTGTTCGATAAATGTTTATTGAACATTTTCTATGTGCAAAATACTGTGCAAAGCACTGGGAGAACAATGGCAAAGCAAATCAGTTCATGTCTACTATCATAAAATTTGTATTCTAGCAGGGAAGCTAGACTATGAACAACTAATTACAGGACTCACTGATCATGGCTCTGGTAAGTTATGCAATGGTATAAGGACCAGACTAGGACAAGAGGTGAGATTGGAAATCTTCCCTTCAGAAGTAATGTTTGGGATGTTGAGCTAAAGGAAGAGTGGAAGGTGGCTTATAAAGAGAGGGGGCCAGATTGGAATTTACAGATAAGGAGATATTGCATGCCAAGGCCTTAGGGAGGAAGAGGTCTGCCATGTTTGAGGAACTTCACGGTCAGCGTGAGTGGAACACAGAACCCACAGAAATCAAGAAAAAAGAGCGGTCATAGAGTGGTTTTAGGTAGACTTTGAGTGGTTTTAATATTTGACCTACGTGTGGTGGAAAGCCACAGAATGTTTGTAGTTAATCACAGACTAGCATGTTTGAATTTATATTTTAAGTGGATCATTCTGCCTGCAGTATATATTGGAGGAAGGCAAGAGTGAGGGAGGGAAAACCCGTTCCAAAGCTGTGATAAGAGGTGATTGTGGCTTAGACTAGGACTGTTGTAGTTAAAGAGAGGCAGATAGATTTGAGAGGAGTTTATGAAGCAAACTATCATCAGTTAACAAAATGAGGGAAGCAGTACTAGAAGAAGAGGTTACTGACATCAGTATTTAGATGGGCCTGACATCAAACTAGGGACACCAACGGGAGACTGTTGCAACACTTGTGAAGAAGGTAAGCGCTAAAGGCATTTTTACAAAGAACACCGTAACAGATTTTTTGACTTAAAAGTTTTGCTTTACTGTGTTATAACAGATTTTCATTACTGTAAAAATTACCTGAGATCCATCATCTTAAAAAGAGGAAAAGTAAGCTAGACATAGTGGCACATGCTTGTGAACGCAGCACTATGGGCCATTTGGTAAGACCTTGTCTCAAAAGTAAAAAAAAATAGTCCTAATCATAAAAAATAGAGAGCTGGTAATGTATCTCAGAACAAAGGCCCTGGGTTCAATCCCCAGTGCTGACACACACACACACACACACACACACACACACACACAGAGGAACAATTTAGTCTTAGCTCACAACTCCGGACAGTTCAATCCAAGTAAGCAGACCCGTTCTTTCTGGTCCTGTGGAGAGGCAGTGCATCACGGCAGAGTGTGTGGAGGAGTTAGCCGCTCCAGGAAGTGAAGGCATGAGAGAGACCAGCCCCACAATCCCCTTCAGGCAGAGCCCCGTGGTCTCAAACCTCCCGGTAGGCGCTGCCACCAAGGGGTCCGCCATCTTGCAGAGATCTAAAGCAGCAGCCCAGACTTCCAACACATGTCCTCTGGGGAACTTTGCAAACCCACATCTGAGCGCTGAGTAGCCTCAGCTGCCTTCCCAACTGCAGCAAGTAAGTCAGAGAGAGGAGAAAAAAGACCAACTCATTTCAGAAGTGCTGTGTTTGCAGGGTTGGACAGCTGACTGGAATGTCTCGATAAGGGAGCATGGTTCTATTTGGGAAGGATAAGTTGAGATTTGTGATTAAAGTCATAAAATACGTGGAGTTTGCCAAGGGGAAAGAGCATGAGCACAGAACAGCAAGCCGTGGTACCAGTTCTGAAACTGGTAAAGGAATGAGCAGACATCACTCATAGGACAGCTTACATGTGGAAACCAGTCACTTTCAGTAACTCTTTTGTGAAGGCAACCTAACTTTTAACTGGTTAGTGCATGTTTGATTATTGAAATGAGTAGGGTTCTCCCAAAATGTCTGTAGTTTGCTACACTTAAGAAGATATTATGTTGACAGAAAGAAAGAGAGAAGAGGTTGGGCAAGTGCTCATAGAATTCTAGAAATAATTAGAATTTAAGAAATACTTCATACAATTTTAATTAAGTGATTATCAAGTTATCCAATATATGCTCAAGTTCATAGGAATTTCTCTTAAAAACTTATTTTTATTATCAATAAATATTTACTCAATAAGCATTTATTGAACATTTACATGTCTGGCACTGTTTTTGGTCCTGCTGGATTTGGTTCTGATTATAAAATCTACAATTTAAAGAGAAAAGATAGGCAAGAAGCAAATAAAATAAAGCATAAGATAATTATACTTGCTATGATAAATAAGACATAAGATGGAAATTAGCTTAGATTGGTCAGATAATACTTACTTGAAGACCAATGCATGTTTGCTTGTTTGTGTGTGTGTTCATTTATTTAGCAGCACTGGAGATTGAACCTAGGACCTTCACTTAGTTACACCCCCAGCCCATTGCATGTTTGCTTGTTTGTGTGTGTGTTTATTTATTTAGCAGTACTGGAGATTGAACCTAGGACCTTCACTTGGTTACATCCCCAGCCCATTTTTTACTTTTTGTTTTGACACAGGGTCTTGCTAATTTCCAAGCCTGGGCTTGAATTTGTTATCTTCCTGCCTCAGCTTCCCAGAGTTCTGGGATTTCCCACCATGCCCAGTGAAAACATGATGCTTAAAGTGACACCTTAGTACCTAAAAACATAATGCCTATATATATATATATATATATATATATATTTTTTTTTTTGATACCGGGAATTGAACTCGCGACCTTGTGCTTGTGAGGCAGGTGCCATGGCACTGAGCTAAATCCCCAGCCCTATGCTTATATTTTTAACTCTATAAAAGAGCTACATACATTTGTCTACCAATTTATGTGAGATTAATGAACCTATTTGAGTTTCATCCAAATAAAAATTTTCACTTCATCACTTTTGACTCTCCTTTCAGTACCATAAAAAAATATAAGGATAGAAAACAAAACCCTAAGACAGGATTGTGACTTTTAACTGCAGACTTCTCTTCCATAATTGTGCATGGAACTCCAAAGAAACATCCAGAGAAAGTCGTTTCTTACCTGCAGTTTTGCCCTTTGAACTTCAATGTCTATTTTTCAAGAAAGAATTATAAAAATCAATATATTTTGGTGAATTCTTTTGAACTGTATCATGACAGAAGTATTTAATAAAACAATACTACCACTAATATTAGTTGTGTATACAGAAACCTATATTTATGACATACTATCACAGGTATTAATTGGGGAATAGTATTATTCAAAAATAGTGTTGAAACAAGGGATAAGAAATTTTAGGTTGACCATTAAAAAATAATAAAAAAGTGGGAATTTTGGAAATCAATTTATTGTTCCAATTTTATATTAGTAACTACAATTTATATTCATTTATAGAGACTGACGATACTTCTACTCAATACTAATGATTTTTGTTTTAATGTATTACAAGATCTTTAACTTATCAAGTAAAAATTTTCTTTTTAAGACATTTGTTAATTGCCTGCATGGTAATTTTGAGAAACACTGATATTTTTCTAATTACTAATGTAGTTTTGGGAATTTATACTCAGACTTAAATTACTATTTAATAATTTTAATTCATAGTTTCTTAAAAAAATAAGCACACATGGACTTTTTTTTTTTTTTTTTTAGCTCAAAGTTCAGCAGAGATAATGGGACAAAAAGTAAGTGTCCTGGTTTCCTGAGTTTTCCTCTCCAGAGGGAACTAGCAATTTCTTCAGGCTTGGAAACTGTTTTAAGTTAAAATTGAAATTACTTTGCTCATATGAAAGGTTCCTCAAGTTATAACTAACATTGGACTTGAAAATATTTTTCTACTATTTCACAATGTTATGTAAAATACAGTGTCAAAGTTATGCAGAGATGGAATTTAAATATAAATCACTGTATATTTCAGAATTGATGGGGTTATTTTTTGTGAAAACTAGATATAGTGAATTAATATTGTTAATATTTTGTGAAATTCATACTCAAGAGGCTTAAGAAAAGTTATGGGTAATTTACCTCCAAAATTGTTTATGTTGGCCTCATGGCATTTCATGAACATTATTGTGAACATACAGAATTTACAGTTATGGGTTAGTTTATAAACTTTTCCCCTGAAAACCCCACGAGCTTGACCAACTTTCAAATTCCAAGATAATTAGCGGTTTCCCACTCACTTCAAATTAACCAATCTCTAAATTTTAGCTTGAGCTATAAGCAATAACCTTTTTTGTCAACTTCCAGGCTTAAGAGTCAGCCAAAAATTTCAGGACAGAGTGTTTTCATAGAATCAGAAGATGATACTCAACCTAACCACCATCCAGTGGACTCCTGCAGTCCCAACATGAGAAGTGACCCCAGCTGGATAATATCCTGTTAGTCTGCCTATGTGTTAGCAAAAAGATTAGTAATTGATATGTCTATTCTACCCAAATATCCTTAAGTCTTAATGTTTATCAGTCAAAGGGATATGGTAAATCAGACTTCATGTGAAGCTGTCACATTTTCTCTAGTTCCAAAACCTTCAGCTGATTATCCATCCTGGAGCCACTGTGACTGCCAAAGGGAAATCTTACATCACTCCTATGAAGCCTCCTCAGGTGGAATGGAGGTGGAGCATTATGTAGTTAGGCAAGTCCACAAATGCCCAGCGTTTTCTCAATAGCTTATTATACAGAAAATTCTGAACATCAAATATATTGTTACTCCAGGTTTACACTGGGGATGAACAAAGGATGTGATTGAGCAAATGCTTCCTTCTCATGCATCACAATTACTCTGACTGTTCTAGAACTGATAAGAATAAGAAAAGGACGAAGCCATGATCAAAATCATATGAGGCTACTCCGCGGAATACTTTACATGCGTTATTTCATTTAATCCTTGTGAAAACTTTGTGGTTTATGTTGGCCTCATTTTTCACAGGCAGAAGCTGAGGCATGGAGAGGTTCTTCATGTAAGTAGAAAACAGGATCAAAAGAGAAAAATGTTCAGGTGTCATAGAATCAGCATCAGAATAAGCTTATGTTTAAACAAACAAAAACTCCACTTAGAGCATTTCTGTATCTGACTAAGAAAAGTTTCATGCCAGTAAAAACTCAGTACTTTGAATTCATAAGGTATCAAAGTAGCAGATCATTTTGGGGAAAAAATAGACTGTTGAATGAGGGGAAAAAACTCAAACTAATGCCAATAAAATAAATTGAATAGTTCACTCTGCAATGAGATGTTGTGGTATCTGTCGGTATGACTTATAAACACATTCATTTGTTCACATTTACATGGGTAGATATTTAGAAATTAAATCTATATTTATGATTATTTCAGTACTTAAATTTCTTTGTAAAAGACCAGTTTTATATATTTTTTTAACTTCATGGAAAGAAAATGTGCATTGAAAATAAGTTTACTGTGCCAGGGATTTAGCTCAGTGGCACCGTGCTTCCCTGGCAAGCACAAGGTCCTGAGTTTGATCCCCAGTACAGAAGGAAAAAAAGAAAGAAAATATGTTTACTATATGTGATATTATGACTATTTAAACACATGAGCCCTATTGTTAAATAAGTGACAATTTTCTGTACCTACGTCTAAGTGTGTCAGGAAAAAGTGCCTTTGATGAGGAAAAGAAAGTTAAAATCAACATAACCTACAAGTGACATGCAAGCATCATTTCAATCAAATATACACTAACATTTCTTTCTTTAACTGTGAATTTGAACACAAAAATGAATTAGAGGCTCTGTGAGCTCTGTGGAAGAATGAAGTGGGCTGGATTGGCTCAATCTGACGTAGCCTAATTGTATAGAAGTCAACTGATACCAGGAGCACTTGCAACTGAAGGGATGTTTGTGTCTTGCAATGCAGTAAGAGAGCCTCTGTCTTCTGGGCTTTTTACTTCCAGAGTCGTTTTCTCTTCTCACAACTTTTTCTCTTTGAGGATACCCAGTTTCTTCTCATCGTCTCAATTTAACCTTGTTCATCCTTGTCTGGTGGCTGGATCAAAAATTCCTGAGGTGCAAATCATGCTATGCTTGTGTCTGCCTTAGTCCATACCTGCTGCTATTACAAAATGTCCTAGATTAGATGATTATCAAAAATAGAAATTTACTGGCAGCTGAGAAGTCTGAGATCCAGGGACTATGAGTGTCTGATGAATGCCTGTTCCATCTATGGCATCTTCTCGGTGCCTTCATGTAAGCCAAGAGGCAAAAAGACAAGGGAATGGAAGGAACAGACAGCTCTCTGAAGGCTCAATAAAGGCATTAATCCCATTCATGAGGGTGGGGCCCACATAATTTAATCACTTCTCTAAAGATTTCCTCTCTCACTACTGTTGCATTGGCGACTCAGTTTTACCGTATGAATTTTGGAGGGACACACATCAAATTATAGCAATATCCTATTCCCTTTCTTTAAAAATTGGTACTAGAGTCACAGGGCAATGGGCTACATACCCAGCCTTTTTAATATTTTATTTTGAGGCAGGGTCTTGCTCAGTCACTAAGTTGCCCAGGCTGTCCTTGAACTTGGATCCTCCTGCCTCAGCCTCCCAGAGTGCTGGGATTACAGACATGCACCACTGCATCTAGCTTTTTATTCTTTAAAACATAATATAGGTTGCCGGGGATTTAGCTCAGTGGTTTTGCTGCCTGCTGCACAAGCGCAAGGACCTGAGTTCAATCCCTGGTACCCCTCCCCCAAATAAATCATAATACAGGCTAAAGGAATGAAAATTGTTTTATTTAACAATTATTCTCTCATTGTTTTATAAACATTAACTCATTTAATCCTTACTACCTGTGAGGAAGGTTTATAATTTGGAATTTCAGGTAATCAGTAGAGGGATGTTTGGGAATCAACTGACCTTTGAAATCAAATCGAGAGGGAAAGAGGATGCAATGAGAATATATTACTTGGATGTATGAAAATGTCACAAAGAAACCTATGATATAGTTAATAGGTGCTAATAATTATAATAAAAATGAACAAATTTAAAATTTAAAGTGAGTGAGAAACCATATCACAAATCAAAATTCAATTTATATGGCCAGCTGTGTCTGTGATTTCCTGTGATGGTGATTATGCATCAAGACCCATCAAGCACAATAGCTCGTAGTCAGTCTGATTGGATATGGGGCAGTAATGATAGAACCAAAGATAAGATTCAATTAGAACCTCATGATGAATGTTTTAATGACTCACAATAAGCTAGAAATGTTCACATCTAAGTTGTTAGAGTTTATAAAGAAATAGTCATTCTTGACTTTCTGCAAATATAGTTGAAATGCTATAATACTCGTATTTTGTTATGAGTGATATCACATATTTTATATCTAATATTTTAATAGATTAAAAAGTTAATTTTAAAATAATGTTGGATTATCACAGTGCAAGCCCAGTTTTAAAATGAGTTTTGTTTTGTTTTGTTTTGTTTTTGTGGTACTGGGGATCGAACTCGGGTCTTTGCCCTTGCGAGGCAGGCGGTGGAACCACTGAGCTAAATCCCCGGCATGCTTTACTTTTTAAAAATAAAACAAAGTATTAATTCATGTATATCACACTTCTTAAAAAAAACCCTTCTTCATAAGAATAAAGATGTACTGTAGTCATTCTTTGTAACTACTATACAATGGTATATGCATGTTTCAAGGATATCACAAATTGTTTTTATTTTGTTTATTTCATTTTACATTCATGTAATTCTTTAATATGTGACAATATTAAAGTGTGAAATACATCATCTTTTAAACTATGGAATATTACTCTACCATGATTCTCTAAAGTCCCCTTCTGAATGCATAAAAGAAATAAAGAATTAAAATTCATATAGTACCCATTTAATTGAATTTTTACCAATTTTTTAGAGATCACTAAGACTAAAACTTTTTAGAATCACTAAGAAAAATATGTACATAATGAAAATGAACAAAATGCTAACAAGAGTAAATAAACTTTAATTGAGAAGTAGCAATTTTAATTGCAGTAATTGTTCAAGTTTCTTAAATCTCATGTGATAAGTTGGCTAATAGGAAATATGTCTACAATAATTCCAGTTGTTATTTGATTTCTCACTTGTTAACTTCTCAAAGACATCTTCAAGGAAACAGTACAACTTATTGATTAAGGAAATATACATAGGCCTAAAACAGTAGTTTTCAATGCTGTACAGTGGCATCAGTTGTAGAAAAAGCAATGTTGATGCTCACCTCCCAAAGTTTCTGGTTTAAGATGGGGCCTGTGTGGGGGAAAAACAAACAGCCCTATATGCAGCCAGAGGTGGTCACATGATTATATAATTCAGCCCCTTGACTTTATGCTCTTCATACAATTTCTAATACATAAGTCTGTTTTCTAAGTGGTTCCTGTGCCCTTAAATATTAATAGTTCATAGTGTGTAAATTTTGCTACTGTAGTCAGCATTGATTTGGTTCAACATCCTTACCATGAAAATGTTTGATAAAATGAATTGCCCCGAACGAGTTGTAGTTCATAACTTGATATAATCAGAGAGTCAGTTTAGAAATTAGAGATTAGTCTTTGTCTTCTACTATGGTGAAGGTTGAAGTAAGATGAGAAGTTTGTGCAACTCAGTTTATCATTAGTCATTTAAGTGGCCGAGTCATATTCTATGAAATATTTTGTTGATCTTATGGTGATGTTGATGACTTGTAGGGAACTGGACCTACTCAACATTCTGGGTTCCAGGACACATTCCACACATTGATAAGAATTCAGCTTTTTAAATGAACATTGTTTAAATTGAGAAAAGTATTCAGTGATTTTTTTTCAGATAATTTTCCTTATTAGTATATGTTTGTAGTACATATTTACATTCCTTGTTGGGAATCGGTACATGTGCATAATACATTTTAATTCCTCTTTTAATGTTCTTTCTCTTTCCTGCATCTGTCCTTCCTACCTCACTTTGTGCTGAAGAGATAGAGTTCTAGAACTAGTTTTTACTCCACTTATGCTTGTCAACTTCCTATTAATGAAAGTTGAAGTTAGATGATTCCTTTTCTTTTACCTATCTATCATGACTAATTACGGAAAAAGAAAATAAAAACCTATTACTCTAATGTGATAACCAGGGAAAACAGTATAGATCTTTTACATTCTCCCAAATAGCTATAAATTTAGAGTATTAAAAAAAGTGAGTACAAAATCAGAGATGAAATGAAAATATTCTCTTCTTCCTAGGAAATTTAGTTTAATGTCTATAAGTGGCCTTTCATCCATCTAAAATTAGAAATAAGTCAATCTGCAGCTTAGTTACACACAGATTTGAGAGGCAGTAAACAGTGGTAAGTTTGAAAGAAGCATTAATTTTATTGCCTATGTGTTAGTTCCAAGTTACTATAATAGATTTTACTAATGTAAGGAAGACATTTTCCCAGTGAATCACATGAGAGTTTATCATGCTTCAAAATATATTTGAAAATTTATCATTGGTTATCCTCTCCTGTCCAATTATAGGTACCAATCACATTTTACAGATTAGGAAATAATTATGTTATATACTAAATAAAGTGTCTAGATAATGTAGACTATTTTCCAAAGATGGAATTTGAAATTGAGTTGTCACGCCCTTGGATTTGAAAGAAATGCCAAACTCTGTATCATGCAATGCTAGTAATATATGGCATGTAGTGGCATTAAAATTAATCAAATTATCACCTATAATTGATTGTGATTAAATGTCTTCTGAAATATGTATTTTAAGAGCCTAAGCAGTTGCCACACTTAACCAGTATGACTGTATTCATGATTTTAAAGAACTTGGGCCAGAAAGAATTCTTTCCAACTACCTAGAATATTTATAGAAAACAAAGGAGCTCAGTTGTTAACTCTTAGTACAAAACATGCTCAAAGAACCTCAGAATATCTATGGTAGCCCTAAAAGGATTTCTTATTTCTTATAGCAATGACACTAGTATTGTGAGAAGTCAAATTTAATTGTACGTATTAGACATTTCTAAGATGAGTTGAATTCATAAGCTAGCCAAGTCTGTTCCTTGCAAATTGAGGTGTCAGTTGGAAGAGATAAGACTCTGAAACTTGGAATGGAGCCATTGTGAATGGAAGTCCTTGTCTTTCCGTGGTCTAAGAAGACTAGCTTCCCCCTGCTAGACAACCCTGCAACAACCTTAACCTTACCCACGGTAGTTGTCTTGCAAGGGGATGTCCACTCCACTCAAGACCTACCCTAACCATTCTTTGTCATCACTAGACTCATTACCAAGGTCATGTCTTAGTATGCTTCATGAGTACGAGTACAAAGTCTTAGCCAGGAAGAAATAGTTTGTAAGCCAAGAGACTTGAAATTTTTACTAATTATATGGCAGAAATCTTGAAAATGTATAATAGAATGAATTCTAAGGATATTGGGGGGACATTGTGTAACACTGGCTTGAGTCACATTTATTGATATGGGTGGACTTACTATAGATTTTGAACTTAATGCAGTGGAAAAGACTTTACCAGTCTTCTTGTATGGTTGACTGAAAGTTAGACTCTTTGGTGGCTTAAATGGAATGAGGGAAAGATTATAGAGTGTCTTTGGAATAGTAGATGCCCAAGGCTTATGGAGATAGGAAAATTGGTATATATTTATCATGCATGTCAAATGTAACCATTCCCTAAGTCCATCGTTTGAGACGGACTGAGGACACTCACGTTAGGGAGCCATTAGTGAAGAGAGCACCTGGATTCTTCAACAGCTCTACGATGACTGTCCTTTTTAATCCAAATGGCAGCACTTAATTTCCAAAAACAGCTTGGGCACATTTATTGTAATAGACAGCAGACACATAGTGGTAATGGTAATGTTTTGCCCTACAGCGATATGTGATGAAAGGCAGTCCTTCCAGTGGGCAGAATTTCAAGTTGCACATTTGGCTCTTCATTTTTTTTCCAGTTTGAGAGATGGGTAGAAGTACATTGTGTTAGTTTATTAGGGTTTCTGTAGCAAAGTACTACAGACTGGATGGACTAAAGAATGGAGATTTCTTTTTTCATAGTCCCTGAAATTAGAAGTCCAAAATCAAGATGTCAGTAAGGTTGGTTTCTTTTTTCTTCTTCCTAAGCCTTCCTCTGGCTTTCCTGTGTCTGTGTCTTAAGTTCTTTTTTAAAGTCAGCAGCCATACTATGTTAAAGGCCCCCCCAACTATGCCAACTTATTTCACCCTAATTACCTTTTTAAAAGACCATATCTCCAAATACAGTTACACTGTGAATTACTGGGAGTTAGGACTTCAACCATGTGAACTCTGAAGGGCACAACTAAGATCATAACATCATTTGAAGAAGTTGGTCATGAGAGATGTGGAATGGGATTGGAATACTTTGACAAGGAAGTCTAGAGAAGAGGTGTATGAATACACCTTCAGAATAGCCGCAAGATGTAAAGATATTTATGTCCCATGCGAATGCTCATGAAAAATCATTCACTGCAGAGGACACTCAGTAATTAGGTGGGTAAAATTTACGTGTTTGTTGCTTGGATGTGTGTTTCCTTCCCTAGTTACCCTGGTACTGACTAGTCAAAAGTGATGTTAGAGGCAGGAATACAGGCTCAGCATGGGCTTAACAACTTCCCTCTCGAAGGCTGATCAGTTTCACTACTAAGTACCTGAAAAGAACCAGCAGCCTGGTTCTGACAGGCAAATGAATGACTGAGTACTTCCATCAGGAAATGGGGAGAGAGTGTCCTCACTAATACAAGGATTATATTCTGGACATAGATCGATTTTCTCTGCGGGCACCAGCATTCTTGGTCTTAGAGTTGCTTTCATGCTATTCAGGATTACGGTATTTTGTATATAAACTTGATCGCACAATATGCATTTTTTTCTTTTGGCCTAGCTTCTTTAAGCATAATCATTTTGCAATTCATCCATATGGTTGATCATATCAGCAGACATGGTGACTTAAAAGAGCTTGCCTTTCCCAAGTCCCAGTTATGATGATAGATTTTTTAGGCCTTTTTATTTCTGAGTAGTATTACAGAGTATGGATGTATCACTTTTTCACTTATTGATGGAGATTCATATTACTTCCTGCTTTGACAAAGCTCGCGTGAAAATGTTCCTTTAGATCTTTGTATGGACATATGTTTTCATTTCCCCCTGGCTAATTACTGGGAGTAGAATGGGTAGATTACATGGTAGTTATGTTTGTCTTTTTGAGAACTCTCCAAACAGTTTTTGAAGTTGTACTATTATTTGATATTTGAAAAGTATATGTCCACAATCCAAGCAAACTTAATATGGCCAGTATTTTCATTTTAGACATTGGGATAGGTGTGCAGTGGTCTCTCAGTGTGATTTTTCATTTGCATCACCCTAATGATTGATAAAACCATCATCACAATCAAGATAATGAATACACCCATCACCATAGAAAATTTCATTTTCATGTGCTTGTTCATATATCTTCTATGGCAAAATGATTGTTCAAACCTTTTGCCCATTTTGCCCATTGGGTTGGAAAAAAATTAAAAGTTGGGTTGGCAGTTTTATTATTAAAGATGTTTTGAGTTTTGAATTACATATTCTAACTTCAAGTCCGGTATCAGAAATATAATTTGTTGGGCCAGGGATTTAGCTCAGTGGTTCCGCTGCCTGCCTCACAAGAGCAAGGTCCCGAGTTTGATCCCCGGTATGAAAACAAAAAAGATATGATTTGCAAATATTTTCTCCTAGAGTCTGTGGCCTTTATCTTCATTCTTGTAACCACACCATTTGAAAAACAGAATCTAACTTTGATGATATCCAGATTTTCAGTGTTTCATTTGATGGGCCGTATTTTTCTATTTCGGAAATCTTTTCCTATCACAAAGTCATATGTAGTTTCTCCTAGAATTTTATACTTTTAAGTTTTACACTTAGGTCTATGATTCATTCTACTTTAGTTTAATTTTGTTTTGCTTTTTAAAGTGTTGGGGATTGAACTCAGAGCTACATTCCCACCCCTTTTTTAGGTTTTATTTTGAACAGGGTCTTGCTAAGCACAAAATTGCCCAGGTTTGGGCCAGAAGTTGCAGTCCTCTTGCCTCAGCCTCCCAGAGTGCTGGAATTACAGGCACATGCCAAAAATGCCCAGCTTTCCTTCTGTTTTAGTTTGTTTGTGGTCTGAGGTATGAGTCAAGGTATATTTTTTTGTATGCGGAAGCCCAATCGTTCCAGCATGTTTTTTGATAGTTAACAGTTCTTCAGGTTAACTTTTCACTTTTAAATAACTCGTATGATTTCTGTTTTCTGACTGGATCCTGGCATGTACAACGTATTTCTTGAATTGTGACATGGATTTCTAAAATATTGTAACCAGTATTTCTTCCCAGACATTCTGAGCCTAGTGTACAGATAGTGACCTCATGGAATCCCAAAGACAAATACATTCATAGTAAAATTCATTTTGTTGTAAATATTATTTTAAAATTCTGTTTACCCAATACCTAATGATAAAATATTTTAGGGAAAACAAATGGCCTCCTAAGTCAATGTTCCTATTTATTAATATTAGATTCTGAGTACACTCAAGAGTTTGAATTGGTATATTATATTAAATGCTAATATATACTTAAATATTGAAAATAAATGGCTATCAATTTGTTTTATAAATAGCTCTAGGTATGTCAGGTGAATTGATGTGTAATTTAGATTGGATGACACCAATCAACCAACCAACCAATAAACAAAATCAAAATAATACAATCAGTAAAATAATGGAGTCTAAAATAAATGTTTTATAATTTCATGGAGACTTAATTGCTTAATTTATTGTTTTCATTTTCAACTATGTTTCATAGGCTATAATGTAGATAGAATAAAATTGAAAGCATAAAGATTTTTGAAACACTTGCTCTGTAGAGTCTTGTCATTAGAGTTTTTTTTTTTTTCTTTTGGTATGGGGGATTGAACTCAGGACCCTGCTCTTGCAAGGCAGGTGCAGCACCACTGAGCGAAATCCCCAGCCCTAGAGTTTTGATTCTTAAGCCAGATCTGATTTCAGTTTCTTGCTAAGAAACAGAATGTGGAGATCATAAAATATAAAGTTTATTCTTCTAAACTAACTACAAGTCTGTATTCTCTTTCACAAGAACCCCATGTCTAGGACATATTCAGAATTAATGAGGGTCTTCCTAGTTGTGACCTGGTTTGTTATTTAATAAGCAAGAACTGTCTAAGCTAATGGTTAGGAAATGCACATATTCTAAAACTGGTCCCTAAATTTTGAACATATATGAAATAACCAATTGGGCGGTTTCTTCTGAGACTCAAATAAGCCTTTATTTGCTGTTGTACAATAAGGAGGGGAAAAGGTTATAATATTGAGAGACTTTCTAATGAGGGCTGAAAGAGCCCGAATACATTTACAATACTGAGAGTGAATCCCGTACCAGTTTTTAGACCAAAGAATAAAGGAGGGGTTGGTTGATAAACTACTCAGAAATAGAAACCGTGTTAAAGGTGATGTTTGGGCTGATAGGCTTTCTTCAGGCCATAATAGAGAAAACTAACATTTTTATGTTTCTTCTGCCCAAGGAAGGCCTCAAAAAACAGAATGTTGCCTTTAACCTTATTCTATATTCCACAGAGTATTTTAAAAACTAGAAAAATATTGCTGAGGCAAAAATAATCGGGACTCTGAAAGATGAGAAGAAATCTCTCTTTTTTTTAAAATAAGCAGACACTGAGAACCCCATCCACAGAGGTATTCTGAATTCAGTGATCTAGCTGGAGACTTTTCTAGTAAATAAGGCTGACCTGCAGTTCACTGTATTTTTGGACCTAAGTGTTATTTTCTTTTAGATTGCTTTACTCATTACTGTACCTAATTTTCTCTAATAGTTTTATTCGTATTTTAGTTTTAAATTAAGTACTGAATTTTAAAATAATTTTAATTTAGGCAACTGAGTTGTGCAATGTACTTTATGTATCATTTGATGACAGCTTGGAAATATTGTTAAATTATATGAAGATATTTTCTAGAAATTATTAAAAATAACAGTATTATTTTAAAAATAAAAATGATAGTTTAAACAAATAAGAACGACAGAAATCGAAGCATTAACTCCAAAAGCTGCTAGCAAGTTCTTTTTCTTTTTGTTTTTCCTTTTTTTTTTTTTTTTGGAAGACAGGGGTCTCGCTATGCAGTCCAGGCTGGCCTTGAACTTGTGGAGATCCTCCTGCGTCAGTCTCCCAAATGCTGGGATTACAGGTGTGTGCCACCATGCCCAGCTGTATGTTCTTTTTCATGTCTTTTTATTTGTCTAATGAATAGACACACGTGCTTTGAAAAAAATGTCTTTAACAGATACTAACAGATGCCTATGCTATTCGCTGAGAACACAGGACTGAAAATCTAGTTAGCTGCCACAATCACCAAATGTCCTGGCCAGTTGTCAAAATCTACAAAGTGGAGCAGGAATCCACCATGTATGGCATAAAGAAAGAGAAGCACAAAAAGGAAAAGCACTAAACATTACTCAAAGCCGACTCTGACCCAAGTGTTTTCCTCATATTATCTCACTTAACCCTCAGTGTCCTCTCAGGGATAAAGCAATGTATCCTTTATTACACAGCTAGAAAGTGGTCCCATCTGTCACCACTGTGTTTGCTCTCAAAGCCCTTGTTTTTCCACTACACAGAGCTGCCTCTTAAATATATTCCACATATTTGTTTGTTAATTTGGTGGAAAGCACAAGCTTCAGAACCAAAATAGTATTTCATCAGATAACTGTGAAATATATTAAATATGCACAGAAAGTTGTATATCTTTAGCATTACATTTTACATATTCTATAAAAACATATAGATTTCTTACTGCTTTCTTTCTTTCTTTCCTTCTTTTCTTTCTTCCTTTCTTCCTTTCTTTTCTTTCTTTCTTTCTTTCTTTCTTTCTTTCTTTCTTTCTTTCTTTCTTTCTTTCTTGCACTGGACATGAAACACAGGGCTTCTCAAACACTAGGCAAGTGCTCTACTACTGAGCTACAGCTCTAGCCTTTACTGTGTTTCTTAGTATGTCAGTATTAGATATTTTAAAAAATTTACATTTCTGAGTTAAAGCTTATTTTTCTTCACTTAGTATTTGCATTTTATTTTAGGTTAATGATCCTCAATTTACCATGTTTTTGTTTTTTTTTTTCTGGGCAAATGGAGCTCAGATAACTTAGTAAAATAAGAAGTTCTTCTTCAATAAGGAAATCATTCTGCCTGGTGCCTGTCCTGGTTACTGTACTTGGGAAGTTGAGGCAGGAAGATCATAAGTTTGAGACCAGCCTGGACAACTTAGTAATAACTTGTCTACAAATAGAATAAAAAGGGCTGGGATGTAGCTCAGTGATAGAGCACTTGCCTAGCATGTGTGAGGGCCTGGGTTCCATCCAGTGCTTCAACAGGACAAAGAAGAAGAAAGAAATCATTCCAAAAAAAATGGTCTATCAAAATTTATATATGTTGCTGGCAGTTATGTTTCCTTGTTAATTTTTAAATTCTTTTTAGTATTTAGTGAAATTCTTTTTGCAATGCTGGAGAAATTGTCTATTTTATATTTTATTCACTAATAAACTAAGCCACAGAAGATGGACTCAAATTAAGATTTTCACGTGGATTGTGATAGATTCTTGTGCTATTTATAACTATTTTAGTTTCTGAAGAGCGGTACAAATTTCAGAGACAGATTCTCACACAATTTCAGCAGCAGCACATATATGAGGGATAAGGAGTTCACTTCTCATATCAGCTGCAGGTGATTTACCAATCAAATCTACCTGAGGATGGCAAATACTTTCCTCCTACTTAGGTTTAGAGCACTTGCTGGGATTCACTATTGCAAACTAGCTGCAGGACACTACTAAAAATGTGTGATCTATGAACTCAACTTCTGTCACCTCTTTGAGAACATTTGTGCAATGGTTGCCTTGGAAAATAGATCAGGAAGGAACTGAGGTGGAGAGGCATTTTCAGGAAAGTCTGATGAACAGATCACAGATGTATAGATATCCCTTGGTATCTTTGGAAGATTAGTTTCAGATGCCCCATGGATACCAAATCTTTGCCTAAAATGGTGTATGACCTGCAGTGACCTACCCACATCTTCCTGTATACTTGTCGTCTAAAGATTGCATGTAACACCATGTAAATGCTATGTAAATACTTGTTATTCTGTATTACTTAGTGAATAATATCAACAACGATGTCTGTACATGTTCAATACAGATGCAGTTTTTTTCTCAAGTCTTCTATTTGCAGTTGGCTAAATCCACAGATGTGGAACCCATGGGTAGGAAGCAGTGACTGTATTTTCAACTTGTTAGGCCAGAACTAAGTGAGCAACGAAAAGAATTAACAGTCAGGATCATTGCCTGTTCCCTTCACCCTAGGGCAGATACTACTTGGAATAGTTGCTACCAATTTCTTTTGAATTACACTTCAAGGTCACATCCCATGGTTAACTGAAGCTTATGTTGTTCCATTCCAGAACATTTTTGTTCTGGAGGTGTAAGGAGTACCAACTAATTTTGAGATCTTCTGAAGAGTTCAAAAATGAGCAATGAGGATGAGGGGTTTAGAGCTACCTGACATGATTACAACGAACTGTTCCTTAGTGGTAAATTCTGAATATGATAATCTGAATGTACTTATGATTCAGTGGGTCGCAGGACTGTAAGTGAATATTAAAAGATATAAACAAAAAGGGTAAACATCTTTTGAAATAGTCTTTCTCATGGCCAACGCGAAAGTAGGTGCGGTAGTATTTGCACAATAAGAGAAATGTGTCAGTGAGTATGCTCAAATGCTTTCTTAATTACATGAAAATTTCTTATTAAATTAATGCTACTTTTAAATACTTCAGTGCTAAATTTAGTATTGGTTCTATGAAATTAGCTTTTTTTTCAGTACTGGGGATTTGAGGCAGGAGTTAGAATTCTATTAGGCCATAAGGACAGCAGCCCGAAAATGGAGTTGGGAAGTCTGCTGCGTTACCGCCCTCCAGAAATCTTACAAAAACACCTGCTGGGTCTGGGATCTCCCCATAGCAGGATCAGGCATGGGCTCTGCCTGGACACTGTGTGAATCCCACATAGATTGCATCCTGAAAAGTATGTAGTCCCCTGTAGGGTGGAGGTCACATTGCTTATACAACAGCTGGAGTTCTGTTCTAAGCCCCCTAAAAACCTTAAGACAAAGAGTCCTCATAGGTATCCTATTCAGGACCCCCTTCAGGCTAGCAGGAGCTCTACTTCCTTGCTTTTATATCTTTTAAATAAACTTGCTTGCACCCTACCTCCTCTGTCCATGGTTTCACTTTCTGTCACCGTGGGATACAACCTTGGCATTCTGATAACAGATCAAACCCAGGACCTTTGGAATGAGCTACATTCAAGCTCTTCAGTTTTTGTTTTTATTTTAAATTTTGAGACAGGGTCTTGGTAGGTCACTAAATTGCCCAGGCTGAGCTCAAACTTGCAATCCTCCTGCCTCAGTCTTGCAGAGTGCTGGGATTACAGGCCTGGGACACCATGTCTCACATGAAATTAGTTTTTTTGACAAATACTTATCTTTAGTCATTCTTTTGACTACTGATAGTTTTGTTTTGTTTTGTTTTTGGTACTGGGGATCGAACTTGAGTCCTTGCGCTTGCAAGGCAGGTGACAGAACCACTGAGCTAAATCCCGGCCCTGACTACTGATAGTTTTGTAACTTGGTAAAAGAAGTGTTAGCATGTTGCATTTTTGAAACATCTCGTCTCACTTATTTCTGCGATAAATTGTCTTCCTCCCTTGGAAGGATTTCAGGTCATTTAAAAAAAAATTTAACAAATATTGAAGAATTAACTTAGAAATATAGACTACTAGAGACAAACTAGATTATTTTCTGAATTAACTTCATCATTAGTCTAAATTGAGCTATTAAATTTCCTGCCTAAACTTAATGATTTTTTTCTTAGACCTTTATATTTGTATCTTCACATTTTTGTTGTTTTTATTTTTAAATAGAGGTGTCTCAATTTTTCTTCATTTCATTAAGTGAAATAAGATTCATAATTAAAGTTAAAGCCCAATGTATCCGGGCCAAAGTTCTTATTTTCAATGAACAAAAACTGCAAATAATACTGAGGCACTGACAAATATCTTTTCCTCAAGACATTGACCCAGGTCCCCAACCTAATCTTCAGTGACCCAGTGGAACTGTGGAAAACAGGTGAGAGTAGGACTAAGAATATTTTACTTGAAGACCGAATTAAGAAGTTCTAAACAGTAAAGCAGTGCTCTGAGGTACTGGTGGAAGCTTTTGCATGAAGAAGCAGCAAGTGAAAAATGTGAAATGCATAAAAACTCTGCACAGCAGTTTTAGAGCTTTGATAAAATATAAAATGTCTTTAACCCCTTTGCTGTTCTTGCAAACGCCTGCAATTCAAGAATTTTATTATTCTGGGGCTAACGTATTTTAAACCTCAATAACTGAATGTTTCCTTTGGGAAACCTTCAGGCAAACTATATATTGATTTTCTCAGAATGCACTGTATTTTTCATTAGTACCAAGCTTTGGTGGATATTTAATCATTTGTTCACCAAATTCCTCTGAAAATTAAAATGGACTACCCATTTTGGTTATGGAAACTTCAGAGGATAGGCATTTTTTGTCTATTAGCCACCACAAGAATATGCTATTTTGACATTCTTCTTGGCCAGCACATGTGCTACCAAATTGCCTCTTTACCTTGGTGTGCCCTTTTCCTCTAAATATCATCTTCATCTGCCACTTGCGTCTCATGGCATATTTGACATAGCCAAGATCAGAATGCTTTTCTGATTTTACTTTTCAAGCTATAAAGTTACAGGTCTTGTTATACAGTACAAATCAGGTAAGATTTTCTCTGATCAAGCTTTCCTTTGAACTATCCAGGAAATTTAGTTATTTTAAAAAAGAAATCATATTGACTTTGTTCAATAGTCATTTTCTTCTGTTGGTAGAAAGTTACCCTGTGATGGAGATGATGTAGCTTTTACAGTCCCAAGTAGAATTTTGCAAGTAACTTTGGTGTGCATTCTGGTCTCACTCTGTGAACCATTTCATTTGCCTGACAGCGGAGAGCTTCAGCTTTCCTCAAGCTTGGCTTCACCAAACTGAGTGTATGTGCAAGGGGAAAAACCACATGTCCTAAGGGAAGCCCACAACTTATTTTGCCTATAGTTCTTACCCAGAAGAGTTTTGATTCTACCCACCACCCCAACCCCCAGCAAAGACACATGATTTGAAGTGGTGGTTGGTATCTTTTTTGGGTGTAAATTTAAATCATACAACTTGTCGGCGAGTGAGTCAATGAGCTCTCTGCCTCACATGTTAGCATGGACTTGCTGTTCTAATTTCATTCTGTTGGCAACCTTCTGAAGGAGGCGCAGAGTAGATTGTATTAGTAGATTGAGTAGATTGTGTTAGAAACAAGGAAGCTGGCAAAATTGTATGCTATGATCTGATTGTTAATTTAGTAGTGGTTCTGGAGGAGTTTGGATGTATCCCATGGAAATGTCAAGCATCTGCTGTTATGGGAATAACTGAAGGAACCAAAGAAGGAATCAGTGCACACATATGCATGCTATTCATGTGTACTGCTTGCATCTTTAAATTATTTGAATGCCTCCTATGAGTAGGGCACTAGGGATAGGGAATTTCAAGGTGAATCGTACAGGAAATGCTCTTGATGTTATAGAATTGACATCTAACCAAGAAAGAAGGGGAGACAGTTGATACGAAAAGAACTAAATAAATGAGCAGGATGATTTTAGGGAACCAAACAAGGCTTTGAAGATAGTAAGGAAAGGTGATGTAAACAGGGGGACAAGAATGAGTAGAGTTGAGAGGAGTTACTTCACATTGGTTGATGATTTTGCTAAGGAAATGACATTTGTGTTTGACTCTGAGTGACAGGGAGGTGGTAGCCGTGGAGATCCTGGGTGATGGGAAACAAGCGAAATGGCCCTGTGGGGTTCATGAACTTGGTGGGTGCAGGGGACAAGAGAGAGACACGTGTGGCAGAGAACAGGGAGCAAAGCAGCAGCACCCACCTTATGACATGGGGTTCTCTACCCTGGGTCAACTGGATTCATAACTTGACGATAAAAATGTAACTTCCAGGTTCAGAAACTAATTCTTAGGTCCAGGTGAATTTTAACTTACAATGAAATATAGGATTTTTGTATCAAACCCTCTATGAAGGATTCATGTGAAAGAAGGTATAAAATTCAGCCTATAGTAGCAGGAAAAGAATAGAAACATTGATTTTAGAAAGAGTTTCGCTATGTTGCCCAGGATGGCCTTGAATTCAAGATCATCCTGCTTCAGCCTCTCAAGCCTAGGATTACAGGCACCATGTGCCACCACACCGGAGGTGATGAATTTAGTGAAGAAGTATTTCTATGTATCAGGGTCTGAATTAGGTGGAAGTAGATGTATGAATAAGAATGATCCTATGTAATCCTTCCATAAAAGAGGTCTCTTCAGATAAATGCAGGTTAAAGCTATTCCCTGTGAGATGTACGAAATGTCAACCAACCATAGTAGTTATGGCATATCTAAAACTGCACTTAAGTGTATTTTTAGACACATCTGCAATTTCTTTTCCAATATTTAATGCATTTGAGTGAAATAAAATTTACTTTTAAGTAAGGTAAATTATACAGATAAGTGCTTACTAATGATTGATTTATTAGTAACACATAACAATTCCAGTGTATATATTTATACCAATTACTACATCAGTGCCTTGTGACAGAATAAGATATAAATGCAAAATTTAATTCACATCTTCGAACTTTTTCCACATGTCCTAGCAGTTTACCATATATATCTCTGACTGAAATTATTTTATTCTAAATTTTTCTCTGAATTTCTATTTTTCCTCTTTTTCATTACTTAAAAAGATACCAAAAAAGCAATACATACCTATTATAAGGAAAAACTTACAGAATTAAAAAAATCAAAATCCTAATGGTCTGCTCCTCCACCCTCTAATCTTAGACCCACTGGCAGCCATGATAAGTAGCTCAGTGAATTTCTTCCAGATAATTTTCTACACTTTTCCCTCTCCCTCCCTACACACAGGGTTTGGTTGGTTTTCTGTTTATGTGAATAAATCATATTCTCCATATTCTGTTATTTGTTTAACAGCCTATCATTATTATACTTTCAAGGTAATGCACATAGGTTTATACATCCTTTTAGGGTGACTTGGAATTCCATAGAATTGCGAATCATAATTTATTATTATTATTTACTTATAAAGATAATTTGCATTATAAAATATTCTATATTCAAACAAGAACAAAGAATACATTAAAGAAAATAATAGACATTTGGATCCATTGCACCCTACTCTATCATACATTTAACAAGTTACCTATTAATGGAAATATGTTATTTCTATTTCTTCAGTGTTTGAAACAGTGCTGAAATGAAAAACAATTTTGCACACCTAATTTTATGCACATATGCAAACGAATTGTGAAAGATCAATGCCGAGAAGTGTAATTGTGGGACAAAGGCCATGTGCATTTGAAAAGCTGAGAGAACCAGCAGAATTACCCTCTAAATTAGTTGCAGTTGTACTCTCATCAGTAAGAGATGATTTGAGGTTTCTTTCTTGAATACTTCAATAAGTTGACTTCAGTAAGGCAGAATAAAAAAAGAGGATCATAATACAAAAGCACAATATTTAGAAAATCAAATTAAAACTTCAAAACCATACTGTCATATTCAGAACTGCTAAGCTACTTTACTTCATTCTCTATCTTTCATACTTCAAACTGATGTTTGTTTGCCCCTATGTTTAGATTGTCTTTATACCGATAGAAGTATTTCTGCAAAGAGGACTTGCTTCCACAGGTTTGCTACCTATGGTTTGTATTTGCATACTTTTTGTATCTATTATTGTATTTCTGTTGCCTGAGTGTTTTTGTGTGGTATTAACACCCAAAACAAGAGATACCAATCAGGACCCTTTTTTGAAGAAATGTAATTTTAATAATTCCAATTTTGCCTTTTTACCTCCAAGAACTAGGTGAAAAATCTTTCCTATGGAGTTCAGTTTCTCTTTCATTTACCTAATCACTGAAAATGTTAAACTTATTCAGTGTAACAGACCAATATTTTGAACACAGCAGATTCACACCCTGTTTCAATTAATGCAGAAATAAGTGGTTTCCTGAGGTGTGGTCTGAGAAGTCAAGGGCACGTCAGTTTTTGTGAGCTGAATTTTACATCAACTTGACTGAGCTAAGGATGGCCAGATGCCTGGTAGATATTACTACTGGGTGTGTCTGTAGGGGTCTTTCCAGAAGAAACAGCATTTGATCGAGTGGATTAAATGGTCCTCCTTGGCCCACGTGGGTAACCCTCACCCCATCGTTGAGCCCCGACTCAGAGCAGAAGCATGGAAAGGGGGCGAACGTGCTCTCTGGTTGATGTGGACATTCAGCTTCTACCTGTAGACTCTGCAGCTCCTACTTTAGATTGGAACCCAGACATGGGCTCCTCTAGTTCTCAGGCCATGCATTTGATCTGGTCCTCCAGTTTACGGGTAGCAGATTGTAGGACTTCTCCAGTTGCTCATAATAACTCTCTCTATATCTATATATCCTCTATGGGTTCTGGGTGTTTTTTTTTGAGAATCCTGACTCTACACTCTTGTACCATGTATATAGCTCAAAAAACCCCAGGTAAAACAAAAATAACTTTTTATTCCCAATTTTTATTTAATGATCATTGGGAATCTTAAAATGTAAGAACCCTTATTTGTAAGGAACTGAATTTAAAACTCTGCTTGAAATATTTTCAAGAAAATAAGAAAGGTTAAGAAATGATACAATAAGCTGAGTGTGGTAGTGCACACCTGTAATCCCAGCACTCCAGAGGGTTAGGCACGAGAACTGCCTCAAGTCGGAGGCCAGCTCAGGGTACATTGTAGGTTCAAGGTCAGCCTGACCTACATAGTGAGATCCTGTCTCAAAAAAATTATAAAATAAATGTATGATGTCAAGTCAACACACATACAATATTTATTGATTTCTGCAATGTACACAGTATTGTTAGATATTGTGTAATCAATGGTAAATGTTCCCCACAATTCAAGGAGCTTACCCTTCAATCAAAGGATAGGTTTTGGTCTCTATTCTAAGTGGAGAGTAGTTATGTATTCTCTACACTTTCCTAAGACTGTAAGTTCTAAAGTTGGTCGAACCAATGTTTAGCACTAAAGTATACTGTTTCTTGTCCCTGTTTTAAACTTTCTTTCCAGTGGAAGAGTTCTATTGAGATGTTTAAGAATCAGGAAGCTGATGGGCATGGTGGGGCATACCTATATGCAGGGAAGCTGAAGCAGGAGACTCTTAAGTTCAGCCCCAGCTTGAGACAATTTGGTGATGTAGCAAGACCCTGTCTCAAAGTAAAAAATAGACAAAGGGTTGAGGATATAGCTCAGTGAAAAGGGCCTAGATTCAATTCAACTACCAACTACCCCCCCACACACGGAGCGAGGTGGGGTAGAGAGGAAAGAAGAGGAAGAGGAGGAGGAGAAGGAGGAGGAGGAGGAGGTGGCAGCAGAGGAGGAGGAGGAGAATAATGGAGCTTTTCATTGCTTTCAGGCTGGTCAGAGATCCAGAGCAAGAGACATTATTCACCAAGCAACATCCTTAGGATTTCTCACACTTTCAGCAAAGAGAAAGCAGGACAATGGAGACTGCACATTCTGGTGGATTATCAGATAGATGATTGAATGAATAGCTGTGATATTTGGAATTTATCATTTCCACCATCGCATTGTTAAAACAGGTGGATTCATCTTCATTTGCTTATATAAATGATATGAGGATCAATTTCAAAATAAAAACAGAACAAAAATGAAAAGCAAGTCTCCAAAACTGTTACTCTTTAGATAAACTTGAGTCCTTACACGACTCTAGTCCAAAATAGACTCAGTGATCTCACAGCCGGAGAATACACTTGTATGCAGGAGATACGTTTTCATGAGTTCCAGTTGTCGTTTGTGATAATGTCGTTATTTGCTAAGTGATAAAGAGAATAAGGTGAAAGTAAATCCCAGAGTAACTCAGACTTTCTCTCGGAAGTGATCTCAGATATGTCCCATGGGTGTCATGCTCAATATAAATGCACACACACAGCAACCCATCACACCTTTTCTTCATTTTGACTATGTGCCCTCAAATTAAACCCCTAAACCACTCCAATTAAACCATTAGAGACGTAATATTTATTTAGTCACTGAAAGAATGGATAAATTCCCAGTCAAGCTTGTGGATTAATTTTACTGAAAATAAGACTACGTATTTTAAGGCTGACCTGTCAGACATTGTAAAAACTAAGTTTTCTTTACCTAAGTGGTCTAGTTCCATTGTAAGCCAGAAATAAAATGTCCTCCTTTATCTCTAGGAATATAAATTAACCTCAAATTAACCCTCATTTTTATTATTTTTCTATGCTAACAGTATAGTACACAAGATGTTTGGCTATTTATTTCTTCCAAGATACTCCAGAATATCTCATAAGCTGAGATAGTAATTCGCTGATCTGGTGTAAACAAGCTCTTTTTTCCCTGGAGAGATTATACTAACTAACTCTCTAGCAGCAGTTCTCCAGTACAGGGGTCAGAATCTCCTGAATCCTATGAAGAATTCAGGCTGCTGGCCTCTTCCCCAGTGATTCCAATTCAGCTGGTCAGAGGTGGAGTTCTGGAATCTTTATTTTCCGTAGTCACCTTTTGTCATTCCATTGCAAGGGGTCAAGCCAAGGCTTGCACTTCAACAACAGAGGTCAAAATCTGAAACAGATTCAGTGAAATATATGTGGTAAAACACAAAAGTTTTCTTTCTTTTCTGTTCTCTTTCCATTACTTTTTTCTTTATTACCTCAAACTTCATGTCTCAGTTCCTTGATTGGTTTTCCTTCAAATCAGTGAAGCAATACATCTGATATCTTTCTGCCAGCCTATATTGTTCCCACAGAAAATACTACTTCATCATTTTATTTTCCTCTAGTAAATCCTGTGCAGAAACAACTGGTAGTGTGGATTGTGTTTTTCTTCAGAAGTATCTTCTCTTTTTATTTTTTTTTTACCTTCATAACAACTTGATAAAGAACTCATTACCCTGTCAATAACTCTGCTTTGTAAAGAGCTAGTATTCAGAATGATAGTGATTTTTCAGCCCTGTGACATTGTTACAATTCTAAGGCCTCTCTGATCTCATGGCCACATACTCATAGTCCTTCTCTTCTGGGTATCTTTGGAGAGTTGTACTTTTCTGTTTCTTCATTTTTTTTTTTCAGCACTAGAGATTGAACCCAGGGCCTTCACCCTGTGCTACATGTGTAGATGTTTCAAAATTTTTATTTTGAGACAGGGCCTTGCTAAGTCACTGCTAATTTGCCCAGGCTGGGTTTAAATTTTCAGTCTTTCTGCCTCAGCCCTCCAGAGTGCTGAGATTACAGGTGTGTGTCACCATGCTGGCTCTCTTGGTCACTTTCTCCTTGCCAAGACACAACAGCCAGCACTCACAATGTTCAGTCCACAGGTGGCTGGCTCTGAGGCAGGATAGCGTGGCAGACAGGAAGCAAGAGAGAGGTAAGGGAGAAGGCAGGAAGGGAGACATAGCCTTTTAGGCCACACCCCAGTGACTCACCTCTTCCAGCCATATCCCATCTGTGAACAGGAAGTCAGCTGTAAATTCCATAATCCAATCATCTTCCAAAAGCCCCACCTCTGAGTACATGAGGCTCTTGGAGGACATCTAGACATAAACCATAACCCTGGCCGAGTTTCCGCTTTAGTCCATGTATGATTTGGAAAATTAAACTTTGACTTTTCATTGTACAAATACGAATTCAGTGTTCATCAAGTATGGAGGACTATTTATTCCCTCAGGACAGACTTTCAGTTTAAATGAAGGCCTGAGATGATCGGCAATTGTAGGAGATGACTCTGGTTGCTAATGTGAACTTGAAGTTGAAAGGATCATTAGTAGAACATGACTGCGGGGGAGTTTTAGAGCTGGAAATGCCTTTAAAGATGATTTGTTTGAGTCTTGTTTCAAAATGGACAAAATTGATATCAAAGGAGTTGTTATGGTTTATATCTAGATGTTCCCCCAGCAGCCTCACGTGCTCGTGTGTGAGGTTTCTGAAAGAGGATTGAATCGCGGTGGTGCTGCAGCCACATGTGACGCTAGGCGGTCAGGGCAGGTTAAGAGGTGGGTCAGTGGGTGTGGCCTGGTAGGGTGCCCCTCCCCACCTTCTCCCTTCACTTGCTGCTTCCTAGCTGCCACGAATATTTGATTGAGAACGCTTTTCTTTTTCGTTTCTGTATAAAAATGTTGTACCATTTCCTTCTGACCTTCATAGTTTCCAATGAGAACCCCTTTGTCACTGTAATAATTTTCCACCATCTGTGTGTATTCCGTGGAGGCTTGTTTTATAGCTTTTCTTCGTTTAAGATGTAACGGTCGTGGTTTTTCTGGGATGAGTTATTTTATATTGTATCTTCAATATTATGCATCCTACTCATGTGAGTTCAGTTCCTATTTAAATGTTATATTTTAAGAAAGCTTCAGCCTGTCTCTATAAAGAATGCATATGCTAGCCTACCTTTGTGGGCTGTAGTTCAAATATCAATTTAATTTTCAAAATCTTTGCCATCTATTCTGGCCCGCCCAACTTCTGTGCTTTCCAGAGACCAAGTTAATTCTAAAAAGTTTTCTAAAACTGCTTAATTTTCAAACCTTTTGCTGTGTTGTTTCTGGGGTTAGATGCACAGGCTGCTCAGAGGTCTTCTCAGGATATCTGTTGTGCCTTCCTTTAGTTAGAAAAAGGACAGTTCTTTCATCATATGGGACAGAGAGGCCCTGGGACACTCAGGCCAGTCTCCAGGTGGAAGCATCTGGTGAAAGAGGGGAAGATGCACAGCTACGTGGCTTTTCTCATGGTGTTTCATGTGGAATAACTCAGGTATGGTCAAAGGGTTTATGTGCTGCTGTCCTTTGGCTAAGAGAGTACAAACTTTGTGGGAGATTGTGTGTGTGTGTGTGTGTGTGTGTGTGTGTGTGTGTGTGTACATACCTACATGTTTGTTGGTGTTTTCAGTTGTGTTCCTCTTTAAAGCTCAGGCTCTAAACAAAGCCTAAATTATTCACAGTTGGGTCATTCAAGTCCTGAGTCCTCTAACTATATGCTTTTTAAAATTCAGCTTTATCTTCTTTTACTTGTTTTATATATTTTGTTCAGGGTTTTTTCATTTTGTTTGATGGGTAGAATACATTTATGCCACTTTGCCCAGGATGGAAGTTTAAAATGTTGGATTCTATCCCTTGTGGAACTGACAAAACTGTGGATTTGTGTAAGGATGAGACATCATCTAATTACATGTTAGAAATATGATGCCAGCTGTTGTGTACAGAAGACATGGTAGAAGATATATATAGTGTATGGGTTAGAGAAGAAACAGTGGAAGTGAGGAAAAGTGAGGAACTGAGAGAATCTTAATAGAATTTGCTGAGAGAAAAAACAATTATAGTTTTCCCAAGTTTTTTGACTTGAGGAATTAGATTGTGTGCCCTTACTGAGATGGGGAATACTAGGGAAGAAGCTGGTTTGAAATTAGGTAAGAATGTAACCATTCCGTGTGTCCAGCTCAAGATGCCTGCTAGGTGTCCAATGGAGATGTTGAATAGGAAATTGGCCATGCAAGTAAAGAAATAAGGGGAAAGATCAGAGCTGGTTATACCCAACTTGCAAACTGTAATTCAGAAGAATATGTTTAATATGAAAAGAATGATTATATTATGTAATAATTGAGGGGAAACCAAAAGAATAGATCTAAAATACTGAGCCCTGGAAATTCCTAATCACAATGGAGCTTAATGTAGCTTACCATTCCCTTGTCTTAAAACACACTCTGCCCCTCATTTCCCTAATACCTTATGTTCTCTTGATTTTGCTCCAGTCTCTTAGAACATCTTTTCTCAGTATTATTGGCAGATATCCCTTTGCCTCCCTGACTAATTGCTTTTGTTTTATTTTGATTTTCTTCTATAGATTGTGATCTGTAAATACCATTTTCTGCTGTGGCTTAGAGAAATGGCTTATTCTCCAGGTCTGGGGCAGAAAATATATATAATGCAAACCAGAAATGTCATTCATAATATTAAACGAGGAAGCTACTGAAGACTGCTAGGGTTATGTCAGAAGAACTCCATTGGAAATAGAGTTACCTAGTAATTGGTTAGATTCAGAATGAAGTTCTAATAGTTAAGATTATTGAATTATTTATGTGTTTTCATCTACTGAGAAACTCAGTTCCATGTTACAAGGAGCAGTAGCAAGTGAGAGCGGAGAAAAGCATATGGGACTGTGGTGAAGTCTGAGGGAAAATCGAGGAGGAGTGTACCTCGGGCTGTTGTAGTGGGTGTTCTGGGCTGACTCACCTGCCTGTGTTGTAGCCATGTCTGTCTCCTCTCCCTTCCCCTTCCTTCTACTCTTTCTTACCATCTTTTTTTATTCCCCCACATTTTATTTGTGTCTTCTAATCTTTCAGGATTTGTTTTTATTGTTTGTTTCATTTTCTCTTCTGGTTGAAAAATCTTTTGAACCACAGACTAAGAAAATAATATGTAACTTGAAATAAGAAGAAGGCTTGTCATTGAATGGGGTCATGGAGTTTTATATAATTTTTCTTAATTTAATCCACTCTTAATTTATTCTAGCCATTATAAGAAACTGCCATACAGAGGCAGATGATCATGAGTTGGAGGTCAGATTGGGCTACATAGTGAGTTCAAGGCCAGCCTGGACTAGATAGTGAGGCTTTGTCTGAAAACAAACAAATGAAACTTCTGTAGATTGGTGACTTATAAACAACCAAAGTTTATTTCTCATACTTGTATAGTCTGAACAGTACTAGATCAAAATACTTAGAGACTCAGCGTCTGGGGAGTGGCTGCTCCCTGGTGCATGGACAGCCGTCTTCTTGCTGTATCTTTACCTGGTGGAGGGTGGGGATGATCCCTGGAGTCTTCATAAGGGCACATCCCCATTTCTGAGAGCTCCGCTTTCATGATGTATCTCCCAGTACCTCCTAATACTGCCTGCCATAGTGGAGGTGAGGAGTTCAACATATGAATTTGGGAAGGACACAAACATTGAGTCTATACTCTCCTTTCCCCAAATAAAGAGCTGGACTATTACATGTTTTCCTAATGCTCATTATTTAATATACTGTAATTGACTAGTGCAGGTTTTGAAGGCATTTGCTGATACCAGCCACTCTTTGATACCTACATACAATCTGAAACTTATTAAGCATCTTTAAATCCTCAAGTGCCTAAAATACTCCCTTTTTATTGATAATATGAAAAATAAATGGTAATTTCATAATTGTAAGATAAAGCGTGTTTTAGGGTAATTTAAAAAATAAGTTTAAATGATACTTTTAGGAGCATGGAGTTGGAAGCCCAGATATATTTTGAGAAAGGAGCCAAAAGGCAGAAAATGTGTGTGGCTCATTCACATTCAGTAAATACTAACACACCACTTATGAATCCTTCATAGTGTGACTTTTGATGATTTCAAAAGTTTGAAATTCATAAAAAGGAGTTTGCCTTTCCATTATAAATAAGTTGTACTACAAAATATTTTGCATTAGCCATCTTCTTGGCTTTTTGCAGAACTTAGTACTTTCTCTTTCCTTTCTTAAATAATTCTCAAAAATGTTGCTGGAAAACCAGCTAGATAATTAATCGATCTCCAAATGTCAATGTTTATACTACATATACAGGAAACTAATTTTCATCTTAACTAAAGTCTTTGAACACAGTTGGTTCCTGGGAAGCATATATATATTCCCCCCCACACACACTTTGTTACCAGGGGTTGAACTTAGGACCTTGCACCTGTGAGGCAGGGGCAGCACCGCTGAGCTAAATCCCTGGCCCTTGGAAGCAACATATTAATATCAGATTATTATTGGTGAGAGAGGTAATTTGACTACCTTAACATGCACTTCTGATGTTTGTGGACACAATGTTTAGACAGTTCTCATGAAAGAAAGCCACTACATCTGCACACAGTAGGAGCTTGACTGTACAGGTGATAGTGATTTCTCTTGCTGCAACTGTAAGTGGATAAGCTGTAGTATGCCAGTTCTGAGGTCTGATTGCTTGGATTCGAAGATGGGAATATCACTTACTCTCCATGTGACCCTAGGCAATTACTTCGCTTCTCTGAATTGTCACCTCTTTTATAACATTGATAAAATGATAACATCTGTCACCAAAGATTACTTTTGAGAGTCAACAAATACATACCTAGCAAATGCTAGTGTAGTTCAGTCTTTGGTAAGTGTTTAGTAAGTATTAGCTATTAATATATGATAAATAACAACAGGAAATGCCTGGATTTCTCACGTAGATAGTCTCAGGCCTATTCATCCATTTATTTCTGCAATATTACTGTCAATTTAGATTCCGTTTAAAATGACCTAAATTAGGCATTACATCATGAATATTGGTTATGCATTTAGTTATGGTTTTCTAAATTATGCTATGGAATCACAATATATGGTAGGATATCTGGGTTATAATAATATAAAGGTATCACAAATTATTAAAAATAATCTATTTCTAAGGATGCATTTTGGCATAAATTTCCCCTATGAATTTTAGAACTAAATGTGTGAAATCACAATATACAAAAGAAAGTCACCCTTAATATGTCTAGAATACAGAAGATTATACAGGAATAAAGATTAAAATGTATTGTGTGCAGTAATTTTTTGAGTCCAAATATGTAATACAGCTTTATTTTCCTGAGTTTCTGGCCTCAGAGATACCTGGGGTATTTAGATATGAATTTAACTACATGAGTCAAGGCTCTTTGATTGTCAGCAACCAAAACACAACTTAGAATGGCTTAATCCAAAAAGAAATGATTTGTTTTCTGAGTTGCATGACGAAAACAAAGGATTTGCTTCAATTATGGTTATTACATTCTTCCAACTCTTCCATCCATGTATCTTATGTTCTAGCAGATCCTCCCCAAATCATGATTAAACATTGTCATCCTTACATTCCTACACCTGAAAAATTACAGCAAAAAGTTCTCAAAGTTAACTAAAATGATTTTCTTTGAGCAAATTGACCTAAATCACAAACATACATCTGAAAATTCACTATGGCCAGAGGACAGATCAGGCTGATTCATGAGGCCTGGGCCATATTTTCATCTTTTTTTTTTTCTCCCATTAAGTTTATTGGTACATTTTAGGTATAAAATAAAGTTACATTCATCATTGGGTCTTGTACCATTACATGAGTCTCTTGGTTCTTATTTTTTTTTCCCTTCCCTTGCCCTCCCTTCACCCCCTCCACCCTTCCCTATTTGCAAAGACCTTGTTTCCATTTTTTTCCTCTTCTCATATTTTTTCCTTTCCCTTTTTTCCCTTCCCCTACCCCTCCCAATTCCCCTGCTCTTTTAGACCTTTTCTTCCTGTTACACAATATCAATTATACATTTTTAAAATTACAATATTAAGATCTAGGAGACATTACCACAGATTTTGCAGAATTTAAAAGGATATGGAAAGCATATTACAAAAATCTGTTTTGAAATAAATTTGACAACTTCTAAGAAGTATCTTGGAAGACAAATTAAGGAAACTAACTCTGGAGGAAATAAAAAATTTGAATAGCACCTATTAAAGAAAGTATATTCCTAGCTTGAAAACCTACCTATATGACAACAACAGGCTCATATACATTTTAACTGATAAATTATATCAAACAATTAAAGCAGAAAAAAGAAGGAACATTTCTCCCCTCATTTTAGGAAATCAACATTGTGCTAATCCTAAAACTGGATAAAGATAATAGAAGAAAAAAGTATGAACATAGATAGAAATTTGTTTAACAAAACAAACCCTTAGAAGTCAGATCTGGCAGGATGTAGAAAATGGTTTTGTTATAGGGATGGCAGTGTTGGTTCAGCTTGGAAGATCCACCCCCAAAAGTCATCATTTTAACAGAGGAAAGGAAAAAGCCATATGATCCTGTCACTAGTTGGAGAAAAAGTATTGGACTAAATTCTACAGCTGTTCATGGTAAAAGCTATCAGGAGACTAGAAGTAGAACAGAAACTTCTCAACAGATTAAAGACATGTACTCCATACTTGCAGTGGGAACGCCTTATATGAATGGAGAAGATACAATGCTTTCTCCTTAAGGTGGGGAACAAGGGCAGATATGCTTACTCTTTATCTGTCCATTAGACTTTGAAACCTAGTCCCCACCAAAATAGTCTGGCAATAACATGATACAACTAGGATAGGATTGGCATGGCAGAAGCAAAATCTTTATATGTAGATGAAATGATCATCTACAGAGAAAATACTAAGAAATCTCTAGGAGCCCCTAGAACTTGTACTTGAATTTAGCAGGATTAGAAAACACAAGGTATATATAAAAATTCAGGTCTGTGTATACTTGCTATAAATGAAGAATTGGATATTGAAATTTAAAAGTTATGTAGGAGTACAAAGGACCTAGAAAAGTTAAAAACAAAAACAAAAACAAAAACAGAGTTGGAAGACTTTTTGTACCTAGTTTTAAGACTTCTTCTAAAGCTACAGTAATCAAGGCAGTGTTGGTGTAAGGAAAGACATATAGATCATTTGAATAAAACAGAGAATCTAGAAATAGAACCACACATATATGGTCCACTGAGTTTTGAAAGATTATTTAACATTAGCATTTTATAGAATGTAAACTCAATTCAAGAGCCGAAGAAGAGAGAGTGTTTTCAGCAAACGGCACTAGAACACCTGGTATCGGTATATAAAAAATTAACCTCAACCCTTTTTTCCATACATGAAAATAACTTGAAGGGATCTATGAACCTAAATAAGAAAGCCTAAAAGTATAAAACTTGAAGAAGAAATTATAAGGGAAAATATTTATGAATTCAGCGTAGGCAAGAACTGTCTAAGATACAAAAGACATGATGTATAAAATAAAAAAATTGATAAATGAGATCCCATCACAATTTAGAACTTTAAATGACATCATTAAAATGAAAAGTAGTCCTTAAGCAGACCATATTTACAATGCATATAACCTATGAGCAGAATATATGAAGAATTCTTAGAGCTCATTAATAGACAACCCAATTAAAATGTAGACATAAGAAGATGGCAGATAGCCAGTATAGCACAAGGAATGGTGTGCAACTCTAGAATCAGAAAAATATTAATCAGTACAATAATAAGATTGAATTATACATTTATTAGGGAGATGAAGTTAAAAGTTTTAAAAGCCTTGTGATGACTTTTTCTTTTTATTGGATTCTCCCCCTTTGTGTTTAATTTGTCACACTCAATGGATTCATTCTGCTGGGTTTCCTGGGGTTGTGATCCTCATTGTCTTTTCCTAGGGTATTGTCTAAAATTTTTGGAGTGCTGGTTTGGTATTCATGAAGTTCCTGAGGTGCTCTTTATCATGAAAGTATCTTATTTCTCCATCAATTTTGAAAGATAGTTTTCCAGGGTACATCAATCTGGGTTGGAGGCTGTTTTCCTTTAGGGCTTGCAATACATCACTCCAAGCTCTTCTTGCCTTGAGGTTTGCATTGAGAAGTCTGCTGTGATTCTGATGGGCATTCCTTTGTATGTGATTTGTTTCTTTTCTCTCACTGCTTGTAGAATTTTGTCCTTCTGTTGGATTTCTGTAATCCTAACTATTATATGCCTATGTGTAGATTTTTTTTTGATTAAGGCTAGCTGGAGTCCTCTATGCCTCACTTATCCATATGTCAAGTTCTTTACACCTCTTTGGGAACTTTTCTGCCATCACTTCTGTGAAGAGTTTTTTTAATGTCATCTGCACTCTCTCCTCTTTCTTCATTGACTCCAGTCAGTCTTATGTTAATCTTCTTTGCATCATCTAGCAGCTACTGGATTGATTTCTCATGTTCCCTTACAATTTTAAAGCAATTTTTCTTTTCCTGGTCACTAATTGCAACCTTATCTTCTATATGTGAAATTCTATCCTCACATTGGTTCATTCTGCTGTGCAGACTTTCGATGGAGTTTTTAATCTCTTGGAAATCTGTTTGTATCTTTTTTATGGATTCCATTTGTTTCCTATGTTGGGATTCCATCATGTTCCTCAGATCCTCTATTTTTTTATCTGTGTCTTCTCTAGATTTATTAATCATGTCTTGCACCATGAACAAAATCTTTGCTGTTATCTGAGTAATTATTTCTGATTTCATTTTTCCCAGATCCTCTTTTGTTGCCAGTTTAGAGAGTCCAGGTGGTTGAGTATCAGAGTGTTCCATCTTGTTTCCCTTTGGGGTTGCTGTAGGTGATCCAGAAGTCTGTTTTTGAGGCTTGTTTACATGTGTCTTCTCATTTCCACGGGGCGGGGGGGTGCTTCTGGTGCCCACACAGCTCACCTTCTCTTCCCTAGGAGCTTAGGATGGCAGCGGGGGAGCTTCCTTCCAGGTGCTGGGACTGGCTCCATATTTTCATCTTTGAAAGGTGGCAAGGCTGAGACAGTGGAGATACAGCCAAGGTCTGATGAAAGTAGGGTCTTTTGTTAGAAAAGGGAGCTGCTGTGAAGGCAAAATCAGCAGATTGTGCTGTGACCAGGGCGGAGTAGATCCTTGGCACTCACCTGGTCATTGCTTCTGTCCTCACTTTTGGAAGACATCCGTTTGGATCACAGTGAGCAGACTCAGCCTCCAAACCCTTTCCTATTTTCAGTAGATCCCACAGTAGATTAAAGGGGGCATTTAAATTGAAATCCATTTGCCATACTTGGTTTAAACAAAAAATGAACACGACAGTCAGTACTGACAGTTGGTGTATTTTACATGACTTTCTGACACAGATTAGGTTCTCAAGACAAAGACCCTGAAGTGAAGATTTTCATGCAGGAAGCTTTGGGTGTAAACTTTTTTGGGGAGCAGTACTGGAGGATCGGACCCAGGATCTGTGCATGTTCATCAGCATGTGCTCTGCCAGTGAATGACACCCCCAGCCCTTGGGAATGAAGGAAAGAGGACTGGAAATGAGCAATCCCAGTCAGAGCTCCAGTGCTGGGGCTGCCCTTCAGAATATTCTCAAACTAGGGAAAGGGGCAGGGAACCAACTGTGTTATCCAGTCCTGGGATGCCAGCTGCCATGAGGGATGGGCTAAGCTTGAGAAAGGAGCAGAGGAACACACCCATGGGCCAGCAGCCATCAACACCCCAGGCGTCAGCACAGGTGAGTGGCACCAGCCAAACTGTTTTCATGTTAGGTGTAAATTCAGAGCATCATGGTTTTCATGAACATTTGCTTTAGTAATCACTGGGATTTTATTTGATTTTACTTTAACTGAACTTTTTAGATGTTGTTTATAAATAGACAATTTGAAGAGAGATGATCTTGTAAGCAAATCCTCTAAAATATGTTCCCACCTAAGGTAACATCAAGTACTCTTTGGGAACCTATATTTCTTTGAGGAATTAAGAGTTATGAAGCTCTTGGGCTAGGGAGCTTAGTGGTAGAATGCTTGCCTAGTATGTGAGAAGCCCTTGGTTTGATCACCACCACCATCACCACACACACAAAAAGACTGAATTAGAAGAAAGGGTGAAAAAGGAATCAAGATAACTGGAGCTGAGTTGCTAAAGTCTATCTTTGTAGGAAGCTGTGATACAGCACAAATTCTTGAGGAGCACCACCTGTGTCCTTAGATTTTTTTCTATCTTTATAACATTTATATAAATCATAAAACAGTGCTTGTGTAAAAATTCACACAAACTTGCTAGAGAGCACACAATTTCCACATCCCTAATAAATCTGAGAATGTTTTATTAGTGTAAGGACTAGCAAAATTCATTAGCTCATTATTATCAAGAAATACCATTTCATGTCAACAGAGAATGACTACAGAATAAAAAGTATTCTTAAATTACAATAAAAACAATCCGTAACTTTAAAAATAGAAGCCTTGAAGGTGGGGATGTAACTCAGTAGTAGAACACTTACCTAATAGATATGATCTAGTGGATTTGATCCCCAGTACTGGGAAGCAGGGGAGAAGAAAGATAATTAAGTATGAATGGCAAGTTTGATGAACTCTGATGAAATAAACAGAAGAGTAACATCACAGTAGCTTTTAGTTTTATACGTGTTAGACTACTAGGATGAGTTATGGTCCCAGAAGTCAAACTGGGAAGAAGAGGAGGAGAAACCAGATCCAGTATGGTTAGATGACGTATTTAAGATCAGTCAGCTAGTGGTAAGGGAAGTGCTAGACTAAAAAACTTATCAAAATACATCAAGCATAAACTCAGTAGTTGTCACTGTGAGACAAAGCAAAACTGTGTGCTACTTTTCCTGTCCTCAGGAAGGCTGAACTCAGGCTTTGTCTCTGTCAGGACAACCCTGTATATTCATCTTAGCATGACAATGCATGCTTTAAACACAGAGGGAAAGACAAATTTGGGTGTATGACAATTACAAAAGAATGTGTAGCCTTTGAATGTAATAAGTGTTCTTTACAAATGTTCTTGTTCTCTCGGCTGTGTCCAGAACAGAATCAGATTAACTCACAATTACTGGGGATTGTTTTATATATCTAGAATTTTGAATATTTAAATATTTTTCTATTATGGATTCTTTGAACTCAAAATCACCCAAAAACCAACTCCCAAATTGAAATTTTTAGATTGGCTTTTAATTTAGAAATATAATGACTTAGAGATATCTTACTGCTGGGTTATAATCAGTGAATTTTTAATGTGGGAATGTGGGAGAAGAGATCTTTAGTTTGTGAGGAGAAAATCCAATCACTTAGACAAAAATTTTAATATGAGAACATTTTAAATGCATTGAAAATTGTTTTTTAGTTCATTTATTTATTCCTTCATTTATAAATATTTATTAAAGTTGGATGTTTTTCTGTAGGCAAAGAATACAACAGTAAACCAGATAGACATAAATATCTTCCTTTACTCAGCTTATATTTTACTTGGGGTGAGAGATATAGTAAACAAATAAAGAATTTAAACATATGCAAGCAGTGACTGAAATAATACAGTGAATGTATAAATTTAAAAAAACCCTTATTATAGTAAAAGACACATTGGCAAGAATGATGGACTGAGGGTGTCTAAACCAAGGGGGAGTACTTTGAGGGGATTAATGGCAATGTACTTTTTACTGCCATAAATTAAAAAAATTTAAACATGAACCACATTGATCACATCTAATCGATCAAACATTTACAGCAATTTCTGTTAGAAAAAAATTACAGCGTATTCTCATCTGTCTCATTCAGTGGATCTAATTTGTGTAACTTCTGGCTTTTTCCCAAAGTCAAACTGAAAGGTAAACATTTAGAATCAATTCAGGACACGGAGGCAGCCATAATGCACAACTAAAGACACTAACAAAAGAAGACTTCCAGAACTGCTTCAGAAAGGGGCAGGAATGTTGGGATGCATGTTTGAAAAGAGAGAGAGTACTTTGAAGGGATTAATGCCAATGTCTTTTATTATAATAAATTAAGAAAAATTAAACATTCCCTGTAGTTTTCAACCACAGCTCATAGCATGTTGGATGGTAACAAGTTCTATGGAGCAGAGGGGATCAGGGTTTTGGCAGAGCAAACAAAAGAGAGGAACCCAGGATAACCCAGAGATCTTTGCTTTGAACAATTGTAAGGCTAAAGTTGCTATTTCCTGAGAAGGGAACACCGGGAGAAGCTGTTTGTACTATTTGTAATATGTAGTGTTTACATTTATATTGACATATTTATACATTATGCAAATCAAAAACATCTTTTTACCCAGAATATCAGGAAAAAAATTAAATATATAACCACTAATGGTAAGATAGAAATAACAGATTCAGTTAAATATTAATGGATGTAAAGATAAATTTCTACCATATGTTTTTAAAGCAAATTTCAAGTAGCATATCTTTTCACTCAAATGCTTCTGTAAAAATATTTCTGATTGAAGAGTATGTTTAATTCACTTATTTACCTAATGTGGCTTCCACTTAACTCTAAATGACAATAATAAAGTTAAAAATTCTTCAGTAAAAATACATCACACATATTATAAAACTTTTCCTTTTCCTCATTCAATCTTGTGTGAAGTGTTTGAGTTTCATAGGAGTATTTCTGTAAACATAAATTATTTACCTTGTTGAGAAAGTAAAATTACTGCACCCCTAACTGAATTGCAGCTCAGCCAATGTCTGCAAATGAACTGAACTGAGAATTTTCCTGGAAGATTGAAAATATTTTTAATATCCTGTGCAAGGAAGCAAGAAATTTTCAGTGATCCAAAGAGAAGTTTCTAGATCAGCGATATTTTGAAAATATTTAAGTAGAAATGAACTTTTAGCTGTTATGCAATATTGGAACATTAAGAGATTATATAAGAAATATTTTGCACAATAGATTAATATATATTTGTCTCTTGGCTACCTCTAGAATTCAATTGGACAGGCTATCATCACATTTATGGAGCGTACAGTAGAAATTTATTTTAGCCAAGTATATTCCAAAAGGTATGAAAGAAGGGCATAGATTTCAGCTATTCTCAGATAGTTCAAACTGATCTTTGTGGTACATCAAGGATTTATTTTGGAAAGGACATCATAGGCATGCAGGTCTGGAAGTACCCATGAAGATTCATCTAGTTCATCATGTCATCCTAAGGATTATTAAAATCACCAGAAGCTACACCAGTTATAATAGGCCGGTTTTCTAACCTATGAACTCTGGAGAACTCTTCTAAAGGGAGACTCTCCTTTTCAAAGATATTAAAAATAGGGTTCCTACTCATTTCACTTCTGCTGAATCCCCAACAGTCATGGTGTGTTTTAAAGGGTCTCTGAATAATACTTTAAATCCTTAAAAAAGAGTTTAGAACTTAAAATTCAAATAATCCTCCCTTTGTCATGGTCTTTCGGTATTCTTCAAATAATAGTCTTTTGTTTAAAGAAAATCAGATTTAAACTTGTGTATTAGGTGATTAAAGTAAAAGCTCATTATTATGTTTTCTCTGTTACTTCACCTCTGATCTTTCAACTATGATCTCTGCTTTTGATCCATTTCCAAAGTATTAAAATATAACCTCTCTAAAGGACTAGCCTTTGTAATAGTACAGTCACCAACATGGTCCTTGGCTATTTCCAATTATTCAGGCCTTGTTCTTCAGTTTTGATTCTACCTAGCTTTTGGTGTGGGGGGGGTTACTTCATATTAGTGGTTATCCAACTTTCTCTTTCAGGGAATTCTATTAGCATCTAATTATTTTGAATATTAAAATATTAAAAACATTATTTGGCTATTTTTGCAATTATACTTGTAAAAAGAATTAAACAAAAATTTAAAAATCATTCTAGGCTAGAGAATGATAGGTAATTATTTCCAAAATACACTTGAGATTATTATATCAACAGTAACTAATACCCACTAATACCTCATACATATGTACCTATACATAAGCATATATAATGTGGTTTAAAATGTCTCTCTCTCTCTCTATATATATAAAATGTGGTTTAAAATGTCAAGTGTGTTAAAATCTCTGAGATGATTGTATTTTAAAGGATACTTTCACTCTGGGAACAAGAGTGAGCTTTCTTGTCACTGGAAAACAATACTTGACACCTACAATTTAAAGGAAATATTTATTTGGCTCACAGTTTCAGAGGATTCAGTCCATGGTTGTCACACTCCAAGGTAGAAACATGGTAGAAGGGCCTGGTGAGAAAAGGTACTCACTTCATGTCAGCCAGAGGGTGGAGGAGGGGAAAGAGAGTGGATGGGGAGGGGCTTGGGACAGGAATACAGCCATCCAGGTCATGCCTACAGTGGGCTATATCTTCCAACAGGGCCTCACCTCCTAACAGCACCTTCAGCTACGGAACTCATTAATGGGTGACTCCACTGATGAGCAAAATGTCCCCATGATGTTGTCACCTTCCACACACATGAAATTTTAGGGGGACCTTTTAGACCTAAGCCATAACAGCAACCAGGTCATTATTCTGAAAATTGATCAGTAAAGTTAATGAAAAAATGTTCAACATTACTAGTCATTGGAGAGATGCAAATGAACACTGAGATTCCACTTCACCCCAGAAAGAATGGCTGCTATCAAGAAATCAACCAGTAACAAATGCTGGTGGGGCTGCAGGGAAAAAGGAACCCTGCTCCACTGCTGGTGGGAGTGTAGACTGGTGCAACCACTGTGGAAATCAGTATGGAGATAACTCAAAGAACTAGGACTAGAGGTCCCATTTGACCCAGCTATTCCCCTGCTGGGTATCTTCCCAAAGAATTAAAAGAATCATACCACAGTGATATATGTGCACCCATGTTCATAGCGGCACAGTTTGTGATACCTAAAACTTGGGAACAGCCCAAATGCCCATCAACTGGAAATTGGATAAAGAAGATGTGGGTTTTTTTTTTAAATAAAATGGAGTACTACTCAGCCATAAAGAACGAGAAACTAGAGACATTGATAGCTAAATGGATGCATATTGAGGCCATACTCTTAAGTGAAATAAATAGGACACACATGTAAATATTGAATAGTTTCTCCAGTGTGAGAAACTGAAAGTGTAAACAAGGATCAAAAGGCATAAATATATATTGTGAAATAGGAAGAAAAGGTCCAAAGGGAAAAGGGAAGTGGGAGGGATTGAGGAAAGGAAAGAGGGAATGGAATTAATACGAGAAAATTAAAAAATGGAAACAAAGTCTTTGTAGATAGGGAGGGATGGAGGGGTTGAAGGGAGGGCAGGGGAATCGGGAAAAAATAAGAACCAAGATAGACTATGTAAAGGTACAAATTTCCAATGGTGAATGTCATATTGTATACCTAAAATGTACCAATAAAATTAATTTTAAAAATGGAAGAAAATCCATTTTTAAAAAATTTCAGATGCTTAAAAATATCTTCTGTTAATTTCCACTAAATACTGAATAACTTCCTTTTCCTCACCTTTGACATTCCAGATGCATCTTGCACCTGTTACTGTTGTAATATGCTGGGGTTCCAGGGTTTTACAAGATCAATTTGGAACATTTGGGGACTTGTTAAGTGATATTCTTGTCAGTGATAGAAAAAATTATAGTTCAATAAAAAATTATTCGTGCTATTTAATGAAATAATGAACCGGTTTTCATTAAAAACCATGAGAGGTATTAGTAGATGAAAAAGTAAGTCCAAATATTGGTGAGTCAAGATTTCACTGGTGCTTTCTGATCAGAACTCATGAGACATTTTGAAGCCTTCTTTATCTCTAGAAGCCTGGGGCCATCTTAGAGTATCTCAGGAACCCCCTAGCAATCTATAGAGGAATGCACTCTAACTTAAATTCTAGACTGTGAAACATTAAATTCATAGCTCCAAACTTCCATGGCTCCAGGTCATTGTTCTGTCCTTTTTGACTTTTGCAAATGAGCAAGATTGACACCTCCTCCTTCAAGATCAAACCCACATTACAATGAGTCCTGGTCTAGAACAGTGCTCTACCCTAGTCCACTCACCTGCCTGTATGTCCTCCCTAGTGTTCCACTGACTGGAACTTAAACAAACTTCTGCAGCAAAATTCTTCCAGGGCACATTTCTTTTTCTTATAAGAAAAATCGTGTTTCTATCCTACCTTTCTCTTGTGGTTGACTGCACATAAATTTGCTCACATTTGGCAGTTAAAAAAATTCACTTCTGCAAACATTCAGATATAGTTGAAACATCCTGTCTTTGAGGAGACTTCCTCCAACTTGTCTGATGGAGTTGCCTGTTCCATTCTCTTGTACAGTCACAGGACTGGTTTAGGACTTTATTTTGGTGTTCACTGTGTTTTCCAGTCACTTACATACTTAACAGTGTAGCTCTCCCTGGGTGGGAGCTTTCTAGGAACAGAGGCATGTCTTCATCTTTCTCTTTAACAGAGTTTCTGGCTCTTGGTAAATATTTGATAAGCTTTTGTTGAAAGAGTGAAAAAAATGAATGGATAAAAACTAAATGGTCTTTTGTACATTTCTTATCACTCTGCCAATTATTGCTTGTGTTTATGGCATTTTGTTATTGTTTTCATGGATGATGTATTGGTTTCCTGTTGGTGAGACAAAATACCTGATAGTCACAACTTAAAGGAGGAGAGGCTTACTTTGGCTTACAGTTTCAGTGGATTCAGTCTATAGTCAGTTGGCTCCAAGGCGGGAACATCATGGCGGAAGGATATGACAGTAAAGTTTCTCACCTCACTGTGGCAAAGAAGAAAATAGAAGGAGTGCCAGAGAGAAAGGGGCCAGGGACCAGATATAACACCCAGGTCATTCATCCATTACCCACCCTGGTACACCCAGAAGTGTGCTTTAGTAATTTCCTACATGGTTCTCAAGCCAATTCAGTTGACAATTCAGTTTAACTGTCATAAACAATATGCTTCTACATTTATGAAGTGGAAATTTGGTCTTCGATCTAAATAAGTAGATGTAATTATTAATTTCACCTTAAATTCAAGTGCAATAACTCATAGATTAGTCAAGCACTGTAGAAACTTTATTTTTGTGTTTGTCTATACTGGAAAATTCTGAACAAATTACTCCAAAAATCCAAAAAATATAGATTAGTCAAGAGAATGACCAGATCCTGTGATTTGTCTTGTCGGAGTTTGTCATCAACATAGGCATTTGATTTCTAACTTACTGGCAGCAGCTTCCTATTAGGAGACATTTTTTCATCAGAGAGAAAGAAGCAATCCTGTAAGTGATATAAATTTGGAAATGTTTCCTACAACTTGAGGCAAGTGGTAATGCTTGTACTTCACAATCTCCTCCGCAGCCATCTCTGCCTCTCTGCTGCTTGGCCATGCTTAACCCAGTGCCCTGCTCCTCTCTCTCCCACTGCAGAGACTCTTGTTTTTGTTCAGTGGATGGTTTCATCTCGGAAGTTGTCTCAGTTATGTGCATCAGTTTCTTCATCTTTAGAAAAAGACGATAAGATTTAGATACTTATGAAAAATGAACACATAATGCTCATGAAAATTGCTGAGGAGCTCAAAGAAACTAAATAAACATAAAAGATTGCTATTTTAAATTTATTAGTGGCATTACCTGTAGCACCAGATCTTTGGGTCTATGTCCTTTACGATAACAACTAAGTAATGCAATAATCCCACCTTGCTGTGACTGGGATGTGCCTAGGTCATGTGCTTGGAGGATTTTAGTATCAGCCATCTGAAGAGGGTATCTCTTTCTCTGGTGTCTAATGCCTGAGAGGCAGGTGCTCAGGCGGGGCTGGGAGGGAAAAAATGGTAGTGAGTGCACATGGAGATCCAGTAAGAAGCCACAAAAAGCATCCACACCCTAAGGCCCTGTGGTCAGAGTACCAAGGTAGTAATTAGAAAGTTTGCTTTTAAAGAAAATTAATGCAGAGAGTTAAAAGGATATTTATTTTGTAAACTGAACCTACAATCATAGCACTTTGGGAAGCTAAGGCAGGAGCATCATAAGTCTGAGTCCAGCCTGGCAGTTTAGTAACTTGGCAAGACCCTGTCTCAAAATAAAAAATAAAAAAAGGACTGACATAGCTTTTGGATTCAATCCCCAGTGCCAAAAAAGAAAGAAAGAGAAGAGAAAAGTTTAAACAATTAGGTTTTAGATGAGGAAAACTTTCTAAATTAACTGGAGTGTGGTTTTACTACCACACTCTCATTATCTCTGTTAATAGTATTCCAAGCCAGTTCATGTGAAAGAAGATATTACTGTAGGTCAGCTTTCAAGATGACTGGTATGCAAGGAAAACCAATGGCAAGATCTGCTATGCTAAAGGGTCTGCCTAGTAGATTCTTCACTTTTAGGGGAGAAAGAAAGATGTTAATGAAACCTATGGTGTCCATGTACATACAATCACTTCCGTTTAAAATATACTAATTGCAAATTATGGAAATGAATTGAATTTTATGTGACTCAAGTTGTCTTTTATGTCTTCCAAGTAATCTTAATTACATATTATGAAATTTGCAATATTTCTAATTTTAATTTGGCTTTTTTTCTGAGACAGGGACTTAATATGTACTTCAGGCTGGCCTTGAACTCTTTATATAGCCCAGGCTGGTCTCAAATGCACTGCAGTCCTTCTGCCTCAGCCTCTTGAGTGCTGGAATTATAGGCGTGCACCACCATGCCTGGCTTCTAATTTTGATTTCAAAACAAATATTTGGGAAAGGGTTAATTTTGTAGGTTACAGAATAAAGGAAAAGATATTAACTAAACCTCAGTGTCTAGACAGTTCCTGAACAGTGAAAAATAGCAAGATGATCTTGGTGATGAACAGTTTATCTTTAGAAGTATCCACCTCGCTAGTTCATAATGCTAGCATTGTTTTCCAATATGTTTAGTTAGCTTAACCATCTTAAAACATCAGTACTCTATAAAGAGTATTAGAAATATAGGGTTTAAAAGAATTAAAGTGGAGTAAAACAAAACAGAAGAAAGTCAAGGAGAATCACTTATATAAATTTCCTACTTTCTAGGTGAGATCTGGGAAAAGTTACTTTTTCCAGTGTCGTCATTCTTTCATTTTGCTGCCTCGTCATTCATTGCTTCATTAAATAATGTTGCTCCTAAACTCTAACTCTCAAATAATGAGTGGTCAGTCATAAACCATCAGTTTATTATTCATTTTTTATCCTTACATATTGTTTGATGCATAGGTACTCTAGAAAAGGTCATACATAAGTACACTATTTTTGTCACTAGTGTAATTTTATGCACAATGTACCCTTTTTTCACCCTGTTCTGTATGAGTATCATCCCACTTTTGAAATGGAAGCGTTCATTTTATATATCTTCCAGGCTGCACTGATTTGAGATGACAGCTCTACCTAAAATCAGTTCAAATTGAACCAGGGTAGTGGTGGTTCAGTCTCCAAGGAGGCAGACACATCTGCTTGAGCCCCTCCCAGCCTCCCTCCACCCCGCCATTCCTGGGATCTGGCCCTCTCCCCAGTTCCTCTCTGGTCTTTCCTCTTCGTACTCTTTCTCTTGATTACTACTGTAGCTATGCTCGCTTCCTGGCTGTATCCAAAACACTACAGGTCCATTCTGCATTAGTGCTGTTTCATTAGCTGTTTCTCCTGCCGGGGACCTGTTTCCCACAGACATCTCTCCCTCATGTTTTCAAACCAACACTCTAATGGACATCACCACCATTCACCCGAAGCCAGGTCTTTACAGAGGGCCCATTACACTTTCCTTCTCCCTTGAAGTTAGATGTGACCGCGCGCCATGCTACAGCCAAAAAAATAGGAGCAGAACTGACATTCTGCTTTGAAGAGGAGGCTCTGTGCAGTTTCCCACATTCCCTTCCCTATGCTGCTGCACGTGGACCTGCATCAGCCTGAGTCTCTGAGCAAGGAGGGCATGGCCAACCTACCACCAACTATAATGGACAGTTGCATGGGCCAGAAGCAAGTCTGTTGTTTTAGAACAACTTCTGAGATTTGGAGGTCATTTGTTACTGCAAAATCACTCCACTGGTCATTACACCCATTTATTGCTACTCAGTGCTGGAACCTGTCCCCCACCCTGCCCTGGGCACCCTTCTTTTTCCTTTACTTTCTCAGCACTTATCACCTTCTAACCAGACACTGCACAGTCTGTTCACTTTGTTTATTTTCCATTTTCTTTATCACCCCACCTGCTTCCCTGTACTAAAATGAAACTCCATGGTGAAGGCCGTTGCTTTGTTTAATTATGTGAACATAAGGATTTCAACAAATATTTATGGAAAGAATGGGTGAACAAATGAATATTAAGCACTGCTGTATACTGTTCTGGGTGCTGGGCATGCAGAGATGAATAGAACTCCTTCTCCACCCTCCCCAAGTCTCATGGCTGACACATAATTATTTCAGTAATGCATTGAAAGAACAGAGGGCCAGCCATGGCACTACTGGGAGAATTTAGTGGCCACTGTCCAAGATTAAGAAGGAGAAAAAGAGAATAGATCTGTGAAAGCTAAGAGTGCAGAGAGTGCCAAGAGTTCAACACGTGAAATTCTGCATGGAGATCAAGAACTTGGAAAGTGGGCACTGGATTTTATTTGTAGGGCAGTGAGACTTCAGGGAGGGGAGCTTTGTGAGCTTGGTTTTACTTACACAGATATAAATCCTGTGTCAAGGGATTTGTGTCCTCTGAGGTGGCTGAGAGTCAAAGAGTAATGTACTCAGGATCACACAGATAATTGATGGCGGATTGAACCCTCTGGTTGTTTTTTGTTTGTTTTTGTTTTTTTGCAGTAGTAGTACTGATCTCGAGGCCCTCCCTCAGAACTGCAGTCCTAGCCCTTCTTCTAGTTTTAATTTTGAGATAGGGTCTTGGAATTTCCCCAGGCTGGTCTGAAACTTTCAATCTTCCTTCCTCAGCCTCTCAGAGAGCTGGGATCACAGGCGTGCACCATTATACCTGGCTTCTCTGGGTTTCTTGTTCATACTTTGACTTAGCACTAAGTTTTTAGTTACCTGAAATGTTCTTTTAGACACTTGGAAGTTTCCAGTAAACCAACCCTAAATTGATTGGTAGTAGGACACATCCTTGTTTCCTTTTTTTTCCTCCCTTGCCCACACCAAACTCTGATCCCATTGACTCTTCTCCTCTAAACTATCTCTCCTTTGTCATGAGTCGCTCTTTCCACTTCCACCACCACAGCTCCATCCGGTTCTCCTCATCTCTTGCCCTTGTTTCTAGTATCTCCTAACTTGTCTTGATACTTCCAGTGCACCCCCACTGTACTCCATCTTCAACTCACCTTCAGGTCTCTTTAAAAATCAGATTGTGCCATTATCTTGCTTGAACATCACCAAGAGTTTCCCATACATTGAGAACGAAATCGGGGCTCTTTCTGTGTCCTACAAGACACCATGTACTCTGACTATCGTCCACATTTTGGACTGAGCCACACTCTGCTTTTTGCCTTGTCATTGTCTCAGATCCTGTCCTTCTTTCTGTCCCTCAGACACAGTGGCCTTTGCCCTTCTGTGTCATTTCCTGGACATTCTCTCCCCAGGCTTTCACCTGGCTGACTCTTCCTTCTCACCCAGCCCCCATCTTAGATAACATCTTCTAACCTAATAGAGGCCTCCTCCATTCAGTCTTTACTATCACAAAATATATAGCACTTCTTACCACTGTTGGAGATGATACTGCTTATTTATTTTCTTTCTTTCTTTCTTTTTTTTTTTTTGGTACCAGGGATCAAACTCAGGACCTTGCACTTGCTAGGCAGGCGGCGGAACCACTGAGCTAAATCCCCAGCCCATTGCTTATTTATTCTCGTACTGATGTCATCTGTCTTGCCCTTGACAACAAGGGCCATATTGATCTTATTCAAGTCAGAGTACCCAGAGACTAGTGTACGCTGCAATCACACAATGATGTTAGCTCTTGTAATTGCTTCTGGGTGACACTCTTCTCAGCCCTGTACGGATATTAATTTATTTAATCTTTACATCAGTTCTTTGAGCTGGGCACCGTGCAGATCTTCATGTATGGGTGAGGAAACAGACATTAAGTGGGAATGTTTTGGAGCAATTTCAGGACACATCAGAATCGCCCAGGGGGTCTTGTTGAAACAGAGGTCGTTGGTCCCTAACCTTCCATATTTCTCTTTTAATGATCTGGGGTGAGTCTCAAGAAGTTTCATTTCCAAAAGGTTTTCAAAGGATGCTGATGCTGCTGTTCCAAGGCCCACCCTTGGAAAACCAATACAGTAGAATTCACCAGACATTTTCCACATCGTGCACATTGAAGTTTACACTCCTGTGATGTTACTAGATCCATCTTGCAGATGAGGAAACAGGCTCAGAGAACTCAATTGGCTTTCCCATGACCACAGAGGCAGAAAGTGGAAATCAAGCCTGGACTTTAGTCTTTGGCTCTAAATCAAGTGTTCTTGGCATTGCTCTTGGAGGCCTCTATACAGCATTGAATTTTTCATAATGATGCGCCCGTAGATAAATTGTAAAGACTTCATGGATTTGGCAGATGAACAAAGGAACCTCCTGGGGACAAAGGGAATTTACATCTTCCACTCTCTTTTGACTTAATTAATTTGAGTGACCAAGATGCCTTCTAGACAAGCTGACTTCATTGTAATTTTCTTTAGTTTAATTTAGACATGCCATAAATAGGATCAAGCAATTTTTCTTCTGTGTTTAACATGATCTGAGGTGTAAAGTAGCACTGCAAGTGAGGTTTTTCTGGCTCTGATTGCTGTTAAAGGACCTTGCTCGCAAAAAAGAAAGAAGAAATTCAAGAGTACTTATTGAAAATTTACAGTATTTTACTATTTATCATTTAATCTTTCTTATAAATAAGACAGTGATTGTGAAAGGATTTTTAAAAAATCTTACACGAGGCAGTTTTTACTAAAATTTTTGAAGCAGTACTTGAATTTTTTTTTTAGATAGCAGCCTTACTGCACCCAGAGACTTAAAGGTAGGAAACTTGGATTTCCTGGGGTTCTCTCTATCATTAACATTCTGATGCCATATCCCTATGACAAAGACTAATACGAAGAGAAAACGGCACACCCTAGATCTATTTTAGTGACAAAGATAGGAGCGGGAAACGGTTGAAACCTACCTTGTTCTCATTACTTCAGGGCTAAAACTGCCATCAATTTTAATCACTCACCGTATCCGTAACGTGAGACTTTGCTGTTAACGTCTCCACAAACTCAGTTTCCCTTAATCCAGTCTGTACGTGAAGTATATATGGAAATATATTGATTGTGCTTACACTGATGGCATTTGCTTCACTTATAAAAGCATGCACTGCAAAAGAAGTGATGTTAGCACATAAGAGCAAGGTTTCTATAAGACAGCTATTTCTGTTTTATTGCCCATCATCTTATAGGCAAAATAGAAAACGTTCCAAGCACTTGCCTTGACCTATATTGCATAGCAGTCATCTGCACAGAATGTTTCTTTTGCCTTTGCATATTGTGCAGAAATGCCAGCGCACCTCCGCTTCCTTTGCCAGGGCCTCTTGCTCACTTTGGTTCAGTTTGACTTAACTCTTTTCTTTCTTTTGTTCCCTCTCCACCCCCTCCTGTCCTCCCTCTCTTCTCCTCTTTTTTCTCCAAATAATTATTGAGTCCACGATGTTCTAGACTTTGGTTTTTTTTTTTTTTGGTACCGGGGATCGAACTCAGGTCCTTGCGCTTGCAAGGCAGGCGACAGAACCACTGAGCTAAATCCCCAGCTACGATGTTCTAGATTTGACAAGTAAGACACTTCTAGTGATACAGTAGAAGAAAATATGAACCTATAAACCAGTTTTATGAGACATTACACAAAGGAGCAAGACAAGGGTGCATAGAAGGTGACAGAAGCACTTGGTGGGTACAGAGGAACTTTGGAACTGGTATTTTTACCATGGCTTCATGAAAAAGTTGTAGGTACCTACTGTTTCATAATAACCACCCCCAAATACAGTGGTTTAAAATAGCAACCTATTATTTGTCTTAATTATACCATCTGGGCTGGGCTCGGCTACCTTCTGCTTCATCTGCTGTCTGCTTATATTGGAGGTCCAGGGCTGCTTCTTCACCCCTATGTCTGGCTCCTCCTCTAATGGCTGGAACAGGTGACAGCTGGCGCTCTCTCTCTCTCTCTCTCTCTCTCTCTCTCTCTCTCTGTTGGACTGCTTTGCATGATGACTCAAGAGAGAGCATTGCAAGAGCATAATCCTCAATGTGCAAGTTCTTATCAAGGCTGTCCCAGTTGCCAAAGCAAGTCAGCCTGGGAGGTTTGAAAGCTGGAAGACACAGTTTAGAGTGGGCCACAGTGCAAACAAAGCACTCGAGGGACCTGACAGCCCTCAGCCGAGAAGCCAGATATGGAGGATGTTAGCCAGAGTGATTTGAAAGCTTGGGGATTTTTCACTAGGCCAGAAGTTACATGAAAGAGCTAGTTTTGCTTGCTTACAGAGCACCTTTGGTGCTTGAAATTATTGACTTTAAAAATAAGTATTTATTGATAATAGCTTGTAGCTTCAAGACTTTCTTGTGGTTCTCAGGTAGAGGGGAATCATCCTTAGAAAACCTAAATTAGTAATACAACTTGACAGAATTAAGTTTTACTTTGTTTATCCATCTTTCTATATGCTGTCCTGCTTTTGGAAACATCAACAAAATTGTACCAGTTCTTGGGTTTGATGATGAGTCAGTTTTCTTATGAGATGTATTTGATGTTAAGGCTGCATCAACACAAGCCCAGAAAATCAAAAGATTAGCACAGAGATACTTTCCTGGTATCCGCTGATACAGAGAAGTCAATCTTCAGAGGAAATCAGTAGTTTTCGAAGAATCCAGGCACACTAAATGAGAACTGTTGATTGAGGAACTACTTTCATAAATTCCCTGTGGAGGTGTCAGGGAGGCTTTTTTTGTGTTTTTGTTTTTTCCTGGTAATGGGGATTGAACTCAGGACCTTGTGATTGCAAGGCAGGAGCGGTGCCACTGAATTAAATTCCCAGCCCTGGCGGGGAGTTTTGAACTTTAAGATTTGTGAAAACAGTATCTTGTCTCACTGAGCGACCCAGGCAGGGCTCAGGCTGCCTAATTCGAAGTGACCCTCAGCCCAGACAACAGAGGGAAGGCATGCAGACCCCTCTCGCCATACAGACAGTGGTGGCAGCTAAGAATCCAATCCAAGTCACAATTACATGTGTGTCTGGACCTCTCCTGGGGTATCAGTGATTTTTCTCTTCTACTTTTAAATCATTTGGAGAGTATTTTTTTTTTTTTGGTACTAGGGATCGAACTTGGGTCCTTGAGCTTGCGAGGCAGGCGGCAGAACCACTGAGCTAAATCCCCAGCCCTGGAGAGTATTGCATGGAAACATCTATACATACTTGTTTCTCTGAAAGAATAGAATGGGAAGGAAATAAAATGAGGTTGTAATTTTATATGTATGGTACAACAGTTTTAATGAAGTATGTCGCTGGTTCTCTTTACTTTTCTTATTTTAATTCAGTCAGATATGTGTGTTAGGTCACAATATACTACACTGTGACCTAATAAAAAGAGGTTGCATTTATTAAACTCCTACTATGCCCTAAATATTTCATGACTATTTTATCATTTGATCCTTACCACAGCTTTGTAAGTTAGGTGCTATTATTACCCTTACTTTGTGGATTGACGAATGGAGACACAGAGAGATTATATAACCTGCCCAAAGTAACCCAGCAGGATTTAAACATATATTTCTGAGTTTAAGTCAGAGCTTTTTTTTGTTTTGTTTTGTTTTGTTTTGTTTTGGTACCGGGGATCGAACTTGGGTCCTTCCGCTTGCGAGGCAGGCGGTGGAACCACTGAGCTAAATCCCCAGCCCCCTAAGTCAGAGCTTTTAACTGCTATCTAGACATCAGACATTTCGTGATCTTTCTCTTACTGTGTTACAATTACTTTATTTTCTGCCCTTTAAAACCGTGAACCGTGAAACAAGGACAAGTTGACCAACAGAGAAAGGGTATTTGCAGTTATCTCATTATAAGGAACTATGTGTGTAATTAGGTAGCCATTAGTAATAATAAAAGCATAGCACTGTCTATGTGCCCATAATCTTGTATTTTGTGTTTTGTTTCACTTCGCGCTTATAAACAGCTCTGTGAGATAGGCACTCTTACTATCTTCTTTTTGCGGATAAGCAAATACAGGAAAAGAAGCATATCCAAGACCATCCATCAATTAAGGGGTATAGTCAGGCAGGCTAACCCCAGAATTCATGTTTTAGACTACCCATACTGCCTGTTTAATTGTAATTTAGTTTTCTTAAAAGCTCCATCTTTGTTACATAGTAATTTGGATAAAACCAAAATTAGTTTATCCTATGTAAGGACTAAGATGCATTTCCTTCCCACTCTCCCTAATTTCTATTAAAAGCTGGGCTGCTTCAGAGTGGGGTAATGAAGTTACCCATTGTATTAATTAATTTTTGCAGTTTCCCTTGTCCTTGTGAAGCCCTTTTCTGATTAGATGCCTGCTTATCTAATCAACTGCATACTTAGGACCAGTGTCCACAGGTTCTCACTCATTGTGGGCCACAGGAGAACATATGAACCTGACTTAAATGTTGTTCAAGTAAAACACACTTCTCATCCCACTTGAAAACAAAAGCAAAGTTAGAATATTCCACCTCCTTTATGATATAGAAATATAGATATCCCTTGATCTTTTCATATCATTCTGTACCAAAGAACAGTTGTAAGGAACTTACCTTATAAAACTGTTTAATGCTCACAAATGAATTTATTGATGTGGGATCAGCAGCTCCTTTTCAAAATGTCAGTGAAAACTATGGATTTGAGAAAGATGATAGCTTATTGACTTTTTTCCGGAAAATAGTACAGATCGAAATGATGGTCGAGAATGATTCTAGAAATGACACTGGGAGGTGCCTTTAGCGCCCCTGTAGTGACATTGTGGAAAGAGAACCTGCCCGGGGACAGTGTCTGGATGCTCCGTGTCGATGGTGAACATCCAGCACACCTCCCAGTGTCTGGAGCTCAGACTCAGAGAAGGAGTAAGCCGGGGGATGTCATTTCCTATGGGACGTGGCAGACACCACACCATTAAAAGAAACATTGGCTAGCGGAGCCTGAAGTAATACAGAAATTTCTGACTTCTCTCTTGGCCTCCTATGACAATTTACAGATGAATGAGTGTGACTACTGTCATATTGAGAATGCTCCTTAATGTTAAAATGCAAAGGAAATAAACTTTGCAGGTGAGTCACTTTAAAAAAGCAGTGAAGTTCATTCTTATGCTGTGTGATTGAATCATCTCCTTTCCATTTCTTGTGTTATTGAGAGTTGGAAAACTTTTGATTTTCAAACTACTTGCAATATTTTGATCATTGGTAAAATGATAATCCACATGTAAAAATTAATCTTAAAATTACTGTAAGATTCTTTAAATCCACAGGATCTGCAAATCTAGTGGAACATGACAGTATTACTTATACTATTTTTTTCTGGTTATAAAATTTCCTCTAGTCTTTAAATTAATTGAAGCTCCCAATGAGCTTTTAACATGAAAATAACATTCCTTGACTACTTCTTTGATTTTAGCATTTTAAATGATTTTTGTCTTAAAAGCATTTAAAATTATGTAATGTAGAATAACTGGTACTATACACATAGACACTAAATACAACATTCTAATAATTTTCAAGATGCAAAGGTATTATATATATTAAACTAGTAGATTTATTTCCTCATTGGAAGAGGAGTTATAATACACACAGCTTTAACATCATGACTGAGAATTCTTTGGGATTTTTGTTTTACATGAACTAATGAATAACTAAATATCTTTTAGCTACTGTCTTTCATTCAGTGAACACAGAGTTTAGGTAACATTCTATATAGAAATATGAATTCTAAAGCAGAAAGATATTTAGCTAGTTACCTGTATCCCCATAGTGATAGCAGGTATTAAACTGAGATGTAAGGAGATTTCTTACTTTCATATGGTCTTCGAATAACTTTAAACCAACTAAATTCTTTTCAAGGTTGAATTTCATGTGTTTCAATAACCCTGGGATCTTTTTGGAATCTTGTTATCACAGAATATATGATTTCTGAAATGTTTTTTATTTAAATCATAAATTAAAATGTACCCCTGCTATAGCATGGATATTGCGTGACTTTGGGTCTAACACGAGGCAATCTTCTCTCAGCTAACACCATTGTTAGAATAAGGCTCCCAAAAAAGACAAGACCTACAATTTATGTGAAATGTTGCCAAATGGTCTTACAGTAGAAGAAAACTTTTGCTACTTCATAGTGATTCCAAGAGGGTAGAACCCAATAGATGCTATCAACTCAAGTTTGGTGACCAGGAATGACTGGAAGATTAATGATTGACCTGAACTCTATCTGTGTTTAAAAAACAAAGTCAACATGGCTATTTGACAATTTGGTGAATAAAAGTCCAATTTTATTCTGAGTAAATGAGTCCATTCTTAAGCTAGTAAAGTGTATCAATTCAGTGTATATATGATCTTATTGTTTCTTTATTAGCAATATTCCATCAGTACTAGTTAATCCATTTTATTAAAAGACACAAAGGGTTGGAAGAAAGTTGTATGCAAATATATTTATTCACCCACTCATCTATTCTTTTCTACATTCATTCAACAAATATTTGTTGCCTTACGGTGAGTGTTAGGCCCTGCACTATAGGGTAAGTGAGTAAAACAATGCAAAAAACTCAATAAATACATATAATCTTTGCTGTCATGAGTCTTCAGACAAATGGAGGAGGCAGGTATTAATTATGTCTTAACCATAATGAAAGCACAATTACAAACAGATATGTTACCTGATAGGAATTGCTTGGTACTCAGTATAATAGAGCAACCGAGCTGTGTTTGTGGGTGAGGTGGAGGTATTGAGCAAGTCTCTGTTGGAGTTTGAGTAGGACAGAGAGTGGGGGAAGAAAAAGCACTTGGAAAAGTGCCAGCTGGAAGGAAGAGGATGAGAGGGAGAAAGTAAAGACAGGCCAGAATGGAAGTGGTTCAGGCAGCACAGCGATGAGGAGCACAAGATGAATCAAGGACCAGACGCTTGCGATGTCCAGGACATTTCTCGGCTATGGTCCCTGTGCTTGCTAATCTTGTCATCTTAACTGGATTAGGAGACTCTTTGAGAGGTCATGGGGACAAAATACCAATCCGTGGATCAATCCACTGATACTCATAGCTGAGTGTGCTATCAGGGGGTGAGCCCAGGTGAAGGTGGGGCACTGCGTGCCTTTGGAGGGCATATCTCTGGCTGGAGCTCTTCTGTGTTCTGTTTTGTGAGCAGCTTTGCTCCAACACACCCTTTCTGCCATGATGTTTGTGCCCCGGACCCCACTGACCGTGGCCTGACACTGAGCCACAGAATATTTCTCCTTCCTAAAATTGTGGGTGCCAGGTATTTTGTCCAACAGTGGAAAAGCTGACTAATACAATTTTTATCCTAAGAGAAAATGGAAATTTTGTAAATCTTTTGAGAAAGAGAGTGGAGTGAGGTCAATGGTGGCCACTCTAAGGATGTACCCATGGAACCTTATGTAGAAATGGAGCTTTGTTGGAAACAAGGTCTCTGTAGATGTAATCAGGTGGTGATCTTGAGATGAGGTTTTCCTGAATTATCCCAGTGGTCCCTAAATCCAATAAAATGTCCTTATTCAGAAGAAAAGTATAACAAAGGAGAGGTTCTTGGGAAAATGTAGGCAGGATTGAAGCATGCAGCCACTGCCAAGAAATGTGGAAGCTGGAAGGTCTTTGCTTAGAGCCTCTGGGTGAAGCACAGCCCTGTGGACACCTTCAATTCAGACTCTGGCCTCTAGAAATGTGAGAAAATAAATTTCTGCTATTTGAACCCATCAAGTTTGTTGTAATTGGTTGCAGCAGCCCCAAGAAACGAATACAGGGTAATGAAATCTGGCTCTGACTCCTAATCACAGTCTTATTTTGTCATGGGCATTCAGCGGCAGTGTGTGAAGACCTGACCCAAATCAGGTCAGAGAGGACTGAGGTGGACCAGGGAGTAGGTTTTCACTTTATTTGAAGCAAGTGCTTGGTTACTTTTTAAAGCCAGAAGATAGTAGGAGAAAGTATGAAGAACTACTTAGGAGGTAAAGTTGAGAGGACTTGGTATTAAAACTATTTATCTTGGTGATGAAAGAAAAGCAAATGCTAGTTCTAAAACTCACCTTTTCTTGTTTTTGGCAGAAAAGTCACACTTTATTCTTTCAAAGACTATTTGTTGACTCTCTAGTATGTGCCTGGCTCTGTCTTGGCTTCCAGTGACAGTGGTGAATAAACAGAACTCTTCTCTTTAAGAGAAAATGAGATAGCAAGAAAATGAGGGTAGATTGTAATTCATGAATGTGTCCATACATCCAAATGGAAAACCCCGGAAAATATTGGCTTGGGTTTTCATTATGCCACTCTTATGCTGGAAACAGCTGACCAGGAAGATGTCCTAGGACAAGGAGTCCACTCAATGTAATGGTTTTTTGAAAAGGCAACTTCCAATGTGGTCTACTTCCACTGGGACAGAAGGGAGTATCTACAGTTAGATGTTGTGGTAATGCTTTATATCTAAGCAAAACTGCAATAACTGTTTTCTTCTCTGAGATGATATGATAAATTAATTCCCTAAAGTCCCTTTTAGTTAAAAAAATTGTTTAAACCTCATGTTATAAAATCCATAGTCAAGATATGATCTTAGAAAGACTTAATTCAGTACAGTTTACAGATAGGCAACCATTTAAAAATATCTTAATTTAAAGAAGATGTGAATTTTCATTTTTTCCTTTGAAAGCTCTTAGATCATAATTACTGTTTCCCCTACCACTGTCATGCCATGATGTGGGGATTGATGTATCTCTAATCTTTCCTACAGATTTTATGTATTCTTTATGTGCACATGCGTACTGTAGCATTATGAGGTGGGACATGGGCTGTAGTAGGAGAATGTGAGGCAGAAATCCAAAAGAATGCAGAAAGGTGAAGATCTCCAATACTTTCAAATAGACCAATGATGTTCCATTCTGTCTTAGTTAAGTCGCTTTTCTTGTTACTGAGACAAAGTACCTGACGCCTGCAACTGAAAGGCGGTGGGGCTTACTCTGGCTTACGTTTTTAGCCCCAAGTCTGCTGGCTCCAAAGCAGGACTGCATGGCAGAGGGGCATTGAGGAGGAAAAGCTGCTCACTTCATGGCAGCTGGAAGGAAGCAGAGAGAATGAAAGGAGGAACCGGAAAGGGAGTTACACCCCTCCAGGCCAAGCCCCCACTGACCAGGCCTCCCCTTCTAACATCGCATTTAGCTATAAGATGCCCCAGTAATCCAATTACCTTCCAAAAGCTCCATCATGAGTCCATGAGGCTTTGGGGACATCCAGATATAAAACATAACACTTTCCAGTATCCTAAGGGAATGAAAACCACAACCTATGTTTTCCTTTTCTAAAGATGTTCCTTGGTGAAGTATTCTGTACTTAGCTAATGATGAAACGCTATCTTACCAGATTCCCTCATAGGACCATACGCAGTTGGTCCTCTGTACTCTCAAATTTTACATCTCAAGATTCAACCAAATGTGGACTAAAATATTTGAGGGAAGAAAAAACAAGAAGCAACTCAAGAGAGTTCTAAAATGCAAAACTTGTATTTCCCCTAAGCAGAACAGTGCTCTGAATCCATCCGAAGGAAGAGCCAGCTGTGACCCCTGCATTTCACAGAGCCTCAGCCCTCTTTCCAGCACTTGTCTGAGCATTGTCTGCCTCTCCTTCTTCCTGTGCTATGTAGTTAGGTCTGTAATTAGGGTGTCTGTGCTGAACATGTCCAAGCGTTTTTACCCAGCCATTATTCCATAGATGATACAGAATGACAATGAGGGACAGACATAGTATTTGCTTTGTATCAGGTATCGAAGAAATCTAAAGATTATTTAGAGTATATGGGAGGATGTGTGCGGATTCTATGCAAACACCAGGACATAGTGTAGAAGGAACTTAAACATCTATGGATTTTGGTATCAGTAGGGGTCCTGGGCCCAATAGAGAGTAAGTATGGAGGAGCCACTGTTTTTCAGTAAAGACACATTTACTTCAAACGATGTTTGAAAATTACCTAGATTCATATTTTCTCACATTTTATCTGGGAAGTGCACAGTGTTTATTTGTAGAATGGAAATGAATTTTAATATTGCACTTCTTACTGCTGTGGGGTGTAGAGTTGACTTCCTATCATTAAATGCATGAATGAAGTAGTGTATTTATTTGCACGAATGATATATCTGGATTTCAAAGCAAACATTTCAAAGGATCACCAAAATATGTATGTAAAGTTTGTATTTGCCCCCTAGCAATGTTCATAGAGAGGGTATGCACTACACAGACCTGGTTTTATAAGAAAAAAATTGGGCTGTTTGGAATTCTATTACTCAATTTTCATGGGCATAGATGTAAGCAGACTTATATATGCATATGTTGCAAGTTTATGACAGAATATTAAAATCTGACAATAACTAGGTAAGATCAAATTCTCCCCACAGGTGACTTAATATTGGTCAAAACAGTGCCTTGCTCTGTCTTTATAACACAGAGCCAAGACACATAGAGCCAAGTGTACTTTGGGAGATAGCTCACACACGTTTCATTTTATAATATGAGTGCTTTTCAGGAAATAACATGAAACCCAGCACATATTGGAAAAAGTGCTCGAAGTGATATGCCGCTGTACTTATCCATGAATGCAAACTTCTTAGTTAAGCACAACACGGTCCTATTTTTCTCACACATTTTGTCTGCAGTTTAGTTCTTACTTTTTATTTTATCATGACTTGATTCTAATCGTGATTTAAACATGAGAACCTGGCTTCACCTTCATATATGTGTATCTGATTCCCATGGAAGTTAATGCGGGCTATGAATACATACAGAGAGAAGAAAGCACCCACAGCTTCCACAACAAATTTAGAACAATTTAAAATGCCCTGGAGTAACAAAAAGCTAGTTTATGGGGTCAATAAGAGGGTAAATATATGTTTTAAAAATTATTTTTGTGAAAACTCTTGTGGCTTTGAGGCTCAAGGGAGGAATAGATGGTTTTGAACAGAAAAAAAAAAGACAAAGTAACAATTATGCCTAGGGTAAAAGTGTAAATTATGGTTTACCTTGGCAGAAATCATGAGCATGCTAACACCTTTTCTGAGTGCTATTTATATGTCCAAGAGCCATGTAACCATTGTTTATCTCTCAGCATGTCCTTGTGAGGTGTGCATTTCTGACCCATCAGCCTTATGTGACAGTGACCCAGAGACACATTTATCACTCACTTTCTAGGATCTAATATCTTAAGTGATCGACTAAACTACCATCACTATATCCTTGTGCGAATGAGGAAACAAGTTAATAGGGGTCAGGAACTTTCCTCAAATACTTGACTGGCAGCATATGGACTGGGTTTCACAAGGAATCCCTCGGTCGTGTTGTCTAGGACACAGGGGACATATTTGCTGCCATGTGCTGTGCCTGCCTCCCCACCCTTCCACTTTGCTCCCTTCTTTTCCACAGTCAACATTAGTACAAGATAATGGCAGGAAAATGCATACTTAGATTCTCAGTCTTGAATTCTCTATAAATGTCGGCCATCTAACCCTCTCTTTAATAGCCATCAGCAAATACTAATTAGATCAGTGAAACCAAATGCAAACCTTCACCTCTACTTCCTCTAGCAACACAACAAAAATAATCTCATGCTAACACCACACAAATCATATAACACTGTAGGCCACCTTGTGAAATGGCTTCACATAGCATACAAACCATAAACTACTACCAAGCTACTCACTAGTCCAGCGCTGGTAATTCAGGCCGCTCACTGGAAGATCTGGCAAGCATTTAAAAACTACAGATACTAGAGATACCCCCTTTTCTTCAAGAGTCAAAATTAATTGTTTTGGGGTGAGCATCAAGTATTAGTGTTTTTACAAACTCCTCGAATGAATCCACTATGCTACTTTCCCTTTTACAATATCTAATTCTTGTGAGTTTCCCCAAGAAAACAAACTCCTTTAGGCTTCCACTTTTGCATCCCTACAATGGAGGCAACACCTCCTAGCCTGTTTGTCTCTCACACACAATCAGGAAGATCAAATGAAAAGATGATTTTAAAACTTGTGAAAATGATGACATGTGGAACAAACATGACCCAGGACCATGACGGTCAGGTTAGCTCTCGTGTAATTAAAGGAGTAAAATTAGAAGGAAACTTCTCTGGAAAAGTTCTTTCTGCATTTCTGGTTTCCATGATTTTCCGTATTGTCCCTGATAAAATTCCAATCTGTTTTTACTTGAGTGCATAATGTGTACTTGTGTGCACATAATGTTTGGCAATTGATTTCTGTCCACTCTTTGGTTAAGAGTAGATGCTAGGACTAGATATGGTGATGTACATTTGTCATCCCAGCTATTTGGGTGGGAGGATCATGAGCTTAAGGCCAACCAGGACAACACAGTGAGACCTTGTCTCAAAACAAAATCTGTATTTTACTTTTCTATACTGGTCTACTTTATTGCTACTAGTTGCTTTAAATAATAAACACTTACCCTTTTTAAAAAAGGATCGGTGCAAAGTGGTGATGTGTGTACACGTAGTTTGTCCACGTAGATGTATGGGGAAAATCTTTTAATAGATTTAATAAATAGTGAGAAACAGTTATAAGAAGGTGATTTCCTGAGGCAGGTCACAGTGTATTCATTCTTTCAAAAATACTCTTTTGAGGACTAAATATGTGCCAGGCCCTCTGCCAAGATATAAAAATAGATGACATTGTCAACACCCTCAAAGAATTCATAGACAATGGACAATGATGGACCAGTAAACCAACACAGAATACAGGGCCATGAATGCTGAGATTGAAGATTTTTCAGCACTCTGAAGAGGTCTGTAGGACAAAGTAAAGGGCATGGGAGTGTGGTAAGGTTAGGCATAAGAGAAGATATAAAGTATGAATGAACTGAGTCTTGAGAGATGCATTGAAGTAGGTCAGGCAGAGGAAGCAGATGAGTCTTCCAGAGAGAGAGAGAGAGAGAGAGAGAGGGGAGAGACAGGGAGGGAGAGAGAGAGGGAGAGAGAGAGGAAGAGAGAGAGAGGGAGAGAGCTGCAGGAAGAGAAGTGAGAGAACGTGTGTCATTCATTAAAGTGTGTGAAGTTCACACAATGCATGTAAGCATACATTTTGGCAATTGGTGGAGGATGAAGGAGGAGAAGGGTAACCAGAGGCCAAATCTGAGTGGGTTTATAATTTATTCTGCAGGCCATAGGGATACATTTTATTTTATATGGGGCAGTTACAGATTGAATTGCTCTTTGGAAACTTCACTCCAGTCACCATGGAGGAAGGAGAGACAGACTAGAAGAGACCAGAGAGCTCGCTGCCAATGCATACTAGGCAGAGTGATGAACGACTAAAGTAAGGCTGTGGCAGAGGGGAGTAATTTGGTAGACTGAACCATTTGGGAGAATAGAAGCAATAAAATTTAGTGACAGATTAATAATAATCACATTGATTTTTGAAAACTACAACCAACATATGAGAAACAGGATGTTAAAATGGGACTGTGATAGGCCGAATAACAGTCCCCAAAGATGTCCACGCCCCAGTCCCTGGAACCTCCGAATATGCCACCCTTTGGGTGAAAGGGACTTTGTAGACATGTTCCATTGATAGCTTTGTGATGCAGAGATAATCCTGGCTTGTCTGAGTGGGCTGGATGCAACCAGAAGGGCCCAGATGGAGAGCAGAGGAAGGACCAGAGCCAGCGGTAGGTCTGTCATGGGGGGCACAAGGATGCGGTGACGGGAGGAGGGGATCGTGTGGGTGACCTCTCAGAGCTGAAAGGGGAAAGCAAAGATGGATTCTCCTCTCATGCTTCCAGGAGGAAATGATGCCTGCTGACACTGTCATTTTCTTCCAGCATTGGCCAGATGTCTTTCTCATTTCCATCCTACTCTTCTATCTCGTTGGCAGTTTCTAAAAAAGTTATCTTGAAATCTTGGTATGTCCAGTTGTAAGCATTTTTGAAATTCCTTCTGCAAGTCATGTGGTGCCTGGGACCCGGAAGTGCCCCTTCGCCAGCTCTGGACATTCTATTCTACTTGTTCTTTGTTTCTCCTCCCTCCTTTAAAAAAGTTCAGATTTGGTTCTACAAATATGAGACCCCCTGGAGAAACTTTCAATGTCCCTTAAATTCTCCCTGTATTTCTGTTCCACACTTTTGTGATCTATTCCCAACTTTTTTTAAATTGAATTTTTAATTTCAAATATCATATTGTAAATTTCAATAATTATATTTTCTTCCACAGCTGAATATTTTGTTTCTTACCTAGTTTTTTAAAAACCCTTTTCTTCTATTTACCAAATAATAATTTTTTGCTGCAGATTAGCATTCAGGAGTTTTATTAGGATGTTTCCCGGGCTCAACACCTAGGAACGAAGGGGAGGAAAGGGTATAGGAGCAGGTCAGGGAAGACTTGAACTGCAGTGCAACCTCAGTGGAAGCTGCAGCCAGTCTGGGAGGTTCTGAAGCTGGGTTGTGAAGTGTGTGCATGGTTAGCACCTTAACCAGGGACTCTAGTGATAGCACAGAGTATACACAGCAAGTCACACGAAATGCATTTATTCCTTCCAGCGAGACACTGCAGGAGCCGAGGATTCATGGTGAGCCAGTTGCCCAAGGCTTGAAAAGCTGCATATGTCCTGCTTGGATGGCATATGAGGGACCCTGAAAAGCAGCCCACCTTGGATTTTATATCTCAGGGTCTCATGGCTCACTGGGCTGAGGCATGTAAGGGCATCCTGATCCGTGGGAACTAGTAGAGAGCCTGACCTATTGTGACCAGCTCTACTCATCCCACTTCTGGATTTTCTGTCCCCAGCATATTCTATACCCAACCCCCAGAAGAGGGATCAAACTCTGGGCCTTGCCCATGCTAGGCAAGCATTCTACCATTGAGCTACATCCCCAGACTTTTTTGGGCAAGAAAGAGGGGACAACTGGGTAAATTCAAAGCCACTTAGAGAAATCTTCTGTGGACTCTGTCATTTTCCCCAAAAGGGCAGAAGTGGGTGGAGACTTGATACCCCCATGCCAATAAGGCATTGGATATGGGCCGCACTAGGAAGAGGCTTTCTTTAGCCAATGGGATTTTTTTTTAAAGGACTTTCTTCTGCCTTTTCTCCTAGCAATGGAGATTTATTTCTGAAGGAGGAATCTGTGTGGTTCATTTCAGCGTCTTATCACATCCCTGTTTTTGTTTTCTTAAGGTTTGGCTACTAAGCCTTCCTTACTCATTTTTTCCCTCGAATTGTTTGGTGAACTTAGGTTTTTATTTATGTGCAGCCATGATGATCTCGGCAGTTAATGTAGCTGACTCTCTCTTATCCCCAAATAAGTACCTTCCCTGGATGGGAAGACCTCCCTAACTTTACGATGCTCAGGCAGAGAACTTCCTGGCATTCCTAAATGCCAGAACAAGGACAGCCTTGCTTGGTCCAGGGTGCAGCTGCCTCTGCTGGTTATCTCAGATGATTTCAAAAGTTCACTTAATTGTCTGCTTTTAAGCTGGGCAGAGGTACATGCTAACACCATGTAATGTAGAGATCTGTTTTGGGGTGGCGGGAGTGAGTTTCTCTACAGAGAGCTTTCCATATTCCAATGTCACCCAAACCACTGTACCATAAAGACCACGTGGGACCCTTATAAAAATTCCAGATTCCTGGCTCATATTGTCAGATCCATTGAATCAGAGTCCTAAGGGAGGGTCCTGGGGCTCTCCATGCTTGACAAAGACAATCCTATGACCAGCCGAGTTGGGAACACTCCTTGTATGCCGTCCTGCCCTCAGTGCTCTAGCCACCCCCATCTCTCTCTACCTGTTCCCCTGAGTCTCTCTGTGGCTCCACAGACAGGAGCCGTGCTTCTCTCAGTTAGAGCTTGCCTATGTTTGTTTGAGATGAAGCCCCCCAACTTTGCAAGCCTGTCAATATGTAACTTCCACATGCTTACAGAAAATCATCTGATTCTCTGCTCTTCTTATTCTTATGAATTTATGCCCTTTTGTACTCATTTGATGCATTTTCAAAAGTTTTTAGTAAAGAGGGAAAATAGATATGTGCACTTAAAAACTCCATCAAATCAAAACTCAATAATCGGACTTTGGAAAAGTCTCCTGAGTTAAGCTATTGCTAAAGTGCAATGTGACAGATGGAATGTAGGGATAGGGAGATAGGGAAGCCTTGGATAACCCTCAACTATGTGACTATAAATTGTGCAATTTTTTGTGTTTCACTGAAAAGAAGAACAGAAAGAGAAGAAATCATTTTTTCCTGGGGAAAAATGAATTTCAGATTTCATATGTTCAGTTTGATATGAACAACCTAGGAAAGGGGTCTGTTCTGGAAGTGTCCTATTGTGAGCCACTTGGACATCCATCCATCCATCCATCCACCCAGCCATCCTTTCATCCTTCCATCCATCCATCCATCCATCCTTCTATCCATCCATCCTTCTATCCATCCATCCATCCATCCATCCTTCCATCCACTCATCCATCCATCCACCCATCCATCCATCCTTCCATCCACCCATCCATCCATCCAACCATCCATCCATCCATCCATCCATCCTTCCATCCACTCATCCATCCATCCACCCATCCATCCATCCTTCCATCCACCCATCCATCCATCCAACCATCCATCCATCCATCCATCCATTTACTCACATGAAGCACCTTTTAGTACACAGGACATGGAAATGGGAATATTTGGGGGGGTAGAAACAATCAAGCAAGCATGATTAGACGTGGTAAGTGCAATGATGGAGATACTCAGAGTGCTATGGAAACTCATAGGAAAAGCACCAAACATAGACTTGGTTGATCAAGGCAAGAGCTGGCATTTAGGCTGAGACTTACAGGATGAATCAGACAAGCCTGGCCAAGAAGCTAAAAGAAGAAAATTGTTTTAGCAAAATAATGAGTTAGTATGAAAGCTAAGAGCCCAAAGAGAATTTTTTTATGTGAATGGTTTTTATGTGAATGGATTTTTCTATGTGAATGGTCTGTGGTAGGAAAGAAGGAAGAGTAGTCTGGAAAGGCAAATCAAGGAGAAGTAATGTAGGGTCTTGTACAATGGGAAGCCACTGGAAAGCTTTAAATAATCATCCTAAAAGTGGATTTGAAACCTGGGAGTGGGATAATATCATCAGGAGTTTGGTCTGCAACAGAATCTCCCAAGAAGCCTGTTTAAAATGCTACTGTGTGTAGTACCGTGCTAACCTCTTTTGTGTAAATTACCTCTTAAACCTCACAATCTCAGAAACTGGGTGGTATTTGTATTCTCAAGGTTGTATAGCTATTAAATGCCAAAACTTCTGGCACGTTTTACTGTGAACACTTTTTCATTTGTTTGTTGACCCTTTTTGTCTTTTCTGTATGACTTATGAGAAAAGACAAGAGCCTTCCCCCCTGTTTTTATGCTCAAATGATCTCCCTCACCCTTTTCCATAACCTTTCTTGATTATAATTGTTCATATCAATCAAGGTGCTGACCAACTCATTATAAAATTAAACACAATCTAAAGCTTTGAAAAGTGCCCATGAAGAGAAGACTTCAAAAGTACTAAAAAATTTAACAAGTTTGGCAAAAATCCTGCAATTGAAAATCATGCAATTCTGTCATAGTTCTTCAAATATAGTGTTTCATTGGATTTATTTTATGCTACATTGTGTTAAATTGAAATATTCTATGATGAAATGTCCCCATCCATGTATACCATGTAAATGACAGCAAATCCTTGTGCAAGAGTTTGGAAGATGTTAGGGAAAATCTCCTAGTAAGTAGTTCAATTGTTTCTATCAGACTTAGAGGAAATCATGAGTTGAGGTATCAAGTTGTAATAACTGTTTCTTTGGTACATGTGTGTACCCAGGAGCTTTGTAACAAGACATCTTAAATAACAAAGTTTTTAAATTTTAATATTTTAAACTGAAAAACTTTAATCCAGTTGATAAAATTTAAAAATAATTTATGAAAAAATGTCAAAATTGGGACTTGAACCCAAGGCTGCAAAGTTTCTACCCTTTCTCCTGTTCTGTGTTGCCTCAGATTTGACCGTGGTGTAAAACACACCTTGGATATCACAGAGAACATTCAACAAGGCCTTTGCGAATCTCAGATTCCTAATATCACCACAGGAAATCATCTGTTCTCTTCCATACCCACACCTTTTAACTCAAGAAACAGAAATGGCCCTTAGAATTGGAATTTCGACAAGCATTAAAGATGTGACTTTGTTGCTGATGGTCCTTCATTCTGCTCAAAACAACTTGGGAATAGAGAAGAGGTTGAGGATGGAGCTATAGGGCAGAAAAATCTGTGAAAATGAGAAAAGAAATGACTGGAGAAACAGGAGGAGAAACAAAAGAGCATTACTATGAAATAGGAGAGAACCTGAAAAAAGAATAATACTATGTCCTGATCTGGGCAAGGCACGTTAGATAAGGGCTAGAAAATACTCACTGACAATGGCAAACAGTTCCTCCAGGCCCATGGTCATACTCGGGAAGATCCTCTTATCTGGCTGGTGCCTCCTGGAGCGAAGCCTAGAGAGATTTCCATTTCTTCGCAGCTCTTCCTTTTTCACAGACGTGGTTAACAAATAGACTTTGGAAGGTTGTTTCTCTATAGTTTGCTTCACAGGCTTTGGATTTACATCACAGGATGGTCATAAAAGGCAGACTCAAGTCTATAGTACAAAGTCAGGTTTGACCATTTATGAAAAGAACATCTAATGTGTTTCAATAGAATGTCGCTTTAGCAGCAGTTGCCTTTACATGGAGGATACTGCCACTCATGATAATTGAAGGGAAGACAAACTACAATTTAAGAAAAACTTTGTGCCTATTTTTAAATATAGGCAAATGGAATTCTAGCAATTCTTGTGTAGGTTAGAGGTGTATACGATACAGAATTGTTTTAGAATAGTTAATGCTTTCCAAGTCAAAACAAATACACCCTGCTTTCAAGTTATGCTGGGTTCTTAGATATCAACAGTAAATGATATCTCTTCTTTTGAACATGGAATAATGTATATACCTGATTACTGCTGGTTTTTACTGGAGTTGAGATTCCCATCACAGACTTGTTTAATAGAAAATGCTAAAATTTTCACATTATTTATTCTCAATTATAGACCTCTGTATTCTAACCTTCAGCAGCTGCAATTTCTTCCTGCAACATAAAGCATTTCTTCTAAACTGAACTCTAAACCTAGTGCACTTTTCTTCAAATGCCCCTTTATTTTTACATTAAATAACGTGCCACCTTAAATTAAAAGCCAAAATTCACGGTCCTGGAGATCATTTAGGAATTTTTTGGTGATAAAAATAAAGAGCAATTATTGAGCACCTACTTTGTATAGAATTGTGTTAAATTCTTTGTTTTTTTATTTTGTTTGTTTTTGATACCGGGGATCAAACCTGGGTCCTTGTGCTTGCAAAGCAGGCAGCGGAACCACTGAGCTAAATCCCTGGCCCAAATTTTTTATATATGTATTATCTTCTTTCAGCCACATGATTTTGGATAGTGAGGTGCTACTTACATTCCCAATATCATATAGGTAGTTAAGAGCCAAGATTGAGACTTCAGCTCAGTCTGGCTGTAAAGTCCTTGCCCTGCCTCTTACCTACTCTAGGGTGTTTCCCGGTGTAAACATTGTGTATAAATTTCACCAAAGATATAGAAGAGGGGTTTGAGAATTTTAAGACTCAGTGTCGCACCACGGGGGACCATTTGCCTTCCAAACAGCAAATGGATTCCCGAGAGCTTGCTGACTCTCCTGCAGGCCAGTCTAAATTCCAATCTATATCTGACAACGTTGTAGATTACACATTATAAACCACTGAGTTCATTAGCTGTCATGTTTAATTCATTCAACAAATGTTGAGCATCTGATGAATGAGACAAGACCCTTGTCTTCGTGGAGCCTATAATGCAGGGGGTGGGGAAGAGAAAGATAAATCTATGTATATCAAGTTTAGTGGGTTTCTTTGTGGTTTTCATGTACATGTAAATATGGTTGAGGTTATAGAAGCCACTCAAATAAATAAGGTGTCTTTTAGGGTATGAGAAGAGGTTAACATACGAGGTTGCTAAGGACTAAGGGCCTTCTGTTTGGAAAGATTTGAGAGCTACCGTCCTACGCAGGAAGAAGAACCAGGGGGACTGTTACTTGGAAGGGAGGCAGAAGTCTCGTCAAAGTGATTTATGCTTTAAAATTTGAGATAAAAATATTAAGAAAATAACACCTGGACTAAGTTTCTTTGGCTTACATGTTCTTGTCAGATAAGAGAGTTCTCTGACAGTCATTGGACATTTCTATACAGCAGCTTGAGGAATTTTTCAAACGTCCAGAGGGGAAGGAGGGGTTTGTTCTGTAATGTTCCTTCCATCTTCACTTCCTACCTTTGGCAATAACCATTCAAGCCTCCTGGATGCCCTCTAATACTTCTGGAATGTTCTTTTTTTTAAAACATGAACTGCAGATGAATAAGCATGGAAACATACTTTCGTGAACTGTTCCTAGAAAACTGGCAAAAAGATAATTTTCTATTCCACTGCTTTTATTAATTATGGTGTAGAGCTTATTTTTTGCCTCTAACTTTAAATTACTCTGTGTTCTAGATATGGGGTAGGGACTTTTAACTGATTTCTTAGAGAATTTTTAGGAGATGCTAACTATTTTTAATAATGTACTAGAAAACCTGAATGAAAGGCCCATTAGTTATTTTTATTGTTTTATTTCTATGTGTGGTATTGTGTTTAGTTTTTTACATAAATTATCTCCTTTAAGCCTGAAAACACAAACAGATTAACTATTGTTTTAAAAGTTACTATCAGATATCTTAAAATAAGTGCTACCATGATATTCAGTTTGTTAAAAAATTGAATATCTCTAGGTTATTTCCAAGTTAATCTGTTTGAGTTATTTAGCACTTATATTTGTTCAAGTCATAAATGGAATTATTTTTAAAAGAAGAAAATTCAATTAGTGGACACAATAAAGAATCCAGTGAAAAATAAACATTCTGAAGTTCAAAAAATTTTTTAGGAATATGTGCAATAATTCAAATCACCTATATTTACAACAGAAATATTCACCTATGCCCTCATTCACTTGAACTGTGGAAAAACAATTAGTTTGTCTGTATAATACAATTTAGAAATCATTTGAAGGAAATAATACTATCATCCTTATTAGAAGAATAAAAATAACTTTTCTCATTAGATTTTTATCTTAACAGCTTAAAAACAATATGACTCTGGAACTTGATTTTGAATTTAAATTCTCTCTCACTTACTAGATATATGGTCTTGAATAAATCTCTTAACTTAGCAGAGCTCCTGCTTTGTTATTTATAAAATAAGGGTAAGCATAAAAATTATCTTACAAACTGGTCAGGAAGATCAGATGAGATAATGTACACAGTGTAGGTAATACTCCTATAAAGTAGGAAACCCTATAAAACTATGTACACAAACACATTAAACTTTTGTTTAAATTGCTTAACTGGATTTGAAGGGAAGAATCTAGTGAGTTGGTGAATATAGCAGAAATATTTTCCTTTGGAAGATAAACTCCTTTAGAAGACTTTGCAACCGACTGATATGAGAGGGAGGCATATATGACACTGAAAATGCTCCTGTACTGGAGTTGGAACTGAATGGAGCCCATGCAGTGGTCCCAGGCATTTTTCTGGCACACTGACAAATCCAAGAGAAGAGATACTTGCTACCCCGAGGAGCTTATGATCCAGATGAAGGAATGCACAACACGTGAGACAATGGGAAATCCATTTATGGACCAACATGCCAGAAAGAGGAAATTGATGAACTAACTGGTCACTGGAAAGAGAGAGAGTTGACGGGCTCCGGCGTTTTAAAATTCTGAGTGTTTTCTGCATAGGGATGGTCCATTGTGTCTAAATGGCTGTCACAAGTGTGATTTGATGCTTTCTCATCTCACAAGTCATCTTTCCTCTACTCCAGTCCTATTACTCTTGGCCTATAAATTGGACAAATTGTACTTTTGCAGGGTAACTTATAGTTTATCTTATATATTTTCATATTTATAGCAAGAGATTATGTTTACTCTCTATTACAGAGTAAAGAGGGAAATCCACTCTGTCAAATCTTACTAGATCGTTGATTATGTCTAGACGAGTTATTAGAGTAGTTGGATTGAAGTAGAAATTGCTCTTTTGTTTTGGAACTGAAAAGTTCCATTGCATTGTGTTAAATAACTGATGGGATTGTTTGTAATCATACTTTAAAACTTTTAGTTTCTATCCAGAGCACCACAAATGCAGGGCTTCATTTGTTCCAGTAAGCTTTTCCTAGTGGAACCTACTACATCAGTCGGGCTAGAATAAGACAATCCCTAAACTTTTGGTCTTTAGTCCCTCTAAAAATAATTTCAGACTCCTAAAGAAATTTTGTTGATGTGAGGAACAACAATTGGGGTTTTTATATCAGAAATTTAAAACACTATTTGTTAATTAAAAGCTAACAACAATAGTAACCCATTGTGTGTTAAAGTAACACACTTTGATATAAAATGACTAAACTTTCCAAAACCAACCAACCAAACAAACAAAAAGTGTAATGAAGACAGTACTTTCATTATATATTTCTGAAAACTTTTTAACGTACTTGTTTAGTTCAGGCTTGTTTAGTTCAAACTGGTGGCTTAAACACCAAACATTTACCAATCACAGTTCTGGAGGGTGGAAGTTTAAGATCAGTTCTCCAGCTCGGTTGGGTTCTTGGTTAAGGCTTTCTTCCTAGTTTACAGATGGCTGCTTTCTTGCTGTATCCTCATGCGGATGCGAGAAGGACTCTGGACTCTCTTCCTATAAGGCCTCTGATCCCATCATGTGGCTCCATCTTTATCACCTAAGTTAAAACTAATTACCTCTCAACAAGTTAATTATGTTCAGCTCATTTTTGAAAATGGCATTGAGTTTGAGACATCTTCTCGATAAATGTAGCTAGTCAAATGATATCATTTTATAGGTTTCAACATCAGAAGTGCATGTTGTCAAATGTTTAAATTTCCATGACTTGGACCAGGGATTTAGCTCAGTGGCACCGCCACCTGCCTGCAGGTGCAAGGTCCTGAGTTTGATCTCTGGTACCAAAAAAAACCCCCACATTTCCATGACTCAAAGAAAAAAATAAGATAGTTTTAAGGTAACTGTAGATCTAAAGCTTCAAATACCAAAACACCGAGGATTAGGGTTTCAGCATATGGATTTGGACTGTCCATACCCCTGCTGGATTCTAAGCTTCTCCATTGTCTGTTGCTATATCACATACTTTGGAAAACTCCACTTAGCATCTATGAAGGAATGAGAGCAAAAAGGGAATTGACTTCTTAATATTGTTAGGAAAATAATTTTGACCACATAGATCCCTTGATAGGAACATCAGAAGTCCCGAAAACACATTTGGAGAACCATTGGACTAAGTATACCATGATAATATACAATCCTCAAATAGTAGTGACTTAAGCGAAAGATCCCCATGCCCATTCAGTCTCCATTGTGGATTGTTTGCTCCTTGTTATTGTAGTCCTCACTCTTGGATCCAGTTTGGTGGATCAAAATTTCTGTGGAACATTACTGATAACTGTAGCAAATGGACCAAAAAAGCATGGCAGACAATGGACTGGTTCTTAAAGCTTCCCACACCTCACCCAGCAACACATCTATGACTTTATTTACATCTCATCAGCCACAGCAGCCATGTATACTAGACTGACTTCATGAACACAGTAGGTCTGATCCTCCTGTGAAGAAATATGTAGGCTATTAGTTAATAGTAATACTGTCTACCATCCTCATTACTATTTGTATGCACATCCAACTCTGTTGTGTCAAGTCATTGGATGCCATAGACTTCTATCCTAGTTGGAATTTATTAAGGTTATCTGTGTCATTGCCACCAAACCTGTGCCTTTTCTAGATTTCAACAATTTAACAAGTGGCTCATGCATGTTCAGTATGTAATAAATATTCATTGAAAAGAGACAAAGATGGAACACTTGATAAAATATAATTTAGATTCAAGCATGATACTTATGTCCCTCAAATTCCAAGAATGGTATGTCCAAATACTGGATAGGATAAATTTGGATCTTGGAAGAGTCTTATTAATATTCTAACTCAACCTCATTATTTAACATACTAATCAACTGAAGTGTGAAGAAGTTAAAGAATACTACTCTTACCCCAGAAATGAAAATAGACTTGGGTTCAACTTATGTTTTGCAAATGGTATTGAATTTGGACATCTATGTTAGTCTAGATAAATAATCAAATGATGTCGTATTGTAGATTCTACATTAGAAATGCACATTATCCAATATCCAAAATTTCTATGACCCAAAAGAAAAGTTAAGATCGAAGTAATTGTAGACACAAAGCTCTTAATTATTGTTTCCTTTGAAGTGCAACTGACGTAAGAATTTTTTGCTGAATGTCTAGTCCTCCAACAAGTTTGCACTCATTTTGAATCCTACTGTATTGACTGTTTTTACTGTAGAAGCCATTTTCTAGAAGCCAATTATGCTCGTGGAAATATCTTGCTGATGATAAGATTATATAATATAAATCGCTAAGATGTACACGATTGCTCCCACTTCTAAAAAATCCAATTAAACATTTTTAAATTTTTATTAATTCTGAAATCAGAAGTCCTGAATTTAGAGTGGTTGACTGAAAGCAGAAAAAATATACAACACTGCATTTTCTCCACAGTAGAGTAAAAATTAGTCAATGGAAAAAATGAAAGCTTGCATTTATAAGACACTTTCTTCCTAGGAACAATATTTTATCCTAATTAAACTTTGCAATAACCCAGTAGGGGTAGGTAATGGACAAATATTCTCTTTTCATAGATGAAAAAATCAAGGCACAAACAGATTAAAGGAGAAGCCGGGGGTCACACAATGAGTCATACACAGAGGGAGGAAGATGTAATGATGCTTTTTCTCTTTCCAAGATGGTGCCCCAAACATAAAGCCACTGTCAACATGATCATACATTTGTATAAATAATAAAGATGAGAGAAACATCTTGGTCAAAATACAAAGAAGGAAACCTAAATTTTATATATGGCAATTATCTTGGTAGGAAACAGGAAATAATTACTTCTACTTTCAGAAACATGCGCCCCAATATTTTATTTTTTCCCATTCCCTTTGTATTAAAAAATATCTATTGTCCAACTTCAAATAAATGCAAATATAACTGTAATACGAAGTAGCATTTGTGCCACTGGTACCATTAAAAACTCTCATGTGTGAATGGGTGTTTAATTAGGCTATATTAGATTAATCCCATGTCTCCATTGGTTGTAACAAATGAAAAGATCGTGTGCACTGTCATGAGGATAGACATTTAAAGCTCAATGTAACTTTCATATTTTTCTGTGTGATGGGTCGGCTAGGACTTCTTTTAATTTAATGAAAATTTGGTTTGTAAATCAGAAAACCATTTTAATTGCAAGAAATGCAAACCAGAAATTTATTTTAAGGATTGACATTACCTTTGTTTTTGTTTTTTTGATATTACCTTTGTTGTTTGATACATTAAGACAAGGCCCATAAGGGACAGTTAAAAACAGTGAACTTCATATAAAATAGATAAAAGCATGCTCTTTGGGCCTACATAGTAATCCAGACAGAGGTTTGGATGAATAACCTAATACTTCTCATACGATAATATTGCCCAGGTAGCAGTGGGATATTTGTTATAAAAGGTCTTAAATGTCATTTCTGAATGACACCTTTAAATTAACTGTATATAGATTATAGTTATGATATAAGAAAAGACTTCCAGTTTAAACAGTGTTGGGAAGTTAAATGTAAATTTCAGTAGTGAAACCTAAATTTTTTAAAATCGGAAAGATATTCCAGCTGATGTGTGAGTTTTGCTTTGTCACTGTACTGTGTTCTGCTCAGTAGAACAAAGACTGGATGCATAATGAGCCAATGTAAATGAACTCAAATCAGCAAAAGCATAGTGGGGGAGGGGAAGGTGTAAAATATGACAGTCGGTATAATGACCAGGGAGAAGAGAATTTAAATGTTTAATGCATACACGTTCAGACTCGTTTTTCTGTCATCCTTTTGAATGGGTAGACTGAGGTGCTTGAGAGTCCAGCAGGAAAACATTTTCCTCTGGACCATAAGAATTATTAATATTATTTAATAGTACAGATATGATCTGTACTTAGAATCATTTTCTTTTTCTACCACTTCCTACTCCCCTCTTGTCACTGGGGTAGGAGGGAGGTAAGAAAGGTGGCCACTATAATTAGAGATAATTAGACAATGCTGTGTAAGTCTTGATTTGGAGCTTTCTGTCTTACCTTTCTGTACTGCATGGCAGCTTCTCATCTCCCAGCCATGATGGAAGCTCAAAACACAATGGAAACACAGCAACAATATGAATTGCAAATGGATGTATATCTTTCTGCACAACCTATCTTATTGACTCTTAATAAAACGAATATCTTCTAAAAAATACCTTGAGCTGTAAATTGCTTCACTATTGATGATGGGCTTTGGAAAAATACTACAAATGCCTTACAATCAACTAGACAGAGTTGTGTCAAACAGAATTGCTTAGCTCTTGTCTGCAGATCACTCCCCTCCCTCTCCAATAAAGGAATGAATCCTGCTTAATAATTTGTGCTGCTTAGCATGTGTTATTACTATACATGTGAAAATCTGAGTATTTTATATATTTCACACTTTAGGACTATAACAAGTCTTTATCACAATGTTCTCATATTTAACATTTTCCTACCTAGAATGGGAATTTTCAAGGATATTGGTATAAGGATCATGTAATACACGGGCCCCTCCATTCTATTTTCTCCCATGTATAGCTCCAAAATATTGCTGTCCTGAAAGATATTCATAAACTCATTTCACTGTGTAGCCAGTTTAACATGTAATAATTAAACTGGAGCTATAAACAGTAAAGCGTACACATGGACTCCTCTGATTTCAATGTTAGGTTTAACTAGTCAATATTAATCTCTGAAAATAAATGCACTGAGAATTTGAAGGTGGAATTCTTTCAGGATGGGGTGGGTAGGCAGGAAATTGAAAATTATTGTACAGTGAATTAAATTTCTAGTTTTGGAGTTAGTTAAATTATTCAAAAGTATTTGTATACTTTGGAAACAGGAAAAAAAAGGTTTCCTTGGCACTGATAATGCATACTGAAGGGCTTGTGCTAAACTTGCTCCAAGTATGGGACAGTGTAGGTACTGGGGCTGGAGGGACACTTGCTCTGTAAACACTTAAGCTTCTGCAGACAAGTAGCTAAAGAAGAAATAAAGGGCTAGCCTTTTACCTTTGAACCCTTTTGTGAATTATCTTAATGTCATCAAATGTGAATATAGTGAACTTAATCAGTAAATTTTGGTGAGACTTACGAACTTTTTCATTCCAAATGCATTTACATATACACAAGCACATATATGTACATAAATTTATTTTATTACATTCATTTTATACAAACTGAACCTTAAGCAGTCAAAGAACTAAAAAAAAAAGCCAATCAAAATACTCTTCATATATCCTTAAGTCTATAAACCTCTTTAAATTGTCTCTTTTAAAAAACAGCTGAATTATGGAAATGCAGGCTGCATTACAGAATATTTGCCAGTTATATCTTGATTCTTATTTGAAATTCCTGCAAGAATATAAGCATGACAGTAATATAAACCATAGAAACAGGCAAGAAAAAGTAGAACACAGGGACTTGTAAATAAATCCATGAATATCAAGAAGCACAGATGCTAAGATTATGCATTTTTACCAGTACAGTTCTGGGCTTGTAAACTATAAGGCCAGACATTTGTAAGATGCAGTGTAGCAGGCCATGCTGAGGGAGGGAGACTCTGAGAGAGCTAGGGAGGAGGGAAGAAAGGAGGGAAAGGAGAGAGAGAGAGAGAGAGAGAGAGGAGAGACTGAGGAGAAGGGGGGCACATAGCCAGACACAATAATGCATAATAATGCTAACATTCCTGCATGTCTAATGGCTTAAATATGCTGTGTGCCTCTGTCCAGCCTGACACCACAGATGATGTCAAAGAACCATTTAATATTTTATCAACAGTCCTTCTTTGAACCAAAAACATTTTTTTTCCTATAAAAAAGATACAGAGGTTTCCAAGCATGAGAAAAAAGAAATCCCTTGGATGGCAAAATTTTAAGACAGAACAGTATTTGTGAATACCTCTGGTTCAGCAAGATTCATACCATTTTCCAATGCATCTTACACTATTTGCATCTTAGCAATGTCAACATCTTGTTTACCAAGGAAAAAAAGTCGTATTTTAGTTCTTTTTCTTAACATTAGGAAGGTGTAGGTTTATTTTTTTTTTAATGGGAAAGAAACTCATTGATTGAATGGTAGTTACAATATCAGTTGAACTTTCAGGCTGTTGTTAGTTTTTTTCTGTCTTCTTTTTTTGGGTGGAAAATATTGTTTTCTTGTTTGACAGATGCTATGCCTGTAACAAAGAATGACTGAATTGTCTTAACAAAGAAGATGAAGGCTGTATGTGTTGGTTACAATAGAATAACCACCTTCCAGATCTCTTAAATCCACAATATATGTAGTGTGGTCCTGAGTGGCTTTTGTTTTCAATGTCTTTTGTAAGCTTTTAGGGTTTTTTCTGCATCAAATGTCAAGTTAATTTACAGGGCGCTATTACTGATATGATATCCTTGGTTTGTGGTTTTCTGTGAAAAGCAGGCAGCTGAGACCAAGTCTTAGGCTAGGGGGAGGGGCGGCCGCAGCACACGGCACAGCCCCCGGCCCAGGGTCTGTAAATTGGCTGCCTGTAATGACAGCGGGCCCAGGGAAACCTCCAGTCTTCATTTGCATGCTGAAAAACATCCAGGATTAAACCGAACTGATTTTCATACAGGATTTAGACCTGACATTTATTATTCGGTTCACAGACCTCTTGAAGGAAAGTTTGTTTTCCACTCATAGATGAAAAATCTTCTAAGATAAATAAAGACTGGCTTAGCAGTAACAGTAAATAAATATCTTGCCTGTATTTTTTATGAATTTATCATATATGATTAACAGATGTTCACCACCAAATTATTATATTTTTGCTCTTTAGCAATTCTAACAGAAAAATGGCTATCAAGGCTCCACTGTGTTTATAAAATGCATTTATTTTATTCTGGAAGTTGATTTTTTCATAAATAACATTTAGAGACAAACACTTGATTTTCAGAACAAATTAAAACAACATTGGAGCAGTAAAATACTCCGAAATGCTTAATTTTGCATATGCTCCATGTGTCTTTATGAGGACAGAAAATTTTGGTTATACTGTAAGCACCAATTACACACTTTTATATAAGACATGAAAATTACAAGTGAGTGCTCCACATGAGCCCCATCTACCAAATTTATAACACAGATAGTACATTTTCATTGCCAAATAGGTCCATAAAGTATTCTGGTATCTTTTAACATTTAGGTATTCATTGTTTGTCCAGACAACCACTTAAAACCCAATACTTCAGCAATATTTTAACTAGCCAAGATTTAATTTCTAATATTTGAACAGACCATATTTTGACACAGCACCAGTATGAAGAAACATGACAGAGCTGCTTTTTATTTTCTGGAATGTATTTTCTATGTGGGCCAGAATAATACCTACAAATAGTGATTAGACAGGCTCAGAAGAAATGTAGCTTTCTTCATGTATTAATAAACAGGTTTTTCAAATGCACTGAGAATATACTTTACACATTTAATAAACATAAGGTAAAATAATACAAATGTCAGAAATTAAGTACATTATTGTGTCTGTCAGTGCATATGGAGCAAACACTGTAAAATCTGCCACATATTTGAATTTTTAATATATCAATGGAACTTTTGCAAATGTGTTCTGGTATTTGATATCTTTATGAATATTAACCTATTTATAACAAATCTGAAACATGTAGAATGTAGGGCATAGTCTTTGGAAATTGTTCTTTGTTTTAATGTTGGATTTTATTATAAATATACATATGAATCACATTCAATGCTCCAAATCAAATTTTGATTATACTCAAAAGTATATACTATTAAGGTTTTAGACAAACTATGTCAATGAACTTTTTATAGTGTGCTATCAGCATCATATACATGTATCTGTTTATTAACCAAGCACTTAATAAATGAATATGGTGAGTCTTCCTAATTTTGTCCTGATTCGATTATCATATATGACAATATGCACACAAATGATTTGACTCCACCAAAAATTAGATAAAACTAAAAAGTAGAAATCATTGCAGTGAGAAGGTATTGGTCATCTTGCAAGTAGAAATGACTTTCTTTATATATGTGTAAATTTTAGATGCTAACATAAATATTATTATAAAATGAGCCTACACATATATGCAAAGTGAAGAGAATTCAGGCAATTATTTGAACAATTTAGGCTAAGCCCTTTTGCATGCTGTACATAATAGAGGCAAAAGTGTTTTTCTCTTGAATTATCTGGATGATTGCATCAATTCTTCACTTTGCTTTATATGTGTATATAGACATAACAATTGTATGTCTTCAGAAAGTGCCATTCTAAGAACATGCAAATACAAATTACATTCTTTGAGGACACTTCAAGTTGGGGCCTTAAAAAGGGGGAGAGGTTAAACATATTTCTTCAGATAATTCTTTCTAAAGTAACATACAATGATATTTAGATATAACATGCAATTATATATGCCTCATACAAACTAAGTTTCTCTTACCTACTCTGGAATACTGGTGCCCCTGAATCCCGCGTTATTATATCTACTAACAGAGTGTGTCCACAGTAGGCCAGGCTAATTGTATAGAGAGTATTCACAGTAGTGTTACCAATATAGTACTGAGGACTGTTTCATTGTGAAGGTTTGACCCTCAACCTGAAATCCTGAAAGTCTATGCTTGAGAAAAAAGAATTCTGAAGCCAGTTGGTTGGAATGGGGAGGGTCATTTTCAATCAATCCAATTTTTAGTGACTTTATTGTTAATACACTTAAAAATATGGCTGATATAATGACTTGAATGAACATAGTTATTTTGTCTTTTTTAGTGACTGCATGAGAAATAGGTATTAATTGTCCCATCATTTAAAATTCTCGATACAATTCACATTTACTCACTTTAAACTCAAGATATCTCTCAAATTGTGGGCCTCTTTATATCTTTAATGTAATTAGCATTGTACAATATTCATTACAAACATACCAAATAGGAAAAGAATTCCTACTTCATAATCATTGTAAATATGAAACTGTCAAACCAGTCCTAATTAGTCACTGAGATAAAGATAGTATGTGAGACTCAAAGAGGTGCAACAGACTTTAGAACGATATTCAAATATGCCACAATTAGATGATTGTTTCAAAATGCCTGTGCTCAATAAAGTTGGTGGACCATGTTTGCCAAATAATTCTATCAGGCAAGCAGTCATAGTTTAAAAGTAATTAAGCGATTTATCCTCATGTTAAAATGGCACATGCAAATGTCCATGCTTTTGTTGGTTTGGAAATGTGCAAGATTTTTGATAAAAAGTATCGCTTAAGAAAAAATTCAGTGCATTATACTTTGTAAGCTTCAACAGGTAGAGAATCATTTTTAAACTTGCCTTTAAAAGACATTCTAGTAAAGCATTTGATTGTTTAACATTTTTATTATTCAAGTTCTTACCATTTCATACTACACCCTGGAGAGGGGCCAAGGAAATATTAAAAATACTATAGAAATATAAGGGATAAGATATTTGTCACTCTCGTTTAAATTGATGTATGCTGCTGTCCTATAAACGTCACATCGGATAACCCTGAAAAATTACCATGAATTTCCATAATTACGCATATTCATGATGGTGTTTTGCATATTGCTAACACCAGACTGCATGTGGGGTGGCACATGAAGGGGGGTAGGAGTAATATGACAGCTTAAAATTATTACCAGAATCATGGAAATAGACACAGCAACACATCCATTTTGTTAGGGCTTAAAAAACAAAAGCATATCATAAAATCGCGTAGTAATTAAATAACTAGAAATTTTTCTTCTACATATTTCACCATAAAAAGTTAGCAGCAATAAACTGACTAGAAATATCATTGTTACTTGAAATGTGCTTGTGTTTGTCAGAGGCTCCTGGGTGCAGGGCTGCATCAGCTGCAAGGAGAAGGGGCTTTTCAACTCTTCTGGGGGTGGCCAGGGGAGGAGGTGGGTGATGGGCCAATTTCCAAGCTAGCCCAAGTCCTTCAGTTTCTTGAGTGGTTGGCAAGTTCTTGATCTGGGTGCAAATCATGCAAGCTCATTTCTTTCCTGATAAATATGAGGACTGAGTCACATTCAGTACACAGTTAAAAGGCTCTAAGAGACAGAGAAGTTGTCTGGTGTCTTTCTCAATGGCTTTTTTGTGCTGAGGCAGAGCGCAGAGTTAATCAGGGACTCCAGAAGTAATTATGGGCAGAGTTTGGGTAATACAAATGCTTGGGTAAACAGCGACTGTTCTTTCCACAAGATTGCGAGTGGGAACAACAATACTGGTATTGTTTTCCACTTCTCATTAGGGGGACGTGGGGAGGGAGCGCTGCACTGTGAGACGGATGGGAAACTGACGGGCAAACTGCTGGGAACAACTCTCCCCTGATCCCACTACCACAAGCTCTGGCTTTTGGCATCAGGAGTGCCAGCTGCATCAGGAGAAGCCAAGCCTGTCATACCATCTTCACGTCAAATCTTCAGGGCACAAGAGCCAGAGCATAGTTAGAGCTTAATGAAGAAACAAATACAAAAGGGAAGATTAGGCCTTGTTAACACTTGCATTCATTTGTTCTTACAGAAACTGCACTGGAAGGGCTATTTTACAGAACTCATTCTTTTTTCTCTTAAGCAGAAAATGTTACACTGAGGATGCATTTTATAAATATTGTAAATACACATGGAAAAAAATCTTTCAGTTCCCCTGTAACTATCATCCAGCAAATTGTTTTGTCAAAAATGCCACTTGAAGCTGTGATGCCCATGACAACTGTCAAAATTGGTAAATACCTTTCATTTTTATATTAATAATATTGTACTCGTCACCACATAAAGCATTTCTTTGCATACTTAAGTGCTACCATTGCATTCTTTTGAAAAATCAGAATAGGAAACTTTATCTATTGTTATGGGATAACAAACAATCTCCTCTTTTGGGTGAAACGTTTATGTTTCATGGTACCACGTTACTTTTACCTTCAAATTAATTGCATTTGAGGGAAAGGAACTGTATTTTTGAAGTTCACTATAAACTACCCAGAAAGTTTGACAGCAGAATGCTACAATTATTTTTTATTGTTGTAAGCAATCAGTCAACTGTACAAAGGTGCATTGTGTACAGCTGCAATGTAAAACCTATTTTTGTTTATGCTACTTGTCACCCACTTAATATGCTAAGGTGCATTTTAAATGATATTATTCCAAAGGAAACCAGAACACTTTAATGGGATAATGTACTTTCTATTTGACACTTTGTATTTAGGGCCTACCCAAGTAGGGCTCGTGGTGTATCTGTGGCTCTTAGACTTTAGGCATATGTTGAAAGAAGACAGGCTGTTTGCTCAAGACTCAGAGGAAGGAATCTGCAAAACTTGTAGTGGGACTGTAATATTTCCTTTTTTCAAATTCTTACCTATTTTTCGCGCAAGCTCAGTGAGAAGAGCCTTCATATACTTTGCCTTGACTATGAGAGAGAAAATAGAAATATGGACAGTTAGGCGTTAGTTCAGAAAGTCACCTTCTGCAAGTTACTTTCTGTACATGTATGAAAACACACCCACCCAACTACAGTGCAGCCCAATTGCTAAATAAATTATTTCATGAGAAAGGCATTTAAGGTCTACAATAGATAGCTGAAAGTCCAAATCATTTCATACAAACCAAGTTAACTCAAGGTAAATTTACACCTATATTCATATAGTGATAAAGAAAACCATTATAAATTAGGTTTTATGCTATGTAAGTAAAGCAGACTTTCCTAGAAGGCAAGACTGCACACCTCAGATATTATTGCCAAATAATCCTTTAATTTGTGAGTGATATTACTTAAATTTACCTGACCTAAAGAAAATCAGAGAGTTCAATATGATAGAAGTGAATCCCCTTTACTTTGTTGATGTCTAAAGATAACATCAAATCAGTGTTATGCACTGAGCACCACCGAACTTTTATGTTTGTGGCTATTAAATTTGCAGGTCATGATTTGGCACATGCAATACATATGTATCTAAGAACAGTGGGTTTTGAAATTCTCATAGTTCCAACTCTCTACACTTCTTGGAACTCTGAAATCATGAGTGTCGCTATTTCAGGATGACTGTTGGGTACCTCAAAGTGAGGGAGCTGAGTCCCCACAAACACTTCTCATAGAACTGGTTACAGTGAGTTCATGGATTAATTATTTAAACAGTGCTTGGTGTTTGTAAGTGGTGATTCTCTTATGCTTTCAGACCAAGGGCAGTTATGGGATGTTGCTATTTTTATTTGTTAATTTTATTAACAATCTCCTCAGTAGTTTATAACTAAATATGACAGGTGGATTTGCATGGTGTTTTCAAATATGCTTAGCTTGATAATAGTAGTAATTAATATAACTTTGTGATAACAAATAAAAGGAGGCTACATTTTTCTTTCTAAGCAATAGAACCTCTCTTAAAGATTTTATTAATAATTACTTTGGCATTAATGTGACTGCACTGTAACATTCATTTCTAAAACTGCCCAACCAATTTTAGTTAATGCCGTCAATTATGTACTAGCAGGACAAAATGTGCAGCTAAAGTATTTACAGAAAGAATCTTTACCTGCAATTCATTTATCTTAAGTAGGGCACTATAAAATATACATGTTTATTTAGATTATTTCAAACAAAAGAGTGATACCATGAGTCAAATAAGTTTGTGTTGAGAAAAAAAATCTCAAAAGCAAACTGCAAATATTTCTTTGTTGTTCTGTGATCATCCTATGTAAGTAGTTCATTTATTTAAATATTTTGCCCACAAAAATAAATACAAGTGAATTTTCTTGTTGAAAGTGTCTTGTTGGATTGACATTGTAGAGTTTGGGTGAGAGTAGATGGTGTGTTAATAGTACAGTGCTTTAATTGACAAGGATCTGGCCACATTTTGAGTTACAAAACATTACTTAAAGACAAATACATTTTAATAAAGTTTAATGTTAATTTGCACAGATGCATAATTTAGGTGAATAAAAATTAAAGGATCAGGAAGTACCCACAAGGAATTTAATTAAATTTTCCTTTAGAATGAATTGATTTTTATGTGAAACATTAGTTGGAAGAGTCAACTTTTAAAGTGCTGAAAATTTTTGTTTTGTAAGAATAGAATAATTCAGATGTAACTACATCAAGAAATTAAATATGTAATAATTTTGCATGTTTGAGTACTGGAGAAACTTTTGACTTGTTCTTTTTGTGGGGGAGGGGAGAGAGAGAGAGAGTCTTTGATTAGAGCTCTAGAAAGGATGCGCTAACTCCCTGCCTTGCTTCTGCCTACCTGCTCCTGGGCTCCAGGGCTGTGGGACTGGACTGAGAGGGAAGGGAGGAGCAGAAGGAGGACTGGAATCACAGCTGGCCCTGTTTCTGCTACAGCAGCCTAATCTAAATTTAGAGGCACAGTCCCTCTAAGAATCTCCTCTGATTTCTGTTTCCAATGCAGCAATGGAGACATGGTTTTCTTTGAGGGAGAATGAAAGAAGTGGGGAGTGGTCCTCAGAGTTCTTTTAACTTGAGCCGATGCTTATATAATTTGGATGTGTTTATTTGTGTGCACTCCCACAGATGTCTTTATCTGGGGATTTTTTTTTTTAAAAAGATACTCAGCCAAATTCTAGTTTGACTGATATTTTCACTTAGTTATGGAGAATGCTTGGCTTTTGTGGATCAGGTGGCTATTTGGGCACATGGAATCCCGAAGGGGATGGATTAGCATTGCAGCTTCTTTTCATGTGGAGCCAGTGCCACAATCTTTCTGAACCCCAGGAATTTCTTCCTTATGTAGGGACCTTAAAGATTTCTAAAACATCAGATGACAGAATGACAAGTACGGGTCTAGAACATAAGGGATGCCTCAGCTTGAATATGTGCATAGAGTCCAGGATACTTGCAGCTCAGAGCTTCCTTAAGATTGGTTGTTTGAGCCTGAAAGGTGCAGGCGGGCTGCAGAGCCTCCATCATGTCCACAAAGGGGCAGGGGCATGTGTGGGGCAGCTGCTGACTCTCAGGTCCAGCTCTCAGGGTTACCCAAACCCCATGGGACGTTGCTACCCCACAGGAGAAACTTGAAAAGCTGGGAGCTTAAAAACAAACAGGAAGAGTGAAAGTGGACACAGCCATTCAGTGTTAGTTTTTCTTTTCTCATGCAGGAACTTGCACTACATAGTTAACTAAATAACCACTTCCTGAATGAGTGAGAGTGAATTTTAAATATAAGATCCATGGACATGGGAGAAAAAGTAACTCTGCGTTTACTCCACCCATGTTTTTTCACTATAAAATAATCAGTTCAGGAGACTTGGAGAGAAGGAAGAATAGTGTTAGAGAAATGCTGCTTGGCATGCATCATTATGGAATGGACATTAAAGTCCAAGAATGGCTGGTCCTAGGTAGGGTGGGGATGGGGTGATAGATGTTTCTTCAGCAACTTTTCTATCACCTGTTCTGCCAGTCACATACTTATTTGAAAAATGGTCTATCACCTCTTCAAAGTCCAAGCACTTACTCTCAGTCCTTTCTTAACTATCATAGCCAGGTGTTTACCAGGTATATCCTTTGACTATTTCATGAAGACAGATATATTCAAACATCACCAGCCACTGTAAGGTTGAGTCAAGATTGCTGATGTACGTAGGCCAACAAAAATGAGTGGCTCAGCACTAGGTATTACGTTGACCCCTTAACCTGAATGTCATTTCTGATTACTTTTGTATTTAAACTTGAGTTCCACCACCCATGCATGCAGAGGGGATTAATTCTCATTTGAGAATACCATCTTCCTTTAAAATAACTATAACAGCCAAATAGGTTGTTCATTCCCATACGGGTTGTTCATTCCAACTATCAATTTTTTAAAAAAATTAGAAACTTGTCTCCTTGAACACACTCTTGCACAGAGTAGGATGAGGAGGTGGCTTGAGTGTGAAGTCAACAGCAGAAGTGTGCGGAGATTCTGCTCCATTAGGTCAGGTGGCATCGGGGGGGACCCTTTATTCTCTAGCATCCATAAAAATCATAACTACATTTAGACACATTTTAAATACTGTTATAAATATAAAAATTCTCTAATGCTATTTTTCTAGTGGCTACAGTTTGCATAAATCTCAACAATTCAAAATAAAACTAGTGATTCTAGTATTTTCTTTCTGGTATAAAACTTGTATATTTAAAAAACTATAAAAATACAGAGTCACTTTAAACTAAAAATAAACATATGAGGCAGGTAATTTTTTGTAGTTACCAACTGATAGTATTCACCTACATATAAATAGTAATACTAATGTAAAAAAAAGTATACATGAGTGTTCATCTTTGCAAATGCATCTATAAAGATTAGAATGAAAATTACCTTTGAGTCTATTAATAGAAGAACTCACTTTCTAGGAAACATATATGACAGTAAGGCAAGAAAGTGTTGCCTTTTTCTATTTTTCTATTTTTCTCATTGTGCATTAACTATAAGTCTCTAAAGCACCTCTCTGGAGACTTCACTAGATTCAATTTTGCCCACTTTTTATCTAGGGAAGTTGGTAATGATTTATGTCATTATTTGAATATTTGTTTTATTCTCAGTTGGTTATTTTTAGGTAGTTAATGATCTTTTTAATATCATTTTTTATAAAATGAATATTATAACTGAATTGTGCAACCAAGATGATGAATTTACCTTAGTTTCTGTAGTGTGGTATGACCTGATAAGATACACTTATAGCAACTATTATACTAAATAAATAAATAGTAAATTTTATGCTCAGGGTTCTTGTGGGCAATAAGCATTTGTCAGAGTAGCATGTCTAGTTTTAGTAAAATTTCTTACACTATAAAACACACATGACCTCATCTTTTTAGAAACAGAAAAGTCTTTGCTAACAGCCAGCTTTTTCAAGTAAAAGGCACAGATAACTCCTTCAAGCATTGTTTCCCCTCTGTATATTTCCAAAAAGTCTTGAAGACAAATATAAATGGGCAGCTCACCATTATATAAGAGCTCGAGATAAGGGTATAACAATCAAGAAGACAGTTGTGTCCAACTTTTTATTTATTGTGAAAAATAATAATAATAATCACACAATAATATTTTTTAGAACTCATTGATGTGGGCTAAATGAAGTGCTTGTATCATACTTTTTATCAATCCACAATGATATTCTGATAACAAATTTGCATTAATATATCTTAATAATTCTGAAGTTTATGTTTCCTTTTTATTTTCTGCTGTATTTTCCTTAGAATGACTTTTGATAAGTTCATGGTACTACCATATTAATAATAGGTTATAGTGCTTGCTTCAGCAGCACATATAATAATAGGTTTTAACACCAAAGCTATGTTACCACTCTTCCTACAGTACATGTAGCCCCATTATCAGTATTTCTGCTCTTTGCTGAATATACACGATTATGTTTCTCACCAATCGAATTCCTTTCTGTATTCTCTATATCTCTCTTTCTCTCTCCACTCTTCTGTCTTTCTTCTCTTCCTCGTTTTTTTCCGTTCTTTCCCTCCCTTCTCTCAGTTCCCTTCCTTCCTTGTTCTGAGATCTTTACGGCAGAGTGCAGTGAGGATATTAAGAACACTCAGTGGTGGCTGGGCGTCTAACCTTGCTCAACTCCAGCATTAGCAAAGGGATTCAGTTTCTTGAATTCATTAATAGTGTTTTGCCACAAAAGGCTTTGTAGTTCTCTCCTGAATATTGAGCCTCGCTTAATAACATTCCATTTATGTTAAAGACACATTTAATCTGTAAATGTGACCTTTAGAAGAATTCTCTTGTTTTTCATTAAAGAAACACTGCATTACAAATATTAATTATTCCTTGATGCCGTATTTTAATTAACTAATCATGTGCTATTTGCAGCAATAAAGAGTGTAGTAATGTATGTGCAGTGATGCTATGTAATGGAAGATCAATATCAGAGAATCCACTGCTGGAGAAAAGACACGTTTTGGGTATCTTCTATGGATGAATTTGCTTATATAAAACATTTGGTCTAAAATGATGCTGTGTTTTGCTTTGTGTGATATATTTTTAAATGCCAATGCAAGTCTGATTAAAATGCTGCACATATCGTTATTCCCATCACTAATAAGTGAACGTTCACTGATGCATATTAGCAGGGTCTAGCAATGTGGTGAAATTGTCACTGAAGTGCTTGGAATCGGAACACAGAAAATGACAGGCAATGGCTAAGGTCCGGCTCCGACCTTATGTCTTCACTGTAGCTCGAGTCACTGGAATGGTGAAACCAGCTTAAGTTCAAGGTCGCTGCTGACATTCAGCTGTCATGGCTTCATTGTCTGCAGGCCTTCTCTCCATTGACACATTCAAGAGTACTTTATAGCAACCACAAAGAGCCAGTCAATTGATACCATTACACTTCATGCACACACAAACCACAAGCCTGTTCAGGACTGTTGATACAGTCTAACATTTATTCATTAAGGGATCTATTGAAAATGCAGCTTGCCCAGGCCCAACTCTTAACAACATCGACTTACTTGTTTAGTCCAAACATTTAGCTACGTCTTTTTAAAGTTTTGCACAGCATTCTCTAATTGAGGTAACATTATCTGCATTTTAATGCTACACCATTTATGTCCAATGAAAGATTACCTGAAGAACCCTGCCATTACCACTCTAGTTTAAATGCGGGCAGTTGTATAGAAAAAATATACACAAAAGATGTAAGCAGGGGGAAAAGGGAGATATTTATTTGTTCTGGGAGTGCCACGGAAATCCAATTGCTCAGAAATGAAATAAGACTCTAGAGTGAAAGGAGGAAAAACCTAAGCTTGGGTCAGGGAAGAGGCAGTGATTAGCTCCATTGTTAGGAGCTCTTTGAGCTTCGTTGGTTGTAAAGAAAAACCCACTAATGAATCTATTGAAGCTTGCCAGAACTTTGTGTGAAAGACAACTTAAGTTATGGTGCTTATCTAAAAAATGGTAGTAAAGCATGTGGATATATAAAACAGCACATATGTCTCTTTATTAACAGCTTGCTTGTAGAAACAAAAAAAAATTGTTTAAAGATTGCATGTTGCACAAATGACCGATTTCACATGCATATGTTTGATTCCATATTCACAGGTCTGGAAAAAAATCACCTATATGATGATGGGATTTAAGAAAATGTGTCTTATTTAGTAGCTAAAAGATGGGGAAGTAAGCAAAAACACAAAGTAGCTAATGTCTTCTTGGTTTTCTACCAATATTTATAAAGAAAGATGGGTTTAAAAGTCAAGTTGGAAGGCTGTTTCATGTTTTGCATATCTTAAATATGCAAAAATATTTCATTAAGGAATATAATCAACTGACATTAAAAGTAATAGACGTTGGGGGAAAAAGACCAGTATGCCCATGTACTGTGCATACTAAGAAATATTTGCCATTCTTCTATCACATGTGGCATTTCTAATGTAGAATTGAATCTGTTTTTGCAGTTTGATATAATAATTACATAAGCCCATTTAACTCTACAAAATACATTACACTCTCTAAAAGATGGTGTATATTAACGTAAGGATTTAATTAGACAGCAGTAAAGTAGAAAAAACTAATTTTAGTCAATCATTTGGTCAAGAACATTCTTTGTATTTGGAAAGCACAGCTGTGTATTATGTAGTGGTAGAACATACCCTTCTGAAAGTGTTGTGCTCTGTTGAGTTTTGCTGGATAGTTTTAAGTGTTCTATGATGAAACAAAGCTCAAACACTAAATAAAAAGAGATCCTCACCATCACCCTCCACCATCAAACAATGCATGGCCCTATGACTTTTTAACGAAAATGAAGATTGTGTTTCTTGGAGAGCATAATTCTCTATCTCTAAGAACCTGTTTTATAAATGAGTTTATGCCAATAAATTTGCTCATTTTTTATGAACACATAACATTATTCATTCAAAGCATAGAATTTTTAATATTTGGACAACAGGACTAATGGTCAGCAGAATTCTTTCTTATAAAGTCAGGGGTCTCTTTAATTTTGTTATCTCGGATTTCTGACTAAGGCCTTGGGAAGCTTATTGTGGAGATTGTCTTGTAGTTATCTTGAAATCATCTCTTTAAACCCTTGTCCCAAAGAGAAGACAACAGCAGCACAGAAGACATGAGGAACCTCCCTTCTGGTCTTTTAATTGGCTCCAGTGATCAAACTATGAGGAAACCCTAACCACCACCAAATACAAACTAGTGACATGGTTTAGCTGTCCTCAGATCTAAACCATCAGGAATCTGTTATGTCAAGATTTGACAACAGCAATCTTTTCTCTCTAAGATTTTAGGTCAGGAAATTTAACTTATTGAGAAAAATTTTAGGATGAAAATTGCAAAGCCTATATCAAAAGGCTGAGGAGATAAAGAGAATAGATACTGATAGTCTAGTCCATTTGCGGTATTGTAACCTTATGGTATTTTGTCTCCCAAATAATATTGCATAGCACCGGGGATTTAGGTAAGCGGTGCCGCTGCCTGCCTGGCAAGCGCAAGGTCCCGAGTTTGATCCCCAGTACCCCCTCCCCAAATACTACATATCCTGGGACTATTCTTATTATTTCTTTTTATGGCTAAAGAGACAGAAGATCTGGGGTCTTTAAAAACTTACCTGAGGCTATAAGACAGTGGGAAAGCTGCAATTTAAATCAAAGTTTATATTCTCCGAAGGTTCGACTGTCTTGAACATCTATCTCAGTCAAAGGATGGAGGAGACCTTGGTAAAATTTGGCTAACATTGCTGGTGTTGTTTACGATAAATACTACTTTCTCTTTCTTTCTCCTGTGCATTGCCTTGTTTCTTTTCAAGTTAATGTCCTAAAGTGACCTTTTCATTTTTGTCTTTTTCCCCCCTTCTTTCCTTCTCTCTCAGGGAACAATGAAGATTGATCATCTTCCATATTATCAGCTTCATTAATAGAATGGAAGTAGCTTCATTAATAATGGAAGGTGATCTGCCAGTTCACAATTGTTTTTATGGACTTCCTTTTTCTCAGGTAAAGGGTACAAATGTCAAGCTGTCAACCAAAAATTTAGGGCCTCTATAAATATTGTGCTGTATTATAATTTTAAACTTCTTTTCAAAATGCCTTTTTTCATTTTAACCCACCATTTTTTTCTATAAAATTTCTTTTGAGATGAAGAAGGCAATTTTGGGGGTTAAAGTACACTGTATTTCCACTACAGTTTCCAGATAAAGAGGTACGAGGAGATGTATGGTAGGTAGCAGAGCCTAGGCCACACATGATATGCCTGTGTGCGTGCGTGCGTGTGTGCGTGCATGTGTGTGTGCGTGTGTGCGTGCGCGTATCTTCCAAGATTACCCTTTCTGTGTACCACCTAAGCTCTCCCTGTTCACACTACTGTTGTATGGAAGAATCTTCTGTTTGCTTCTGTTATATTTCTTCAAGAAAAAGACTGTTGAAGTGCTTATTGTCAATTAAATAGCATGGTCATTTGTTGAAGAATTCAAACATTCGAATGTCAAAGAAATTATCCGATTTGAAAATTAGAAAAAGTATTTATCACAGACACATCTACACACTCTCATAATGCAATCTTTCTTTGTCTGTCTAGCTGTATTTCCAAAACCTGTTCAAAATGGGGACTTGACAGAATGCCTCACTAAAAATGATGCCACATAATATTCCAATATTAGCTGAAGAGATGACCAGAGCAAATAACTTCTGTCTTGAAACTATGCTGAAATTAGATAAAAGTTTCTATTTTTCACAATGTAACTTGGTCAAAAGGATTTTGGACTTAAATTACATAGTAGAAAATAAAATCATTCTTTGGAAATTTTCTCCATGGTAAAATTTTTAATATTTTTTTTGCTGTTGTTTACGAGTATACATTTTAAACAAATATTAAATGGCATTGTCACTGTTGGGATTTCACACTTTTTGGTAAAAATATATTTTAAGTATTACCAATACCATAATAAAATAATAAAGCCTTTCTAGAAAGTAAAATGCTTTTAAGTTATGATTTTCATTCATTTCTAATCTAGAAGGGGACTTATTTGATGGCTGTAGCCTATAATTAGTGAGATTAGTAAGCAAGACAACTGTGATTTATTTTACCAGAAACGCTGAGAGTTTGAAAACATCTGGCCTGGATGAGTGCAGTGGCAAAGTTCAAAGCACACCTGAATTTGTTTTGCTACATTATTCTCTTCAGAGAGACGTGAGATATTACAGTCTCTGCAGAAGGACGAGTCCACAGTGTCAAAGTCAAATAATATTTGTTTTATGGCAGCAGAATTTCAGATCATATTTCTAAAGACAGTAAATACTTAGGTGGACATCAGTGAATCCTAAACGCTTCTTGATGTGATATATCCATAGGCACACCCACAAATACACATGGTGGCTTGCAGTGGTTGAAAAATTACAGTCTGAGTCTATTCAAAGATCTGGCAATTTCAGGTCACAGTGGGATGGTGGAAGACTCCCTTGCCAACACTGGTGTTGCAGGGTTGTTTGTTGTTTGGCTTGTTGGTGATGCTTAGGCAAGGAGACACTTCCTTTCAGATTCTGTCTTCCAAACCCCAGGGCTCTGTTCTGGCCAGTTCAGCCTAATGGAATTAAGCCTGACACGTTTCAACTCCGTTTCTTTATAAAATAAACATAAAACAATGGTTTAGATTTCTAATAAAACTCTTGAAGCAGAGAGGACCCCCTTTCCCTGTCCTTTACATGTCTGTAAATAAAGCACATAAAAGAAGAACACAACAGGATAAATCAACATAAATTTGAAATCCACTGCAGCATATTAAATGGCGCAGACTCCGTCAAAGGGAGGCTGACCCCAGGCTTCGTGCAGTTTGAAGCTAATTGTTTTCGTCAGGATGGGAACCTCTGGAAGTCCTCGGCTGTGTCCCACCAGTAAGACTCCAGTAACTGAGCTGGCCCACAGAGAATGGCCCCACTTTGTAGCGACACAGCGGGCTCAGACACCACCTATTCTGCACTCCAAACTGTCATGCATAACAACTTTATTGTGCTAAATTGAACTTGAAAGCACCCAAAGGCTATGAGAAGGAGAGGCTATGAGAAAAGCGTGCTGTCAGCGCTGGCAGAGGCTGACCAGGAAAGTGGGCTCGAGACAGGGGAATAAAAGACCAGGCCCCATGAACACAGCATATTGTTTCATTTTAAAGTATGACTCCCATACCAGAGAAAGTAGCAAATGTGATGTAAATTTATTTAAATAGATTCGACCGCTGAAAAGTTTGCTAGCCGCTCTTATCCAACTTTCCCAGCTCCCTGATTCGTTACTTACAGTGGGAATATAATGACACGCAGTCATCATTGTAACAGCTTCTTTGGAGCGCACAATGATGATTAATAGCCAGCAGCAAATTTTCACATGGGCTCTGAAGCACTGTGGTATTAAGCAGCCAAACAGTCCCAAATCCCCCTTTTCTGTCCCGCTGAAAAGTCCCTCCTTGTACCTTGCAGATAGGAACAAAGCCTATCTTAATTCCAATCAGCTTTTCCTCATTCAAAGGGAACTTCTCTTTTTCATAATTGATTCATGTGCATTTTTAGTGTTCCACTGAGCTGAAGCCACGTTTCCCCTTTTCTCTGTTCGGTCCCCACACTGCACCCATCTTGATTTTTTTTTGAAGGGGCGAGGAGTGAGAAACATTTTAACAACAATAAAAACTGGTGTGTGTGTGTGTGTGTGTGTGTGTGTGTGTGTGTGTCCTTCCGCAAATATTTGCTAGATTTCTCAATTAGTACTAGTTTGTGCTTTACAGCTAAAGGGTTTAAAGCAAAAGTTAACTCCCATATTTCTCTGTGGTTGGGAATGGTTTTGGTTCTAAAGAGCGTGGACTATACTGAAATAGCTGTGGAGCCTGTGTCCAAGCTCAGCTCCCTGGCTCCCTGGTGGAGTCTGAGGCCCTGGTTCCCATGAGAGACTCACAGCTGGAGCAAGGGCACAGTGTCTGGCTCCAGACATATTCTTTTCTCTTCTCCATGCTGGTAGCCATCAAAAAAGGAACAAGTGACCAGGGGAAGGCAGCAAATTGAGCCTTCCTAACTCACTCTCCCCTTCTTAAGTATCATTTCACCCCATAGTAATCTTACATCAGAATTATTAGCAGAAGCGCCTGTGCTATTTGTAGAAGAGCTCTCTCCTCTACTGGTTCCACCTCCTGTGATAACGACGCAAATGACATCAAGCAGCGCTGTCGTGGAAGGGGGTTTCCACAGGCAAAGTCATTTGTGCTTCTGTGACAATATAATAGCCATAAAGTGCAGTGTTTCAGTAGATATACTTTGCATATTTGTTTACATTTGATATTACCCAGCTCTCAGTTTTCTATGTGAGTAAGGTGATCATATACAGGACCCAGTTTGCTCAGGACAAATCTCACTGTTGTCTATTGTCCTTACATAACTTTGACAATGAGCTTTCACTCTCAAAAGAATTTTGATTTGAACAATTTGAAAAATACATGCCTTTTTGCTATTAAAACGTCCCTAAATCACTTAAATAAGCCAGGAGTGGGCTGTCTCTTACCGGCAGAGCCATGGGGTGTTTCGTATCATACATACCCCAGGTTAAAGGGAAAAAAACCAGACTCAGAAAGCCTACTTACTGCACATGTTGCAGCACCAACTTTTGTCTTGCCCACTTTTAAGAGGTCAGTTGACCCTGTGCAGCTTCTTTGATTTATGGCAGAAAGGAGATCATTTGCTGAAAAGAAAAGACACGTTATAAACCAGATTGTAAGTGTGACACCCTCCGGCTGGGTCACAGTTCTCTCTGTGAACCAGAGCAACACACTTTACTGGCCAGATAAAAATACTCCACCGTACCTTAGAATAGAACGGCCTTTCTTATGTTTTGGTGTCTCAAAATGGTTAAGTAAAGAATATACCCAACTGATAGGAGGTCTTTTGTTCATGGTTTTAGTGCTTAAATGTTTTTTTATTGAAAAACACAGGTCAAAATGGCATTGTATTTTGTATCTCTATTATAGTCTTTGTTCAAAAATCCCAAACAGGTAAGTATAATGTAATCTTTGGGTTAGAGAGCTGAAGTCTCCAAGAGTGTTACAAATCCACACGGCAGTGTCTGTAAGGGTTGGGTTTTGGGTGCAGATTACAGAATTAATGAGAGATGTACACTTTTAGTTGGAGAGCTTCCTACTGATGGGGCCTCCATGAAGGTTCATGGATGTTAATTCCTGAAAGCATGTGGAACAAATGGACTCCAACTACTCTGGCTTCAAAATAACCATAGCAAACCCTAAAATTTCCTGTTTTCCATCAAATCATGGCCCCTGTTCTGGTACTGAATCAGGTACAGAATCAGGACTCCGCCCAAATTCTCCTTTGGAGGAACCCAGTCTATTGGTAAAACCCGACTTCCCAAGCCAAATCTGGGCCTATCCAATATTTATTAGCACATTTTATTTCCTTTTTAAGATAATTTTTTCAGAAGTGAAATGAATGAAGAATGTGAAAGATGTCAGATACAGTCAATTTTTAAAAACGTTTTACCTATTTCCTTTTGTGTGTGACATTTTTGGAGACACTAGAACCAGTTCCACTATTCTGTCCTCCTCTAATGGTGATGGCACACTGTCCTCTCCGTAGAACTATGGAATGAGTTACCACTGAAGCCTAACTTTTGGAAATCACTTGGTATTTGTCAGTCCCTTCTCTGAGAATCTAACAGAGCTGGTTCCCCTGACAGCTCTGTCATTTTGCATGTGGCTGGATCTGTTCCCAAAAGTTTTGTCTCATCCTGCTAGCTCTTTGAAGAAGATGCAGATGTTTCTTAAAACATTAAAGGAAATTCTTGTACCTGATGTGCTAGAACAAGTCTGAATTCTGTTAAATCTAATGTGAATATACTAAGTAAAACTGTTTTGGATGTATTCTTGTGTACTTATTTTCACATAATGTTACTTCTCTGAGAGGTGTAAACTTTGATATGAGCTGTCAGAGTCTAAAGAGTGCTTTTGTGACAACAGTTTTCTTAGATTATTGTGATGTGTATGAAAATCTCATATACTTGAAAAATTCTGATTTTTTACTGGCTCAAAACAGGATTTTTAAATCCAATGACCCTTGGGACTCTCAGATATATTGCTTTTTAAAGCCCGAAGTTCATTAACAAATTGTTAGGGACACATGTGAGAGTTCCCCAATACTGTGCTCTTCTTGCCAAGTGACCATTTGAGGAACCAAAGGAGGTCAAGATGCCTCTTCAGACTTCAGTTTGAGGTTACAGTGTTACCTGTGGCTTCACTCTAGTACGTTCCCTCCCCTCACTCCATCATTCTACATTATCTTTCAAACCAAAAGCGCTGTAGTGCTTTTCCTCACATTAGAAAATCTCTTTACCCAAACTAAGTAAACTGAGACCTGCTATGCATAGAGAGGCAAGGATAACCCATTTCCTACCCAGGCCTAATTCTGCCTGAATACCCAAATTATTGACTTCACTTACATGCATCGTCTTTAACCTAATCCCATATCGCTTAAACAAATGTGCCACAACTTTTTAAGTTGCAAGGTACCTACATTTTGAAGTATAAGACCTCTGAATTGAAGGTGTACAGTTGAATATAAGGGATAACTTCTAATGTTCAGTGTAGCGTCTAATGTAGACTGGGTAACCATGGCTGACAAAAATTAAATGTTTTAAAATAGCTAGGAGAGAAGTTTTTGAATGTTCCCCAATATTTAAGAAATGATAGATGTCAGAGTTGATAAGTATGCTAATTACCTTGAACTGACCATTATACATTATCTGGATGGCTTGAAATGTCACCCTGTATCCCATAGATATGAATTACTATGAATCAGTTAAAAATATACAAAAAAATAAAATTTAAGAACACCTTAATTGGTTTCTGTTATTTTCCTTGATATACTCTAGATTTTCAGGTCTTTACTCTGTTTTTCTTTTCCCCTTTTACTTGTTAACAAAAATCTGGTTTCTTTTCCAGATGGCATGCAAAAATAGGCCCAGGGAAGTGAAGTATATCTTCAGAGGACAAGTCTAATCTCCTGTGCCAGGGTTTGGTTTAGGAAGGGACAAGAAGAAATCTGTGGGGAAAGATTTTCCTTCTTTGAGAAAAGAGACAGGCTCATGAGGAGTATTCCACGCTACTCCCCATTTAGGTACTGTTTATAAGAACAAGGGCTAGGATTGTCGCAACAATAACAGAAAAACCAAGAGAAGCTTACATTCACAAAGGTGACCCAGAGCTGTGACACTGGTGAGAGTTAATTAACCAATTTGAAAACGACCACCTCTAGATTTCCTGATGTATGAAATAATAACCCACATCCCAGTACTGAAGCCACTTCTAGCTGGAATTTGTTACTTGCAACTCAAAGCACTATAACTGTATTTCTCGCCTTTTATCTCAGTTATTCCTTTCTTGGCACACACATTTCTGGCTTCTCTCAGTCAAGCTAGTGGGACGATAAGAGTTTAGACTTTAGCAGCTGGAAGCATGGCGGAGTTTACTTCATTTAATGTCCTTAATTAAATGGAGTGGAAACTGAGGCCCAGAAAGCAACAGTAATCTAAGTTTGCCCAGGTATCTGATCAAAACAGAAATAGACAGAATTTTGTTTTTCTGAATTCCATTTGTCTTTTCTCCATGACAGTTTTAGCCAACTTCCCTTATTGTTCTGTATTCACTCAACCCAGCTGTTGCTCATCAAAAATTAGCATGTTGCATATCTTATGAGGTGCAAAGATAAATCTGACCTTTAAAAAGATGTGTAAAATGAACACACGTCCAGTCTGTCACAGGGACAACATTTCCATGACCCTCTAGGAAGATCACTGTATCATTCTTCCCCCAGAACTGAGATGTCTTTAAATATTGTTTAGTTATCACTGCATCAGTTTGTGTTTTGTATATTGAACTTATTAGGAGATAATTCCAGACATATAAAGTATACACAATACATGTGATTATGTGCAAACCTGATTCCCAGGAAAGACATACATACACATATACAGTGCATTGCTTAAATTCATTGACATCATCCATTCTGAAATTTGGCAACACTACACAAATCCTCAGCTAATTCATTATGCATAAGCTCTGTGTGTGTTTTACATTGTGGTAAGGGGGGCCAAGTACGATAGACAAGAAAGCGAGAGATAGGAAGCGATTGGCCCTGGCTCTTCAAAATCAGACATTCTGGGTCATTTCTCATTGCTCTTTCCTCACAGTCCCAGTATAACATTGTTTTTTTCAATAATGTGAATTACATAAAGCAATGACTTACTTCTCTGAACACCTTTTGTAGGAGCTCTTCCAGAGGCCAGGGTAAACAACATAATCGAGGTGAGCTGTTTACTCAGTTAACTTAAACATGAGTTTAAGAGTTTATTTACAAATATGTTTTTAAATTGTAGTAAATATACATCACAAAAATTTACCACTTTATTTACTTTTAAGTGTACAACTCATTGGAATTTGCATTGGAAATGCATTGGAATAATCCATTTACATTAGGCAACCATCACTATTATCCACCCACAGACCTTTTTCCATTTTCAAAACAGAAACTTTGTACCCATTAAGCATGAACTATCCATTAACACCTCACCCAGCCCCTGGCAACCACCATCCTACTTTCTGTATATGAATTTGACTATTCTCAATACTTCATCTTCCTTATGTGAGTGGCTTACTTCATTTAACACAATGTCTTGAAGCATATGTTGGAATTTTTTTCTTTTTTAAGGCTGAACAATATTCCATTGTATGCATACACCATGTTTGGTTTATCCATCCGCTGATTAGTGGACACATGGGTCGCTTCCCCTTTAGCTATTGTGAATAATGATGTTATAAACAAGAGCATATAAATATCTCTTTATGCCCCTGCCTTTAGTTATTTTGGGTGCATACTCAGAAGTGGTACTAAGCAATTTACTCAACTACATGCAACTTGGCTTTCTCACCTTTACTCTATCATGCCTCTACTCCTACATGCCAGGCATTATGCTGGGTCATGGAGATTCAAGAGTTCACCAGACAGACTCCCCTCCTCATAGAGCTTATGTGATAATGATGCTTCTAATGGGAGTGGAATATATTAAAATGGCCACATCTTAAGGTTGCTGTGAGGATGAAATGAGGGAAGAAAAGCACATGGCAAAGAGTTGTATCCCCAAAATATTCCTTCCATTCACTTTTTCTCCGTAATCCAGACTTATGATGACACATGTGGCTGTTTAAAAGTTGGTACACAAGTGCTGTAGCACTTTTCCTATCAAATGTAGAATTCATCTGCTGCAACCAAGGTGCAGTAATAAGAACTAATTTTTCTCTCTCCTCTTATACAACAACACAAAAACGTAAAACAACAAAAATTTTGAAACAACACTAGACATCAGGCAATGAAGGACAGAGATCTTTGAGGTGAGGGAAAATGTGGTAGAACTGATGACTCAATGAAATGACTCGAGAAAATGACTCGAAAAAATTTCCAAAGCATGTGATAGGAAAGACACTAGGGTGAGTCTCCCTATTTCACTTTGTTGAGATGTAGTTGAAAGTCTGGGGAGGCCAACGCAACAGGTGCTGTAGGACAGAGTGCAAAACCGAGTGAGATGCACAAAAAGAGAAGTACAGAGGTTTGCACAGGTGGCCTTCGAGAACTTTGAAGAATGCATATTGGTCAGCAAGTCTGCATAAGAAAACTACCTGAGACCAGGGAAAAAACATCCAAGATCAGAGGACGCAATGTCCTGCATTCCCACAGGGCAGGAAATGGTACCTATCGCACCAACTGAGAAGAAAACCCAATGATTCAAAAGGCACCAGGTACTCGGAAGAGTCTTGGGAAAAGTTAGCCCTAGATTAGAAGTTGCTCTGGTCTCATGTAACAGACTTCAAAAGTAAGATCCAAACAAATCAAATTTTAAAGAATTTCACTTTATCTCAAGACAAAGTTTGAGAATTTTCACACCAATAAAGGAAAATTAATAATTCAGAAACTCTAGTATCTGAACAAAAATAACCAGGTGTGCAAAAATAACAAAACAAAACCAACTAACCAACCGACCAAACAAACAAAAACACCCACAAAAAAGAGAAAAAGCAGTCAATTGAAACTGACCTGGAGTTCACAGACATGTTAGTATTAACAGACAAGGATATTTTAGGTGTTCAAAAAATTAGGAAAAGAAGAGAAAATACAAAAATCAAAACCAAACCAAACCCAAAGCAATCAGGTAGAGATTTAAAAAAATCTGGGGTGGAAAACACACAGATGAAATTGATGGTAATTCAGATGTAATCAGTATTGACAAACTTGAAGACATGGAGTAGAAACTATTAAAAATGAAACATATATAAAAGGTAATTTTACAAAATGAAAAGAACATCATAACTCTATGTGATAACTTCAAGAGGCTTAAGTTTCCCTCATGGAGGGAAAGAATCAAAGAAATATTTGAAAATAGTATGGTTTTTCAAATTTGATAAAACCAATACAACAGTCACATGAAATCCAAGGACCAGAAACAAAAAGAAAGCCACACTAGTGGATATCACAATTAAATTGCTCAATACTAGCAATGAAGGGAAATGTTCTTAAAAACAAAAACAATGAAAGGTTTATTTTACAGAGAAGAAAAGTAAAGATGATAGCAGATTCCTCTTTGGAAATAAAATAAATGAGAAGACAGTGAAAAAGAAAGTTAGAGCAGTTTTTTGAGAAAGAAAGTGAGACCACATGGAAATGACAAGCATTGGAAATGGCTATGTTATGTATAATTGTTGTATTACTTGACCCTTTGAAAGAGAACTAATCTATCAATTGGTATATACTCTATAATAAAAGCTCTTAAAACTGGACAGTATGACTAGAAGAGTACAAAGTTTCCAACATGCACAAATGATTAAGAGCTGAAGAGATGGAAATGCTTATTATCCTGATTTGATTATTACCCATTGTATACATTACCATAGTGCATGGCCATAAATATGTACAAATATTACACCTCAGTAAAAAACTACTTAAAATATCAACAGAAAAAAATCCAATAAAAATGTACAAAAAATATGAAAAGGCTTCATCGAAGGAGAATATAGGAAAATGGCCAACAAAAAGATGTTAAACTTCATTGGCCATCAGGGAAAGACAACTTAAAGCCTCTTTTCTCATTGCTGGGATAAAATACTCAATACCCACAAGTTAAAGAAGTAAGAGGTGTATTGTGGCTCATGGGTTTTTAGGAGTCAGTGTATAAGTGCCAGCTCCAAGGCAGAAAGGGCATCAAGAAAGGCCTGGGTAGAACAACTGCTCCTGGTCTAGCACCCCAGATGGAGAGAGAGTGGGAGGAACCCTGGACAAGAATAACACTCTTCTAGGTCATGCTCCACCTCCAGCCAAGGCCAACCTCCCAACAGCAAGTTGGCCGTAGCGCTCCTGTGATCCCATCAACTTCCACACACTGAAGGGTTTGGGGGAACACTTTAGATCTAAGCATAACAATGTAGCTTCTCCCGGTCTATTTTAGGACAGTCATCCTTGGAACTCTGAGCCACCATGTAGGAAGTATGTACCCTGGGCCCACTGTGCTGGAGCAACTTGTAGCAAGGCCACATGGAGAGTCACTGCGACCATGTGCGGATAAAGAGATGCCCAGAGGGGCCCTGGTGACCTCCTGTCTGAGCTCTGGCCACCTCTGACTGCAGACTACAGCTCCAGGAGAGACCCTAGATCAGCATCATCCAGCTGAATCCAAGAGATAATGAAAACAGTACTCTTGTTTTATGCCATTAAAGTTTAGGGTAGTTGTTACAGAGCAGTAGATGACTAGAATGCCATCTATTCTATGTTTTTCCATATTTATCATGTAACTTTTGTTCTTTTCAGAAAAGACAATGTGTTAATGAATGACTAAGTGTTATTTGCTTTTTATACATTGTTACAGCTTTCCATATAAATGAACCCATAAATCAGAAAAAAAATTATTTGTCATTGGGCATGTTCTAGCTTTAAGATCAAGAGAAATACAGCAACTTTATGCATGGATTAAGAGAATCACTGGAATCAATCAAAAACCTTCAAATTTAGCTAATCAGCCAACAAACTACCTACCAATGTTGGACTTGGTGGAGGATACAAAAGACATCTGACCTGCCCTGTCCTCTAAGGGTCTACCCCTCAGGAGGTGAGACAAGGCATTTGTGCAGTAGGGTGTTGAGAAATGTCTCCATCCGAGTGGGAGAAATTGGACTATGATGATAAATTATGCATATCTCTTATTTGAATGATTTTTAATTACTTCCTTCATTTTGTATCAAAGGAAGGTTTCTGTGCATGTATGCCTGATTACCCTATTAACATGGAACCTCAGGAAATACAACCTAAGAACTCTTATTTGCTAATTAGGCAAGTTCCCTCCCACAATTTACCCACTTCCTTCAATTTAGGATTATTCCTGAGAGTATATTTTTCAAACATATTGTCAGCTTTAATTTGAAATAATCTTAGCAATGGGACCGTTGTAATGAGCTGGCAGGAGGAAGAGCAAAGGTGCTACTTAAAGCAATCGTGTTGGGGTGTGATAGATTTGATACAATAGCGGCTAACAGCCTTAACCTGTGTTGGGTCTTCACAATAATTTCCAAAGTTTCACATTCAATTTATATGAGGGTAATGTATCTGACTGTACGCAGGTAATCCACAGCCAGTGCAGGAAGAAAAGACGAAAAGTGAGGGCCTCAGAACCTATGGGTGGTCGTGTGGAGTTATTTCTCTGTTCTGAAAATGGCTACGTGCAATTTAATGCATTTCTAAAGTTGGTGTCTAGTAAGATGAGTGCTCCAGTACGGTGTTGGGTTTTTCTGTACTAGTCTGAGTGAGTGAATTGTTATCACCTTATTCTAATTCTGCATTTGATGACATCACTTTGGAAGTTTAAAAGCAGCCGTGATGGGAATACGTATGCCACAGAGATGCCAAACGCCACTGTGCAAGGCTCTATTCCTCCCACCCCAGAACAAATTGTTAAACATTCACCAGCAGAACCCTAGTTATACCTCCAAGTTGTCAGATATAAATCAATTTCTGAAGCTTCTCAGAATTGGGACTGGTTTGGAAGGTGAGGCTAGTGCCAAACAGTGAATTCCTGGGAAGGAAAATACATGAAATACATGAGTAGTTGATTTTCAAGATAGTATTTAAATCACTCACACACACACACACACACACACACACACACACTTTTCCTTTTCCGCTTCTGCCAATCTTCATGGGACAAAAAAATGTGGTGTAAAGGATAAATCTGAGTCATTTGTAGGAGAATGGATGCATCTGGAGTCCACAATGTTAATGTTAAGTGAAATCAATCAGACACACAAGCTTAAATATCACATAATTTCTTTTATATGAGAAGCCCAAAGTATATTTAAATTAAAAGCAAAATAGAAAATAGGTAATAGAAAACAAGGAGATAGATCTTTTATAAATTGGAAGGGGACCAAGACATGTTGAGAGGCAGGAGGGAGGGGATGGGAAAGGGACATAAAAAAACTAAGATGTGTTCAGTGCATGTACTACCTCCCCAGGATGAATGTAATCATTACGTACTGCAAATGCAGACTAAAACAAAATTAAAAATTAAAAATAAACCTATAGTTTAATTTTTAAAGTTGAGGCTTCCTGAATTCAAGAGGAAAGAAGAAAATAATGTTCAAAGAGGAAAGAGGGAAGTAATGTTGAGTTAGGAAGTCCAAATCATCAGTGCCTGCATAGGCCAGCCCAAGTGTTCTAGCTGAGACACATCATTCAGTTGACATGCTTGGCCCTTGAGGCCCCAAAGTGAGGAGAATGCCTACCTCGGGAGACTCTAGCACCAGGAAGCATCTCAGGTAGCTTGGTGTGGAGACAGACCCAGTAAGTGTTAACCAAGATAGAAGTTGAAAGGTGCAGAGACGTTACTTGTATCTAGGTGCTAATGTATTTTTGTCATTTTCTTTTATTTAATATCTTTTTAAACTATCATGTGCACCTCAATAAACATTAATGTTTATAAGTCACTATTTTAGAAAAAGCCTATTTATTTAACAGTGAAAACTAACTGTAGAAATTAATGTTCTACTCTGAATCCTCAAATCACTCCTGTGGTAGTCCATGATCGGTAAAGCAAAATGCTCAGTTTGCAAGCTGTCCTAATGCTGGGAAATGAGTGTCTTCAGGGGGATGACCAAGCCCCCATAGCGCAGCATGTGATAGAAAGAACTAAACTGACCTGATATAAAATCTGATATCATCATCTGAGAATATTGTGTGGGAGAGTTAGACTGAAAGAAAATGAAAGATTTGGGAGAACTACAGCTATCTGAGGCTTTCTCCAGACTGGTGATCGAGACCCCGATTTTAGAGATAAGTACCATGTTTAGATTGGTGAACTGTAAAATCAATGATGACCATTGAATAGTTTTCCACCTCCCTTTAATTGATTCCCAATTAACTCTTATATCTATTTCATGATCCTATTTGAATAAACATATGTTGCACTATTGAAATCCACTCATCCCTAGATTCTTCAAATAGAAATCATGGCAGAAGAATAAAATTTTGACCATGAAAATACATACAGTGCGGTAATGAGTGTATAGAAGTGTGCAATTTGAAAACCTTTAGATAAGTTTTCCCATTGAGAACATCAGTCCTTTTTATCAGCTGCATGTTTTCTGAGCAGAGTGTGCCTGGGCTATTACCTCCCGATACATGCCACTTCCCTGCACCTCTGCACTGCTCCCTCTTCTCATTGGCATTTACAGCTCCCAGGTTTGGATCACTTATGGATTTCATTCATGTGTCATTTACCTTTTTTCCAAATAATTAAGCCCAAAATTACATTAGAGATTGCTCAAGCTACTTGCCACTTGGATCCGTTATACATCGTGGCTTCTTCAGTCAGTCACCATCTAGCTCTTGCAACATTCCACAAGTCCCTGAGCTTTAGCAGGGGTCTTTTTGGGCAGCCCATGGAGGACCAGGGTCACTCAGGGAACTGCAGTGAGAAAAACATGCGAGGGCTCATTTTTGTTTCCTTTAAATATTTCAACTTGGGTATTCTTTTTTTTTTTTTCCGGTACCGGGCATTGAACTCAATTTGGATATTCTTCTAGTGTCTTTTTTCTGGATAAATATTATCATCCCCTTCTCCTATAAGAGTGGTCAGTACCACTGGCAACTGGTAAGATAGAAAGTAGTTTAATTAATTTGGCCAAGTCTTAATATACAAGTCATGTACCACTTATGCACTCTGAGAAATGACTGTCAGGCAATTTCATCTGGTGCAAACATCCTAGTTGTTATGGGCCCGATCTAAATATCTCCCCACATTGATTGGACTGTGGGAGCCCTGTACTCATCAGTGGATTCACCTGTGGATGGGTTCATAGCTCCCTGTGCTGTTAGGTGGCCTCTGGTGGGAGGTGGTCACTACTGGGTGACCTGCAATGGTATGTTCGTGTCCCCAGCTCTGGCCTTCCCTCTTTGTTGCCCCGCTGCTATGGGTTGAGCACTTTTCTCCTCTATGCCTCTCTGTTATCCCGAGAGGAGCTGGCACAAGAATACACCATTACAGGTCACTGACCCATGAGGCAAAATAAGCCTCTCCTCTTTAAAGTGTGGGTGTTGGGCATCGTGTCCCGGAGATGGAAAAGTGGCTGAGATGACAGTGTACTTACACAAGCCTGGCTGGTACGGATCCATCCCCGGACTCCGTGCAATCAAGAGACAACGAACGTGAGATCTGCCAGGCTGCTGCACCCTAAAATGGCACATGGTTTTACAGTCAGCTTTTTTTATAAGTAGGATTGCACTCTAAAATAACAGCAAAAAGGATAGTACAGAAAATGCATGAGTCAATAACAATCACTTATTATCATTTTCATGGACTGCTCGCAATGTACGGGCAGTGCAGTGGGGTTGTTTATACCAGGAGCACTGCCTACATGTTAGCAATGCCTTGCCGAATGACATTAGGACAGTTGCCACATCGTCAGATGTTGACTCTTTTCAGTTCCGTTACAATCTTACTGGAGAACTGTTTGGTGTGCTGCCTCTCCTTCACTGGAATGTGGGTATGCGGCATGACTGGATGTAAAGAAATGTGGAAACCATTCCTTACATACTACATCTTTATGAACAGTTCATCTTAAAATGCAGCTACATAACAGTTCTATTATCTCTACTTTTTCCCTTTTTTGGAACTTGTCTACATTTTGATAAATGTGAGAATTTTGGCTGGCTGCTATGTCCCCACTATCTGGAACATTGTCCGATATAGTAGCACTCCGTAAATAGTTGGAAGAATGTTAATAAAATTGGAAGCAAATTTAATAATTTTATCTTTCTCGGATGATAAGAATTGGAATACACATTTCATAAGACAGAAATTGTCTGTATTACCTGGTCAGATCTACTGTTTAGGGAAATGCCTTGGCAACACAGCACATGCTCAATAAATAAGTCTTATTCAGTATTCCTGTACAAACCACTCTCACGAAGGACATCCGCCAGTCTTTGTGTGATTCCGACCAATTACACGGCCAGTTATCAGGATCCCTGTCATCATTTTCTCAAGACATTCTCTTATACAGAGAAGAATGAATAAATGTTATAAGTTTCATGCAGTCTAGCATAAAGTAACTTTAAGAAATATGACTTTCATAAACTCATCTCAGGGCCAGGGATTTAGCTCAGTGATTTTGACGTCTGCCTTGCAAGTGGAAGGCCCCAACTTCAATCCCTGGTACTGAAACAAACAAACAAACAAAAACTCATCTCTCCTTTTCTCGTGGGAATACATACAAATTTGGCTTTAAATTTTATAACACATTTGTATGTTTTTACCCTCAATATAAAATTGATGTGTTATTTGCTACTTTTTTTTTTGCACTTTATTAAATTCTTTTATTGGTACATTGTAGGTATACAACACAATTACATTTCTCATTGGGAATTGTACCTTTACATAATGCATCTTGGTTCTTATTTTTTCCCCGTTCCTAGTCCTCCCTTCACACCCTCCACCCTTCCCTATTTACAAAGACTTTATTTCCATTTTTTCCATTTCTCAGCATTTTTCCTTTCCCTTCTTTCCTTTCCCCTGCCCCTCCCACTACCCCATCCCTTTGGACCTTTTCTTCCTATTTTACATTATCGATTATTCATTCTAATCATTGGTTCATTTTAGGTGTACAATATAATGACATTCATCATTGGAAATGTGCACCTTTACATAGTCTCTCTTGGTTCTTATTGTTCACCCTTGCCCAGCCCTCCCTTCAACCCCTCCAGTCCTCCCTATTTACAAAGATTTTGTTCCTATTTTTCCATTTTCTCATACTAATCCCATTCCCTTCTATCCTTTCCCCTACCCTCCTACTTCCTTCCCCTTTGCCCCTTTTCTTCCTATTTCACATTACCTATTATACATTTAGTCCTTATTTACACTTTTAGTTTCTCACACCAGAGAAATTATTCGGTATTTACACATGTGTGTCCTATTTATTTCACTTAAGAGTATCACCTCAATGTGCATGCACTTAGCTATAAGTGTCTCTAATTTCTCATTTTTTATGGCGGAGTAGTACTCCATTTTAGAAAAAACCCACATTTTCTTTATCCAGTCTCCAGTTGATGGGCATTTGGGCTGTTTCCAAGTTTTAGCTATTACAAACTGTGCTGCTATGAACATGGGTGCACATATATCACTGTGGTATGATTCTTTTACTTCTTTGGGGAAGATCCCCAGCAGTGGAGTAGGGGCATCAAATGGGACTTCCAGTCCTAGTTCTTTGAGGTATCTCCACATTGATTTCCACAGTGCTTGCACCAGTCTACACTCCCACCAAGAATGGAGAAGGGTTCCTCTTTCCCCACAGCCCCGCCAGCATTTATTGGTTGATTTCATGATAGCAGCCATTCTTTCTGGAGTGAAGTGGAATCTCAGTGTTGTTTTCGTTTGCATCTCTTGAATGACCAGTGATGTTGAACATTTTTTCATGTATTTATTTGCTATTTCTACTTCTTTGTCTGAGAAATGTCTGTTCATTACAGATGGTCATTTTCAGATTGGGTCTTTAAATTTGGGAGGTCTGATCTTTTTAAGTTCTTTATAGATTCGAGATAGTAGACCTTTGTCTGAGGAAGAGCAGGTGAAGATTTTTTCCCGCATTGTGGGTTGTCTCTTCACACTGCTGGTGGTTTCTTTGCTGTGCAGAAGCTTTTTAATAAGAAGAGATCCCACTTGTTGATTGTTTGTGCTAGTTCACAGGCAACTGAGGTTTTGTTCATAAAATCTTTTGCTACACCAAAGTCTTCAAGGGTTCTGCCTAACCTCTGTTCCAACTGGTTCGGAGTTTTTATTTCAATATTTAGATCTTTAATCCATTTTGATTTTAATTTAGTGCATGGTGAGAGATACAGGTCTAGTTTTAATCTCTGGCAAGTTGAAACCCAATTTTTCCAGTACCATTTATTAAAGAGGCTATCTTTCCTCCAGTGAGGGTGCTTGGCTCCTTTATCAAAGATGAGATGGCTGAGTGTGTCTGGCATTGTTTCTGCATCTTCTAATCTGTTCCACTGGTCCTCAGGTCTGTTTCTTTGCCAGTACCATGCTGTTTTTATCACAGTAGCTCTGTAGTAGAGTTGCAGGTTGGGGATTGTGATACCCCAAGCCATGTCTCTGTTACCTAGAATTGCTTTTGCTATTCTGGGTCTCTTCTTGTTCCAAATGAATTTTTGGATTGTTTTCTCAAGGTCCATGAAGTATGCTGCTGGGATCTCAATTGGAATTGCATTAAATCTATATAGCAGTTTTGGAAGTATGGCCATTTTCACTATATTAATCCTTCCTACCCAGGAGCAGGGGATGTCTGTCCATTTTCTGATATCATCTTCAATCTCTCTTTTCAGAGTGCCATAGTTTTTAGAGAAGAGGTCTTTAATTTCTTTCATTAGGTTGATTCCTAGGTATTTCCATTTTTTGGATGCTATTGTGAAAGGAATTATTTGCCCTATTTCTCTCTCAGTGAGTCTGTCATTGGTGTAGAGGAAAGCTATTGATTTTTGTGTGTTGACCTTGTAAGCAGCTACTTGACTGAATTTGGTTATTAAGTCTAGAAGACTTTTGGTGGAGTTCTTGGGGTCTTCTATATAGAGTATCATGTCATCTGCAAATGATGACAATTTGACTTCATTTCCTATCTTTATTCCTTTTATTTCTTTCTCTTGTTTAATTGCCGTGGCTAATGTTTCCAGAACTATATTGAACAGGAATGGTGATAGTGGACATCCTTGTCTTGTTCCTGATTTTAGTGTGAAGGATTTCAGTTTTTGACCATTTAGTATGATAGTGGCTGTTGGTTTTTCACAGATGGCTTCTATCAGTTTGCGGTAGAGACCGTCTATTCCAATTTTTTGTAGGGTTTTTATCATAAATGCATGTTGGATTTTGTCAAATGCTTTTTCTGTGTCTATGGAGATAATCATATGGTTTTTGTCCTTGGCTTTATTGATAGAGTGTATTACATTGATTGATTTTCATATATTGAACCATCCCTGCATCCCTGGGATGAATCTCACTTGATCAGGGTGTATGATCTTCTTGATGATCTTCTGCATTCTGTTTGCCAGTATCTTATTAACGATTTTTGCATCTATGTTCATTAGTGAGATTGGTCTGTAGTTCTCCTTTTCGGTTGAGTCTTTCTCTGCTTTGGGGATCAAGGTGATGCTTGCTTCCAGGAATGAATTTGGGAGTATTGCTTCCCTTTCAATTTCATTGAAGAGTTTAAACAATAGTGGCAGCAGTTCCTCTCTAAATGTCTTGTAGAATTCAGCAGTGAAGCCATCAGGGCCCGGACTTTTCTTAGTTGATAAGTTTTTAATTACATTTTCAATTTCATTGGTTGATATTGGGTTGTTCAGAATTTTTAGGTCTTCTTCGTTCAACTTTGGTAATTCATATGTATCTAGGAATCTGTCCATTTCTTCTGTGTTGTCCATCTTATTGGCATATAGGTTCTGGAAGTAGGTATTGATGATCCTCTGGATTTCTGCTGGGTCTGTTGTAATTTCACCCTTTTCATTCCTAATTGCATGGATTTGGGCCTTTTCTTTCCTCTTTCTGACAAGGTTGGCTAAGGGTTTTTCAATTTTGTTGATTCTTTCAAAGACCCAACTCTTGGCTTCATTGATTTTTTGTATTGTTCTCTTAGTCTCCATTGCATTGATTTCTCCTCTGATCTTTATAATTTCCTCCCTTGTATGAGCTCTGGGGTTGTCCTGTTCTTTTTCTAGAAGCTTGAGGTTCAGCATCACGTTGTTTAATTGGGCTCATTCTGTTTTCCTAATATGCATATTCACTGCTATGAATTTCCCTTGTAAGACTGCTTTCATTGTGTTCCATATATTCTGATATGTTGTATTGTCATTGTCATTTAATTGAAGTAACTGTCTGATTTCTTCTTTAATTTTCTCTATGACCCATTGGTTATTCAGAAGTGTGTTGTTCAATTTCCATGTGTTTATGAAATTTTTTGAGTTTCTTTTGCTATGGATCTCCAATTTCATCCCACTATGGTCTAATAATATACAGGGGATAACTTCAATTCCTTTGTGCTTACTTAAATATGTTCTATGCATGAGTATGTTGTCTATTTTTGAGAATGACCCATGTGCAGCTGAGAAGAATGTGTATTCTGATTTTGTGGGGTGGAAGACTCTGTAAATATCTTTTAAGTTCATTTGTTCAAGAGTTCCATTGAGTTCTAGTATTTCATTACTTATTTTTTGTCTAGTTGATCTATTTGTGACAGTGGGGTGTTGAGGTCCCCCACTACAGTTGTATTAGTGCGTATATGACTTTTCATGTCCTTTAGTATTTGTTTTATATAGTTGGGAGCACTAGTGTTTGGTGCATAGATATTTATGATTGTCATCTCTTCCTCTTGAATTCTTCCCTTTACAAGGATTTGTTGTCCTTCTTCATCTCTCTTAATCAGTGTTGCTTTGAAATCTACTTGATCTGCAAAAAGAATAGCTACTCCTGCTTTTTTTCAGGTTCCCGTCACATGCAGTATTGTTTTCCACCCTTTAACTTTCAGTCTATGAGTTTCCTTTTCAATGAAGTGTGTTTCTTGTATGCAGCATATTGTTGAATTTTGCTTCTTGACCATTCTGCCAGTCTATTTCTTTTGATTGGTGAATTGAGACCATTAAAGTTGATGGTTATAACGGAAACATATTGACTTGTCATTGCCATGACTTTTTCTTTTTGTTGGGTTCTCCCCCTTTACATTTAATTTCTTGTCATGCCAGATGGGTTCATTCTGCTTTGCTTCCTGGGGTTGTGATCCTCAATGTCTGTTCCTAGGATATTGTGTAAAATGCTTTGGAGTGCTGGTTTGGTATCCATGAAGTTCCTAAGGTGCTCTTTGTCATGAAAGTATCTTATTTCTCCATCAGTTTTGAAAGATAGTTTTGTAGGGTACATCAATCTGGGTTGGAGGCTGTTTTCCTTTAGGGCTTGGAATATGTCACTCCAAGCTCTTCTTGCCTTGATGGTTTGTGTTAAGAATTCTGCTGTGATTCTGATGGGCTTTCCTTTGTATGTGATTTGTTTCTTTTCTCTGACTGCTTGGAGAACTTTGTTCTTCTGTTGAGTTTCTGGGATCTTAACAATTATATGCCTATGTGTAGATTTTTTTTGATCAAGGCTATTTGGAGTCCTATATGCCTCACTTATCTGTATGTCAAGCTCTTTTCTCCTGCTTGGGAAGTTTTCTGCCATTATTTCTGTGAAGAGATTTTTTTTATGTCATCTGCACTCTCTCCTGTTTCTTCATTGACTCCAATCAATCTTATGTTATTCTTCTTTGCATCATCTAGCAGCTCCTGGATTGATTTCTCATATTCCCCTATAATTTTGAAGCAATTTTTCTTTTTCTGGTCACTAATTGCAATCTTATTTTCTATATCTGAAATTCTGTCCTCACATTGGCTCATTCTGCTGTGTAGACTTTCAATGGAGTGTTTCATGTCCTGGAAATCTATTTGCATCTGTTTTATGGATTCCATTTGTTTCTTATGTTGAGATTCCATCATGTTCCTGAGCTCCTCTCTAGATTTATTAATCATGTCTTGCACTAGGGGCCCAATTTCTCCTGTTATCTGAGAAATTATTTCTGATTTCATTTTTTCCAGATTTCCTTTTGTTGCCAGTTCAGTGGGTCCAGGTGGTTGAGTATCAGAGTGTTCCATCTCACTTCCCTTTGAGGTTGCTGTAGGTGATCTGGAAGTCTGGTTTTGAGACTTATTTATGTGTTTTCTCATTTCAACTGGGGCGGGCGGCTGTTAGCACCTGCACGGATTACCTCCTCTGAGCTTGGTGAGGTGGGACAGGGGCCAAGAGGAGCAGTAGGGATGGTGACCCAAAAGCCCTTTCCTGTGGGCTGGGAGCAGTGGGAGGGATGGTGGCCTGGAAGCCCCTTCCTCTGGGCCAGGAGTGGCAGGACAGAAGGTGGCCCAAATGCCCTTTCCTGTGGGCTGGGAGCACCGGGAGGGATGGTGGCCAGGAAGCCCCTTCCTCTGGACCAGGAGCAGTGGGATGGTGGCTCAGAGCCCCTACCTCTGAGCCAGGAGCAGCCAGACTCAGTACCTTGGTCTGGTGGTCGGGTGTCCTCTGTGTCTTTGTAGTGTGGAACCAGGTGGCTGTACAGAGGAGCGGGGGCGGGGGGGGGTGTCCAGGGGATTGTTGCCGGGGCTCGGGCTGATTCAGTGTGTTCCATGCAACTCAGGACCTTGATAGGGTGTCCGCAGACCTGTCTGTCTGCAGCGGGCTGATTTGGCGTGTTCTGCACGACTCAGGACCTCGGTGGGGCATGCGCAGACCTGCCTGTCTGCAGTGGGCTGCTACTTCTGTAATAATTTCTCCCCAAACCCAAATATTCACTGTGTATAATATTAAGGAAAGATGTTCAGTGTGTCCTGTGATTTCAGTACCTATCATACTATCAGCCCCTCAGCACCAAAGATTGGAAATGACCATTTTATAAAGAGGAGACTAACCTTGTTTAATTAGTCACTTCATTTGTACGATGCAATGCATTCATTTACTATTGAAAACATACAAATCAATGATAAATAAGAAAATGAAAATCACTCACATTTTCAAGTATTCAAAACAGCCACTTTTAAAGTTTTGGGGTGTGTCTGTGTAATTATATGTGATAGTCCCATTTATAGATACAGGATCACATATAATTTTGAAACATGCTTATTCCTCACTTAATTTACAATAAACATTTTCCAGCATTTTATTTATTTATTTATTTATTTTTCCCCATTAAGTTTATTGGTACATTTTCGGTATAAAATACAGTTATATTCATCATTGGGATCTTGTACCATTACATGAGTCTCTTGGTTCTTATTTTTTTTTCCCTCCCCTTGCCCTCCCTTCACCCCCTCCACCCTTCCCTATTTGCAAAGACCTTGTTTCCATTTTTTTCCTCTTCTCATATTTTTTCCTTTCCTTTTTTTTCCCTTCCCCTACCCCTCCCAATTCCCCTGCTCTTTTAGACCTTTTCTACCTGTTACACAATATCAGTTATACATTTTTAAAATTACAATATTAAGATCTAGGAGACATTACCATAGATTTTGCAGAATTTAAAAGGATATAGAAAGCATATTACAAAAATCTTTTTTGAAATAAATTTGACAACTTTTAAGAAGTACCTTGGAAGACAAATTAATGAAACTAACTCTGGAGGAAATATAAAATTTGAATAGCACCTTTTAAAGAAAGTATTTTCCTAGCTTGAAAACCTACCTATATAACATAAGAAACTGCAAAACTCCCAGAAACACATGGAAATTGAACAACACCCTCTTGAACAACCAATGGGTCACAGAGAAAATTAAAGAAGAAATTTGACAGTTTCTACAAGTAAATGATAATGCCAGTACAACATCCAGGAATCCATGGGACACAATGAAAGCAGTTCTATGTGGGAAATTCATAGCAGTGAATGCCCATATTAGGACAACAGAGAGAACTCAGATAGATAACCTAATGAAGCATGTCAAGCTCCTAGAGAAAGAAGAGCATAACAAACCCAAAGCTCGTACAAGAGAAGAAATTATAAAGATCAGAGCAGAAATCAATGCAATGGAGACTAAGAGAATGATACAAAAAATTAATGAATCAAAGAGTTGGTTTTTCAAAAGAATAAATAAAATCAACAAACCTTTATCAATCTTATCAAAAAAGGAAAGAAAAGGCTCAAATCCATGCAATTAAGAATGAAAAGGGTGAAGTCACAACAGACCCAGCAGAAATCCAGAGGGTCATCAATACCTACTTTGAGAACCTATACGCTAATAAAATGAAAAACAAGGAAGAAATGGACACATTCCTAAATACATACAAATTGCCAAAGTTAAATGAAGAAGATAATAGAAATTCTAAACACCCCAATTACAATGAGTGAAATTGAAAATATAATAAAAAATTTACCAACAAAGAAAAGCCCAGGTCTGGATGGCTTCACTACTGAATTCTACAAGACATTTAAAAAAGAACTATCCCCATTACTCTTGAAACTCACCAAGGAAATTGAAAGGGAAGCAAGGCTTCCAAATTCATTTCTGGAAACAAGTGTTACTTTGATTCTAAAACCAGGGAAAGACCCAACCCAAAAAGAGAACTACAGACCAATCTCCCTAATGAACATAGATGCAAAAATCCTCAACAAGATACCGGCAAACAAAATACAGAGTGTCATGAAGAAGATCATACACCCTGACCAAGTCGAATTTATCCCAGGGATGCAAGGATGGTTCAACATTCATAAATCAGTAAATGCAATACACTATATGAACAGAGTCAAGGACAAAAACCATATGGTCATCTCAATAGATGCAGAAAAGGCATTTGACAAAATCCAACACCCATTCATGATAAAGACCCTGCAGAAAATTGGAATAGAAGGTCTTTATCTCAACCTGATTAAGGCTATCTATGAAAAACCAACAACCCACATCATACTAAATGGTCAAAAACTGAAAACTTTCACACTAAAATCAGGAACAAGACAAGGATGCCCACTATCACCATTCCTGTTCAATATAATTCTGGAAACATTACACACAGCAATTAGAAAAGAGAAAGAAATAAAAGGAATAAAGATAGGAAAGGAAGAAGTTAAACTGTCACTATTTGCTGATGATATGATACTTTACATAGAAGACTGACAAAACTCTGCCAAAAGACTTCTAGACTTAATTGACAGATTCAGTAGAGTAGGTGGTTACAAGGTCAACACTCAAAAAACAATAGCCTTCTTGTACACAAATAACAGACTCACTGAGAGAGAAATTAGGGAAACAATTCCTTTTACAATAGCATCCGAAAAAGTGAAATATCTAGTAATCAACCTAATAAAGGAGGCAAAAGACCTCTACACTGAAAACTACAGCACTCTCAAAAAGGAGATCAAGGAGGATACAGGAAAATGGAAAGATATCCCTTGTTCCTGGGTAGGAAGAACCAATATAGTGAAAATGGCCATACTTCCAAAACTACTATATAGATTTAACACAATGCCAATTGAAATTCCAACAATATACTTCACAGAACTAGAGAAAATAATCCAAAAATTCATTTGGAACCAGAAGAGACCTAGAATAACAAAAGCAATTCTAGGCAATAGAGATATGGTGGGGGTATCACAATCCCCAATTTGAAACTATACTACAAAGCTACTGTGATTAAAAACAGCATAGTACTGGCAAAGAAACAGACCCGAGGATCAGCGGATTGGATTAGAAGATGCAGAAACAACTTCAGACATACAAAGCCACCTCATCTTTGACAAAAGAGCCAGCCACCCTCACTGGAGGAAAGATAGCCTATTTAATACATGGTGTTGGAAAAACTGGATTTCAACCTGTCAAAGATTAAAACTAGACCCATACCTATCACCATGCACTAAACTAAGTCAAAGTGGATTAAAGATCTAAATATTAAGACAGAAACACTAAACTTGCTGGAAAATAAGTTAGGTAGAACTCTTGAAGACATTGGCATAGGAAAAGACTTTATGAACAAAACCTCAGTAGCATGGGAACTAGCAGAAAGAATCAACAACTGGGATCTCATCTTATTAAAAAGCTTCTGCGCTAAAAGAGAAACCACCAACAGAGCTAAGAGACAACCTACAATGTGGGAAAAATTTTTAGCCGCTGTACCTTAGACATATATAAATATATAAAGAATATATCTAGAATATATAAAGAACTGAAAAAAATCAGACCCCCAGATTCAAAGACCCAATTCAAAAATGGTCATCTGAAATGAACAGACATTTCTCAGATCAAGAAGTAAAAGCAGCAACTAAATATATGAAAACGTGTTCAATATCATTGGTCATTGGAGAAATGCAGATGAAAGCAACACTGAGATTCCACCTCACCCCACAAAGAATGGCTGCTATCAGGAAATCAACCAATAACAAATATTGGCAGGGGTGTGGGGAATAAGGAACACTTCTCCATTGTTGGTGGGAGTGCAGACTGGTGCAACCACTGTGGCGGTCAATATGGAGATACCTCAAAGAACTAGGACTAGAGGTCCCATTTGACCCAGCTATTCCCCAGCTGGGGATCTTCCCCAAAGAATTAAAAGAATCATACCACAGTGATACATATGCACCCATGTTCATAGCGGCACAGTTTGTAATAGATAAAGTTTGGAAGCAGCCCAAGTGCCCATCAACTGGAAACTGGATAAAGAAAATGTGTTGTTTTTATAAAATGGAGTACTACTCAGCCATAAAGAATGAAAAACTAGAGTCATAACTAAATGGATGCATATCGAGGCCATACTCTTACGTGAAATAAATAGGACACACATGTGTAAATACCAAATAGTTTCTTTAGTGTGAGAAACTGATAGTGTAAACAAGGGTCAAACTGATTAAAATGAATAATTGGTAATTTGAAATAGGAAGAAAAGGTCCAAAGGGGTAAGGGTGGTGGGAGGGGAAGGGGAAAGGAAAGGAGGGAAAGGAAAAATTATGAGAAAAGAAAAAAATGTAAACAAAGTATAAGTAAATAGGGAAGGGTGGAGGAGGTGAAGGGCACACAGGTAATGGAGAAAAAAATAAGAGCCAAGATACATGATGTACAGGTACAAGCACCCAATGATAAATGTAAATGTGTTGTATACCTAAAATGTACCAATAAGAATTTTAAAATAAAGAATGATTTTTATAAATTATCAAATTCTCTTAAAACATATTTTGACATCTTTTATTTCTAAATGCACTGCACTAACTTTAGTACTAGGTGTCATTGTTTTATTCAATCTTTGGTGATGTGGGAGATCAAAAAGTGTCTCATTGCTGTTGTTTTATCTAGTATTTCATGTATTACTGCTGAGGTTCCTGGTCACCTGTTATGGAACCTTATTGTATTATTTCTTTTGTGAATTGCCTGTTCATACTCTTTGCACAGTTTTAAAATTCAGGTGCCTGCCTTTTTATCTTTTACAGTTTGTTTTTAAATTTAAACAGTTACTGCATCACAACAGTGGTTTTACGTGAAAGTCACATACCAGATAGTGCTAAAAATGTTTGACTTGGTAAAATACTGTAAAGCCTTAAATTTGAAGGTTATCTACATTAATAGTATCGACTCTATTTGGAGACTTTTCTACATTGTGCAACACTGTATGTGAATATTCTTTTACTGGAAGACTCAATTTAAGGCACCAGTCTGTGAGAAGATCAAATAGTTCTTAAGAGGTAAATATAGAGGAATTCTATTTTTGTGTTGAAACAAAAAAAGGCTTTCAATGGCTGTGGAATCACTAATTGGTGATAGAGTCTTCTGTGGCAGAAGTGGTATATTTGTAGTGTCAAAAAGTAATTGTAAATGACAGTTATTAGATTGTGTAAGATGGTGTGGAGAACTCAGGCTAATTCTTAATGTGAATGTAACAAAACTTGCCAATGCAATTAGCATCCCTGTGGGCAATCTCAAGAGTAAAGGATTAAATTTTTTGTGCAGTACAAAATACCTTTTTACCTATGAGACAAAATGGTATGGAAACATAGACTTTCCTAGATTAGATTCTCTCTTGTTAGTGAATAGGGAAATAATTTCAATTTCTAGGGCCATTAATTGCCTACCTTTTATGGGTAATAAATTATCTTTAAACTGAACAAATAAATAGGATCCCCGTCAAATCATGTGTTAGCATAAATGCAAGTGCTTAACAAATTGTAATTAGGGCCTCTCATCTGATCTACTTAGATGGCTTTGACAAATAGGAGAACATAAAACTAATTTTCATTTTCAAAGAGAAAAGCAACTTTTTTTGTTAATTATATTGGTACATTTAAGGTATACAATATAATGACATTCATCATTGGAAATCTGCACCTTTACATAATCCATCTTGGTTCTTATTTTTTCCCCATTCCCCTGCCCTCCCTTCAACCCCTCCACCCCTCCCTATCTACAAAGACTTTATTAAAAAGCAACTTTTAATAAAAAATTTGAAGAAGCTAACAACTTTCATGGTTTTTTATATGTAGTGGTAATGTATCACATTAATTTTCTTTAATCACAGTATTTTTAGATAAAAGCTGAGTGATATCACTTGTGTTAATGCTACATTTTTTGTTTTTGTTGAATCCTCATATTCAGGGCAGAAATAGTGATTGGGGGCTGGAGATGTAGCTCTGTGCTCTGTGATGGACTGATTGTCTACCATGCATGAGGCTCTGGGTTTGATCCCCAAAGAGGAGAGGGAGGGAGGGAGGGAGGGGGGCGGAGGGAGAAAGGAAGGAAGAAAGGAGGGAGAGAAAAGTGGTTTGAAGGTGAGTTCACTATCATTCTTGTGTTGCAGCCTGTGAGGTCAGTAATACCATACTTCAAACCGCATTAATTACCAATTTGATGAGCAGTCTCTTTGTAATATTCTGCTTGTTCTTTACCCAGGACACTCTGGTAGAAGGGGCCTTTAGCCTGTGGGGAACCACCAACCAAAACATTGACAGTATAAAGTAGCAGCTGAAATCATTTCAGGGGTTGTGTAAATGCTATCAGATTCACTGTTGTTGTTCTTGGTGCTTGCATTGGATGGGGAAAATAGTTTTAATTTTTCTTATGATTTTGCTTAAAAATACAGAAAACAAATGTAATGGGATAGAAAAATGTTTTGCATCATGTACCTCAAAATTCCAGAAGTAACCTGACTACAGGTCTGACTGGATCTATGGATCAAAATGATTTCTCTAAGATCTTATTTCTCTTTCTCAAAATTTAATCTTGACCTTCTCTTCTCTTACTTCCATTCAAAGGTAGCCTGTACTCTAATTTCTTTCAAAACCTTCAGTCTTTGCTAACAGGACTGGTTAAATTCAGACATTACTGAATCAACACTGTGGTCAGGGAGATACTTTACTGAACTTTTGCTAAGGGTCAGTCACAGAATAAGGGCAGGTGGAAGCCCTAAGAAAGGAACATCTCCATTGTGGAGGCAAATCAGAAGTCTACTTCCCGAGAGTGTGGAATTTTCCACTACTGGGTGCTCTTTCTTTTGTATTTTGGGCTGCTTCTCATGTCAATGTAGTCATAAAAATAAATTTAGTCTCTTTCTTGTCACCAGCTAAGGAGTGGGAGACACCATGGCAACATTGAGGGATAAAACTAAAAGACAGATATCTGGAAAGATTGTACCTGTTGATGATATTGTCCAGGTCACCTAAATATCTACAAATGTTTTATAAATTTTTATATGCACAGTAACTTTAATAAAAAATTTCACTCTTCTGCAAGAGTGTTCACCTAACCTGATTGGACATGGCTATAATTATCTTGCTGGGCATTGAATCCTGGGTCTCACAGATGCTAGGGAAGCACTCACCACTGAGCTACACCCTAGTTTTTGTGCAACCACCTTCAATCAGTTAGCTATGTTATAAAAAGTCACACACATATGCCTGTTGCTGTTGTTGCCCATATGTTGAAGAAGGATGTGATTTTTAATAAGAACATTTATTACATCTCCTGAAAAATCCCCAACTCTAGGCATAAGATGCATAAGATGATTTTTGAGACCATTATACAACTTACACAAGAAAATAAAACAACAACACAAAAGCCTGATTATATCTTCTTTAAAACATCTGTAGGAAGTCCTCAAGAGTTATGTTAGTTTCTTACAAATAAGAAAAGGTACTCTAAACAATAGGTGATTTTTGATCCTGAAATACTGGGGTATAAATGTGCTGTACAAGGAGGTCTAGAATGGCCAAGTATTTCAGAAAACCTCTGCCTACTGCTAGTAATTAAGATTTGTCAGTTTTGTATATGGATAGGAGCTGTAAAGTTTTAATTGTGCAACAAAAATAATGTTTGCCATGAGCAAGAGAAGTCAACTAAATGTACAATAGCCCAAGAGAAAACTGGGAGACTCTTTTCTATAGTTATTTGTTTTAGTTAAATTTGGGAGGAAAAGGACAAATAGCTAAAGAAAAGCTCTTCTTTGAAAATGAATTCTTTGAAAAAGCGGTGATTTTAGCATTTTTTCCAGAGCCACAAAAAGGTGTTGATGAATAAATTTATAATGGTGAGAGGAAACTCAAGCGAAAACACTCAAATTCCTCCCACATTAGGATCTGATTGTAAAATGATTATTCCAGACAATTAAAAATGATTGTTTTGACTACTCATTGCACCAAAGCTATAACAAAATTTAAAGTCATACTTCAAATAGCTTTTTCTACCCAGCAGAAAGTGTGTTACAGTATTTCAAAAGAAATTTGGTTCCTTATGGAGACAGAAGTTTTGTGATGTATTAATAACATAGAAATAAAAGTATTACTTGGGCAGTTATTTTTACTTATTTGTTAACAAAATCACATAAGTGTTGTGAGAGATCAATACTCTTACTCAATTGTCTTATATTTTTATAGGATAGTATGTTTCATTGCATTTTTTGGATTGTCAATAATTTTTAAGGTGAACTCATATGAAGGAATTATGAAATCTGAGGACTCCATCATGGAATTGGATATTGTAATTTTTCTCAAATACTATGCTACTGTCTATTTTTATGCCATTCTTGCTACTGTATTGTTTTCCTTTAAATTCCTTTATTGGTACATTTTAGGTAAACAATACGTTTACATTTATCATTGGGTGCTTGTTCCTGTACATGATGTATCTTGGTTCTTATTTTTTTCCCCATTACCTGTGCGCCCCTCACTCCCTCCTCCCTTCTCTATTTACATAGACTTTGTTTCCATTTTTTTGCTTTTCTCATAATTTTTCCTTTTCCTTTTTTCCTTTCCCCTTCCCCTCTGACCACCCCTACCCCTTTGAAACTTTTCTTCCTATTTCACATTATCAATTATTCATTTTAATCATTTTAATTCTTATTTACACTTTTAGTTTCTCACACTAGAGAAACTATTCGGTATTTACACGTGTGTTTTATTTATTTCACTTAAGAATATCGCCTCAATATGCATTCATTTAGCTATAAATGTCTCTAGTTTGTCGTTCTTTATGGGTGAGTAGTACTCCATTTTATAAAAACCCACATCTTTTTTATCCAGTTTCCAGTTGTTGGGCACTTGGGCTGTTTCCAAGCTCTAACTATTACAAACTGTGCCACTGTAAACATGGGTGCACACATATCGCTGTGGTATGATTCTTTTAATTCTTTGGGGGAGATCCCCAGCAGGGGAACAGTTAGGTCAAATGGGACCTCTAGTCTAGTTCTTTGAGGTATCTTCACCCTGATTTCCACAGTGGTTGCACCAGTCTGCACTCCCACCAACAATGGAGTAGGGTTCCTTTCTCTCTACACCCCTGTCAGCATTTGTTATTGGATGATTTCTCGATAGCAGCCATTCTTTTTGGGGTGAGGTGGAATCTCAGTGTTGCTTTTATCTGCATTTCTCAAATGACCAGTGATGTTGAACATTTTTCCATATATTTATTTGCTGCTTTTAATTCCTTGTCTGAGAAATGTCTGTTCATTTCATATGCCCATTTTTGAATTGGGTCTTGGAATTTGGGGGGGTCTGATTTTTTTCAATTCTTTATATATTCTAGATAGTAGACCTTTGTCTGAGGTACAGCTGTGAAAATTTTTTCCCCCACATTGTAGGTTGTCTCTTAGCTCTGATGGTGGTGGTTTCTCTTGCAGTACAGAAGCTTTTTAATAACATGAGATCCCAGTTGTTGATTCTTTCTGCTAGTTCCCATGCTACTGAGGTTTTGTTCATAAAGTCTTTTCCTATGCCAATGTCTTCAAGAGTTCTACCTAACTTATTTTCCAGCAAGTTTAGTGTTTCTGTCTTAATATTTAGATCTTTAATCCACTTTGACTTAGTTTAGTGCATGGTGATAGGTATGGGTCTAGTTTTAATCTTTGACAGGTTGAAATCCAGTTTTTCCAACACCATGTATTAAATAGGCTATCTTTCCTCCAGTGAGGGTGGCTGGCTCTTTTGTCAAAGATGAGGTTTGCCATTGTATTTTGGAAACACATGGCTTATTTGATATCACAGCTTCATAGCTGGAGAAAAATTTTGTCTCAATTTTGTCTCTTGAGGGTGAACCATATCACATCTGATTTAAATTATATTTTAGGAAAATTTGGAGATTAGTCTTTAGGGTTGATTTTAGAATGAATTAAGTCTTCTCAGATTCTTAGAATGAAATAAATGAATCTTTATGTGATATGGATATACATTTTTAGGGAGCTGGGGGTGCTGTGACTAAAAATTCATATGCTAAAACATTAACCTCTGATGTAATGACATTAGAGGTCAGGACCCTTGAGAAGTAAGCAGGTCATGAAAGTGGAGCCCTAATGCATGGGCATTGTGTCTATAAATAAGAGACGCGGAAGCTGACTCTCTTTCTTTGCTCCTTGCCATTTGAGGACACAGCAAGAAGATAGGATCTGCACACCTGGACATGCACTTGACCAGACCCCAGACTTCCAGGTTCCTGATTTGGAACTTCTCAGCCTCTAGAAGTGTGGCAGAGATGCCTGTCATTTGAGTCAGCTGATTACAATTTATTGCAGCAGCCCAGACTGACCAAGGCACAGCCCAAGAGAAGATCAAACACCAATGCAAAGATCAATTTAAGATAGTTTATTAATTTGCTTTATTTTCCTCATTCATGTTTCTGTTTGATATGATACAAGTAATATGTTTGGGGGATATCTTTTTACCTTGAGGACACGACATGCTTTGGGTTTTAAGTAGAGAAGAGAAAATGAACATAAGAAAAAGAACTATAATAGGGTAATGGGAAGAATACAGGCTGGTGGTCAGGCAGAAAAGGTGTGAATCTGACTTTGGGTGACTCATTGTAGCTGTAGTTCCTCCTCCTTGAGACCATCTGGGTTATTCCAGATGAAAGGGCAGTGCAGGAGTTAAACATGCAAACCTATGTAAGTATCCACCAGACAACTGCTGGGGACTATAGTAATCTTCAACAAATGCTATCATAACTCTTGTTTTATTGTTTATTCAGTAGCTAACCAGGCCTTTTAAAAATCATACCAAAAGCACTCAACCTGTAACGTACATCAAATGCATACATTATATAATGTAATATATATATTATATACAGTAAATTACAATGTCTCCTGCACTGTAGATACTTATTTCTCATTCATGCGGGTCAAAAATAAGTTTTCCTATCGATGGCTGCATGAGTAAGGGGCCTGGGTTTCTTTCAGCTGTAGGCTACATGAATTCCAAGAAAGTAATGTTCATTTGTATAAATCTATCAGAATGAAAGAACCTGGGAAATCTTGGAAGATTTCTGTGGGCCATGTCTGGAAAGCACATCACTTCCCATCATGTTCCACTGGCTAGAAGCCCACCACATGAACATATCAAATTTCCAGCACTATCAGTATCCAAATCCAACTGTTTGCCCAGAAAGGACAGTAGAGGCATTGAGGTACAGTCACCTAGTCTTTGCCACATCAAGAAGGTAACAATATAAAAGGTTAAATTAAGCAAAATATAACAAACTGTAGTATAAATAGACAAATACCTTTTGAAGCTACATTTATGATTTTGTAATGGGTTTTTTAATTTTATTTATTTTTTGGTACCGGGGATCGAACTTGGGTCCTTGCGCTTGTGAGGCAGGCGGCAGAAGCACTGAGCTACATCCCTGGCCCCATAATGGGTTATTTTTAATGGATACAATTGAGCTGGCAGAAGAAGAGATGAAGGTTTTTTTAAAAATTAACTAAATCTTTATGAAAGGAGGTATGCTGCATCTGAGGAAGTTTGTGGAATGTGGAGTGTAATAGGTTGGTGGATATCACATCCTGGGACTATTTTTGGAATTGATAAGGGCCAGCAGCACTTACATGAATGGATGGTTAGAGAGTAGGGAGATAGGAAGAAGATTAAATAACCCACCATCAATTAGCTTTCATTCCAACCGGTCATTGGAAGTCTTATAATCATTTTGGAGCACAGGAATTGACCCACAATAACTCAACTGTTGGTGAAATTACATGTGTTTACTCCAGATCCAGGAATAATTGCTTACACAATATATACCCATGCCAAAATTGTGTGTATACAGTGAGTTTTACTAGGGAATTTGCAGACTTTATCTTATACTCAATTATAATTCTTTAAACTATGCACACTAAAAAATTATAGAACTGTAGGTAACTAGTTCTTTTAATTCCTCATATATCTTGGGACAGTGATTTAAAGGAAAGAAATGAAGAAAGCATTTGAAAGTTCACCTATACAAGGTAGACTAGTCAATTTCTTTTTCTGCAAGGTAATTTATATTTATCGATTGCAGTGCACTGAATGTGTGTGCCCCCTGACCTCAGATTCCTATTTTGAAATCCTAATGGTCAAAGCAGGGTCTTAGGAGGGGGAGCCTTTGGGAGATCATAAAGTCATGAAGGCAGAGATTGTGTAAATAGCATCAGTGTTCTCATAAAGACTCCCCAGAGAGGTCCCTGATTCCTTCTGCCAAATGCAGTCAGGCTCAGAGGACAGCCTCAAGGGCTGGCACTCCCTGGACCCCAGATCTGCCACAACCTTCATCTTGGACTTTCCGGCCTCCAGAACTGTACAGCTGGCTTTTATTTTCTCATTTATGTTTAAATTATAATTCTGTAAATAACATTTATGTGTTATTCTAAAATGGCTACTTTGGCTGAACTTGAGTTGTGTTTGACTATGTGATTGGCTTCTGTTTAGAAAAATATTTTAAAAACATCAGTGCATAGCGTAATTTGTGGCGCTCTCGTGAATGGGATTAGGGCCCTCATGAAACAGGATGTGGAGAGCCGCTTCCCCCTCCCCTCCTCTCAGGTGAGGATGACCCTAGAAGGGGCATCTGTGAGCTACAAAGCGGGTTCCCAGCAGAAACCACATCTTCCAGCAGCCTGATCTTGGACTTCTCTGCCTCTAGAACAGTGAGAAATCAATTCCTGCTGTTTATAAGCCACCGCCTCTCCTCTCGGCAATTTGTTCTAGCAGCTGACCAGTCTAAGACACCAGGACAGGCTGTTCTAACCTTGGACAGCCTGCTGCTTAACACTCATAGGCCACGGCTTGCTTATTCATAAGATGAGACTATCCACACACACTCCCCCAGGGTTATTCTGAAGATTAAATGGAAAACGATATGTGAATAATGCCCTTAGCAAAGTGCCTGGTATACCTCAGACCACCAAAAATGATAGGAAATACTAGGATTATGAATTTTATGTGAACTATATAGAAATGAATGAAAATGAGAAGCAGTGCCAGAATCAAACCCAGGGCCTCATGCATACTAGGCAAGCGTTCTGCCACTGAGCTACATCCTCACCCCTAGAAAATAAGTATTAACTTTATATGATACATACAGAATGAGAGTTTCAACTACTACTATTTTAGTCAGCATATGGAAATAGAAGTTTACAAATCCCAGTGCCATCAGACGTTGCATAGCATCTTAGCTGCCTGCCTTCTGTTCTTCCTTCCTTAATTTCTTCCTCTCTCTTTCTCTCCCTCTTCCCTCTTCTGAACCTTTCTTCCCTATCTTTCCATCTCATCTCTTTCCTTCCTGTCCTCTACTCTTTTCTTTTCGCTTTTCTTTTTTCCTCTTAGAAAGTCTCGTTTTAAACAGTCTTAACAGGAAACTAACCGAAACAAAGGTTTAGTTTTCCAGTCAATGAAGGAACTGATAGAGAACCAGGATGAACTCCAAGGGTCATTGTCTCTGTGCTGTACCAAAAGGCCTGATTAATCATCCCTTGCTTAAATATGCTTGAGGGAATGAGAAGCACCTGAATTTTGAGATATCCGCCCAAAACTGACCCCTTGAAGTTATGCAGCCTAAAGAGAGAAAATTCACAGATAGTATCTCCAAGCAGTACAAGGAACTTTAGTGCTCACAAGACTGCCTTTGGTATTTGCACCAAGCCCTGGAGGGTCCCGAGGTAAACACAGAATTCGAGAAAGGGTCTTATAGAAGATTCTGGAAGGGAGCTAGAGAACCGAGAGGCTACTGCAACAGCACTTACTAACTTTAGGCCGAGGGAAGGAACTCAGTTAAATCTAGATTTCTTAGTACTTCTCACATTAATTAGGACGTACCGAGAAAATGTATTCAACATGAAAACCTAAAAGCTTGCAAATTTCCAATTCTTTTTATAATGAAAAGAACAAAGAAGTAAGAAGAGCTTAAACACTGTGTCTCTTCGGGCTAAAGAGGCAAAGACTGAGAGATGATCTGACTGGAGCTAATGAAATCACGAAGGGTGTAGACAGAGTGGGCCTAGACTGTTCACTATATCCCAACGAGTGAGTGACAAGCGGAGCCTTTTAGAGCTTGAAATGGGTGCAGTGAAGACTGACAGAAGGAAGACCAGGACACCTTTTCTCCTGGACGCAGTTGGACTAAAATATGTTCAGGTATCTGAGGGGTTTTTTTCTTCTTTGGCATGGTAATATATTCTCACTTTTTATTTTCAAATAAATATCTATACCCATAGAACAAGACAGACTTGGATTTCCCAAATTATCTCAGATGATTTAACATACTTAGATAATTAGAATGATTTCTTGGGGGACATTGAGGGCATACAAGTCCCAGTACCTTTTCTCCACACTGCTCATGGTCATTTGGAAGGTATTGCATAAAGGGTTTTCAATAACTTCTGACTTCCTGAGCTAATCTTTCTTTACAATTTCTTACTAGTCCTTCTGATTATATCAAGAAACAGTCTCAGTCTGATGTTACTATGCCTTTAACACCTAACACTTGTTAATACCCCGTTTAACAGAGAACAGGAGTTCAGTAGACAGCTGACCCTATCATGGGTCTGGTGTGTTGACGAGGCTCACTGGGAAAAAAGGGAAACCTGAATCAGAGATTGCCACAGATATTTGCAATCTCAGGTCTGAAATCCACAAATCCAAGGTATTTCCTAGGTTAGTTTACTCAAAGGGAAGTGTGTAAGTGGAACCCTGTATCATGAAGACCTAAAACATAGACTTTAAGAAAGGTTAATCTAAATTCATGGATGATAGGAAAAATATCAATGAGTCTCAGGGTATATCCCTAATCTTTTGAGTTTCACATGCCATGCCCCTTTATGCTTCTGGCATAGACAGAATATTGGATGGACCATGGCTCAGACCCACTGAACTAATTCTTGTGCTTTTAACTAAAATCCTCTATTTCTTTGAAAAGACCTCTTTTAAATTGCAGATGAAGCTGGTGTGGGGAAAGGTGTCCCTAAAGAGAAAGGAACGTAAGTGCCCATGTTAGTGCTATTTTACTGTGTGCACAGGATAAATCTAATGCAGATTGAACTAATCTAAAGTTCAACATCTGTTTCATTCAAAGTAGAACATTTGAAATTCAATGCAAAGAAGGACTTTCAAGCCTGGCTTTTATTCTGAACAACTAATTGCAGTAGTCAGTTTCCAATTTTTAAGTCCATAAAGTCCCTTTCCTAGCACCAGTAAAAGTCCCATAAAGTAGCATTATAATTTGATGAATGTATTATGGGTCTCATTCTGTTTTTAAAAAAGAACCATTGTCTATAATTTTATAAATTTTTGAATTTAGTGATACTGAATATCAGTAATATTGAATCTCACAGGCAGGAACCTATACTTTAGATAAGGACAAATGAGATAGAAGTTTGCCTCTGCTACTGGGGGATTTGGGGCAAGTTATTTGTAGGTTAAGTCTCACATTGTTTTTTTCTATAAAGTGGGGATACAAATAACATTTATCCCATTAATGGTTTTAAAAGCATTAGACAAAGTTATTTCGGTGAGCCTGTAGCGTAATACCTGATAAAGAATGAGGGGTCAAAACATATTATCTATAATTAATCAGCATCAGCAAAGCAGCTTTATTCAGCACTGATCTTTTGAATTAATAGCTTGGTTTATAGAACACAAACATTCAGGTTAAATGTGTATTGAAAGATATCTCTTGATGTTTCCAAACATGATTTTTTCATGTTTGTGGCAATAAAAATAAAAAGACAACTTCTTTCTTAAATTGGAAGTTATGATATTTCAATACTTGTAATACTGGTGGTATAAACTTTGTCTATCGTCTTTATTTATTCATATTTTTAACATACCATCTTTGGCTAGGTCTGCCTTGGGCCACCTTCTTTTCCCTGGTGCTCTAAGGTGACAGAATGTTCAGAACTGGAGGGTGAATCTTAAGAGCTCATCTCTGAACCCCCTCTCCCCAGTCCACTGTCTTTTATAAGGAGGAAACTCACGCTTTCGGTGGGAGGTGAGCTCAGTGTTTTGCACAAATTCAGTGGAGACACTATTTAAACTCGGCTCCCTGTGCTCATTTTATTACATTGATGTGGTCCTCAAAACTGAGATTTCAGCATTTCCATGTGCTACCTTTCTAGGTTCTGAGTAGTAGTAATTTTCTAGATAATCCCTAAAATTCCAATGCACATCCAATTTCTAAGCTAACATTAATATCACAAGATTTTAAAATGTTTTATGTATGCTTTACAGAAGTGTAAGAGGTGGAGGCTGCCAGTGTGGTGCATTTATACAAAGGAAAGTGGGCTTGAGCAATATTGTGTGGCAAGCCATTGCTAACTGTGAACTTACTAGGAAGTTTTCATTGGACATCTTCTCTCAAATGCTAGCTGAAGCTTTTTCTGCATATGTGCAGCATTGTATGTCCATGTAAAATACCCAAATGTTATGTGTATATGTAAATTTATTCACAACAGGATAAAGTCATAATATATAATACATAGTTATTATTCAAATAATTTGCAAAATTCTTGCCTCCGTGAATTCTGATATAGTGTAGAGTAGGTACTCAGTTATTGCTGAAATTGTGTCTGTGAAATTTCATCCAGCCTAGGATGATGCCTGCCACATAGGCATTCAAGAGAGAGGACTATTTGCCCTTCACAGGCTGCGCTACTTACCTGAAACATGCTTCTCAGTATCAACTATGGCATCAACTTCAGACTGACACCAATTTCAGAGGTTGAAACTGAAATTGTCAGGAATTTATCGAAAAGTTATCCAGGTACTTTAATTGTTTTTAAAGGTGTGCATTTGAAAATTGGGGTTATCCTATTCTAACTTTATAGATAGGCTTCTTGAGGATATATATTACTGTTGCAGCAGCAAAGTGAAAAGTCTGTGGCTGCACAGAAACTCTTCCAATAGGTAAAGAGTTTCTGAGCAGAGAGAAGTAGAATTATCCCTGAGCCAAGTCAGTTCAAAGGTACGAACTTTTGTGCAGGACCCTGGAATCACTGTGGCTCTTTTAAGTAGGAAAGATGATCTTGAAGAATGATGATGTAAATAATAAGAGAACAAGGCCATATTTTGGTTTTCTAAAGCAAGTTAATTTTTTGCAAAATACTATTCCTAAAGTGTATCCAGGAGAAATTGTATATATATATATATATATATATACACATTCTTTATAAATAAAGAATTTTGATGTTATCAAAGGGCATAGCACTTGTTCTGAAAACTTCAATCAATATTGATCTGAAAAATTGCTTTTTAAGCTAATCTTTTAAACCTCAAAAAAGTAACCAGCTACCACCTAAAACTGTGTGGAGAAAAATGTCCTTTCTGTAAATCGGAGTCTGATGCCAGGATTAGGCAAGCAGCTGATGGCTTGATCTACCAGGGCCGAACCTGAAACTGCTGACTCCCTGGATGAGAGCCAAAGGTTGCCCTTGGGGTTAGGATAAGCCAGTTAATCTCTGCCTGAAACAACTAGTCTAGACGTCGAATTGCATGGGCACCGTACTCGTCAAGGATGTTGTGGACTGACTGCATTCTTATTTCGTCTGTGATGTAGTCCTGGAATTACAAAGATGTTTTGGACACAACAGCATCGTTGCTATGACTTGACTAATCCAGCTACTGAGAATGTATGTAAGGTGCATTGAGTTTGCATTATTTTTTAAAGATCAGTTCCCAGTTACCAGTGGGGAGAGAAAAACGCTGTGTAATAGGTATAGCTTGTTTTATTCATGCTTATGGAGGTAATAAGGGATCCATAAGCTGGTATTTGAATGTGCTTCTGATCCTCTGAGGGGTTCTTCTGGCTGTGAGGATCCTGAAAAGCCATTGAGAGATGCACTTGGGACCGCCGTACGCTGAAGCCTCTATACCAAATAAAACAATAACTTTGCAAAAAGCCAGCACCAAATAAAGACAACCATGGGATCTCAGCAGAGATTTGACACAAAATTCTACCCTTAGAAAGAATGGCTGCCCTCAAGAAATCAAATAATAGCACAGGTGATCGAGGCTGCTGGGGAAAAGGAGCCCTTCTACCTTGTTGATGGGAAAGCAACCTAGTACAACCTCTGTGGAAATCAGGATGGAGATTCATCAAAACCCTAAATATAGACATTCCATTTGACCCACCTATTCCCTTTCTAGGTATCTTCCTGAAAGGGTTAAAAAGAGCATGTCACAGTGACACATGCATTCCCATGTTTATAGCAGCACAACTCAGAACAACTAACTCTTGGAAGCTGACTATACACCCATCAACAGATGAGTAGATAATAAAAATGTGGCATTACACATTATAGAGTACTACTCTGCCATAAAGAAGGACAAATTCGAGTCATTTGTAGAAAAATGGATACCCTTAATGTTATGGTACCCTGAGACCATAATATTAAGTGAAATAAATCAGATACACAAGCTTCAATATAGAATAATTTCTTTAATATGAAAGACACAAAGTATAAATAAAGAGCAAAATGAGAGCTAGTCAATACTGTAGAAAATAGGAAAATAGACCTTTTCGAAATAGGAAAGGACCAACAAACAGAGGGAGAGGACAGGAAATGAACAGGACAGAGACCTAGAAAGAATTAAGAACAGAGGGAGAGGATAGGAAATGAACAGGACAGAGACCTAGAAAGAATTAAGATGTATAATGTACATGTGACCGCTCCCCACAATGACTGTCATCACTAGGTACTGACATGTACTAATAAAATTAAAAATTAAAAAAATTCTACCCTTCTCTGACATTGTGGGATAAAAATTCTAAAATGGATTAAGTAGCAAAATGGGTGTTCCTTAGGTCTGAAAGTCTTCAGAGCAACTTAGAATTGAAGACTCCAGCCTGCAGCAGGGAGGTCACACACTGACTCAGTCCATTTTGATTTGTACCATGTCTTATACAACATTGAGCCCTTACTTCATTTGTGATATTCAGAGCTAAAAATGTATGAACAAAGTCAGATCTTTATGTACCAGTAAAGATGCTACTGTCAAATAAGAAAAGAATACTGCCAAGAAAAGGGTGAACAGCCACCATTACGTGTACTCCAGTATATGGATCATGTCTGCAGCTGAAACAAAGATTCCAGACCCACCTGTCACCCTCACATCCTTCATTTTCTTCCATTAGTTTACATATTCTTCTTCCATTCAGCTATCCCTGTGGTCACTGCTTGTAGGCTATGGACACCCAAGGTTTTGCTCTAGTCTGATTCTTATTCATGCTCCTTTAGCCAAAAGCATCCCGAGTATTCTTAACGAAAATATTCTATAAACACTTTGAGTGAAACCATTGTTTTATTCTTACAACATGCCCTTCAGATATGTCCCACTTGGTTTTGCTGGATCATGTTTCACCCAGGACCAAACTGAAACCTGAAGTCCTCCATGATTCCTTCATCTCTTCCATGACGCATTAAAGTGCCTGCTAAGTTTAGCTGCTTCTGCCCTCTCTGGACTCCTATAATAGGCAGGGTTCTCCGTGACAAATACGCAGCTTCAAATCAACATCGGTGGAAGGGGGAGGAAGGAAGAAGACTGGCAGAGGGGAATGTGGGGTGGTGATGCAGCCCCTGGCTTCAGCCAAACCAGTGAGGAACTGGGGGCTTCAGAGTCATCCCACATGAGACAAAAGTGTCAAGGCCTTCAGCAGGGGCTTTGCGTTGTGCATCTCTGTATGTGCTTCATTTCCTGTTTCTTTGCAAGTTTTGTTGTTTGTTTTTTTTTAGATTTGCAGAAATTTTGGCTTGAACTTTTCCCAGAATTTTCTAACTATGCCCCTTCCCCTTTTCTATATAACCCCTTTCAACCTAAACCAAATTTATGTCACTCCACCTCTTAGAAACTTCTACTGGCTCTCCAACATCTTCAGTTTAGTCTTGACTTTGTAGAGTGACTTAGAAGGGACTTAGTGGATGCATCCTTGTCTACCTGCTCAGACACACTGCTTAGCTTCAAGCTGCTCCTGAACCAGTCCTAGATACCAGCAATATGGAACTTCCTGCAGTTTTCTAAATCTACCACATTCTCCTTTACATCTCTACTCTTCTATTCCACTTACCTGGAAGTCCTTCTCTCACCTTATCTACCTGCTGAATTCATTCTGATCTTTCCTCAGGGATCAACTCAAGTTAATTTCCTTAAAATACTCACACCCCATTTCTAGACAAAATCAAGTATTTTTATTTCTGTGGGCTCTCACCCTAAGCTATAGTTATTTGTTTATTTGCCTCATTCTCTAGCATGTGAAAATTCAGAAGACCAGTAACATGTGTTTCTGCATGTCTATTATAAATTTATAAATTCATATCATATTCCTTGTGCCTAGCACAATTCCTGGTTCAAAACTAGTTGTTTAAAAACATGTGAGAGATAGCAGAGTGTGGTAGCGAACGCCTAAAATCACAGCGACTGTGGAGGCTAACACAGGAGGATTGTAAATTCAAGGCCAACCCTGGGCAACACAGCAATGTCCTGTCTAAATAAATAAATACATAGGATTAATTCCTTCCTTCCTTCTTTCTTTCTTTCCTTCCTTCCTATCTCTTTTGGTATATTGAGGATTGAAACCAGGGGCACTCTACTACTAAGTTATATGCTCAGTCCTTTTTTTTTTTAAATTTTAAGACAAGTTACCCAGGCTGGCCTTGAACTTGCCATCATCCTGCTTCAGCCTCCTAAGTTGCTGGGATCACAGAAGTGGAGCACTATGCCTGGCAAGAAGGAGAGACAGGGCAGGGTTTTGACTAAAAGTGAAGGAAGGAGCTGTTAAACAGACGGAAAGCAAGCTTCTTCCTGGAGACCAGCTGGTAGACCTCAGAACAACTAGAAGCAGTGAGCAGACCTTGGAAGCCTGGTGCGAGGGGCAAGCCAAAGTTCTGCCTTTGGAGATGTCAGAGTGGATGCAGGGAATGAAGCAGAAAATTATCACTGCAGGATGGAGGCCAAGGGTATCCAAACAGGGCTGTGGGGCAGACAGAGGTCGTTATGCAGGCAGCAGCAGGACTGTGGTAAGGCTGGCGGGAGGCCAACTCCAGGCTGAATGTAGCCTCTGTCACCTCTTCAGGTCCAGAACTGGGAGCCCGCAGGGAGAGCTGGGATCTTTGTTAGAATGATCCTCAGTGGTACAGAGACAATGGATGGTATGTTCAACTTCATCTTAGCCAGGATCCTGGGAACCACTGATGTCCAAGCTTCCCTCCATAGTAATTGTGAATAGCCAAGAAATATTTTAAGGTCTATGAAAGTGGAATTCAGGTGTGTTATGCACACATTCCAACATCCCACAAGCATATAAACATGGTGTACTACACACATGTACTAATAAAGTATAAAAATATAAAGACTCAAAGACTGATGGGAGAAAGACACTGTAAGAAATTAGAGGGCCAGGGGGACTTCTAAAGGAGAAAGAAAAGCATTTGTTGTGCAGAGCTAATGCAAAAAGTGAGATATGGCAATGTTGTTTCATGTTCATAATGACACAGTGTGATCAAAAAATACAGCGCATGCTTAAATTTTAAATTTATAAAAATTTATTACAATAAAAGACACATTGCTATTAATCCTCTTAAAAATACTCCCCCTCCTTTCAAACACAATTATCCCATCTCTTGTTGTGGCCACTTTCTGAAGCGTTTCTGGAAGTCTTCTTTCCCGATTGCCTTGTCTTGGACACACTGGAATGTCATCATGAGCCCGCCTTTCTGTTGGATGGCATGTGAAGGCAGCACTTACCTTATTTGTGATCACCCTTGGAGAAGACACAAAAGAGAGCTCCAGAATTGCTTCAGAAATAGGCACGAACGATGAAGTAAGTGTGTCTGAAGGGATAGTGAGCATTTTGAGAGGAGTTAAGAGCAATGTGTCTTTTACTGTAATTTTTTCTCATTGAAACACACAGCATACCTTCTGATTGGCCTCTCTGGGTCATAACTCGATTACTGCGCTTCTTGTGATACAGAGCTCAGGAGGGACTAGGAGCAGCAAGGGAAGCCAAGCTTCCCTCCACATGTGCCACACCTGCTGGGGGCTTTTGGCCACAAAAGTGAGCTGCTTGTCAGGTGGAGGGGTTGCATGGGAGGGAAGAGAACAAGAACAGAGAAACTTCCTGGGTCATTGTTGGCACTGGTAGAGCAGCCCGCTCATTTCGTTGTCTAGGATGAGAAATATTTTTTTTTTTTGGTACCAGGGATTGAAGTCAGGACCTTGCGCTTGTGAAGCAGGTGGTGGAACCACTGAGCTAAATCCCCAGTCCCTAGAAATCTTTTTTATTCACACCTGGGATGACTCTGTGATATATTGTCTTGGGTAGGTTGTACTACTTTCTCTAGAATTCCCTTTCAAGAGTGTTTCTGGCTAGGGTGGGCTTCAAAGGATGTCCCTAGGGTTGGAGGGCAGGAGAGAGGTGGCTGCGCTTTGTCGCTGCCTTCTTCCAGGTGCTCAAATATGAGTCCGGGTGCAGTTGTGAAGGAGTTTGCTGGATGCGATGACAGCGCCAAAGCCATTGATTGTGAATCAATCAAAACTGAAAATAACCTGTGTATTCCTGCCTGACTCAGGTAGACGTCCTTTAGAGAGGGACCAGACCAGTCGGGTAGGGGTGAGACTCTGGACAGCACAGGGAAGGAAAACTGCAAAGAGTTCTACATTTAGGGCCGGGGATTTAGCTCCCTGGTTTCCCCGCCTGCTGCGCAAGCTCAAGGACCCAAGTTCGATCCCGTTACCAGGAAAAAAAAAAAAAAAAAAGAGTTCTACATCCAGCTCGTGGGATGAAGCATCAGTGTCCCTAACATCGGCCCCCCCTGCCCTGATCCTCTGTCATCCTCTCTGACTTCTGAGCCACTTGTGTGATCCAGCTCCATGGCGAACTTGCTCACGATTCTGCAGTATACCCTGGGTGCCTCTAGATCAGAGGCGACGCTAGCTACACAATTCAGTCCTCTTTGGTGGGGCTCTGTCCAGCCTTGTGGGGTCCTGCTGCACATGCTTCTGGGGAGCAGCATTTGATGTGGAGACAACTTTGCAAAGATCGCTGAGCCAGAATTTCCTGTAACAAAGCCATGTGCCCAGGCACACACAAGAGGATATGCACAAACACACAGACATGTGTATATTAACATATGTGTGTCTATTTATATGCACACACATGTATGAATATTTATAAAAATACACACAAAAATATGTAAAGTATACATGCTGATTTGGCTTCTCTGGTTACGTCTTCACCAATACAATACCTTATTTTTACCCTATTTCATACATGACTTTACAGTTTGCTAAGGACTTTTGCATATTTTATTATATTATGTCAAAGATGAAAACACTGGTCCAGCAGCACTAAATGGGCTATGCCATGCCACACAGCCTGTAGGGGACTTAATCAAGACTTCAATTGATGCTCAAACATGCTCTCATCCTACACATTGCTTACAGTGGCAATGCGTTTACAGTGCTGTGAAGGAAAATGTTTTCAAGAGAAAAGTACAATAAAACCTTGTTGCAGAGGGGTAGTGAGGAAAGCATATCGCAAATTGTGTTGAAATACTAGTTTTTCTTTTAATATGTCTAAAAATTATGTGGAATTCAACACTTGGGCGAATGCAGTTCGTAATGAATTCTGATATTTACAAAAATGTTTTAAAGACCTAAGTTTAGTAAAGAGTTTGCTCATGTATATTATTGTACTCCTGGGGTAAGGGTAGGAAGAGTAGTGCTGGGGATTTAGGTCAGTGATTCCACTACCTGCCTCGAAAGCACAAGGTCCCAAGTTCGATCTTCAGTACAAAAAAAGAGTAGGAAGGGTAAGCAGAGATCTTTAAGAAGTAAGACGCAAAGTCAGAGAATAAGATAGTACACTTATGCAACAGGCATTCTATATTTGTTCATGTGCTGCTTAGATGCAACAATTTTAATTTAAATAAGTCAACAGTGGCTATCATGGCCTTGCCACTCGGGAAAAATTTAGTGTTTTGATTGACAAGTTAGTACTGAAGGGTTATAGGTATATAATCTTTTGTATATAAAATTATACATATAAGTTTCCCTCTGCAAACAACGGTAGGTGTGGAATCTTGGAATAAGAGGACACTTTAGGAAATAATAGTACTTCTAAATTGAAGAGGAAAGGTTGCAGAGGATGTGCTTGACATCAAGCAACAACATCAAGTTGTTCTTTGTTTTGCTTCTCCTTCAGCCTTCACACGTACTGAGAAAGCCACAGCCCATGGAAGAGTGGAAATATATTATTTTAGATGTTCTTTTTCTAGCCCTAATGCCCACCTCTTTTGCTGGGAAAGTGCAGTTTCACGCCACTCAGTCTAAGTGAAGACTACTGATTACAGAACAGTGTCCTGGGCCATGGTGGCTGTGCCAGGGCCCAAATGGAGGGGACTTCAGACTTCAACAGGGCCTAGGGGGTCCTTCCCAGTTATCGGGCTTTTTTTGTGTGTGCCGGGGATTTAACTTTGGATCTTGCGCTTGCGAGGCAAGTGGCAGAACCACTGAGCTAAATCCCCAGCCCCCAGTTATGGTTTTTTAATTGTAATTTTTTTAGGGGGGGTACTGGGGATCGAACTCGGGATCTTGCACTTACAAAGCAGGCTGTGGAGCCACTGAGCTAAATCCCCGGCTCCCATTAATTTTAATTTTTATGGTACATGTTCAGAGCCCACGATTACATTCATCATGAGTAGCTGGTACACATACATAATACATCTTAGTTCTTCTTACCTTTCCTCCCACCCTCTTCCCCCATCTCTCTGTCCCTTTCCCATTTGCAAAAGTCTATCTCCTTACTTCCTATTGTCTATGTTTTATTTTGCTTTTAATTTACACTTTGGATTTCTCATATAAGAGAAACCACTCGATATTTAGGCTTGTGTGTCTGATTTACTTCACCTGATATTATGCTCTCCAGGCGCATCCATCTTCCCATGAATGATTCAGGTTTAGCCTTCTTTATGGCAGAGTAGTGCTCTGTTGTTTGTAAACACGCGTTTTCTTTATCCGTCCATCTACTGATGGACACACAGGCCACTGAGCCGGAGGGCTCTGCCTGTGCCTGTGGAGAAGCTATGGAAGAAGAGCAGGTAGTGGCCACAGTTGTGTCCTCCAGAGAAGCAGATAAAGCTAAACTGCAGGAAGAGCTTCAGGAGAAAGGATGAGCAAGAGGCGAACCCGATGGTCCTCCCTTGGGCAGCTCATTTTTGGATGGCTCTACATGCATTACAAGGAGCAACGCCAGAGCACTGGAGAGCAGGGAGGCCCTAGATGCCCTGTCTGTTTCTTGACACTTGGACATGAAGTTGGGGCCCAGTTACAGTTGCTTAGGGGCTGGTGCAGAAACCTGAGGAGTCTGTTCTGAGCATGCGTACCTGGGGTCTGCAGAAATTTCCTCAGCGAAGGGGTACCTGGAAGGTTGATCCTTAGAGGAAATGGGTAGGACATCAAGATCCAAAAGGAAAAACAAATGTGTCTGTGTCAGTCAGCTTTCCATGACTGTGACAAACTCCCTGACAAAACCAATTACAGTCAGGAAGGCAGATTTGGGCTCACAGCTTCAGAAGCTTAGGTCCATGATTGGCTGGCCCCGCTGCTTTTAGCCTGCAGTGAAGCAGAAAGATCATGGTGGGATGGTGTGGAGGGCGGACTTCATGGCAGCAGGGAGGGAGGGAGAGAAAGAGAACTTTCCGAGGTGTGACCAACTTCTTCCAACTCGGCTCCACCTCCTAGGGTTTCTGCCAGATCCCAGGGAGGCCACCAAATTACTACTCCATCAGTAGCTTGACCCATGGATCAAGTGGGTGCCCTCATGCTCCGATTCCTTCCCAAAGGCCCTGGCTCTGAACACCGCTGCCTTAGGGCCAAACTTTGCACACGAGGCTTTGCGGAACATTGCAGAGGCAAACCGCACGGTGTCCTTTCTGCAAAGCCTCTTTGTGCCTTTTCTTGAAGGGCAAAATTTGGGGGAAACTTATGGAATGTGAAGGAGAACAGTTGTGGGAGGAGAAATGTTTGACTAGCCTCGGTTATTCTGTGGTGGTGGGACTTGGAACCACTTTGAATCAGTCACCTCTTGGAGGGCAGCTGTAACCCTGAGAGGAAGACGGTCAGTCTGCAGCAGACACCAAGTCTTCTGCAGCGGCAGGGAGATGTACCGTGGCGTGTGAGGCAGATCGCTGTAGAGCAATTGAACCATGACTTCTGTGTGCTTTTCATCCGAGGCTTATCGCCATCTGAGGTCTATAGAAAGCCTTTTCCCATTTACATAACAAGGCAAGAGATTATTACAACTAAAATTAGATCCACGGATTGCTATGCATAGTGCTTTGTACCATAATCAAATTATGATAAAATAGCTTTTATTTCTTTATAGCTCTATAATACAGTTATGTTCCTTAGCAGTTTGTTTAGAAGGAAAGGGGTGGCAGTGCTATCGTACTGTATTAGGGAATTGCTGCCTTTGGGCCAAATTGGCAACCTTGCTTGATTGGTGGAGAGACACTGGAAGAGTGGGAAGGAGTCTGATAAAGGCTCATTTGTTTTCCTTTCTTGCTGCCCCTTCTCCATGCCTTTTTTCAAAAATTGGGCCACCACTCATGAGTGAGTTCTTCCTGCTCACTCTTATCACTTACTGCGATGACACGATCCCAACAGAGCAGTTCCTGTTCGTTTGATGTGAACAGATGCAGTCAAAAGCCCTCTGCTTTCCTAGCCCTGTGGAATCCTCTGCTGTTTTCTCCCAGACTCTGAGCAAGGCGATCCATACAAACTGAGTCATCAGATGACTTTTTCTTGTAAAAATGCAAATGTAGGAGGAGAGAGAAAACACACCGGGAGATTTGAGGAAAGAAGCGTGTCAGTGAGGATGGAGAGAAAAATGGAAGTTAAGATTGAGTCCTAGGTAAAAACCAGCCCAAAGAAGAGAACAGGAAAAATACTGTAAGGATAAGTCAAGGAGGGAAAGGGGGACAAAAGGACCTACAATAGCAAGGGAGCTCACACCATAGCAGGAGAGCAGATTTCCGCACTGTTTGGGGCTCTGAAAATTTCTTGGTGGCTCTGCAGTCGGAGGCCCTGCCCACACCCCACTCCATTTTACCATTAATGCTAAAGGTAGCAGGAGCTGCCGCGGTGGCATTTTCTCCTAATTTAATTTCCGGCTCCCGAATTCAGTTACTGACTCTTTAGAGCCTGAGGGAGGATGAAGCTTTGTTAAAGCCTTGGCCATTAACTTCCACTTTTCTTTTCAACCTCATTAGATTTCCTGAGGTGTAGTGCTCATGCTCAAGGGCAGCACAGTGGCTAAACTATGTAAAGTGGCGTTGTTGGTGAAAAGTGACACCTACCAAAATGTCGGAGGTTTTGACTTTGACTGTATGTACTGATGTCACCAAATGTAGTCCAGGTGCAGATGACACAAATAGTAGGGTATGAAATTTGTCAAAGGCTTTATGACGTGCAGCCACAGCTTGTAACTTCCTGCGCTGTGTCCTGGATGTGACGATGGAGCAGGAAAACTTGCGCTCTGGTGGGATCTTCATGTGCGTGTCCAGTGGGCACCCACACAACACAGGGTTTGAGATGTGGCTGCCTGGCTGGCCTGGTCTACACTGGGCCTCAGGATTCTGATGTACCTGGCACGGGTCACCCATTTCCACGTATGAGGAGAGTCTCTAACTCAGAGCATGACAGCTGGCATCTTTTGACTTTCTTGTGAATGACTGAGATGTACCTAACATGTCTTATGATCAGTCTGTGTATTTAGGGGAAGTATCTCTATGCTGGACCAACTTGCAGATCCTGGGCCGTGGCCGTGTCTCAGATTGTCCGGCACAACAACCAGGGAGGTTTTCCTTCTCAGGATTCACTGTGCTGCTGAGTCCCTGTGCCTCTGGTCTTTGTGACAAGCTGTTTGTTCTTACTGATGCCGTGTTCTGTCCTTCTGTGACATAGAAAGGCGGCAGCAAGCCATTTAAGGGGGTTGAATCCCACCTGTGAAGGGCGTTGGTCTCAACACTGCCCATCAGAAAGCCTAATCCTTCTTCGAACATAAGGGATGGAGGGTGCTGTGTGCAGAACTTCTTTTGGCCAGTATCATGGACAAGTGTGAAAGTGGCTTTAAAGGATGAATCATTATATAAAAGTTACTAATGTTACATAGAGGCTAAGATAGTTTATATTTTATTCCTAAAGAGATGATGAGAAAAAAATCATACTTATTTGACAGAAACATGCATGAGATGCATTTGGGCTCTTTTCTAGAGAAGTATTTTACAAGGTTGTTTAAGCACTTACAATAAGAAATTTCCCATAATGACCCATGCATTTATCACTTTGTATACAGTTCTCGCTAAGAGACTGTGGGTTTCCGGTCGTTTCTCTTCTGTTTATTCATTTAAAGAGGCTAATTACGGCTGTTACGGTTTAGAGCTAAACTGTTCCCCAAAAGGCTCCTGTGTTCAGAGATGGGGCTTTGGGGAGGTGATCGCATCGTGGGCTCAGAACTGAATGTGCCCTTAGGAGGTGGAGCCTCAGCGGAGAGGCATCTGGGGCCGTGACCCGAAGGGGTGCTCTCCCTCCTGAGCGCCTCCCTTACTCTCTGCTTCTGTGGACAGCTTTTCTCCTCTATTTCCCTTTGCGATACTGTTTCTGCCTTGGAACCCCATAACCAAGGACTGAAATTGTGAGCCAAGAGAAACCTCTCCTCCTTTAAACTGTGGGTATCGGGTATTATGTCTCGGTGGCTGGAAAGTGACTAAGACAACCAATCCATGAATCTTTACCCACCAATGAGACACAGTTTCCAGAAAAATAAGCTCAAAGGATGAAAATAATCCACAGTGAGTGGAAATTAACTAGTAGATACATGAATCTAAATTCTAAACACACAGTGGGTGTTTTGTTCCTGTTATTTTTAGGTATTCAATTGAATTTCTACTTTTAAAAGATCTTGATAGTAACTAACTTTTTGATATTTCAAACCCATTTGTGGATAAACACAGCTTTAAGGGTCTTTGTGCGGATAAAGATCATCTTACTTAATCTTTAAAATAATACCATGAGGTAAATGGTTTATCAGATGAAGAAACTGACACTGTGAGTTAGGCAATTTGCTTCAGGTCCTGATAGTTTATAGTAATTAATGGAGCCAGGTCCTCCCTCAGTGCAGTGACTTTCCCCACCACACAGCCTTAGCCAGGAGGGGCAGGTCAGGACCACTCGAGGAGCCTTTCCAATCACACGTTCACCTCCCCATCCCCTGCCCTCAAACTCTGCACCACAAGTGGCTACTGCTTAGATTAAAGGAAAGAAGAAAGTGGTTGATCTACCCTTAGTATCCTAAATAGTCTTCATCTCTATACCTCCCCAACTTGATATCTTTGTGCTATACTAGTTGGCTTATATAACTTTTCACTAATATCTCACAACATATCAAAATAAAACTTGAGAAGTAAATTAGTAAAACAATAAACAAAACCCCAACTTATTACCCTTTCTAAAGACAAAAAAAAATAGTTTGGAGATATTACTGCTTCCAATAAAGAAGACACCTACTAGGTGTCTTACACTGAGACTGCAATGGACAGCAATGGTCGAGTCCTCTGTGACCAGGTTGTTGAATGGAGCTGTTCTTCATTGCATGTATTTTAAGCCAATGAAATCAAACCTGGAACAGGGTACATGGAGCAGATAGGTGAGTGAAAACATACACAAAGAACTTCTATTCATTTGCAGGACATATTTGGGCACAAGTTGAAATATGAGCCAGATGTGTAGCAACTATTTCATTTGCCAAAGAACTAATATAATATATAGATGAAGCAATTTAGAAAAGAATAACATAAAAGTTGAAATACATTAAAATATATTTAAATAGTTAAACAGATGCCTCATTATGTGTCAAAGTTAATTTTTTAAAAAATTAGCAGTGGACATTGAAAACTATGACATTAATATAAAGGAAGAAGATGAAGGAGGAGAAAAATGTTAAGGAATATTACTGGATGACTTTTGAATAGTTTTTTAAATCAAAAACATTTTAAAACTGACCTTTCTGCATTTTAGTCATTTAAAAACTTTTACCATATTGGTTAACTGATAAAAAATGGATTTTCTTTTTTAATATGGAGATTTTAGTGTATTCATATATATAATATGCTATATATAAAAGCAGAGTGCGTGATCAAGAGAATATATTTTACATTTTGATAACAGAAGAGACGATGTGGATTGAAGTTGGGGGATATCTCATGACTTGAGTACTACTTAAAAGTCTTCTCTGGAATTATGTTAATGGTGTGATCTCCAGAAATTTGAAAATATAGTCACTAACATGTCTGTTTTAAATATTTTAATTATTTAAGGAAAAACTGATATATTTCTCCACTCCAACCCCCTTACTTAACTGTGCAAAGGCTTCTATATTCCATTTGCCTGGCACAGTAGTTGCCATGCTGGGAGCCACTGTGGCTCATTGGTTTTTCTCTTTCTGGGATGTAGGTGGGAGGATAATGCCTCTCCTCATCCTTGAATGTAGGTGTACTCATGTAGTTTGCTTTGGCTACTGTGCATAAGTGAAGTGTGCCAGTCCCAAGTTACAGAGTCTCTGTGGGGTTTTCTGTCTGCTTTTAGCCTCTGGTGTGAAGGTAGGAAAGCACATGCTTTGTGCATTAACTGCTTCAGATGATCACCCACTTGTGGTCTTCAGATTATGGAGGAACAAGCAGTTTTCCACAGTATAATCAAGACCCTGCTATTACAATAGGTAAATCAAAAACTGATTAAAGAAAGGAATTTTAAAACATATATAACTCTAAGATTTCTTTTTATTTATAATAAATAAATGTTTTTAAAGTGACCAATATGTTTGTTGTTAACCAGGACATTTCTTCCATGGCGAATTCACTGACTGGACTTCCACAGTGTTTTACACATTACCACATAGGTAATGATTTACAGAGTATTTTTCCAGGGAGCGAAATCACAGAGGCATGCATGAGGTGTCCAGCAGATTCCACTGGCTCCTCCTCATCACCTCTTGAAGACCCTACCAGACCTACTTTAACAGCACTCCTTCAAGAGATTTAACCTTTATCGAATCTTTCCAATACATTCTCCTTCATTTTCATACAATCACTTTTCTTTCTTTTCACATTTGTATTTTATTAGCTTCTGTATTATTTCATCAAATTACAGAATTCTAGTAATAAGTACAAATGGCAGAAACAAATTAGAAAGAAACATAACCGATTCTTACAAGCATATAACTCCTCAGGTGAGAGGAGCAGACTGGAGAACTCCAGGGCATAGCCTGTTGGTCACGTTGCTGACCCTTTATCTTACAGGCCTGGAGAGAATCAGTATATGGGACACCAGTCCTGTGTATCTTCTCCGATTTCTGAGATGACATTTCTCCTTCTCCCCCGTGCATGGTGTCTGCTCGCACCCAGTCACCTTTCCACTCTGGCTGAGAATGAAACCCCCGATTGCAGCCTGGGACTGGCTTCCTGAGCAGTTCCCAGGGCACCTAATGAGCCCACTGAAAGTGCTGGAAGGGAAGGCAACTCTTACGGTGCGTCATGGCGGATGGGAAATGAGAGACGTGGACTGGCAAGCAGATCTCTCCTCCTTTCTTCCCTCCATGGACAACTAGGAGAGTTTCTCTTTCAGGCTTTTAGAAGAAAGCCCTTTGTGTGAGCAAGCATCTCTGCCCAGGGAATTGTTCTTATCTCTCTTGGACGCTGTGTGAAGCAGTGGCCAGCACTATAATGACTGGCATTACTCCATGGCTTTCATTGCCTCACCTCTTCCTTTCCCCCATCTTCATTACTCAGGGTTTACACGGCCCTGGGGTCAGCACTTTAATCTGTGCCTCAGGCTCTGCCTTCCACTGAATGCACAAAGATAGCCAGCTAATCTGTTGTGTCAGTTAAACAGAGGTTTATTTAAAGAGCTTCTACAGGAACAGCCTTAGTGCTAGGTGAGGACATAGGAGGGCCCGGAGGAGTGGTGGAATGTCTAGAGTAATTTATGGTCTGCTGGGCTCAGCTAGGCAATGCAACACATGTTGAGATATCTAGAATTAGCATGAGTCCCAAAGGACAAAGGGGAAGAATACCTCACTGCAGAAGCAAGGTTCATAGTGCCATAGAGGCACAGAACTGGTGCCATAATAATAATATTATTGAAAATAACTAACATTTACTGATCATTACTATGCTATGGCTACAATGTTAAACATTTTACAAAACTTCGTTAATTGCTATAAAAAAATCCATGAAATAGGCAGTCAGTGAACTAGTTTTCAGATGAAGAAATGGAGGCTTAGGAAACTACGAAGTTTCCTAGGAAATGGTAGAACTGCGAGCCAAACCTAAGTAGTTTGAGTCTTAGCATAGAACAAGAGTGTACAGGAAGATATTTAAGTGGTGTCCGAGGCACATGATCGAAATACAGTACCATCCACAGCACTGGGAACAGTTTCATAAATCCCAAGCAGGGGAAGCCCTTCCTAAAATAGGGCAGCTTGGCTATGACTGCTCAGGCAAGGCAGAAGTTCTCTGAACAATTGCTCAGAATGTGAGCAACCCTGCAAATGGTAGATCAGAGCCAGCTGGAATAAGCCTCCTCTTATTGAAAGACTGCTACTTCTCCATCTCCTTCTCCTCTTCCTCCTTACTCTTCCCCCCACTCCCCGCCACAAAATGAACCCAAGATGCCATGTGTGCTGGGTAAACACTACTACTTAGCTACATCTGCAACCCTTTAAGATTTGTTTGCAAAATTTGAGACACAGTCTCACTAGGTTGCCTAGGTTGACCCCAAACTCAGTCCTCCTGGTTCAGCCCCTGAGCAGCTGAGATCGCTGAGATCATAGGCATGCACCACTGTGCTCCGCTGCTTCTACTTTTTATAGTAACTGGTGCAGATAAGAGCTTTCACACTTTATTATTTCATCTATTCAGTCACTTGACAAACATAATAGCAATTTGTTCAGAGGCATGCAAAACTGTAGCAGTGTGGATGTACAGGTAATTGAGATGCAGTCCAAACCTTAGAGAGTTCACAGGTTGGTGGAGAAGACAGCAGAGTTCCCCCAAAATTATATTAAAAATAGCATTAAGCTCGGCAGGTAGGGAGAATAGAGGAGTGTAGGTAACTCCATCCTGCTGCTGGAAGAATGCAGAGACTTGCCAGAGTCCTGAGGACTGGTCTGCTGCTTCAGGAAATGAGGGAAATAAAGGACATTCCAGGTGAAGGAAGAGCACGAGGAAAGAAAAGGAATCATCCACGAGGATGGCCAGAACAGCCCATGCTATAGTGGGTTTGGAGAAAAGGTGGAGTGGCCATACAGCTCACCAACAGACCAGAATGGGCCTTTCAAAAGTGAAAAAGAGGTGCCTTTCAAAATTACTCGTGGATTACAGAAATAAGCAAAAGTATCCCAGGTCACCAAGATGTTTGGTCACCCCAAGTTAAGACATTGTGAGATAGAAAGGGTTTTGGAATCATAGGGTTGGATACCAGTGTAAGCTTGAATGGTCAGAGGTAAAGTAACTATGTTTAATCAGTTAAGCAGCTGGTTATGTCTCAACTTCCTCCTTTCAATTGAATTGGTCAATTGAAATCAGTAATTGCTTCCTCAGAGATCTGCATGGTTACTGAATAAGATGACACAGATAATGCAACTGATACAATACTGGCCTGTAACAGATGTTCAATAAATCTTGTTTCCTTGGGTCTGCTCTGCTCTCACCACCGGATAAAAATGTGGGATGAGGCTAGAGGATTAGACAGATATGAGACTGCCGCAGATCTTGTACATAATGTTAAGGAGTGTGACTTTCAATGTGAAAAACATTTACTCTGAGAAGTTTCCCGATCACATTTGGGCTTCAGAAATTTGATTCTGGGACAGTGCTTAAGATGTCTAGCAGAGCCGTGAGATGTATCCAGAAACTCCTGGTGACCCCTGGCATGTTGAAGCCTTGACATCTTCATAGGGTGCTAGGCTAAGACTGCTGTGAAGCCATCTTTGAGGACGCAACTCTTCCCATGCTGATGCTGGCAAATGGGAAGGGAAGAAGCTGTTGCTGTCTTGAGAAACGGATCAATCCACAGATGGTGTCCATTTCCTTGAGTATCTATCCGTCCAAATCTCTTCTCCATCTCCTCGTAACAGCACTGTTCGAACTGGATTAGGGCTCACCCTAAAGATTTCCTCTTAACTAGGTACATCTGCCACACCTGTTACCAAATACAGATACCTCCGTTCATGAATTTAATTTGTTCAAAAGTTTGCCCAGTGCTTCTGTTTGCAAACTGAATTGTTCATAAACTGTGAAGCATTCATGGACCGAGGTATTGGTCACAGTAGGCTGTGTTAGAGGTTGGAGTTCAGCGTGTTTTAGGGAAGGATAGGGAAATCAACCCACACTGTAACCATTGGCTCTTATATAACTGACACCGCACAGTTCGCCTTCTGCCAGAAGTAGACCGTGAAACAGAGACTAGTGTTTAAGTAGTTTATTTGTAGATGAGTCCTGAAAACACCCCAGGGGAGTAGGAGGAGGGAAGTGGGACAGGATGGGGAGAGGTCCCATCAAAGGTGTGGGAAATGGGCTCCTTTCCACTGGGGAACTCTGCACTGCTATTGAACCTGTCTTGGAGGGAGTGGGTATTGCCTGGCCTCGAATGAAGGCTACCTCAGGAGAGCCACTCATTCTGAGGCATTTCCAGTTGGCTACACCTGTGGGCGGGACAGGGCTCATGGCCCAAGAAAGCCCCGCAAGTGAAGAGATGCTGGCAGTGGAGATTCAACCGGCCAAGACTGAGAGGCACAGGGCCTCAGAGACGTCTGCACACGGTGGGAGGGCTGTCTTACGGAAGCAGGGGAGAAGGAGGAACCAAATAAATGTACATCCCGCATCTAAGTCAGAAAGTGAATCCGTATACCATGTACGAAATGGAAAATTTGACTTGAAAATTTCTCAATCAACTGAGTAGATTTTGTTTATTACAGCCCAAAAGTTTATGGCTACTGAAATATTAGAAAGGTGTGTTCCTTGGCCTTTATTATTGTAAAAATTATTGAGAGAGAGAGAGAGAGAGAGAGAGAGAGAATGAGTGAATGGGAAATTCAGACATCTCCCTAGTAATGCAAAACAAACCTAGACAAAGAATCTAACCTGTCCTTGGGCATTTAGTGAGGTGTAGAAGATATGGAAAGAACATTTCCTGCCTTGGCCTCTTTGCTTTGTTAGCCACTCAACTGTGTCTAACTTGTCTGGAAGACCAGCATAAAGTGAATTGCTACATGGTGCCTTTTGAAAAGGCCTGGTAGATATTTTAATATTAAGGTTTCCCTTTAAGGTAGGCACTGCGTTTTCATGTAGGAAGAGGTTAACACTAACGTTATCTTATGAAAAAGAAAACCAAAATTCAAAGAGGATGCTGCAAGTTTTTGATAGAATCAGGATTATGATCCAATATTTTTCCTCTCTTATATGTGTATTTTTTTTCACATAAGCATAAACACTTTCTGCTTATTTAGAAGTTATTATACAATGTGATCCAGACCTGGGGATTACAACAATAGCCTATATTTTATTGAAGATAGGCACTCCGATATAATGTGACCTTGTCATATGTAAATTCTATGCCAAGAAAGTTAGTGTAGCAAAAAAGGAAGTGTTTTCCATTACATATGCAGTGCTTCTAATTCAAAGACTTTGTGTGCCTTCTTACATTTAATGTAGTAATATAAAGATCTGTTTGGTTAAACCACTGTGACTTTGGATAATAACCTAATTGATGTCATACACAAAAAAAGTGTAGCCAAAAAGAATAATAGGGTATCTATTATTCTAGGGTATCTATGGGCATCTAGTTGGAGAGTAGTCCAAGGACAAGAAAAAAAAGCCAGTTATTACTTTCCCAGTGTATTATTTAATGAAGACTCAAAGCTGCTGAAATCTACATTTTATAAGTTTCATGGAGAAAATAATCATGGAAGTGTTACTTTTGAAAAATGTATTTCCCACACAAAAATTTTAAGCAAAGTTACAGAGTGGATGTGAATTTTATATTATTTTTTGGCCTTGATTAAAGTTAGAAGGAGGATTTTGTATGAATTCTTTCTTTGAATTTTTAAAGGCTTGGTTTCAAATCCTGTCTTTCACTTATTGTAGTGTGATTGAACAATTTATATTAATTGTTCTCTGTTTTGTCATCTGTAAAGCATTTCAAACTTTTATTCCCATCTGCTCAATGTCTGCCATCAATTAAGTATAATTAAAGAGCCTCATTCTAAATAAAACTGCATTAAAGTATCATCATTAAGGTAACTGACAAAGTAGACACTCAATAAAAAATATTTTTATTCTCAGTCATGTTATATGCTATTTGTACTGTCTTGATACATATTGGAAAAGGAATGGAAAGACTAGAGGTTTTGGAGTTGGGTAAATTTAAAATTATAAATCTTTAACATGGTACTTTGCAGTGTAGTTACTATGATCATTTTTTTCAGACTCCCACAGCTCAGTTATTTTTCTCTAAAATAAAAAGAGGCTAACTATTCTTCAGTAGATATACAATTAAATTTGTTAGTGAATACTTGAAGTACTTCAATTTTAATTTTTCCATCTCTAAATTGAGAATTTTATTCATTACATATCATAATTATGAAGGTCAATTTGGATAATATATTGGAAAGTAATGGGGTTTTTTTAAAGCTGCTAGGTATTCTAAAAATTTTTCTTTTTCATTATCATTAAAAGTTCCTGAAGCCAGGCATTGTGACACATACCTTTAATCCCAGCACCTTGGGAGGCTGAAGCAGGAGGATCCAAAATTCAAGCCCAGCCTGAGAAACATACTGTCTTAATGATACCTTGTCTCAAAATAAAAAAGAGCTGGAGATGTAGTTAAGTGTGAAGGTTCTGGGTCTAATCCCCAGAACTGAAAAAAATTCTAGAAATGTTAAGTTTATTTCTGATCAATAATCTTTCACAGTTATTCAACAAAGAGTCACTGTAAAACATTTGCTTACTCTCAAACTTAAATCATGAAGTTGTTGAATATTCTCAATCATTATACAATATTTTTTAAAACTTAATTTGTGAATATTTAAATTCCTGGCAAATATGCTAATGTTATTAATATTACAGTTAAAAAATTTGAGAGTAGTTCTTGCAAGTGTCACTTAATCAGTAAGCTTGACTTTATTTTAAATATATGATTTGATTAGTAAATTTCTATTTTACATTACTTTCTAGGGTCTCTCTGCTTTTCAAATAATGGGGTAGAATGTTTTTCTGTAATTAGAATGTTTTTTAATAAAAGTTACTCACTTAAAAGAGAAGTTCTGGAAAACTAACCTGGAAGTGGATTTCAGAGATGAATCTGAAGGCCTGGGATGGAGAAGTGAGGGAGAAAATGGAGGTTTATATTGCTAATTCTGATCTCAGGTACAGAGGTCAGAGAAATAGATTCAGTATGGCATAAATTCCTATTGTATTCCCATTGCACTGAAGGCTAAGAGGCCCTTTGGTTTAAATTATCAGGTAAACTTTCCAGTTGTGAAGCTTGCTTCAACCTACCCACTGTCAACCAACAGACTTACCTCCTGTTACACTGAACACTAAGAAGAGCTGTAGATTTTTGCTTTTACTGGAATGGAAGGTCTTTGCATAGCTTTAGCCTTGGCTGCTTAAATGTCATCATTGTTAACAGTGCTGTCTCTAAATTAGATACCACAGGAAAGCTCTTTTCGGTTGGAAGACCTTGCATTTACAATGCCTCATATTTGAATGTATTCTTAATACCAAGTCACTTTCAAAGCATATGTGCTTCCAGCCTCGGAAAGACATCACCACCATCCTAATCCGATGGGTTTAAAATCAGTTTTAAAACTTTATGATTAGTTAGGAAAACACCTCAAAGGTGAACACGTCAAAATGGAATTGTAGAACATTGGGTATTTAAAATATCTTTCGCTAATCTTTGTACTGATTTCAATAAAAATACGATTTGATACAATTATCTGTATAACAACATTTAGTATTTCAAACAACTCTGTTGATTCAGTAAGGGGTCAAAATTTTTCATTATTACCCAAAATGGAGCTCTGGATCGGTTCCCTAACCCCTGGACACTATCTATTGTCATATTGTGTCTCTCTCTCATGGTGTCGTCCTTAAAAAGCTATCTCTGAAGGTCTTTGGGCTGTGTGTGTGATAGAAGGCAATTAAGAATATAGCCTCTGCCGCCTGCTTCATAAGCACAAGGACCCAAGTTCGATCCCTGGTACCCCCTCCAAAAAAGAATATAGTCCCTATTTATATAGACTTCGTTTCCATTCTTTTTCTTTTCTCATAATTTTTCCTTCCCTTTCTTTCCTTTCCCCTTCCCCTCCCACCACCCCTACCTCTTTGAACCTTTTCTTCCTATTTCAAATTATCAATTATTCATTTTAATCATTTTAATCCTTATTTACACTTTCAGTTTCTCACACTAGAGAAACTATTTGGTATTTACACACGTGTGTCCTATTTATTTCACTTAAGAGTATGGCCTAAATATGCATCCATTTAGCGAAGGGTGGAGGGGGTGAAGGGCACACAGGTAATGGGGAAAACATAAGAACGAAGATGCATCATGTACAGGTACAAGCACCCAATGATAAATATAAACGTATTGTATACATAAAATGTACCAATAAAAGAACTTCAGGGAAAAAGAAGAATGTAGTCTCTGTTCCCTTTCTGCATTACATAAGGAAATTTGTCTAATTACACAATTTTTTATGATTATTATTTTAAAGACTTCCACCTGTTTTGCCACCAAATCAGGAGAGAGATCCAATGGTAATTTACCTATACTCTCTCAAAATCAAACAATTCTTTAAAACTATGAGCTTTGACAGTTGTAAGTGTCCTTCACTAGCAAGAGGTTCACATTTGTAGTTCCTAGTACTATATCGATACCAGGATCACAGTAAACACTAGCGCAGTAGTTAAAACCTTATACACAGTCAAGTTTAACTGTCCAGGCATTAATCAGAAAGGACTTCTTACCAACCGTCACCCAAACATCCACAGAAAGTAGCAACGAATACAAGTTTTAGGAACAGTAGGAATCGCTAAATAAAAATAACCAATCATTGTGGTTGTCTTCCTTTTTGCACATGCACTGATTTCTCCTGTTTAAAGATTTTAAAACGCATAATTAACGTAGAGTCTCTATTTACAGTTTAGATATAATAAACCTAACAAACTAAAATTATAATAAGTGTAAGGTAAAACACAAAACCACTTAAGTTATTACATATAAAGATGTGCGATCGGACGTACAGAAGTATTCACATAGATCTTTATATCTACACCTGTCTGCTCTATGGTTGTATCTACTATCCACATCTTTTTCTATGTATGCCTGTATACAGATACCGGTATATATCTCTGTAACTATAAATCTAGGTATGAACACAATATTATACTTAATTTATGAGCACTGAGTTTTCCAGTCTTTCTGATGTTCAGACAAAATCTTTAAAGATTAATTCTGATTTTCTTAATAGGAAAACTGAAAATTCACCCCAAGTTTGAAGAATTACACATAGTGTCTTCATTGATGTCTCTTTCTAAATTATAGTAAAATGTAAAATTGTAAAGTGACAACTGAATATTTCATTCTGTCACATTTCACATCGCCTCGACTGTGTGTAGACTGAGTTAGCACAGAAAGCTGTAAAGAAGCAATAGCTAGTCCACGCACACATGAAGCCCTGGTCCCACTGCACTACCTGGGGGTGTTGGCAGCAGCCCTGGGAGACAGAGCCTTACTCTTTCTTCTTTTAGGCACTGGCCTTCATCAGGCAATGGCCAGGATTCATCAATATTGTGTTGCTTAGGTACTTAGGTCACCTAAAGAAGTATTTCTGACAATAATATTTCTAAGGTGCTTTCCATCTAAAAATACGTTATAAGGCATGTATCTGCATTTAGTGTCCTCGTCACGTGTTCTCATTCCTTGCTGGCTTTGGTGGCTCACTATTCACCATCTAGGCTTCCACAAGGGAGAAACAAGAATTGATCCTGTGTCTCTGATATCAGGACAGCCAGCTTCCAAAAGCAGGTACTCAATTCAGTCTCGAGTTAAATCCCTAAGATGCTTTCCCTGAAGTACACACTTTATTGCTTAAGATTTCCCTTACATGAGACCACTCTCATGGTTTCATTCCTCTCTCTGCTTTAACTGCAAACCTTCCTAGGACTGCACAGTGTCCAGCTTCTCCGCACAATTCTCCAGACAGCACCCCCCCAGCCCCTGCCACCTCTAGGAGTTGCTGTTATGTTCCAGTTATTGTACATGGAGCATGATGTCATTCCTTTGGGGAAACTCTCCGCTGGGTCGCCTTTGGCCACACGGCCCTGTCTGACAGGTGAGACTAATCCTGCAGCTTTGTGAGTTCAAAGTTAGCAGACAAAAGCAGCACAGCCAAGACACAGCGGGCACTGTTCATCTCACCAAAAAGGCCCTGCTGCCTTTCCTGTGGGGCAGTTACAGATGCTTGGCTGCTGTCCCCAGATTTCTCTTCCCTTCCACGGTGGCTTCTGTTTTCACTCATTAACACTCTGGGCCAAAATCCAGCTGGTGACTTCTCCCTCCCAGAGTATTGTGGGCAAGGCTGTAATTATTGCTTAGTTAGGTGCCTGCTCTATTCGACGTACACGAGTCACTTTCTTATTCTTTTCTCTTTTTGTCAAAGTTTCTATCCCTTTAGATTTCTTTCTTTTTTTCCTTGTAAATGGGGAAGTCTCTAGACTATTCCCACACTGTCCTCAGTCCAATAGGTTACAAAAGTACTAACACACTAAATAGGAGTGGTACCCTTGGGAAAATCCATTTCTTCTGAAGTTGTCCCTGTTCCAGTGAATGAAGCCTGTCTTTGAGGTTACAAATATGTTTAGCAACATCTCCATACAAATGGTTACAGGTTGTTGCATTCAGAAGCCAAGGAGAAAGCCCTCCTATCCTGGATAGGCATAAGGTGATGAATACACTCCTGGAACAAGACGCTTTATTTGAAAGACTCTTTGTGTTCTTCTGAGTACCCTAATGAGCTATCCAGGCTGGTGCATCAATGTGGGAACTATTGGAGAAGTTCTGAGCACTCCTTTCATTAGCCCTGCTCTTCTCTCCTTTGAGGCTGTGATTGTTGTTGACTCACAGTACTTACCATTTCCCTGGCTGAATAGAAGAGAAAACATGACTTTCATTTCATGGGCTAAATCACCAGAGCCGTCAGCTTTTAAACATGGTGAACACCTCTAGGACAGTCACAGGAACTTGATTTCCTGCTGCTATGCCTAGGAGAGGTAGAAATTTTACTGGAGGAAGATGGATGACAAAAACACCAATCTGAAAGCTGGCAGACTGTGCTTGTTTGTTAAGTTTTCCAGGCTCAATATTCCTCAAACTACTGGTGATTCAATTTGGATACAGCCATTTAAGTCGGAACTCTGCAAATAAAGTGATTAAGGCCTTTATACAGATAACTTAGGCTCCAATGCCTATTTCAAGGGTAACTGTTTGGTGCTTGCTTTATTCAGATGATGCCTCAATTCTTCACTTCATGCCATATATAAATTCAGCCTGAAGTGCAATGTTTTCTTATCTAAATATTCAGAAACTTAAATTCACATTGTAGTTCATTTACTGAGATAATTTATAATTGCACATCTGTAATTTCATACTATTTAGTAATACAGAACTTGTGGGAAAAGTTCAAAATTAAGCCAATTTCTAGATAAAGGTGACATAAATTTCTTGCACAAAATATGCAGACATTTAAGGCTAGATGTAAGATTCCCCACAAGATTTATGTCGATCATTGCCGTAAGTCTGCACTTCTCCTGTATATGTAATAACCTACATTATACATGGGGTAGGGTATCATTTATTCCAAAATATCATAAAACACTTCAAGGTTGATTTGATTACAAGCAGAGGAGTTAGAGAGTCGCCTCCTCTCGTCTAGCTGGTAGCTGTGGACAGAGGCAAGTGATTCAAGGTAGAGAACATCCCCAGTTCTTGAACAAAACTCCACTGGTGGAACTGGGAATCTCAGCCACCTTGTATGCCCCATTAAATACCCTTTCCTATTTTGTTCACCTTTCTGTGTAGTATTTTTCCTTTTAAAGATCAGGCTGGAAACTTTTGGCAGAGTGGAAATGAATTAGAAAAACTGTGCATACGTCACTTGAAAATACTAAACACATAATTCTCATACTTCTTGAAAAAGAAAACCACAATTCTTGCCTCAAATTAAGTTAATCAGTGTGAATTTCAGAGTGTTTTATTACATATACCTAAAATCTGTTAACTTTTGAACTGAAGAGTCAAAAAAGCTTGTTTCCAGCCCTTCTTTCCTTTAGCCTATTGGTAGCTCCCTGGTGTTTGGGATCCATTCTGTTTATTTTTAATTGAAACTTCAGTTCTAATTAAGCTGTCCTGAGGGAGGGTAGAAGGTAAGGAAGTGCCTTAACTCCAATCAACTGGCCTGGAGTCCTGGGTGTAAGTGTGGCAAGAAAGAGCCAATATTACACGCAGCCAACACATTCAGGACAGGGCCTGTGTGTCCACTCTATATTTGTGTCCCTGTGTAACATCTGAGTGATTTAAACCAAGGCAGTTCCTAAAGCAAACAAAAATGGGGGCTCAAGGGTGAAGTGATGGGAGTGACACCAAAACGGGCAGTGGCAGTAAAGTCACTGCTGCGTCCTCCCAGGTCTGAGCCCAAGGTGCCAGTCACACTAAGGATGAGATTAAAAGGGAGAAAACAAAGATGCCGAGCCCCATCTGAGGCCCAATTGTATTTACCCAGATAGAGAGACTGGATGGGGGAAGCAAAGACACGATGGGGAGGAAGTTCTCCATTTAGTCTTCATAATTAGTTAAGAAACATTTAAATTAGTAACACAATCTGAGTAATGCAGTATGTGAGGTGTATATCGTATTTTAAATTAATTCTTGAAATAGTTACTAGTGTCCTACTTTATTTCAATTTTGATAAATTAGCTTACAGTCACTTTTTGATGGGTGTCCCATAAAGTAAAAATTAGCATTTCATTTGCCATTACCTACTCTTCCTGTAGGAAAAAAAAAAAAGGTTAACACGTATAAAAGCCAGGACTGAAAGTAGGTGTTTCAAGCTGATTCTATTAATTATAGGTTTAATAATGGCATGAGAATGGAAAAAAGAGGGGGACAAGTTTTATTAGCTTACTTGTGTAGCCTGATAGTGGAAAAATCTCTTGATTGTCTATGTTTGATATAAAATTGGTCACTTGCATGCATTATTCCTCATTGATATAATAGTTATCCTGGGTATTTTGGAGTTCAAAGAAAAGGCCTGAGATTATAGGACTGCTTTTAAATGACTAGCTTTTGTACTAGAATTATGTAAAAATTTACAATCTGCTGATGACACCATTAGGAAGCTGCAGTCTCCATGACCTGATGTCATAGTTAGCTTTGGAATCTTTAATGTCTCAAGGCAGACTTCCACGTCATCCGGGTGTGCTTCTAAATATTTTTAAGTTGATACTCTCTCTCTTTCTTTCTCTCTCTCTCCCTCCCTCCCTCTCCTTAAGTTTGAGCAACTCGGGGGTGGGGGAAAGTTTTGTCTGATCTACTTTTAAAAGCTCTCATCATCTTCTAACCCACAATGAACTGAGCTACTTTTCTTCATGTGTATCTTTTTATTTTGTATGCTTCCCATGAATACAAATAATTAACTCAAGCATATGTAACAATTATAGAGAATCAAATATAAATTAACAAAATGGTCATATGTAATGTTCAGACAAAAGATGTATGCACAATAAAGTGAATTTAAGACGTGAATCATCAACTTTGTTTATGTTGTTTTAATTCTTGTTCCTGGAAGGAAAAACTAGAGTATATAAGCACATTTTGTAAAATTCATGAAAAAAAAAGCGTTCCTTTTCCTGTACAACTCTGTCATCAATGCACGTTTGTGGGTACTTTTTTTTTTTAAAAAAAATACTTCTTTAAGAACTGGTTAATTATTTCTCCAACTCCACTTCCACTGCCCACCTTCACCCCTGCCTCTGCATGAATTTGTCTGTCCCGGCAATAAACCCATGTTTTAATGGTGTATATTTAAACAACTCAGCCTTTTAAAAAAGATATTTATGATTTAGAAAACCAATGTGATTCCAAGTTGTTTTGACACAGCTTAAATTTCATTCAAATGTCCCCTTTTAGGTGACTTTTCTTAGCGAAGGATTTTGTTTACTAACTGGCATTTCTGCCAACCTGGAAAGGAAGATATCCATTCTTCAAATACTGTCATTACCAAGCTTTAAAAGACCTGATTTTACGATGTTAGGGAAATACTGTCAGATTTTCCATCAAACTTTCTCCCACTGTAATAACTGAGCATAAAAATGAACTTTGAGGGATGAAATGACTAGAAAGCAAATTAATGCAATCAAGTCATTAGTAACAACTCTGTCCATATCTGTTAAATATTTTCAAACTATTCTAAAAAAACACACCCAGAAGGCAAACTAACAGTGAATAGAAACAAAATGGTCAGCAGCGTGTGTCGCATGTTATTTGAATGGAAAGTAATTTATCGCGTCTGAAATAAAAGCTGTTTATTCTTGTGTTTCACTGTCTGTAACAATCTTTACCATTTATCTGTGAAAAAGTGAGAAACTGTACTGTTATTAGCATATGAATACTTGACACATCAAATTGGCTGTACAATAACAGAAGGACATTTGCTATTGGTGTATGCACACAGACAAAGCAGCCATTTTGAAAAAAAAATTGAAATGATGTGAAAGGTTTAACCCTTTCCTTATCTTTGCGCTTCCCCCTCCTGACTTTGACCCCGGCAGTTTGGCAGTTAGCATCAGAATATTCTCATAGCAAATAAAAGTAATCAGGGCCCATTCGTTATAACTCTGAGGATGATATTGATGCCTTCACTCTACTAGAGAAACAGAAGCAGACCGACATTAAAGGAGTTTGTGAGCGAGTGGGTCCGTGGCTGTGCAGAATGTGAGAACCGAGTGCAGCCCGCGGTGCGTGAGGGTGCAGAAATGAAACAATGCCTACGTACAGTTTTATTTCATGGCAACAACATAGTGGTCTTTGGGTCAGATGTGTGATACTATTTCCCAAAGAAGCTGCATACATAATTGAGGCCCTCTGAAGGGTTCCCAGTTGAAGTTGCCAGGCTACGTTCATTTCAAAAGCAGAGCCATTTGTTATCAAATTTAAATTAACTCTCTGCACACTGAACTTGAATTTTAGAGCCCCGCTTACTTACAATTCTTAAAATAGTTGAGAAAGTGGAAAACATAGGTCTAGAAAATGGAAATAAGCTGCCCCTATATAGAACTACAGCCGTTCTCATGTAGGCCTGAAGTGTAATAGCTTTTTGTACAAATTAAATTTAGAAAAATCTATCTGCAGTCGCTGGGAACAAATCTGCGTTCTGCTATGCAACACTTTAAAAAAATTTGTTGCAATATCTTTTCATTTGGAATCTGTATTTCGACTAGGTTTTCACTTGTCAGCGTTCTGAGCCTTTTCCTATTCCCCCAGATTAATCACTCTTTGCTGAGAGATTTAGAGTAAAATAATTTCTAAAGTTGCACAAAACTCATACTATTCTAATGGAATATGCGGATTTTAATTCTTGGCTATCATGCATTAGAGTTTTTTTTCCCTAATCCATTGAGCCACATACATTATTTTAAATAAAGTTTATGGAACTCACTAGATAAGTTTTTTGGTAATTTTTCCAATTGCTGATACATTTATTTAAATGAAACAAACACACTCAGTGGAGATCAATACATGTTAACTGATTTGCATAGAGAGACTTTCCAAATTAGAATGTTATACAAAATTTTACACAAAAGGCACACAGATACAATTATCCATTATTCTCTATGCCTGGTAAAAATGTTGACAGTTTACTGCCATTATCAAAACTTTCTCTGCCACATGAGTCGGGAAAATTAATGGTGGGACAGACTTTTATTCCTGCGAAGTTCAATATACGGGAGTAATAACTCAGTGTGAATAATCTATGTATTTTTACAATTTATATTTGGAAATATAAATTTAAAGGTCATTCATTTTTTCATCACTATAAGACACTAATTTGCTATAATCAAACAAATCTATTTCCATTCTAATGAAGAAATAACTTTTTAGTCTAAAATGATAGCAGAATTTGCTTTGACAGCAAAAAAAAATAAGAAAAACAAAAATATAACAAATCTGAAATAACATTAAAGCCTGCGATATAAAAGGTAATCTACCAAATGGCTACTGAAAGACCCCCCCCCATATAACCCAAAGACCATTTTATTGTTCTCTTTGGAAATAATTAGGACTTCTGAGTACTACTACAGGCGTGAAAAACAGGAACTGAGCTTGGGAGTAGCAATTTCTACTAACAATATAACAACTGATATGCAATATGAATGTAGAAAAGGAAGTTGTACGATTTTTAAATTCCTCCCAAACCGTTGAACATATATAGAAAGTGCCAATTAGCCTGATTTTTTTTTCCTAATAATATATGTTATCTTAAGACCACAGGCTGTTTGCTTAAAACTCTCTGCCCCAACAACTCTGCAAGGTTAGTTTGTTCTTCCAAGCGCTCTTTGAGAGCTGTTTGCTTACTGGTGGAGGTGATGGGCCACACTTGGGTATCCATGACAACACTGTGACACACCAGAGAAGTATTTGACTTTTTTCTCTTGCAACTGCAAAGTGAGATTAAAAGGAAGACACTAAAACGTACTAAATAGAAGCTTCTGTAAAGGTAAAACAAACTTTATAGGACACGTGGGAGTTGCTCGAGACGAATCATTTCTGCTAATTCCAAGCTCAGCCATATCCATTGAATATAAGTTGTTCTGAATGGTAAAAAAGTTAGAATGGATAAAACTTCGCAGACTCTCAGATTTTTTTCATAATATAAGTAACGTGATTTGGCTGTATCAAGAATGAACCATTCACCATATCCATTTCGTATCAGGTAATTATATCAAACTATTGTCCTTTTTGAATGCTTCACATTATTTTTCTTAAAATTCTTTGGAATAAAACTGTTATATGCTCCAGGGGATTATTAATGTATGAATTTATTAGCATTTCGAAGATATTTATGGCCAACACTTTGCTCCACTGATATTTTATTAAAATATTTTAATTAATGTGCAGAAAGTAAACTTTTAAAGAATAACATATATTTCTCTTTTTGTTTTCATTTATGAAAAGATAAGTTTCTATTATTCTGAAGAATCATTTAAAAATTTGTAATTATGTCAATGATCTAGGTGTTGCAGAAATAACCATATATTTTTTTCCCTTTGATCAGTAAAATTAGTTCTTGGATCTAGCAAGATTATAATTGCATTTGATATTCATTTTTGGAGTTTTAAAAATAGCCTTAGCTTTTCTAAATCCAAAATTAAAATTTGAACTGAAGTGATCATTAGTGTTTGTTTTAGTCTATAAATCAGCCATCCATCATATAAATAAACTCAGAGATGATTAGATACAGAATCAACATATCTCAGTCTTATGGCTGACCTGTCTTGTGCCCTCATTATCTTAAGGGTCAATATTCTTGGGAATTATCCAGAGAGCAATGGAAAAATGACTGTGATGTGACTTGAAAACTTCTAATTTCAAAATTTACTACAAAAGCAAGAGATTAAGTTTTCAAAGTTTAATGAAAAATAATTCTCTTTCCTGCCTCTTTTCTCTTCTCCCCCCCAACCTCTCCGCATCTTCCACTTCTTTCTCCATGTCTGTTTCCTGCGTGCTTCTCCCTTCTGAGCCTCCCAAGCTAAGCCAATCAACCCATATTCGGCCTGCTCTGGAGGGACTGCAGCCCACATATGGCGGCGACCTGGTTTGGTAAACATATGTCTGTGCAGGCATTGGATGCTCTGTCAGGAACGAGATATTCCATTTTGGGGAATGAGGGTGGGAAATGCTTAACCACCTACAGATGTTGTGCAGCAAAAGCTAAAGAATTGCAGTCAAAGAGCTGCAAAATGTGTAATTTGGAATTTTTCCAGGTTTCTTTCTTTTAATAAGAAAAAAGTTAACAGCTTTCCTATTCATCTCTTTTGAGAAAATTTACAGTCGTTTCCCCGTTCTGCCCCAATTCTGCAGTAAGGACAAAAGTCTGAAACTGAAGCTGTCCATCTGCTCTATAACAGTAATGCTATAATGGGTGCTGTCTATTTTTACGCTATTGCTCATGTGTGCCCAGGGGACTGGAACTATTTAATTCACTGATTTCACAGCTCTGTTGTGTGTCACAAAAGGTTAAAAAAAAAAATCCAACACACTTTTTAGCACCCTGTTTACAAGGACTCCCTGTAAATCTAACTGCAGTACCAGATTCCCACCCTGCCCCACTGCAGCCCCCCTGGTTTTCCTTCTAATTCGCTGCATTCAGCTAACAGGTAATAGGTGGGACTCGCCATGGCCTTGTACATGGTGGAGATTGCAGATCTGCTCTGAACGTTATACTCAAAAGCCCACAAATTCCAGAAGTAGATTTGAAAACAAAGATGTTTGTCTTTCAGATTTTAGGATTAGACAACTCTGTTTTCCCAGAAGTCCAAGAATTAATGCTTAGATTAGAAGAGAGATAATGAAAACCTTCGGAGGAAGATGGGAGACTTGTGTTCCTCTCTACTGGGCAGGGGGCTGAGCAGCCCTACGCTCAGCTGGGCATGCTGGTGTTGTGCCAGGCACGTAATGAAGCCTGGGCCCTCCAGGGCACTTTCCTGAAAAGACAGAGGTGGCTGGGAAATGCCCACTTGGGGCTGCTCTGTGGTCTCCTCACAGCAGTGATGTGCGGTGTTGAAACTGGCTGTCCTGTTTGCCTCTGCAGACAGAATGTGGATATGAAGTCAAGGGGATTTCTCTCCAGTCTCCTCCGAAGGAGGCTTCCATGGAAGGTGTGAGTAGACTGCAGCCTCCCTGCAGCCTCTTTGTGATCACGTGTTTCTGTAATATTTGCAGAGCTAAAATATTAACCATGCACAACACACTAGGTATAATTGTCACTTTCATTTTGATACCATTAACCACACTCACTTCCAACTGTGATAACAGTGAAGATGCCTATGGATGCCCTTGACAACTAGCTCATGAGTGAGCAAGTTTGAAGAGACTTGGGGTTGTCCTCATATGACCCTTAAAGACATTAAAAACCCAAATCTCTTGTTTCTTTTTTTTCAGTACTAATTGTAAATATTTATCAAATATTTACGAAACTATTGGATCCTGCAGGGATCTAAAAGATCTTCTGGAAAAGGTAAGATGACTAAGAGATGGAGGGAGAGGGAGGGATGAGAAAAGAATTAAGATGTGTTATGGACAATACTCGCACTGATTCCCAAGGTAAAAGTAGTCAGTGTGCACTGCAAACATGGACTAAGAAAAAGTAAAATTAAAAAATTCGAATTCCTTTCTGACCATTGGGAAGTTCCATAAAATAGCATGCTTATCAGTTTGCCCTTCTCAAACTCACTTTGTTCATTTGTCCATTCACTCAAACTTTTCTTGAGAATCTACTGTGTGCTCAGCACTGACTCTGAGAGCTGTCAATAAGGATAGCTCAAAAGATAGGTTCTATTGTCAGATAAGTTTTAGATACACTCTCCGTGGCATTGCGTTTCTTTGAACTATAATAAGCATCTTCTGTTTATCAGGTAGTACCCATTCTTCTATATTACTACATCTGAGAAATCCTTTATTTTATTCATATTTTCCATAATTATTGGAATTCTTTTTTTCTCCAAGCCCTCTTTCCATTATGAAACCGAGTAATAACACTAGAATCCTAGAGCAATGGTTGAAAGATTAGCTTTGGCAAATACTGGTGTAATACGGAGACAGAATAACAGTTAGAACTAATCTTGTTACATAAATTTCTAATGGTAATGCTGATAGACTGATAAACCAGAGAACATTAGTAGGAATCAAGTGCATTATACTTCTTAAACATGGATTCCTCAAAGAATCAAGGTTCTGGATATGCCAAGTTTAAAGTCTGGAACCTTTCACTAATGGGCACAAAACTAATAATGTAAACATTAATGATTTAAGTATTAAAAATTTAATTATTAATTTAATTAAAATATTAACTACTTTAAATTTTTAAAAATATAAATCGACCAATTGATTCAATCAGGTAGACTGGAAGGTAAATTTATTTCTTCAAAAAGATCGATGTGGTGTTTTCTGCTAAGACCTAATGGCTTTCTTTCAACAATATATCAGACTCTTAAAAATGCAGAGATTTGTTAAATTTTTAGAATTGAACTTCAGGAAATTTATAATAAAATTTCAAAACTAGCTAGCCAACAGTTCTAAACAGATTAAGATGACAGGATATTCCCCATCTTTTATTTTTAAAGTTTAAAGTTTTATTTTTATTTTTGTTAAGAGTTAATATTACAATGAAATATATCTTCTTTGAGTGTCACTTCTCAGGTGCTCAGGATAAGTGGCAGTCTGAGCTGTCAATTCAATTTCTGTTGCTATCTAGGCTGAAAGGAAATACAAATACATACACAGCAGAAGGTAACAGCAACAATTATATTCCACAGATCTGTGTAATTTATGAAGAAAAGAGGAATCCAGTTCAGGAAATGCATGAATCTCCTAAAAAAATCTTCACCATAGAACTATTACTATTATCTTTCTGATATTATATTGAAAATGAAACACATTCACCAATTCTCCAAAGGCAATTTCTCTTCACCTCAAATAAATCTCCCTTATAGGCCATATAAATAGAATTAAACTGTCACATAATGTTTCCATTTGTTTTCCTGCAGAATAAACTCATTACAACCAGCCCATTAGAAGATGATATTAAAGGATTTAATTGCCTGTGCATATTAAATATGTTTAAAATTTATGAAAATAAACATTTTCAAATTGAGTAAATACACTGCAATGGTAGAAATGGGAATGTGGATTTAATGCAAATTCTTACGGTAATGCGGATCCATAGCACTACCATGGACTGGATGTGCCTCCTTGGAGCATGTATAGATGTTCCAGGCCAGAATCTAAGCCACACAAGGGCAGAAATCCATTTGGAGGCACATGTGGAATTGCTAATAGATTATAAATGGCAATTTAGTCTATGCAGGCAATATCTTTGGATGAAATATTGCATTTATGATAATCAGGGGAGACTTACAACAATTAACATGGTTGGTGTTTTCCAGGGCTGGCCACTGAGCTCAAGGGAGTGTGTGTATTTGACCTTGTGTCCCTTACACTTTCCGAATAGCATGGTTCATAGTTTCCTGATGGACAGCTGCCAATTATTAAAAGTTTGTATGAAATGACCAATTAAGTTAACAATTTAACACTAATTTAAGAGCATAAACAGAACTAATGATTATGTAAACTTTTAAAAAATCTTTTTTAAAAGTTAATTTTATTGCTCCATTTTAGGTGTACAATATCATGACATTCATCATTGGAAATTGGCACCTTTACATAGTCTCTCTTGGTTCTTATTTTTTTCCCCATTCCCCTGCCCTCCCTTCAACCCCTCCACCCCTCCCTATTTACAAAGACTTTGTTTCCATTTTTCATTTTCTCATATTAATTCCATTCCCTTCTTTCCTTTCCCCTAGCCCTCTCACTTCCCCTTCCCCTTTGCCCCTTTTCTTCCTATTTCACATTATGATTACATAAACTTAACCAGGTTTCCAAATCCTAGAGGTGCCGAGAAAATTATTCATTCCTTTGTTCAGATTTCTCAAAAACTTCTGGGAGGAGCTTTTAGGTTTTAGCTGTCAGCAACAGGTGATGGCAAGAAGGAAAACTTGAAACCATTTTGGAAGCCAGGTAAGTGCTTTGATCCAAACCCTGTGTTTATTCTCAAACAATATCTATAAAAAGATGTTGGATATATTTGTGAGACTGGAACAAAATTACAAGGATGAAATGGACCCAATCAGAAAAATCAGGCTTCAGCCTTAACTTTGTGAGGGAGTTCTTTTTTCCCCCCCAAAACAATTTCTTCAGTTTGAATGGGAAAATGATTGGTTAGTTGAATCCTAATTTTCTGTGTATTCTGAACTGGAGAAAAGGAATTCAAGGGAGAAAACTTTAATAATGCATACTTAGGGAAATTTTGAATTATAAATGAGCCATTCTAAAAAATATTTAACCACAGAGATGTAAAACGTTAAAGATATGACTTTTAGAGAACATTAGGTTTAGAGCCTGGACTGGTGGTGCACGTCTGTAATCCTAGCACTTGGGAGGCTGAGCCAGGAGGATCACTGCTAGTTTGAGGCCAGCCTGGGCCACCTATTGAGTTCAAGTCCAGCCTGAACCACATAGAGGGACCTTGTCTAACCGCCCCCCCCCCCAAACTGAACAAACACCACCCCAAATTAGGTTTTCTCTGTTCAGTTGGTCTAAAAAAAGCAAAAACTCCAGAAGTGAAGTGAGCCACTTCCCATCACTTCTACCTTCTTCTAACGGCTGGTCTAGTCCAAGAGACCCGTTTCCTGCCACGTAAGGGGTGCTGGGCCCTACAGCTGACGCGCTCGCTTCTGACTTACACCTTGCCAGGCCGAGTTTACGCTGCGCTTGTTTCTTGCCATTTCCCCGGGTCGGGTCGTGTCGCTCTCCCTGGACAGAGCTCCGTACTCTGCGGAGGCCGGGCTCCGTTTGGCAGTGAGACCGCCTTGGGGCAGGAGCTTGCTTTGCTTCACTCGGCAAGCAGTGTGGGCCCAGGACTTTCCTCAGGTGGAGGCTCTGTGGAGAAGAACTTCTTCCAGTCGTTTCTGATTTCCCGATCGCTCTTTCGGCACCCGGAACCTGGTGGCTGCTCGTGGCTGCTTTTCAATAAATCACACCGATTTGACAACGCTGCTAGCGTATTGCTCTAACGTCTAGGAAGAGGGTCCAGAGCAAGGTGGTCCCACAGGGGGTTCTGTGATGATGAAAAGGATCCAATTCGCAAGGTGACTAGCAGCAAAGCCCCTACCACAGGTGGCTCTTGAGCATTTCAAATGCAATTGTGCAGCTGAGAAATTGAATTATTGATTTCGCTAAACTTTCTAACTCAAATTTTAATTGAAAGAGCCGCAAGTGACCAGTGGGCGGCTTCAGTGGGTCCTGCTTTCGTCCTCCTCCCACCGCACTCTGCCCTGTGTCCAGCACAGCCCCCGCTTGCCCTGGGACCACGCTGCCTGGGGCCCCCTGGGGAGAGGCAGCTCGGACAGGACGAGAGTACCCAGGGCTTGAGCAGGAGGCCCCTGAGGTGCCACAGGATGAGACACAGGAGGAGGACAGAGTAGGAAATGGTGCAGCTCTCCTCAGCGTCTCTGTTCCAGGCTATTGATTTTATTACAAAGCATAAGCAAGAAATAAGTCACTGGGATGCAGAAGGATCCGATGCCCACTCCTTCTTCACTGGCCCATTATTCTTCGAATATCTACTGTGCTCCAGGCACTGTTGTAAGCATAACAAATACAGTGAAGAAAATAAAGTCCCTGCCTTCATGGGGCTTATCTTCTTGTAAGGAAGACAAAAAACAAGCAAAATAAATACGGCACATGTATCTGCTGTAAAGGAAACTAAGGCGCCCTTCGAGGATAGAACAACAGAGGTGGTCTTTTAAATAAGTTATTCAAAAATCACACCCACTTGAAGAAACTACTTTTGAATAAAAACCTAAATGAACGAAGGAAGCAAGCTGTGTAAACATCCAAGGGGAAGAGTTTTCCAACCAAAGGGAACAAGTACAGAGTCCCTGAGATGAAGACATCCCTGCCATTTCCAAGAAATACAAGGGTCTCCTTCGGCTTGGAATGCAGTAAAACTGATAAAGAGAAGCAGAGGAGGTAGTTAAATTCAGACTATGAGGGTTGTACAGATTTGGCTGTACTCGGACTTAGGATTCATTCTAAGTTTGATGGGAATGGCATTGGATCATCACTATCAAGGTTACAACATTTGGATTTTGAAGAGATCACCGGGTGCTCTCTGGAGAGCAGGTATCCATAGGGCCATGAACTTGGAGCCAGGGAAAGGATTGCAGTAACACAGGTAGGAAATGCCGAGGGTCTGGCTGGGGCTCTCAGCATTGACATGTTAGTGGCCACGGCAGGGTTTTAAGGGACACAATGGACTTCTTTCATCCCTTTCCATGTGGCTCTGCAGCTGTATGGGTGACCTCATTTGGAAATAATGTCCAGTCTGGATTAGAGAGCTTTGTGATTGTGAGTCCACAGTCAAAGGGACCCTGTGCTTTCTCCTCACGAGAATCTGGCCACTGCATTAGCCCTGTGGAAGTGGTTGTGCCTCTGTCTGTCTGTAGATCAGTGTCTTGCGAGACGTCCAGTGGGGCCAGCAATTACTGGGTTAAGACACCGGGGACTCCAATTGCAATTGCTGTTTCCAGTGAAAAGGTCCTGTGAATTTTCTTAGTAGTAGCACAAATCTCTTTTCATTTAGATATGGGTGCAAACTGCCTTTAAGAACTTTTCATGCCCTCTATCTCATAATGTCTCTTCTTTTGATGCTTTTAGGAGAAGCAGGATGGAACAGTCCAACTTTCGGGGGGCAGAGGAGGAGTTCAGTTGTTCCAGGCCTGTTTCCCCACCACCCTGGCAGATGGTTCAACAGCCAGGTTGCAGTGGCTTGAAGGCAGAAAGAAAGATTTCTCCCTTAATCTTTTCAAAATCGCCAACAAAAGTCAAGTCAAATTCTTTTAAAAAAGAAAAGAGCAGCTCGGTGTATAACTTTCTATGCCTTTCCTGGAGGTTTTGTTTTATTAATTTTTTGTACCTTTTGAGTCATTCACTGAGATGTGGAATTTCTTCCCTCTTCTCACTTTGCTCCAAGGACATACAATTACTGAAAGCTTTTTACTAAAAGAAAATTACTGCTACAAGTAGTGGAAAGGCAGAAGGAGATCATATTCCAGATTGAACCCTCTGGAAAAGAGGATGCTTTTTAAAGATTCCACTAAATGTGATTTTTGGAAGGCTCAGCATAGGCAGTGTATACCACAATTTAGCCCATATACCACAATTTGCCGGCTCACCTACCCAAGAGAAGGGGAGTGGCTCCCCAGAGGGATCCCCGCCAGCACACAGGGCGGTTGGCTGGCATTTGGAGAGCTGACAGGGGGAGACTTCAGCAACAGTCATTTCCATTCCTTTTCCATCACCTTGATTGTCAGTAAGATAGCATATGGGAAATACATAGTGCTCTGTTTATCCTGTGGCTTCTGCGTTTTACAGGATTCCCACACAGAAAAGAAAAGTGTAGGAAAATATCTTGCCAGCTGTAAAGCACGATGCAAATGGACGCTGTTAGGATTGTTATAGGCCCATTTTTTTTCCTCATGAAATCCCAGGACAGACAAGTATGAACACTCCCTCCTCGTATACAGGAGTAGTAAGACAAGACTAGACTATGATGGCGCATCACTGTCTTTTAGCAAAAGGAAGGAGCAACCAGAAAGAGAACATCTTAGATCCAGGAAATGGGAAACAACACTGAAGAAGCAAGAGGGGAAACAAAAGCAAGAATGGAAACAAAAGAATGGCCAGGAAAAGAGCTGACAAATTGGTAGGAGGAGCAACCAGGGCAGCGAAAGGAGAATGATCCTTCTAAGTGACACTTCCAAGAAATAACATAGATTGCTAGAAAAGCTGTGATAGGGTTCAGCTCATGGCAAGTTATGCTAAGAGGGTCATCAACAGATGGATGAATAAAGAAACAGTGATGCATATATACAGTGGAGTACTACACAGCTGTGCAAAAGGATACACCTGAGCTTTGAGTCCATAATGCTAAGTGAAATAAGTCAGACACAGAAGGCTAAATATGTATGGTTTCTCTTATATGAGAAACCCCAACTATAAATAACCTAAAGAACAAAACAAAAGATAGATGATGGGAAACAAGGAGGAAGACTGTGGACATGGGAATAAGATTTGGGGATAGCAGGAGGGAGGAGGGAAGAGGGAAATAAAAGTAACAAAGATGCAATATGTATGCAAGGACCAGTCCCCTATGATGAATGCAATTATTACAGATTGCAAACATAGACTAATTCGAAAGAAACTTTAAAAATCCTTGAGTTTGTGAAGGAAGGGGAAAATTAGCACAGGTAAAAAAGAAGATTAAATAACTGAAAAAAAAACTTCAAAGGAATCAACAACTTTAGGAACACATAAAAGTTAGAGGAAATATAATAATTATACTCCATGTGACTCTGAAAATATCCGAATGTTATATGATAATATAAGTAATAAACATTATACTGTTTGAAAGAGAGGAGAAAGATAAAATATTACAAAGCTCTAAATCATCATCCACATAAACAGAAGGAGAAGAAACAATGTCTGAAATGAATGCACCAAAAGACAGCAGTGTCCACCTTATTTAGAAGTATGCAGATGGGAAAATATTTGCTGAAATAGCTGAAAGAGTGGCAAGTGCCCTTGGAGGAGCAGGTGATGAGGCAGAAACCCACTATATTTCATTGTAAATCTTCCGCTAGTAATTGACACTTCTAAGGTATATGCACATATTCACTAACAACAATTTATTTAAAAGTATAGAACATTTACTGTTATTTCATGATGTGGAAAAATTAAGCAATGAGAACTAAAAGTAAGTACATCCAAAATAGTCAATTCAAGACATCTGAATAAAAATTCCTGAGGGTCCCAAACTCAGACTTTTGATAGCTCTCTTGATTGATCAGAAACATTTTAGGTTATATTTGACTTATTTTTTATGTTCTTGAAAAATTATTTATGTGCATAAAGACACGTGATTACAAATTCTCTCTTGCCACCAAAGTGCATCAACTCAAATATTTCTTTCTTGTTTTTAATCTCGAATATTTCAGTTCAAATATATGCATATGGTGGACATAGCTCTTAAAAATACATTATACTGGTTTCATCAGTATTTTAAAAGTCGAAGGAGGGTTTTTTTCCTAGTTTGTGTATGTCAGAGGAAATGAACCCTACACACACAAGTGGCCCAACTGAAGCGGATCAAAATGTGCCTGACCTACTCTGTAATTTCAGTTTCCCCCTTGTTACATTGATACAATCCACCAATTTTATTCTGATTTCACCAGTTTTACATGCACTGTGTGTTTCATTTTATCACATGTATACATTTGTGTAATCACTACCACAGTCAAGATTCAAAAAGTCCTAGCATTACAAAATTTTTCTAATGTTGGTCTTTTATAATCACATTGTCCTCTCTAATTCCTAATACCACTAATCTCTTTTCCATTGTATAATATTTTCCATCTCAAGGATGTTATTTTAAAAATTTTTGTTAGTATATATTTGTCAGACATAAAGATCACATTCATCATAGAAAATTTTTACCTGTACATAATATGTCATAATTCTTCTTTTTCCCCATTTTTCTCAGTCACTTTTTTGAGAATCTTCTCTTGAGTCTTCATGTGGCTCAGGATTCTGCATTGTTCTTCTTCCATATCTTGAACCTCCAGCACGAAGACTTACAAGACTCTTTTGAAGGATATTTGTTGAACAAAAGAGTTATATTCCACTCTTGGCGCATCGCTGTGAAGCTTAATTACTGTCTGTCCCTCTATGGGGTTCTTGATGCCTTCCCCTGGACCATAGGCCAAACCCAAATCCTGATCCTCTGGCTCCGGATCTGCCCAACTGAATCCACCAACCTCTTTTGAAGAAGCTGGGCACTAACCGCACAGCCAGGGTAGAGCTCAGTTGCACCAAGTTACAGTTAGGAAGAACACCCAGAGTCAGCAGGAAGCCACGCTGGCATGCACAGCCAAGGTCAAATATCAACGGCACCGATTTTGAACCTTAAATTAAAAGGCTGGAGAAGTATAAGAGATTAAGGCTGCAGGTTTTATTAAGCATCAGAGAGAAGAGGAAGTGGTAGGGAATGATTGACAGTGCTTCAAGGAGACAAAAGGTCAGTATGGTATAGCATTGAGATGTTGCAGACAGGCAGGGGATGGAGTCCTTGAATCAAAAGACTCAGAGGTTCACCAAGTAGCTTCCGAATGCCCTTGCATAGCATTCATATTTTTATTCTACAATGCTCATCAAAAGAAACTCATGAGTCCTCATTCATCATTCAACATATATTTATTATAAGGTCATGTGAGCAGTTATATCATTGTTTAATTCATTCATTCAACAAATTTACTATTTGGACTAGAATCTCTATTTTGTCACTTACTAGTCATGTGACCTATACAAAGTATTTAACCTCCCTGCCCAGTTCTTTATCAGTTAAGAGATGAATAGTATTTCTGGGATTTATCATAAGGATTAAATGAGTACTGTGAACACTATGAGACACGTACGGAAATATCAACACATTTCCTGGGCCTATTTACTAAATATTGTGAATTGGACCATGGACCCAAAAGTTGGGTTGAAGTTCCAAATGCATATTCATGAACAGAACCATGTTTTCAAATAGGATTCTTACAAATGTAATCAAGTTAAAATGGGTGCATCAGAGTGCACTTTAACCCCACATGACTGGTGTTTTTGTAAGAGGAGTGACAGAGGGAAGACTGCCCTGTGGCTGCTGAAGACACCTGGAGAGTGAGAAGTAGAAGAGCATCCTCCACCAGAGATGTCAGAGTGAGCCCGACACTGCCAGCACCTTCTCCCATAACTTCCAGCCTCCAGCACTGTGCAAGAATTCACTTCTCCTGTGTTAAGCCACCAGTCTGAGGTAAAGACACCCCTGATTTACCGAGGCTCGCCTTCACAACTGCATCAAAGTGATACGCATTCGACAGAGTCTGTACCTCCAACTTTGAATTCTGATGTCCTCCTGGGTCAGTGATGTGCAGTACAAACTCTCTCCAGATGATGAGAAGTGTCAGTGGCCCTGCATACCTGTCAGCTGTGTGACCACAAGGGGAAACCATCAGAGGTCGACTTTGCACTGCGCTGCTCAGCATGATGCTTGGTAGGTCAAGTGTATTTAGTGCATTTCCACTTAGAATATTTTCAACTTATGACCAGTTCAGGGTGCTTGACCCCATCATATATTAAGATGTAATCCCATTGTGAGTGAAGGAGAATTTGTACTTTGATAGAACACCCCTAAGAGACTAATACCCTGAGTAGCTACTCTGCTTCGGAGACTCTTCCAGTTTCTGATGAACAAATGCCAAAGAGTGTGAATTTTTTCCTAAGGATTATGTGAAACCATGAGGGAATGTATATGATCGAATGTTCATGTGCATGGACACAGAGAAGATGTAGTGCAAGAAAAACGCTGCAGGGAGGAAAAGCAGTTAGGAGGTGGCTGTAGTAGTTCAAGGAAAACAATGACTCGTGGCCTGAGAAGGCATTGATATAGAGAGAAAGTAGGCATCGAGAAAATGTTCTGAAGATGGAATTCTCAGTTTTGGTGATAGACAGGGAGAAAAGTATGAAAGGAGAGGTTTCTGGCCCTAACTGAATGGCAGTGGAGTCACGTGCAAAGACTGAGAGTGAAGAGGCCTGGGGCCAGAAGAAGATGCTAAGTGACGCTACACGCGTTGGAGTTGAGATACTGAAAGACAGAGGAGAGAGCCCTGTAGGCATCTGGATGAGTTTGGCGTATGGGTCAAACAGATCTGAGCAGGAAGTATAAATTTGGGAATTAGCATGTCGATGTCAAGTGGAGCACATTACATCATGAAATCATATAAAGCCAGGGGATGAGTCTTACCTTGTGAAGCAGCTTCAATCATGCAAAAAAAAAAAACCCAACAAAACCTTTTCATACATATCCATGCACATTTTTCTGGAGTAGACACAGAGCTTTGTTCAGATTCTCAAAGGCATCAATGACTCAAAAAGAAGCTGAGAACTACCAGCAAAAAGTATGAGCAGAAAAGTGCCCGAGACCAAACACCAAAGCATCTAAGTTCTAAGATCACCTTAAAAAGAGTATCTTGACAGGCTGACCAAATAGGTGGAAGAAAACTCTAGACTCCTAAATCAAGGCAGCGACAATTTTTAAGCTATGCATACTGGCACCAGTATCAAAGGGCCAAAAACTCAAAATACGAGGAGTTACTGTGAGCTTCTCAAGGGCAATTTAAAGTGAACTGGTTTGAGCACAAATCTTTAGGTTGATGGGTAAATGACAGGTGAGAGAGGAGACCCTGAAATTTTTATAAAATAAGAAAATTTTATCCTTTAATTAATTCCAAGATTAATAAACAGGATTTATTGTGTGTATTTCAAGATGGTAAATTAACTCTCATTTGTTCCTGTACCTGTTCTCCCTTTATTTTTCTTAGAAACCCTGTTTATTTTCCTGTTATTTTCTTCTGTTTCTTCACTAAAAGGAAAGTCAAAGGAAAAAAATCTACAATGAAAATTGTTAGGCCGACAGAGAAACTAAAAGTAGTAGGATTCACATTGGGTACCAAAATACAAGCTAGTGAATTTTAAAAATAATGTATGTATTAAAATGTATTTATATAGTGTTGTTGTATAACACACTTCATATTTATGAGTCAGCACTCAAATGACAGTTGAGTTCATTTATAGAGAGACAATCATCAGGCTGGACAGGCAAAAAGATGTAACTTCAAAGGCTTTGAAGATTCCGGGCAGGATCCTGGGTTATATCTAAATCGTGTGTGTATTTTTATTATCAACCAAACGATTTCAGGGCTGCATCCTGGTGAACTGAAAAACAAGTTGTTCAAATTTTTGTATTTCAAAAGATGGTTAGGCATCACAGAAACAAACACATTGTTATTGTTAAAGACAACTGTTCTTTTTTTTTTTTTTTAATAAAACTATTCTGTAAAGGGAACGAGGATAATGCTGGCAATGTGGTTTACTTTTCTTTAAAGGGACATCTCTTCTGTGGAGTCTGTTATGGCAGAATTGAGAATGCTTCCTCCCCGCCTCCACATTTTACGATCGTAGTTAGTGTAAATGCTTAGGTCTGCTCACTGTTTTGCATGTCCAGTTCTCTCTACTACCTGTTAAGGCTTGGGGGAGGCAGGGAGTGTATGAAATTCATCTTTGTATTCCCCTATCAATAACACAATAACTGGAACATTAAAGTGCATCAAATGAATGAATTTTAATTATTTACCCCAATATATCTAAGTTCTGGTTCATGTCTAGATGTCCTCCCAAACCTCAAGTGCTCAGAGGTGGGGCTTTTTGGAGATGAGTGGATCATGGGGCTTCTAGCTGAATTACTGTTGGAAGGAGGGGTCTGGACAGAAGAGGCAGTCACTGTGGGCATGGCCTGGAAGGGTCTGTCTCCCTTCCTGCTCCTCTTCCATTTCACTTTGCTGCCATGCCATAACCCATTCTCCTTGCCATGCCATTTGCCTTGGAGCCAGTCAATTATGTACTGAAATCTGCAAACCATGAGCCAAAATAAACCTCTCCTCCTTTGAGTCATGGTTGTTGGGTATTGAGTCCCAGTGATGGGAAAGTAATTAAGACAATCTATTAATTGCATTTTGAGCTTTCATTTGTGTAATAAGAATTGGAATTTTTCTGTTGCTTCATTGTTAAAGATGACTATTTTTGCATAATGCGTTTGGAACATTATTAATAAGACAATGGAAAAGAAAATGTCACAATTCATTTGAAATGCAAAGAGCCAATAAACAGCAGTTAAATAACAGACATTAAATGTTGCACATATGTCAAGTAATAACAAGAATTCTTTTCCTAGAATTTGAAACATTGTTAAGTGCAATTGGTATGACATTAGAATTTTTTAAGGCTAACACAGGGTCTGATGTAGATTAAGAGTTATGTGCATTAAAAGAGGAGAGAACAGTGAATTACCAGAAGCATTACTACTGACAGAAGACTCTATAACTTCAAAGCTTGTTATATGACATGACATGAGTGGTTGAAATGCATATGGCTGGGGAGATACCAAGAATAGTTCTCTTGGGTCTCAGTAGTTGCACTTTTTATAGTGCTCCTCAGGGATTATAAATAGACCCATTTAGGAAGGAGTTCCTACTACCACACTAATACAAAGCACAACCAAAGTGTCAACAACAACAAAAACAACATACATACATACCAGTGGATAAACGCACTGAATTAGAGATTTATTTAGTTTTCCAACTCTATCTGCAGTAATGATGAAAGAGGCAACGAGAATTTTCAAAGTTGTTCTGATCAAATTATAATTAACAATCATGCATAGAAAGAGGAAACCTTGTTTCTATAGTCATAAAAATTTAACATGGCAAGGTTCACTTGGTTAACATTAAAACACAAAACTGGATGCCATGTGTTCACAACTCCTTGTGGAATTTTAAAATATAGAGTGGTGGTTTTAGCTTGCTATGTAGGGTCACCCAGGTACACATTCCTGCAATATTTAAGAGATTTTACTAATAAATGTCAAGGAGTGAAAGTGATCATGTGTATATTTATTATGTCATCATAATAAATCTATGGGGGACCAGACACTGATATGACTGTTGTAATGATGAGCAAAGAAGAAATTTTAAAGATACAAAATGGGAATTTTCTATGGAAAACCACACAAATATTTATCTGCTTATTGGAATTCTGAGTGAACTTCTCTATCAATGACATCTGCTGGGAAATCTCACAAGATTAAGTTAGCTTATGGAATTTCTGACTCTTGTTCTTGGATGATATGCTGTAAAGTTGATAATATTTCTAGAAACTGTGTGAACAGTTTTCCTTCAGAGATTCTTAAATAGGAATCTGAGAGTGAAGAGAAGGTTCCTTTTCCCCCTCTTCTCATCATATAAGCACATCAAAAGGAAGTTGTCATGATGAATTTTCCATCCTTAAAATAAATGTTTGGAAAAGGATTACCTTACAGTAATAGCTTTCTGCATATACCTCCACTTTTAGAACAAAATGATGAGAATCCCTTTAGATTCTTCCCACCATAAAAGAGAACCAAGAGATCATATTGAGTGCTAATTATAAAAAACTGATTTAAATGTATTGTTTTATTTGATCTCATTTTGTCCTTCCATAATTATATCTCCAGCCTTGATGCCACCCAACATCCAGACTCAAAGTCTAACTGCCTGCTTGAGAACTCTACTGGAAATTTAATAGGCATCTCAAAAATTAACATCCAAAAGAAAATAATGGTCCCTGCCCCTGTTGGTCAGCTTTTCATTGCCACAACAAATACCTGATATAAATCAACTGATAGAGAGAAATAGTTTATTTTTGGCTTACGGTTCACGGGGTGAGTGTGTGGAAGCACACTGTGGCTGGGGCATGCAGTGAGCAATGCCTTTCACCTTATGGCTGGGATGCCAGAGAGAGTGATGAAGAGGAAGGAGTTGAGGTTGCCTTGACCCCTTCAAGGGCCTGGCACGGCGAGCTGATTGCCTCTCACTAGGACCCCTCACGCACACAAAAGGTTGCAGCACCTCCCAGTAGTGCCAAGTTAGAAGCCAAGTCTTTTTTTTTTTTCTTTTTTTTTTGGTACCGGGGATTGAACTTGGGTCCTTGAGCTTGAGCAGCAGGCGGCGAAACCACTGAGCTAAATCCCAGCCCTAGAAGCCAAGTCTTTAACACAGGCCTTTGGAAAATACTGAGGATCCAAATTACAGCATTGCCCCTCCCAACAATCTTCCTTTCCTGTAATCTTCACCCCTGTAGCAAATCACACCATCGTCACCCAGCACCTCGGGGAAGTAACCCTAGGAGTCTACCTAATTTCATAATTCCATTATCTTCCATGAATGCTGCAGCAGGTTGTAGGAGTGTTACTTTCAATATATATCCTGAATCTGTCTGCTCCTCAGTATCCCCATGGTCACTGCTTCAGTCCCAGCTGCCAGCATCTGTCCCTTAAATGATAGCAAAGGCTGGCTAAGACCCGTCTTTGTGCTTCTACTTTGCTACCTGATAGTCTAGTTTCCACTCAACAAATAATCTTTTAAAAAATATAATTCAGAGTGGCCATTCACTGAACAAGCCCTCTAATGCGTTCCCACAGCCGCCTCCTTCTAGAGCTTACAATGTTCTTTGTGACCTACATCCCCCATCTCATTTCGTTCGACTCTTCTGCTCACTCACGGATTCCAGCCAGAGGGCGCGCCCATCAACACGCCAGCCTTACGAAGGACGGCCCTCGCATCTGCTCTAATGCCTCGGTTCTCACGTTGGCCAGTCTTATTGTTTGGTTGGGTTGGGTCGTTTGGCAGTCACCCCCTGTGGCACCTCCTCAGATGTCTTCCTGAACACCGAATCCCCGTCGTAACCTGCACGCTCAGTCCATTGTTTTCCCCTAACAACTCTTATCACAGCCTGTTGGTTGTCCAGCTCTCCCAATGGAAAACATCCTCCATGAGAATAAGCACTCAGTCTTCTGCATTACCTACAGCACCCAGAGCACCTAGAAGAGTGTTGGACCATAGTGCTCAGTCACTAATATCATGGAATGAATAAATAGATGAACGAAGCCCCAAAGGTTTAAATAAGTGTATTGAGAAACTTAGTAATCAATAACGTTGTACTAAGAATAACAGTAGGTTGACCCTTGTGGAATAAGTGACTATTAATGTTTCGATTATAAAAGAGCTAATAAATCCAGTTTATTGTATTTTAGAGGTCAAAATTTATTGTACTAGCACCCAGGGCATAGGTCTTTGAAACACTATAATATACAAAATCAAATATTTTAAGGTTGTTGGTTGAGATGAACTATTCAAAACAAAATTAAGAAAGGATTGAGGATATAGTTCGATCATGATCCAGTCCTTGGATTTGATCCCTACCACCAAACAAGTCGTGTTGGGCTGGGGATATAGCTCAGCACCACAAAACAAACAACGAACAAACAAAAATGTAGGGATTGGGTAAAACAGAGAGCAAATATATAAGATGAATAGCGTGAGGGGTAGTCAAGGTTCTAATGGTGAATGACAACCAGTCCAGTGGGAAACTCAGTAAGCAAAACAGGCTTTAAAGGAATCTTTACCTAGGCTGACCCGAACTGAATTCAGTTGTGATGAAGGTTTGAGGGAGAGGGCTACCATTATTCATACGAAATAATACCTTGTAAATACAGTAAGCACAGTAAGGTTCTCTCTCTAAAACATTTCCTACCTTTGGCGTATAAGAGGTGACTTTCACAGAAACAGAAGGTGCTGCTCGTAGTAGGTATGGTGGACAAATCCTACAAAGGGTACACACAGTGTAAAAGCTTTGCAAAAGGGAAGGAAAGAGCATGTTAGAATCCAAAGAAAATACAAGACAGTAGATGGTAACCTGGACTTGCAAGAGTTGGGAACAAATCCAGGGTTAAAGACACAGGCGATCAATCCTGCTTATCTGTAGTAACATGGCAAATGTTAACCCTGGTTGCTTCTCCTGTCTGCCAGCAGTCAGAATTCAATGCGTGAGTTTGAAATAGAAACTCATTTCACTCTCACACAACATAATTATGAGGTAAATTTTCTGGAAAAACAATACATGTAATAGATTCCAAAGTCAAGTGGAAGTTATTTTTAAATTATTTGCTATTTGGAGTTATTCAGAATAGCTAAATGTTTATTTTTATAGTTACATCATCACATATTTGAAATGAATAAAGGAATAAATGAATTTATATAAAAGGAAACATTATATTGGAGTGGTAATTGGCTGCAAATAGAAAGGTATGTAGTTCAATATATAAGCTTTTAACTGTAGTATAACTTTATATTTTACAATTTATAAATGTTTTACCTATGTACATATTAAACAGATTTCAGACTGGAATGCATCTGAAGATTACCAAGTCTAACTCTTCACCATTGTGGGTGTAACTATTTCCTTTAACCATTCCATTTGTGTTCAGTGTTGCTAAGCGGTTTCAGCCTTTAGGTCCTGGGCTCTGCCTAAAGCCCCTCCTGATCCAAGGTGAAACTGTTGTGCCACTTGACCCTTACTTCGTGGACACCTAACACCAGTACATCTCCACTTCTCTCATGACATAATTCAAAGCAATTTAGGCACCACTATCTGAGTAGGTTGTCCATCAATCAGGTAGTGTTTAAATTTTAGTGTCATTTTTATTCTTAGTATCACTTAAATTCATTTTTCATTGTGTTCTAGAAGCACTATTGGGGAAAAGCAAAAGCAAATCGTTTGGGCCATTTTCCTCAAAGCTCTGTTTACAATAATTTGATAAAATTCTTAAGATTTGAAAGGAGTATTGTGGCAAGCAGCCTGTAATCTGGAGGGCGGGGGCTCTTGTCTCCCTGAGTAACTGGCGCCTTGGCTTTATTCACTCAGACACGGGAACGAGCAATCAGAGTCACACAGGACTCGTCTGTCTCCCGCCTCCACCGTCCTTCTCCGGGTAAACAAGTTAACCTCAGGTGTTTTCACTTTTCCCTGCGGTGTGTCAGCACACTTGCATGTCCTCTTTCTCCTCAGTGCGGGGGCGGAGGAGACCAATTAGGCCTCCTTCTTCCCACCTGGTCTCCCACAGGGTATTCCTGCCAGTTCAGGGAGTCCAGGTGGTTGAGTATCAGAGTGTTCCATCTCGTTTCCCTTTGGTGTTGCTGTAGGTGATCTGGAAGCCTGGTCTTGAGACTTGTTTACCTGTCTTCTCATTTCGACGGGGGACGGGGGGTTTGCTGTTGGTTCCTGCGCAGCTCACTTCCTCTGGGCTGGGAGCGGAGGAACTGCGGCCCGGAAGTCCCTACCTCTGGGGTCCCACAGGGTGTTATTGAGTTCCAAATCTATCTTTATTCTCCAGCTCACATTACAGAACAACCTGTATACTTCAAAAAGTTACACTGCAATAGGGGAAAAGAAAGAAGGGAATGAGATTAATACGAGAAAAAGAAAAAATGGAAACAAAGTCTTTGGTAGGGAGGGGTGGAGGGGTTGAAGGGAGGGCAGGGGAATGGGGAAAAAATAAGAACCAAGATGGATTATGTAAAGGTGCAAATTTCCAGTGATGAATGTCATTATATTGTATACCTTAAATGTACCGATATAATTAATAAAAAAGTTACACTGCAAGTTCAGCATCTCTAAATTTAAGAAACAATATTTTAAATGTGGTATAAGAATGTGTCACTTCTTCATAGATGATTTTGAACCAAGTGAGTATTTCCTGTAGGAACTCTGGAAGGAGAGTTGACTGTTGACACCTGATTTCCCTGTGGCAGACAACCAGATAGAATCAGCATTAACAACGTGCGGAAAATGCCAAACGCAGAGAAAATGACAAATGTGCCAGATGATTTAATATCGAGTAAAGATAAAGGTTAACAGAAACGATCTTTTCTTCTTCATTTGTAAAACAAGTTCAATGTGCTTTTTGCCTTTACAAAATATAAAGTATGACTTTAAAACCAAGATAGTAGTTTTTAGGTGTGTCCTGTAAAGGCATGACCACATGTGGCAATTTTGATCAGTAACGGGATATTAAAGCCCAGAATTTGAGAAAAAATTAAATCACAGTAAATTAATAAATTTCTGCAAATAGGTTGAAGAATAATAATCAAATCTAGGAATGTCTTAAGGATAAGTCCATAACGAGGATCCTGAGAATCAAGACATCCATTCTGGGTCATGTGGACCTGTTGCAGTGCTGCTCTTCGCTTCTTAGCAGAGAAGCCCAGTGCAGGGGGAGGGGCACGGACAGGTACCCTGGGTGGTGCTTCTGCACTCATGTTTTCCCTCCTCACTGATGAGCATATCTGTATGACATCTTCAGGATTTAAAAAGTGATAAATGCTCAATGCAAAGAAGCTCAAAAAGGATTAAAATATCACCACCAATATGACTATCTAAATACCTAAGTACAGTCCCTACCAAGATCTTGTTTTACCAGTATTTATTTATTTTATTTTTAATTTTTTTTGGTACCGGGGATTGAACTCTGGACCTTGCGCTTTCGAGGCAGGCGCCAGAACCACTGAGCTAAATCCCCAGCCCTTTATCAGTACTTTAAAATCATACCATGTGTTCTGGTTTTACTTTTCCTCTCAGGAGCAATTTCAAGAGTTCTACAACATTCCTTAAATGGTTGCATACAATTCTATTATATGGGTATACTATAACTTATTTAATCATTTCCAATAATTCAATGTCTAGATTGTTTTGTTTTTCATCATTATTAATAAAGTCAGCACATTAATTTTTATTTTTTGGTATCTAAACTTTATTTCAAATAAAGATACCAAGTAAAGAAAGAATAATTAAGGAAGGCATATCTATCCAATTTTATACTCATTAAAATAAAGGGTTATAGAACTTAAAGAAAGTGTCATTTGACAGCTTGGCCCAGCTTGATATAATATTGAATTAATCATTAAATGAGTTCTTGCCCACTGTAAGAAACTGGTATATATTCTTTGAGAATCAGAGTTATGATTCTAGCATGTAATCATAATGTTGGACAAATCAGCATATTTCATTTTGTGAAAGTTATTCTCCATAATATCTGTAAAGTGTGTTCCAGAACCTTCTTTAGCAGTTTATTAAATATCAGAAGCCCTGAGATTGAGCTTTGAAATAAAATGAAAGTGACAAAGAGTTATATATCCATATGATCTCCTAATAGAAAGGGAACTAATAGAAATTGTATTTTGATGTCTTCTTTATACATCAAATCTTATATTTAAATATGATGCAATGTTTAGTAAAACGGTACCAATCATCAGGAATCATGCGGAAAATTTTAGCAGGAAAAGGAATAGAAACTGCTCAACTACAAGAGCTGCTGACAGTGGCAGACACAGGATGTAGCAGAGCTCTCCTCAAATATGGGCCCAGGTATGGAGGATGCAGCTGGGCCAATAAACTTCCTAAGCTGCAGCAACAACTTGAGAGAGCTGATTTCAACCATGCCATCACAGCATTTACTAGCAAACAAGTTGCTAATGAGCTTGTGATATGTTAAACTGTGTCCTAGGGTTTTAATTTCTGTTCCAGAAAAACAAGATTTCTCATTTACTACCCAATTTTTATGGATGCTACACTGTTATGAACTAAATACACATTTGCACATACATTTTCTGCAAATCTATAAAATCTTTCTTTACTACTTTGAAGAGTTCTACGGTAGTCAATTATCTTTATAAACTAGAATATTATGAGTGGGGATTTCCCTGTATTAGAGTTATGAAGCAGGTTAATAATTTCATATTAGATGCTGTTGCTGTTCTAGGCAACTACATTTCATAGCCAATAACACAAAATCAGGAAATTCATCCAAACCACGAAGACATTTTGTTATCTTTTGGGAAAGGAAATATTATTTCTTTCCCTGGGAGTTAATTTTTTTACTCAGAGCTCTGGTAGCTTCCATTTGTCTTTCTCCAAACTTAATACAAATTCCATGAATACTATGGATCAGAGTACAAACCTTTTGAAAAATTTGTATAAAGCTGCTGTTTACAAGTCTATTTTTCATTTTATTGGTTAGCTGCAAGTGAGTATTTGCATAGGTTCAGAAGTGCAGAGAAAATTCTACACAGCCTGCTCCAGCACACTGTGTGGTACAATATTAGAAGAGAAAGTACATATTGTTCTCAAGATTAGATTCTTTAAGGCTGATGCACATTATGATAATCCAATAATAAATACCAAGATGAAACTGTATATTATCACATCTTTGAACACTTTTTGCATTACACAGATCACACAAATATATTGTGCATTTTGAGATTAACATGACCAGTGGATAATGATGTCAGCAACATAACAATATTAAAAATATAAAAAATATTTCTGCTGCATGGAGATACAGTGCTAGCATCAATTTTAAGATGTTACAGTCTTTGTTGCAAAAATACATCTTCACAAGTAGCCAGTAAATGCTCTGAAGCACCAGATTGTGTGTGTGTGTGACTCATTACAGAAGTTAAACTCATTCTTACTGGTTTTGCAAAAGATTTTAAAATCATACTGATTTCTTAGATTACATGCATGATGATTTCCTACTAATCTTCATGTTGTCTAATAACATAAGTAGAGTTGCATGTGACGCACAATAAAATATGAGCTATAAAATCTGAAACAATTCCTACATCTTAATATCATTAACACAAAAATAATGTGTTCCTTCTGTGTAGCCAGAAAGCCACAGAACTCTACTGGTCCTCAAAGTATATTGGCAGGAAGCAAGATAGGTAATTTTTATAAGTATTCCAGGACATTAATGAGATAATTGGAGGGATTCTGTATCATAAACAGTAATGAACTTAATTTCTACAACATAGATTTCTTGGATTCTCATTGAATCCAAGAGCCTACTTAGATTTGAAATGAGCAAATAACCACAGAAACCATGTAGTTTATAGCTGCCAATCTGGAGTCAAAATAATATGAGTTTAGGGAGAAGCGGGAAAAGGAGTGTTTATGTATGCTGATTGTCTGCATTTGGATCTATCCTCGAAGTGGGTACCTCTCATCTTGTTTATCTGTACATCTTCATAAGGCAGGTATTAAATGTTCCCTATAACAATTGTGCAAATTGAGGCTCAAGGCTTGAGATAATGTGATGTTAGAATGGGCGTCTGAATTTGCAGGCAAGATCCTTCCTTGGTCCATTAAAACTTTCTCTGGCTTCATCACTTAAAACTGAAGCTCTTCTGTATAAATTTGGTCATGTTTGGAAGAGAAATAAGAATGTCATGTCATCTGTCTCCCAAGGTTGCTAAAGTATCAAATACAATGTGTAACAACTTTGAAAACTCCACGGACCCTAGACACATAAGCGTTAAGAGAATATGTACAAATGATGTGCTATGCTTTATTAGCATTAAAAGCAGAATCCGTGCCACACGGGGCCTTTCTCCCCTCTCTCCCTTGCTGTTGTTCCTTAAAGCTCATTCCTGATTCCCCTCTTCTCTCCACAGTGGGAGCCCTTGTTTCTGGCCATGTAAAATTGCTCACTAAGATGACTAAGCTTAGACTCCAGCATGTGCCTCTTGTTCTTGTTTGGTTTCTTTATCAGGGGACTTTGTCCCAGTTAGAAAAACACACCTCATCCTCTAGAATGGTTGCATGAGCCGAATGCAGGTTCATTCAGTGAACAATTTGTACAATTATATTTGGACTGTGACTGGGCTTTGGAAAGGTCGTCAATGACTCCCTACTGCAAAATCTATGGATACCTTAAAATTCATCTTAAGTTCTTTGTTGCTGCTACCGATGGAGAGTGGCCCCAAAATTCATGTCTTGGAAACTCAAGCCACAAGCTGTGGGCAGGAGGTGCAAGCTCTAAGAGGTGATTAAGCTGTGAAGGTTCCCCCTTGTGAATGGGTTCAAGGTGATGTCATGGGAAGGGTTTCCTTCCTGCTGTGCTCTCTCTCTCTCTCTCTCTCTCTCTTTCACACCTTGTCTCTGCCCTTTCCAAATGGGAAGAAGGCCCTCATCACATGCAGCCCCTCTGTCTCGAACTTCTCAGGCTCCACAACTACGAGTCAATAATTTTGTGCCCATTGCAAGTTACTCCACTTCCAGCCAGGTGCGGTGATGCAGGCCTGTGTCCTGGCATTTGGGAGGCTTGGGCAAGAGGGTTGCAAGTTTGAATCCCACCTGGGCAACTTAGTGAGCCCGGGTCTAAAAGTAACACAGGGCTGAGAACATAGCTCAGAGCAAAGGCCCTGGTTTCAATCCCCAGTACCAAAACAAACAAACAAAACTGACAGCATCTCAAGTGCTCTGTTTCAGTAACACGAAACAGACAAAGACAGTGAAGCCTGAGAATCCCCTCCCAGAAAAGCCCCTCCCTCTCGGTGAAGCCCCCGCCAGTGGTGCCTCGTTCTCCTCTTTTCTCCTGCGCAGCAACAGTGAGCAGTCAGAAGACAGCGCTGTGTGTGCTGTGGGCTGCGACCGAGGCAGGCGGAACGCTCTGGATGTGAGCGTGGAGAGGCTGCGCCCTGCTGGGGCCTGGGCTTGTGTGGCCCACTTCCAGTTCACTACCACCTGGTCTGACCTGGAGCTCCTATCACCATGGTGTGGGGATGACAAGGGGGATCTCTTTCGTCTCCGCAACTAACACTTGTCACAAAGCCTGGTGACAGTAGATGTTAGGGGATGGTGTGTCAGATTGAGCGAACAGAGATTCTAGCCGTACCACTCACTTTGAGGTGCTGAGTGATATCAGCAAAAACATCTCACAAGCTCTGGACCTCTGGGTTTCCATGTATAAAGTAGAGAAAATAATAGCAATGTTTTCCTGGAGATACAATTTTAAGGCTCAGCAAATATTACTGCATTTTGAAGCATTACAGAAATGTAAAGATTAAAAGACTCAGAAATTGACTCTGTCGTTCCCTAGCAAAGGTGCCTAAATATTAATAATATGATGACTAAAAGAAAAGATTCAATGTTTCTCATTTGTAATTTTTATTCACACTCCATAAATCGCTTAAGTTCACAGGCTGGGCTCAAACTTGGGATCCTCCTGCCTCAACCTTGGAGAGTTCTGGCATTACCGAAACTGCTGTCTTTGAAGCTTCTGTGGGGTGTGTCTTCTGTTCCATAATTCCATCAACCGTTTTCATCAAGATGATCAAAATTTTCTTTCCGATAAGTTGAGCAGGTTCCTTTAACCTTCATCTTTTTTGACTGTCTCCGCAGCCTTTGACAGCGTTGACCACTCCTCCTCACTAAAATATTTGCTCAGCATGGTGTCTGTGACAGTGTACTCACCTGATTTTCCTTCACATTTGAATAATTTTCCTCTGAGTTATTTTTCTGCATTCATTGTTCCCTGGGGTTGTGTCCTGGGCTCTCCCTTTCACTCTACCTTCTCTACCTGTCGGGAGCCATGCTACATAATTTTAGGGAAAAATCATTTGGTTAGCCTGGTTCTCCTGCCTACAGACCAGCTATGGAATTCCGAGACATAATTCCATTTTGGCCCCCGGTCACAACTGAGAACTCAATGATCCAGTGATGTTGTGATTCTCCAGGACAAGAAACATCCTGAGAGCTGAAAACATCCTGGGAGGAACAAACATCTACTCAGTTCCTCGTTGTTACATCTTGCTTACCCGGATGTACTGAACTCTCTGCAAGTCATTTGTTACATTTGTTTCTCCCGATGTACTGAAGAAAAGGTGCAGTAAACTGGGGGCTTCCGTTTCTGCCGCCCAGAGCAGCACTGATCAGACCCAAAGCTCAGCTTCTTCTCAGTCTCGTTTTTCTACCTTTCCTGTAGTTCGCCTTGCGCTGCTGTGGCTCGAAGGAGACTAGGACTCACTGCAGAGGTTCTGGTAATGCCCCCTTTCCCTGTTCCGGACACCTACCCAGCTCGAGTGAGAGAGGCTGCGCCCTGCTGGGGCCTGCGCACTGGTGCGGCCCCAGTTCCGGTTCCGGTTCCTGTTCCGGTTCGTGCCCTAGCTTTTATTTGTGATCTATGTGTTGGTTGTTTCCAAATCTTTTCCTTAGTCCAGGCTACTCTTCACAGGTTCCCACTTAAATACTTAACTATCTTCTTGAGAAAACCAGCTACGTGTCCACAGTTTAAAATCAACACGTCCAAAAGTGAATCATGGTATTTCCCACCCCGGCTACTCTTCTTGTAGCGTTCCTGGGTTAGTAACTGGCCCGTGTCAGCTCACTGCAGGACAAAGCAGTAGTTTCAGTGTCTCATGAGGAAGGAATATGATTTCGACCTCTGCACGTTTTCCTTTCACTTAAGTCCTTCCGCCATTCCCCAACACCTGTAACTCCTCCCCCCAACTTTGTTCAGTTAATTGCTAAAAACCCCTTAAGTTTCCAATTTTGGTGTAACTTAGTCCTGGAAAACTTCCCTGGCCCCTGAAGTATGGAGAAAGTGCCCCTCCTATGTGTTCATCAAAAATCCTCCACAGAAACTTTCCTATCACAGATGCTTTTCACATCCTATATTAAGGGTGTCTGTGTCCCGTGCCAGTCTTTAAGCTCCGCGAAGGCAATGCCAACCTGTTGTGCTTGTCTTTGCACCCAGAACCCCTCACATTGGCAAACACGGGTCACTTCACGTGTCCACCCTTGCTCTTGCTGCTTGGTTCGAATCCCTTGCTTTCTCAGTGGCACACATTTTTCTCATCCTTCCCGACTCAGCTCAGGTTCTACATGTGCTGTACATTGTTCACTCCTGTTTCCCCAGATAGAATGCATCCTTTTCTTCTTTAAGGTCACTGCCTTTCTTGGGCATTGGTTCTTTGCAAGTTAGAAAGACTGTTACAACTATTTTCAGTGAAAAGTGGGGCCTAATATGGATACAAACAAGAAGTACAATCGGACACAGTCATAGCATTGGCTAAATCTTGAAATACTCCCGTTATAGTTGGTAACCAGCCAGGGTCTGAGTTCCTGGAATGGCCAACCCAGCCCCCGTGGCCACATCTGGACTCCACCAGACAGAATGAGCTAAGTGCTGGGATTTGCAATCTCTGCTCCAGCACCATGGATAGTGTTTATGGGGAACTAGCGCTTGAAGAAAACTCCATTGGTCCAGGGTTATGGGTTCTCTCTCCTCTTTTTTTTTTTTGTTTGTTTGTTTGTTTATTTTTTGGGTTGGTTTGTTTGTTTGGAGCATCTGTTTATCCTCATATCCTCTGCACACTGGCTTTTCTGCATCAAATGTAGCTACCCCAACCTTCTCTGGTTCTCAATACTAGCAGAGACTGACTACATCCCAGCTTGGTAGTTTAAATTCTTAGGAAAAAAAAATATTTACCTTGGAATAAATGTTAGTCTTCACCCAGGTGTCAGTGACCACGGGGCTGGATCACACACTGAAGAAATTCTTGTGCGTCTCTGTGTCCAACTCTAGAGTGGAGCGGACCGTTCCCAGAAAAAGAGCCGGGGCCGAGAACTCACACACACAAAGTGTCTCTGCACTCCCTGAGCCCTATCGGGCTACTCCTATTCAGCCAAAACCACTTTTTGCACTTTCTGTTATACCTGACTATAAGTAGCTTGAGGCAGAGTATTTTTTATATCCCTAATGTGTAGGGCAGCACCTAACACAAATAGGTGCTCAGTAAAAGTTCATTTAATGCATAAATGAAAATGATAGAGGGAGGAAGGAACTAGAAATAATCATCTTATGTATTATTTCCTTATCTCTGTATCAGGAAGCAAGGAAACAGATTCTTTCCCAGAGCTGATAAAGGGTGCCAACCCTACAGACCCACTTTGCACTTCTATCTCCAGAAGATAATGAATTTGCGTTGTTTGAAATGTGTACTAATTTGTTATAGCAGAAATTGGAAGCTGATGTATTTAGAAAACGTGGAAGAATATAATCCCCTTCTTAGAGATTTTATGATGTCCATTTCCAGCTCTAAGAAACCCTGATAGAGAAAGAAAGCTATTTAATGGGAATTTTCCAGGCAAAGTTCTACTGGATACCTGCCTTGGCTGCTCAGTGTAATCCTGCTCTCTGTATGCTGGTTGTTTTTCTGCAGAAATCAACATTCTCTACCGTATGGCATGTAGTTGCAAAGGGTGTGACAGTTCCAGGGACAGCCATGTGATTTATGTCCACAGCCATAGCTACTGCTCCAGGATGGACACCTGGTCCACTTAGGGTGAAGGAAAGTCAGGTCAGGAATCTTTCTAGAACTTAATCTAGAAAATCTTTTCTAGAAATGGCATTAAGACAATAGGAATAAGATTGGAGTTCTAGGATTGCCTTTCTTGTAAAAGGAGCCCAAAAGGAATCAGAATTCAGAAGTGGAAAGTACCAGCATGTATTAGTCTTCTGTTGCTGCCACAAAAATTTTTACCACAGACTTAGTTTCTCAGAGCAATACAAATTTATTATGTTATGGCTCTGGAGGGCAGAGTATGATATAAGTCTTTGAATTAAAATTAAAAAGCTGACAGGTCTATGCCTCTGGAAGCTCCAGGAGAGTAGCATTGAGGTCCCCATGTTCTGGGGGTTGCTCCCAGTGTCCAGAAGCCACCACATCCCTAGGCTTTGGCCTCTTCTGTCTTCAACAGTGTCCTGAGTTCTCATGTCACCCCTCTCCACCAGTGCCTTGTCCTTCGTCTTCGACTTTTAAGTGGAAGTGTGTGGTTAGATTGGACCCTGGACAGTTTCTCATCTTAAACTTCCATGACTTCTGCAAATTATCTTTTGCCATGTAAGATACATTTCATGGTTTCCAGTACTTTAAGAAAATTCCATGGGGTTTGGACATGTTTGGAGAACATCATTGTGCCTATGACACAGATTTCACGCTATTATTCAATCCACAGAATCAGACACGTCAAAAGCCAGCTTGGCCCTTGGACTTTTCAGCTACATGAGAAGATAAACTAATTTTGTTGTTAAACTGACTTAAGGGAGGGATTTTGTCACTTGTAGCATTTGTTTACTTATTTATTTACTCTTTCCAGTGCTGGGGATTGAAATTAGGGCCTTCACACTGAACTACGTTCCTAGCCTTTACTCCTTAAGTCACTGAATTACCCAGGCCGGACTTGCATTTGCAATTCTCCTGCCCTCAACCTCCCATAGTGCTGGGATTACACACCTGGCTCTGGTTCTTTTTCCCCAATTATGTGTATTTATATCCCCCCAAAACTGGTTGCAAATGCATACTCTTTGGAGAATGGTGATCTTTTCCAACCCTCTGATTTTCTAGAGGAATCTAAGAGCTAAAGGAAAAAGAATTTTCCCAAGGTCACAGAATCAATAATGAATCTTCAAGTTCCGCACTCTCATTACAATGTTTTACAGTGATTGTCAATATATGGAAAAAATTATATATGTGTGTGTGTGTGTGTGTGTGTGTGTGTGTGTGTGTGTATGCCATGCCATTGTGGAAGAAAAGAAACTAGACATTCTATGGACATTCTAGTCATTTTCTATGAAAACATGACCAGTCCACATCTACGTCCCAATAAGCACTTCTGGATTTAATTTCATATTGCAGCTAAGGCTTCTCTGCTTACCTAGAGGAAATCTCCTGACTACTGGTCTGTTGGGTAATCAGTTATTTACCCTCTCTTCCTTTCTTTCTTCTTTTCTTCCCTAACAAAGCTGCTTAGCTGCCATTAAGCAAATATGAAGCAAATTTTTTTATATTTCCCAAATCTTCATTAAATATCTACAAGTTACTTTACATTTTCTTTTTAAAGAAATGATAACAATTTATAATAGCGATATTGTCATCTTCCTGTGGACAAGTGTCTGTTACTGTTTTAGTTCCTGACAACCTGGGCCAAGGTGACCTTGTTCAATTCCTAGTGAGTAGAATGCATCCTTCTTCTTGGCGAGGATGTAAGAATGTACACTGGGGAAGGATTTCTAATTTTTGAGACCGGGAACATCTTCGTCTCATAAAGTCACTCATGACTCACTCAAGAGGTGTTGGCAATGTTTGAGTCTGTTCCCAGCTATCAGCAGTAGATTAAATAAATGAAATAACATTAGTATTAAGTCACCTCAGGCGTTTTCACAGCGTTAAACTCTGTATAAAACAGTTTAGTTGCAAATTTCATTTTATAAACGTTGTCAAACCTGTTTCTCGGTGCTTTTCTGACTTCCTGAACTCTCCTCTGCTCCTCAGATCAGCAACCTAAATGTGCCCGGATGCCAGTTCCCTCCTCACATCTCCACCTGGCCAACTCGGCCCTGCAGCCTCTCTGGCTTCTTTCAGCCCCAGCCTACAGATTGCTGGGGTTTGCGCTCCAAGGCCAGAGCCTGCTCACAGGTTGCATTCACTTCTTTTGTTGTCTATCCAGTTGCTGCCTCAATTCCAAATCATTAGGCATTTTTCTTAAGCTAGAAGTAAGTTCCTCACATGATTGCCTGTTTTCTCTCCTGTGCTGCTAAATTAAAAAGAAAAGATAGATATAGTTTATTCCCACCAGATTTCAGTTTTAATAGAGGTAAAGCTGTGTGTATTATCAGTCTGTCTGTCTACCAGTCATCCTGTCATGACTAACAAGAGATGAACCCCAGAGACCAGTTGCCTAAGTTTAAATTCTTATTCCACCACTTATTAGCTATATGATTTTACCGAGTTATTTAACTTATCACTCAGTTATCTGACCTGTATAATGCAAACAACATACAAAGCTTTACCTACAGTACAGTTGTGAGTACTGAATGAGACAGCACACCTACCATGCTTAGATTCTCCGTATCTGATAAGTAGGTGAAGCAGTCATCAGTGTTAGCTATTATTACTGTTCAAGTAAGTTGTGTGCCTCTGTGAAGCAAGGAATGGGATCAGTGCTAGACAGGACGAAAGGGAATAGTAATAAAAAGAAAACCAGATATAGCTCAGTCACCAGGAAGAAAGGATAAAGGAAAAGGCTTTAACACCATCATTTTTCTCCCAGTCAAATTGCAAGAAGCTGTAGCACATTCTCCCACCAAGCTCCATGTTTAGCTTTTCTCCCATTGGCTTCTGTAACATGAGAACACTCAGCTGGGGAATTCTCTGGTTAAAAAGGATGCTGAGGACCAATGTGGTTATCTCTGTATTATGTGCAACATTGTTTCTATGGGGAAATTCACTTCAAACCAACCAAAGTAAAACAAGCTCTTCAATGACGCTCATCAGCGAATGTGGATGGCCACAAGCGTTTGGTTCGTTGTTGAGAAAAAAGGAAAGTGGGTAGCCATATAGATGGTCATGCATCTGTTGCCACCATGCTAAATATTTTCTCCAGATTTTTACACCCCAAAAAGAAAGAATAAAAAAGAAAATAAAGAGGAAAGAAAAATTACTTAATTTCAAATATGAATAGAGCTAACATCTTCACTAGCAATTTGTAAATTAAATGTTATTATATGTTATCCTCCCTTGTCTGTGGTTTACTTTTCACTTCAGTTAGCTGAAGTCCAAAAATATTAAATGGAAAATTCCAGAAGAACATGTCTTCCATCTGTAAAACTGTACAGGAGGAAGAAAAATTGTGCTAGCTTTGCTATCATGCTTTAGACTGCAAAGGTTGTGGCCCTACTGTGTGGGGAGCTCTTAGTCATGCACCTCCCTTCATGTCCAGAGGGACGTATTGCAACTCCTTACATCTCTGAACTACATCTGTGGTTTTACACTTTGAAGATCTAATGTTTCAGATAACAAGAAGGAAAAGGGACGATAGTAACTAAATGACTAAAAAAATCACTTCATTAAGAGATGGATAAATGAAGCTCTATGATTTCACATAATTTGTGAAAGGTTCCAGTTGGCCCCAGGGCCCTCAAAATTGGACTAGTGGCTGTGGCATCCTCTTTTATTAACTGGTCACCTCCTTAGAATTCACATTACCTGTGCTGGAGTGACCCGGGCCAGCCTGGAATACTTGAATGCTTGAGAAATTGAGTTTATTCAAATCTAGAACATGTGGAGCTTGGCAGCTTTTCAGCCCTTTGAAAGTCTTCACTATATGTGTAGCAATTTCTTCTATTACAAAATTCAGGAAAGTCATAACATTAGCCATATGAGACAACTGCCATTAACTCATGATCAAGATTACAAGAATATATTTCCTCTGCATATTAATTACAGTCAGTCCTCCATATCTGCAGGTTCTTTGTCTTTGTATTCAACCAACTGGGGACAGAAAATATTTCTTTAAAAAACTGCATTGAAATTAAACAGGCACAGATATTTTTGTCATAACTCTCTAAATAACAAGCTACAGCAAATATTTAAATAGAATTTACATATTGGATGTTATAAGTAACATAGATATGATTTAAAGTATATGTGAGGATGTGAGTAGATTACAGGAAAATACTATAGCATTTTATATGAGGGACTTGAAGTGCTCCCGGAATTTGGTATCTGAGGGGAACTCTGAAACCAGCACTCCATCCATAATGAGGGTTATTTGTACATTGAGACCATAAGATTTAGCTGTTATCTTTTCTCTTTTGGTTTCCAAGTCCTTGTCTTGCTCTACTTTCTGGATTATTTTATCTTTTCATCCTTCTCTTGCAGGTAAGGTGATATATTTTTCATATTCAACAGTTTCTTCTTTAGTCGTTTCTTTTCCATAACATTCTGTTCTTGATTTGTGGTCACAATAATTTTTCTTATATACCTGAAGATATTAACCATCAATGGTTTTGAATTATTTTCTCTTGGGTCCTTCTCTTTCTTTGTCTCCCTGTCTTTCATGTTGGAGATATTCCTGATGTGTCAAGTGGTCCTTAGATGATCATATTCAGCAGTAGGATGTCGTAGAGCTGAGTGGAAGACTGGAGCTTTCTGGGGGTTGGACTTTCCAGGAGGGGGATTAGCTGGTGGGCCAGAATTCTCCTAGGGGAACCCCAAATTTCATTTTTCATGGGTCCTTTCTTGAGAGCCATTCAAATTCTCCAGAGAAATGTCTTGAAGTTTCCTAACCAGGAACGTATGTTGTAGCTGTCAGCATTTTGAGAGCAGAGTCTCAGAAGGGGTGGAAGGATTACAGATCAGTATTGACCTGAATTTATTTCAGTTCTGTCTTTTAATCTTGGCTTTTTGTGCCTGCAGTCCTTGAAATGGAGTCAGCGCTGCTCAGTTTCTCTAGTGAAGACCTTCTCTCTCTCTCGTACTGTAGAGTGGTATGCACACTTGTTTGTATGTGAGTGTGTGTGTGTGTATGTGGGGGGGGGGTGATCTAGTGGTCCATTTGCTGTGTGTCAGACTTTCCTCTATTGCTCTAGTTTTTGGCTCTGCACCTGCCATCCCTCCCACATTCAATATCCCAGACTTCTGAACACATCACCCAGTGTGTCCCTCTGCTCTGCCTTCCTTGCTCTATCCGTGCTGTCTTCCAGATAGTTGTTGAAATCTTGTGTCCACTGTTGTTTCCATCCTCATTTTCTTTTCTTATAAGCAAATGCCTTTATTACTCTGCTGCTGTCATTTTGGCAGAGGTAGTGGAAGGAGAAGAGATAAGCACACATAATTAAGTCACCATTTTTAACTAAAAACGCCATAGGATTTTTTTCTCTGCCAGTATCAAGGCAATCAGAACTTTTCACAAGAGCTCTTCATCCTTCAATTCCTTTTCTCCTACATTTTGCAAAGTGGAAAAACAAATTTGTTGTTTTGACCTGGTAACACGGATGAAAAATCTAAATAAATAATTGCCCGCTTCAATGTGTTTTCCTCTTCAGTTGTTTAAAAGACCTAAGTATTACCTCTCTGCAATGTTACTGTATGATTAAGTATTTTGATATTTTTGAGAGGAGTATAAAATATTATCAGAGATTTGAAATGCTATTTGCCTCTAAATATATGTTAAACTGCTCTAAACTTATTAAACTACTTGGGCTGACAAAAGATAAAAATGTGGAAGAGTTTTGTAAGTAGTTTTTTTCTTCCAAATATTTTCTAATTTCTCTGAGACCATTTAAAAGCATGAATAGTCCAAGATTTCAAATTTCAGTATTTCTTCAATACATTCTATCAGATTTCCATTTAATAGTTGCATTGCATGCATGCAAATACTGGTTGCTTTATTACTTGTTTAGTGACAAAAAGATTTTTCAGTAGAATGTTTAGGAACATTCCTAATGAGTTTTTAAGTTTAAACTGTTTTCTGATCATAACTGCCTGACGGACCTGCTTTCAAATTATTTATCTATAATTTCAATTTTCCAAAAGAAGCACTCTTAGTTTTCAGCAATCCATTTATAGCTATTAATATCATTGGTAAGTATTTTTAGAACCTATTCTAGAATATAAGCAAGTTTTCAGGTTAGGAAAATTATAATTGCAAGTACGACAAGACAAGTAAATATAAAACACAATGGGGAAGCGCTAATGTGCAGTTGGAATACTGTCAGAAGCAGAGACAGTGGAAAGGTGTCAAGAGAGGATGTGGAAAGAGGTTTGGCAGGTGAACTGCCACTCGAGTTACATCGAGACAAAAAGGCACATGTTTTCTGTATCAGTCATTGATCGTTTTTCTTCTCTGTTTGGCCCAGAGATGTGAATTAAAGCAGATGGGAAATTAAAAGGCATTGGCTCTCATGTTGGGTCTGCTTCACTTGGTCAGGGCAACTAAGTAAACAATCTTATTTTTTCATCCCTAAAAGGGACGATGGTAGAATTATATAGCTTGGTAGTTTCAGCACATTAGTACCACAGCGGTGAGTGTTGAATGAGGCAAATAAAAGGAAAAACTTAGCCGAAGTAAAGTGAAGGAAGCCATCTTGGCATAATAGCTTTCCATTTCAGATAAACCTATGATTGCTGCAACTGGCTACTGACATCATCATCACACAGCGAGTCTGCCTGTTGTTCCAGGACAGGTGAAGTAAATCTAAAAGGTCCTCAGGGCCTTTGTTTGGAGTGCCTGAGATTTAAAGTTTCAAGTTTGAGATGCTAAAGACAATATATATGAAATGATAAATGTCTGATCATGTGAATAAGAAAAGAGACAGTTTGTTCTGATGAATGACTATTCTTATCTTTTGAATTACACCTTCAAGCTGGGGACGTAGCTCAGCTACAGAGCACTTGCCTTGCATGCCTAAGGTCCTGGGTTCAATCCCCAGTACTGCAGGAATTACAGTTTCATCATAACATGCTAGTATTTTATAATTTTTTTAATCTAAAGTTATGTTCTCAAAATTGTGATTAAGGTAAAAAAAAAAAAAGACAGGTGAATATGGAAAAGGAAGCAAACACAGCAAAGCTGAAAGGCAGCATCTCAACCTCCTCTTAATGATGCTATGAGTTCACAACTTTACAAGCAACAAATGACTGGGCCCCACCACAGATGTTTCAAATACATAAATGCTGTCACAGTGAAGTATGTAAAGTATGGACTGGGCCTTGGATAGTAAAAGGTTTCAGACTTTTTCTTAGCTCAGTCTTAGGCACCTATCTGCACTTGCCCACTCACAGGGAAACATACACAAAGGAATACTCGAAAACAGAGCAGGGCTTCCAGTGTCCTGTAAATAAGTTAACAGATTTCCCAAGAATTGTGCTCAGAGTTAAAGGAAACCAAGGGTGAAGAATGGCCTTAAAAAGAAAATCCACAAAGAGTTATCTGACCCTAACCTCAGCTACCAGCACTGGAGAGAACAGAAACAAAGACTGTGTTATTCAGAAGACATTAAAACAAACACATGTACAACATTGATAAGCATTTTGCTCAAAGGGAGAAAAGAATGGGAAGGACCGAAACTCTTCACACAAACCAATCTTTTTGATGAAGACATATTTCCTTTTTTCTTCTCGTCTCCTCAGCAAGATAGTGCACAAAGTGCTCATTTATATTTTCTTTGTTTTCATCTCAAAGCTGGAAGATCAAAGAGTTAACAAAACCTCCTTGCCAGGGAAGGTCATTACAAAACTAAATGCACCAATTCAAAGTGGAAAATAGAATGAATGCCAAGGAGATGTTTAACGAAGTAACATTCTAGATGTGCTCTTTGAAGAACATTTGCAGACTCTTTTGATTGTTTTAGAGTGTGCAGAGAACAATGTGTCTGCGTGGAGCTAACACTGACTGATGGTTGTCTTCTGCAGAAATCACCACAGACCTCTCAGAATCACAAGTACATTCGATACAGAATTATCTAATATGGTTGGAAATATTCATGAGTATTCTGCATAGCAAAATGATATTAAAAACTTCCACATCCATTTTCCCTTGGGCCTAATTAAATGCCCAAACATGAGACATGTGTCTATTCATTTAAAAAATAATTCGAAGCACTATTTTTCCAAGAAGTGACAAAGTTGGATGGCAAGATAAAGATGTGGCTTCATGCTTCCCACTCCCTATTGAGATGGTTCTTTTTTCTAAAATTTTATTCTTTTTTAGGGCTAACATCTGTAGAATGGGAGCAAATATGGAGTGCAGAGCAGTGGCCTTGGAAGTTGTCTTTATGACCATAACAATTTAAGAGACTGGATTGACTTTGGTCATGCACTTCAGTGTGATTTGTCGGAGTCTGCTGTTCACTCTGTGGTCTGCCTGTTTCGGATCCCCCCCAGACTCAGAGGTTGAAAGCTAATCTTCCGTGCAATAGTGGTGAAAGGTAGAATCTTTATGAAGTGAGATAGCATGAGGAGAGACCTCAGAGACAGCCCTGGTGAGAGACCCAAAGGGGCTGGTTGGACCCTTCTGCCATGTGAGAGCAAAGCTAAGAAGGCAAGTTATCCATCAACCAGGAAAGGTGCTCTCATCACACAGGAGACTGCTGGTATCTTGGACTTCTCAGTCTTCAGAACTGTGAGAAATAAATTTCTGTTGTTTCTAAATTTCCAAATCTAAGGTATTTTGTTATAGGAGCCGGAATGCACTAAGACACCATGGTCCTGGAATCAGCGTCAAACCCCACTGGGCAGGTGACCGTCACAGATGTGTGGAAGCACAGAGGCAAATGATAAAGGTGACTTGTGATCTATGACCAACAGTCCAGTGATTTTTTTCCACTAATTCAAAACTTGGGGCATACGGATTGTTTTCATGTTGATCTACAACGTGTTCTTTCCTGTGCTAGGCTAGAAAACTGCCTGGGCAGATGTTCAGCAGACTTTCAGCAGAAGAGTATAAAGAAATAGTGGCATTGAAATTTTAAAATGACTCTAAGTATAAGCTGTTAAACTTTTTAGTTATTTAGGAGTGGTGGTGGATTAACTAATGGGCAACTTGGAACGCGCAGCTGAACTGAATCAGTGTGGTCTGGGTGCGGAAGGCCCACCTGAGGACTGTTGCCAACAGCATGAAAAGAGAACTGGAGAGGGGGACTGTGGGCTGTTGCAGAAGCTTGCTGCGGGTGGTCTTCCTGATGTGAACGTGGCTGTTCTTGAAGGAGGAGCTCAGGGCCTCACTCTCATTCATTGGGAATGGCTGCTGTTCTCTGATCTTTGCTGTGAGCATCACTTCCTGGCATCAGTGTAGGTCCTTCAGCCTGGTGGTACAGATCCTTCTTCCTGCTGGTGCAGGCTTTCCAGCTTCCACCTCTGGTCTTTGGGCCTTCCCAGTGCAGATCTTTGATACGGACTTGCATGAGACATTGCCTCGGACTCTAGGCCGTCGGCTGGACTTGTGCGGGACTTTGCTGTGGGATCCAGGCCCTTGGCTGGATTCTTTGGGTCTCTATCATGTGGACAGGTCTCTTGCGCTCCCCTGGCTTTGACTTTTTGGATGAATATTCTAAAACAATTCTATAAAATATGTGTCCTATATTAAATCGATTCCCTGGCAAATCCTGACTACAACAGGGACAAATAATTGGTCTACTTTGCTTTTATGAAATGAATTGTTGCGAAGCACCATGGAAAGTTTTTCTGGCACCAATAAAGGCTCTTTTTCCCTTCCTGCATCGGTGGTGCATGCCCCTTCCTGCAAGGAAACCAGTCAGTAGACCCGGCCAGAGGGAAAATTACTGGGCCACACGATGAGGAGGAGGCGTAAGTCAGCCCTGCTCTCAGAGCCCTAGGAAAAGAAACTTCCCTCCGTGCATGAAAGAGGAGGATTGTGCTGGGGCCCCTCATCTGGTGCCAGCAGTCCCGTCAGCCTCGATTCAGAGCTGCGCTAGGGCCGCAGCAAGGTGACCGGGAGTTTGGGGCTGAGGTCAGGGAAAGGTCACTGCCAGAAAAATGAAACAAGTCAAAGGGAAGGAATCTTAGGAATGGTGAGGTTACTCACCCACAAAAGTCATGCAGTCTACAAGATGATACAGAAAAGAATTTTAAAGTGGAATGCGAAGTTCTAAGTTGTTCAAATAATCCTGCAAGCTGGTGCCAGGAGGCCTCAAAGCCTGGCTGTAGGATTCAGCATGTTGGCATTCGATGCCTGTAACTTCCTTTATTCCTTTGTCTCTGGCTTTTAGTTCCCTTGATTTCCTCCTGTCCCCTCTTTCTCTCCTTTCCACAGCCACCCCAACTTCAAAACCAAGGGAGAGACATTAAGTACAAAGATATTACCCTATTTCTTTTTTTAAAAATAGTTAATCTCTTTATTCATTTTATTAGTACATGTTTGCAGCACTTAATGATCACATTCCTCGTGGAGAGTTCGTACGCGTGGAGAACACATCTTAATTCTAGTTTCATCCCTTTCCCTCCTCCGCTTACGCCCCTCCCCCATCTCTTGGGCCCCTTCCCGTTTGAAAAAGTTCTATCTCCCTGTATCCTATCATCTATCTTTTATTTTGCTCTTTAATTTACTTATACTTTGGGTTTCTCATATAAGGAGAAGCCGTGCAATACTGAAGCTTGCGTGTCTGACTTGTTTCCCTTAACATTATGGTCTCAAGGTGCATCCATTTTCCTACAAATGACTCAAGTTTATCCTTTCTATGGCAGAGTAATACTCATTGTGTGTAAATGCCATATGTGCTCTACTCATTCACTGAAACGGGCTCTGAGCTGGCGGTCAGCGTTCCCTTCTTAACAACTTCCTGGTTTCTCCCTGGAAAGTCAGCCGGCCAGACCGCCTCTCAGTGATGACATTAGGTGGTGTCGGTATCTCGCAAGCGCAAGTCTTAAACCCTTTAAAGGTTAAAGGTGCCTGCATGTCTGGGTGTTTATTTGCTCCTTCATTACTTTCCCTGCCTCGTGTAGGTGGGTTGTATATGGATGTTCACAGGGTGGGTTCCGGTTACAAAGAGAGCTCATAGGAGGAATGAATAGAGATGCAGTTGCTTTCAAAAAATACTAAGTGGTATTTCTTTCCCTGAATGGCAAAAATACAAGCATGTCATAAATAAATCAACACATAAAACCATATCAGTTAAAGGTGTAAAAAGCCTAGGTATTCTTTGAAGAGGAATTTCATATTTTTTTTATTAAATTATTTTATTGGTACATTGTAGGTATACAACACAATTACATTTCTCATTGGGAACTTGTACCTTTACATGATGCATCTTGGTTCTTATTTTTTCCCCATTCCTAGTCCTCCCTTCACGTCCTCCACCCTTCCCTATTTACGAAGACTTTATTTCCATTTTTTCCATTTCTCATCATTTTTCCTTTCCCTTCTTTCCTTTCCCCTGCCTCTCCCACTATTCCCTACACCTTTGGACCTTTTCTTCCTATTTTGCTTTATCGATTATTCATTCTAATCATTGGTACATTTTAGGTATGCAATATAAGGACATTCATCATTGGAAATTGGAATTTCATATTTTAAATAGGTGACCATAAACTGGTGCAAGTCAAGTGTTCACGATTAATCTGGTTTCTTTTTCCCAGAGACAGAAAAATCACAGACTTAGAAAGTATTCAATTACTTCTTTTCAATGTGTAGAAAGATGGAAACGGAGTTTCAAAGTTTTGTTTTATACTTGTCAAGAATTCATACAAAGAAGTCAATTTTATACAAAATAATTTTATGAAATTATTTTTAAGAGAGTCAGTTTCTATAGATCAATTTCAGTAGGTCATATAACAAAGTTTTAACATGAGCTCCTTAGTTTTATTAGTGCATTATAAATTATTTATCTTACAAAAAATACATTAAAAGCAGAATTAGAATGTCTTTGGTTTATATAGCTCACAGTATTAGTTAAAATAATATAGTGCATGTTATACAGACAGAGATGTAAATGTGACCTAAAAGAATATTTCTGAGTTTCACATTAAACATTGAATAGAAAAGTTGACTTTATCTTAAAATAGAGCAAGTCACTACATCACTCTGCTACAAGCAAATGGTTCTTTGTAAATAAGGATGAACTGACAATGCTTGAAAGCGTAGTTCATCAAAATCACAACAAGAAACCAAATATTATGAACGTGTAAAATTCCATGTTTATTTAATATCCATTACAGAGCAGGTTCATTGAAACCAGACTTTGTAAAGACAAATAACATTTCTGATGAACATAAACAATTTCATACAGTGGAATTCCACACTGCGCTTTCACATGAATAAAGATGTCATTATGCAAGAGTTTCAGCAATAAAGACCTTGCCTGGAATCCTGGCGGCCCCTCTCAGGGCACAGCTGGGTGTCTATCCACTTCCGGCCTGAGCAGCTCTGCCCCGGGTCAGCTGCAGGGGTCCCCCCCAGGCCTGCGATGTGGGGTCGGTTCCACCCACACTTTTTTGGAGGACATCGCCAGAGCTCGAGGTGGGAATTCCTTGGACAAACACTGTTTTTGAAAAGTTAAAGGCACTATACAGACAATGTTAATGGGCTCACTCTCCTTAGTCAAAGAGAAGTATGAGCTGAGCATAACGTCAGTAATTCCTGGGCACTTCTACAGTTGCCCATATTAATTAAAGCCTGCTATGTGCCAGACATTGTGTTGAGCACTTTCCATTCCCTAGCTCACAAAATGAACATATAAGAACTTTAGGAAATTAGTACTATAATTATCTCAGCTCCAGAAATCAAGAATGTGGTGTCACAGGCATAAGCAACAGAAGTAGAAGGCGCTCTCTGTCATCAGACCCAACTGGGGGTGACCAGTAGCTTCCTATAGCCAACACTGTAGATGTTCAATAGCTTCCCCAAACCCATTCTCAGCACGTTTCTCCCTTGGTTTTCTCACTTATCGAGACTAGAAAAGGAGCATTTTCGGTATTCTTTTTTTTTTCTTTTGGGTACCGAGGATCGAACTCGGGTCCTTGTACTTGCACAGCAGGCGCCGGAACCACTGAGCTAAATCCCCAGCCCCAATATTTGGTATTCTTAAAGGACTTCTTTCTTTTTGAGGATTTTTGTTTCTTAACAAAAAAAATTTTTTTAATTTTATAAAATTTAAAAAATTTTTATACATGTCTGCAATACATGATGTTTCCATTCCTTGTGTGGAGTTGGAACCAGAACAGAACACATCTTCGTTAGTTTTTCATCCTCTTTCCCTCTCCTCCCTCCCCTTCTCTGCATCTCTTCATCCTCTTCTCATTTGAGGAAGATCTATCTCCCTGCTTCTGATCATCTATCTTTTATTTTGCCTTTTGTTTATTCTTTGGGTTTCTTATATAAGAGAAACTATGTGATGTTTAAGCTTGTGTGTCTGATTTATTTCACTTAACATTATGGTCTCAAGGTGCATCCATTTTCCTGCAAATGACTCCACTTTGTCTTTATGGCAGAGTAGCACTCCAGGGTGTGTAAATATGTTTTCTTATCTATTCATCTGTTGATAGACATATGTTGATAGACATTCAGCTATTATGAATTCTGCTGCTATAAAAATGTTATGCATGTATCTCTGTAACATGATGACTTTAATTCTTTCAGGAAGATACTTAGGAGAACAGCTTGGTCAAATGGAGTTTCTAGTTTCAGATTTTTTAGGAATCTCTATACTGATTTCCAAAGTGGTTGTATTAGTTTACATTCCAATCAATAATGTAGGTAGCTCCCTTTCCCCCCACATCCCTGCCAGCATTAGTTATTATCTGATTTCTTGATGGTAGCCATTCTTTCTGGGTTAAGATGGAATCTCAGTGCTGTTTTACTTTGCATTTCTCTAATGGCCAGAGATGCATAGAGGGGAAAGAAAGGATGATGGGAAAGGAGATTTAAAACGGAACTAAGATCTATTGTGAACATGTACCAATTCCCCACAAATAATGTAAACATTATATACCACAAACATGCACTAATAAAGAAATAATGAACGCCCCCTATAGGTGCTTACTGTGGTATTCATGACTCCTGTGCCATGTGTTTGAATTAATAGCAATATTTGCAATATTGCTTTCTCATTCAGTAAAAATCTGCAATGAAACAAAAAATCTTTATTAGTATATGTTTGGAATACATAGTGATTACATTCAGCATGGAGGATTGATACATATACACATAGAATCTTGATCATTTTTAGTCCTCCTTCCCACGTTCCACTTTCCCCTTTCCCTCCTTCTTCCGGCCCCTTCCCATCTGTACAGAATGACCTCCCTGTTTCTCAACGTATCTCTTTTAGATTGCTCTTTATTTATATTTTGAATCTCTTGTATTAGAGAAACCATGTCATATTTCACCTTCAGTGATTAACTTATTTCACTTAGTGTGATGGTCTCAAGAGCTATCCATTTTCCTACAAATGACTCAAGTGTATCCTTCTTTATGGCAGAGTAGTATTCCATTATGTATAAAAACATTTTCTTTATCCATTCATCTGCTGATGTCCATGTAGGACACTTCCATGTTTAGTTATTGTAAGTTGTGGCTGCTATAAACATAGGTAGGTATACATGCATCCCTGTAATATGAAGATATTAGCTCTTTCAGGGAGATTCCTACAAGGGTTAAACCTTAGTCAAATGGAATTTCTACAATGTTTTTTTCTTCTAGTTTGTACACTACAAACACAACACAATTTTCTTTTCTCCTAGGAATGGCCATGAGGTGGGTCATGAGCAGCAACTTGTAAGTTGCTCTTTGGGGCTTCCAAGAGGCTTTTTAGAGGAGACAGACTTGTGATCTCTTCATGAGTCCTCTTACCCATTCTGGATTATCCATCCTCAGACTTCTTGAGTCTTGAAAAAATTTTTTCTTCTAGGCCATGTGTCTTGGGTACTTTTCTCTCATTGCTGAGATAAAACACCCTTTGACAGAGTGATGTTAAAGACTTCTGTCTAGAGGATAGATGCAGTGCTCTTGCATGCATATGTGTAGTCTCAGAAAGCTTAGCTCTTGGTAGTAGAGAGGAGAGGAGAGTATTGGTTGCCAGAGGTCAGGAAGTGTAGGGGAGAGAGCAGATGGAGAGAAACTGGTTAATGAGTACAAAGTCACAGGAGGAATAAGTTCTGGTGTTCTGTTACACAGGGGTGATTGCAGCTAACAATATTGTATCACATAATTCAAAATAGTTAGAGGAGAGGATTTTGAATGTTCCCTTTATAAAGGACTAAGTGTTTCACATGATAGCTAGCTTACCTCAGTATTGCCAGTTGATCAATACACAAAGTATAAATGTATACAAATATCACACTGTACCCCATAAAGATGTGCAATTATCATCCATCGACTTAAAAAAAAAGACTTCCATATAGTCTCTAAAACATTTTTCCTTTGCTTCACTATATGAAGCAATGTCACTATACAAAGACATCACTTGGTTGGACACAGTTATTAATGAAAGCAATGATTCCTATTAGGGTGTAAGTTTCCTGAAGACAGTAATCATGACTTATAACTTTGAACAGAATAGGGTTTTTGAGCCAGGTAACTTTCTATTGATCTAACAATTTATCAGTCCAAATGACTTATGTCTTTCAAGGTGCAATCTTGTTAGCTTTCACCATCATTCATTAAATATCAGGCTTGAGGTCTAACGAAACAATTGTGAACAGAGACAAACCTGTATTGTGGCCTCTAACATGAAAGTGTACCACTCCCCACATACTTTATCAATTGCTGCTTACTCTAAACTCTTCAGTATATTAAACACCTTCATACATTATCATTAATTCTCTCTACAACTCTGCAAAGTGGGTGTCACTAGTGCAGCACAGAAGGGAAAATCAAGGGCCAGAGATCTGACAAGCATGAATACTAAATAAATCCAGAATGTCTTAGCCAGTTTGAAACCAGATTGGTTATATTCCAATGCTTGAGCTCTTTGCATTCCACATCCTGTGACTCAGAAGAAATGCAGATTCTGGATTTCTGGGGGGTAAAAGGGAAAAGTGAAGAAAATCGTCTATCTAGTTTGATAGAAGTTTGGGGAACCTTAATAATTCAGACCCATAATGTAAAAATTATTTATTGCTGGTAAAAGTAGACAGTAATAATGCCCAATGTTGATAAGAAACCCACAAAAGACATCTTTACTCTTCACAACATTCCTCTAAGGTCGCTATCATTACCTCCACTTAGGAACACATGTTGAAATGCAGAGAGGCAAATTATTTTTCTGAGTATCACACCCTGAGCCCCAGAACTCCAGCCTCAGGGTTCCTCTGGCTGCACCATCGGGCTCCATTTGCCATGTTGTTTTGCCTGTATGTCAATGAAACAAAGGTTAAGGAAAAAGGTGAAGGTGTGGACTAATCATCCTCTTTAACCTACTTGCTTTCTGCTGAACAAGGATTTATTTTTTTCCTTTCAAATGGCATCTTCTGAGATGTCACTCTGATAAAGCATGGACTCAATGAGGCTTGTCCTCTCAGTGAGCTTGCTTGGGTAAGAATTACAGTGCTTTTCGGAAGCTCTTTGGTTCGCACTTGGTTTTCAGCATCTTTTCTCTCCTCTTTAAAGTCTTTTTAAGAGAGCAGTGAGGGATCACTGTAAGGACTAGAAGAGCTCTGGGATATTTGACAGTTACCAGGACTCATGTTCAGGTCACGAGTTCAAACCCAAAGAGGTCTGGTTCTCTCTTCTGCTGACCTGTAATTTCAAGCAGCAAGACCTGTCTAGTATCTTTAAGCTATCACATCCTACCATAGAACCATTTCCCCACCTTGATTTACAGGAGTCACCTAAGATTGTTAGCACTGAGAACTCGCAGGTTTGTAGCCATCAGTGACTCCAGCAAGCACATGCTTAGGAGCAGGAGAGCTAGATATACATGAACAGGTGAGGTGGGATAGTAGTGCATGCTCCTTAATAACTTTTTCTAAATTTAGGAAATGTGGGAGTAGGGCAGGTAGCAGAAAGAACAGCAAAAAAGTGAGATGGTGATACAAGAGTGGACAGAAAGAATGATTGAATGGGGCCTTAGCTAATCATGGAACAAAAAAGTCAGATGCCGCATGTGTCAGCTCTGGAGACCAGAGAAGCCTTGTTATGAAGGTGCAGGTCAAAGCAGAGGCAGTTAATCTAGCACTCCAGCATCCTTACTTGCTTTCGGATTAAGTGTCTTAAGCATTGTCTTTAGGTGTTGTTAAGGAAAAATGACTAAATCAGGTAGAGTCCACCATATCCGCAGAGTGTATTCTGGTTCCTGGAGTGGATGCAGCCACAACCAGGTCCCTCACAGGTCGGTGTCTTTGAAAAGGCCTCCTTCTGTTCGGTTGTACCATGCATCACATATTTCTCACTTCATTCCTTCTTCCTGTTGTGAAAGAGTAAATGTTTTTGCTTCACTGTTCTCACTAACAAATAATGAATAATGTAAGGCTCACTACAGACTTCTGGGCTGCAACCTGTCATCCCATTTCACAGATGAGAAAACTACCACAGGAAGACCTAGCAACTTCCCCAAGGTTGTGTACTTAGGGAAGTTAGAGTTCACGCTCAGGTAGTCTTCCTTAAGACTTGTCTCCCAGCAACCACACAACAATTCTTGGTTATTTAATGCAGTTAAAATAGTTTAGTTTTCTAAAAATATAACTGCAATACAAAGCTGTAGTTATATTTGCAAGCATTTGGTAAGACCATGGATGACCCCCTTAAAAACCAAAATTGTGGGCCGGAGATTTAGCTCAGTGGTTCTGTCGCCTGCCTTGCAAGCACAAGGACCTGAGTTCAATCCCCGGTACCAAAAAAAAAAACCACAAAAAAACCCCAAAACCCCAAAAAACCAAAATTGTTTGATATTAAGAAACTGATTTAATTCCTAAAGTGCTTTGATATAAGATTACACTTTCTAGAAATAAAAGATGATATTCTCTTTCCTAGAGAAATATAGACATTCATGAAGAACTTTTGGAAATGTAATATTTTACTTGATTTTGTTCAAAAAGTTGAGCTAGAGTTAAATGGGGTATCACTTTGAAGTATGTTTACTTTATAAATAACAAAAGACTCCAGTATTGCTACCACCCTTTCTAGGCACTGCAAACATTGTTTCTCTTAATGAAAATGCTAGTTCCGTTTGTGGCATTTCAAAGTGGAAAGCAGAGGCAGTACTTTGGAGCTAAACATACACATAATTGGAAAAGGTGATGATGAACTAGACCATGTTCACACGAGCATTTGAAATAATGGCTCGTGAGTGCTGTAGAATATTTTTCCCTTTTAAGTGGAATCTTGCACAGTACCTGATTGGATCATTTCTTGGTGTCTTGTTCATGCTATCAGTCTCCTGGCTAAATAGGAAATCTAGTCCATATCACCATCATTTTTCAGGTCAATTTCACTTCTTTAACTGGATGCATAGGTGAAATAAAATCTAAATATTTCTCAATTTGTTTCATCATATTTTGAAATCAGAATCTAAATCACTGGCAATTAGAGTGACAAAGATCTCAACAGAGCAGAAAAATGTATGTGTGGCAGGAGTGGATCCTGCGTCTCCCCAGCCCAGCCAGAATCCATTCACAGTGGTGATAAAAGTTTTGACATCAAGTCTACTAAATATGCTCTCTGGAGAAAAAAAAAAAAAAAGAAAGAAAGAAAATTGGAAATGAAGTGGACTTTCCTTTACTGCATATTTATTTACCAGTCAGTCATAGAAAACCCAAACTCATTTCAGGCTTCTTGAAAAGTAATCCATAAAATGATTTAACATCTCTTCTAAAGCGTGTGCGTATGGCTAGAATGCTGAATATCACCCATAGGGGAAAAAAAGGGAGCAACTTTCTACACTTTTTTGGGAAAAGGGCCATTTTGACTGGATTAGTTTGTTCAGGCAGCCATAACAAAATACTGTAGACCGGATGGCTTGGACAGCAGCATTCTCTTTTCTCACAGTGTTGGAGGCCAGAAACTTTTTTGAAAGTGCCAGATGATTTGGTTTCTGCTGAGCCTCTCTTCCTGGGTTGGAGACTGTCAACTTCATGCCACGTCCTTCCATGGCCTTTCCTCAGCATGTGATTGTGGAAGGAGAGAGAGAGAGAGATCTTTCTTCTACAAGGACACTAATCTCATTATGAGGACCTCACCCTAAAGACCTGCTGACCTGTTCCTAGAGCCCTAATTTCCTCCCCATAGCCTCTGCCCATTAAACCATTACATGGGAGTTAGGGCTTCGACATGTGAGTTTGGAGGAGGGCATAAAGATTCTGCTCACAGCATTGACCAAGACTACTGTGCAGCAAGCCAGTGAGTAAACTGCAAACATATTAGCCTGCGACTTTTTAAAGAGCTTTCTTACAGTTTCATACTTCAAGTTCCATCTCTGGCCTTAGTAAAAACATAAGCTCCTCACCAATATATTCCAGATACCAAAGAAAACACTAGCACAAAGAACAGTAAAAGAAGTGGTCAAAATATTATCCCGAAACTCCTGGCATGTATAGCCCATGAACAGGCTCTGCATTACATAAAATAATCAGTCATCAGTGGCAATATCCATTCTCCCTGCTCTGGCAGGAGCTAATCATTTTCTTACTAAATTAAATATGCCCATCCAAAAGAGAACTAGTTGTGATGAATTGCTCTGATGGGTACTTTCCTGGAGTAGGAAGTGTAGGCAGTGGATTCTTTGACTTCGCCCAACTGGGCAGAAGATCGAAGTATTTTTCTAGTCATGTTCTTGATCAGTTATTTCCATGACATCCTGGCATTTCCAGACCACTCCATGTGATGGCTAAACTGGTCTTGTATTCTATGAGAAAAAAAAAGCCTGCACAACTAAAGGGTGAAATTCCCACTGGACTGATTTCTCTTAAACTTGAGACTTAACCATTCCCGTTACTACAGTGACACCTGAAAGTGAGCATCGTGTGTAAAGTCCTCAGATTGCCTTCTGGCACATTAAAATATTCATACCATCTCAAACAAGAGCATCCAAAAGCAGGAATTAATCTCTCTGTTCCTCTCTCCCTCCCTCCTTCCTTCTCTTTCAGCCCCATCCCAGAACCTAAGAGATTTTTCCGTGGATGTCTGAATGAGTGGATGGATGGACCTAACATGGACACTCTGCTGGACAGTGATTCTTTATCACCTACATGTAAAATTACTATCATAAGGCAAGTAAAAAATGACAATTCTACTGCTGTTTTTAAATATACAGACATTTCATGCCATGCCAAAATGTCTCCCAATATAAGGGTCCTTTCTGAGAGAACTTTGTTACCTTGCATAATCATTCACAAAAAAACACTGGCCTCCACATTTATATCCTCACATCCCTGCCTCTATGTGAGTTGAAAAACCCATTCTGAATCCCACGGTTTAGATCCAATATCCTTGGGTTTACTGAATGATTTCATAAAGCATTATAATAGCATCTACACTACAATACTTAAGCACCTTACAACATGTTCTTTCATGAACTTTGTGTTTTGGGACAAAATGACCAGGTCACAGAATGTCAGCTCATTTCCCTGCTGACAATTCTGTGACCTACCTGAGATTTAGGAGAAGGAACATTGTGAAAATATTATTTAAGTAATACTAAAGCAATTAATCAGTGCATCAGTTTAAAATATCACTATCATAACAAACTAGACTTCTTAAAGAACTTCAGGAGAGAAAACTCTTTTTGATGAGCTTGACTTTAAATTTATGTTTTTGCAGAATTCAAAGATCAATTGTCATTCATCTTCAAACAGTTTGAGGTATTGTTTCGTAAGCTTAGAAACCTCCAACTTTTACACTTTTGTCCTTCTGTCTAATTAATAGTATGACCAAACATTACAATGAATGTTTAAATTTTAAAAAAGTATTACAGTAAAAAACACATTGCAATTAACCCCCTCAAAATACTCCCCTTCACTTCAAATACCCTTATGCTATCATTCGCAACCCCTTCGAAAGCAGTTCTGAAAGTCCTGTTTCATGGGCCAGGGATTTAGCTCAGTGGGTCGGCTGCCTGCTCTGCAAGTGCAAGGTCCTGAGTTTGATCCCTGGCACTAAATAAATAAATAAAAGTCCTCTTTCGTGAGCGTCTTTAGTTGAGCTGTCATGGCTGCCTGTACATCTTGGATCCATTCAAATGTTTGCCTTTCATGATCATTTTAACTTTGGGAAAGAGCCAGAAGTTGCATGGAGCCAGTTCTGGTGAGAAAAGTGGATGAGGACACACTGTAAGGTTTGTATTTGACAGACATTTCCATAAATATTTGATCAGTGTGCTGTGATCCAAAAATACATTGAACGATTAAATTAAACATTGATTACAGCACAGGTATTCCTCATGTAACAACCTATCTGTTTAATGACTGTTCAGACTTATCCCTGGGGCTTCCTGTTCAGATTTACAACCTGCCATTTGGACTTATGACCCATCTGTTTTTTTGTAGTCCTCCATACATCTTCTTTATAGAGCCTTAATGTCTTCTTTTGATACAGTACACTTGTTTGTACAGTATTGTAATTTTTGCTGGTTGTACTGTACAATACAGTACTATAGTTTTATCTTCTGTTATACATTGTTATACATATACTGCATGGGAAAGTTATGAAAATACAAGTAGAGTCATCTAGTTGGAGTTTCCTTTGACCCTTCCTCTGTTCTGAAT